>NC_064618.1:106762346-107387346 GCF_023898315.1 Schistocerca nitens
TTAAACTTACCAAGACTAGATCTATATCTGTGGGAGGTACAAAAATTTTGTTGAAGGACCCCAACGACAACATAGCACCAAGATGCTTACCTTTATAGCTCGTCAATTCAAAGTTAAAGAATTCAAAATTGCGGATTACGATAAATCGATTGGGTAACGCAAGTTGGTTACTAGAAACCCACAAGTAAGCGACCTGCTCAGAGTATGGGTCGCACTACTGCAGATCGTGAAATTATATTTTTTCAAGGACAGGGAAGTGTGCCGAACAGCAGCAGAGAACCACCATGTCTCCAGATGGTAACCAGCCGTTGATTCTTTTTGCTTACTCCTTCCCAAATTACCATTTCAAAAAACTATAGTAGGAGTGGTAAATCTACGCTGCTGATAATGTTGAAGATTATTGCCAAATCCACGAAAAACCAGCGGAATGCAAACGTAACTTCCCTTCTTTTACGTATGAGTCACACATTTTAAACACAAAATTGGTACGGGGTCCATGCCGTGTCTTCATAATTGGCCAGCGTTATGCTCCAAGAACGCTGTCTAACACTGTGAGAGCGACACAATTCTATTGGCTGAATCAATTATTAGAGCGAGCGCAACTAACATTTATGTTCGGTAACAGTTATCTAAGTCGTCATACGGGTGTGCAATACCATGGAAAGCCCAGTATCTGCATGTGGCGACCATATGGCACTGGAATGACGCGGACGATCCAGCGTGACACCTTTGTGACGTGGCCAGTAGGCAAGTTTCACCCGCGGCAGGAGCTTCCGATTGGCTGACGTACACACAGGTTACAAACGTCGTGGGACACCTCTTGCTGTCGTGTCGGCCCTCCTCTTGCCTGGCGTACTGCAAAAACTGGACGTGGCATAGATTCAACAAGTCGTTGGAAGTCCCCTGCAGGGATACTGAGCCATGCTGCCTCTACAGCCGTCCATAATTGCGTGAAAGATTTGTGCAAGATATTATCTCTCGATTACGTCCCATAAATATTCGCTGGGATTCATGTCGGGCCATCTGGGCGACCAAATCAATCTCTCGAATTGTCCCGAACGATCTTAAAAGCAATCGTGAACATTGTGGCCCAGTGAAACGGTGATCGTTGTTTGGCAACATCCGTGAATGGCTGCAGATGGTCTCCGTGTAGCCGAACATAGCCACTTCCCTTCAATGATCGATTCAATTGGACCAGACAACCCAGTCAATTCCACGGAACACATCATACACCATTATGGAGCCACTACCAGCTTGCACAGTGTCTTACTGACAACTTGGGCCCATGGCTTTGTGGGGTCTGAGTCACACTCGAACCCTATCATCAGCTCTTATCAACTGATTTCGTGACACATCTGACAAAGCCACCGTTTTACAGGCGCCTCGGGTATAAACGATATAGTCGCGAGCCCAGGTGAGGCGGTGTAGGCGATGGCGTGCTGTTAGCAAATGGATTCGCGTCGGTCGTCTGCTGCCATAGCCCATTAACCCGAAATTTCGCCACACTGTCCTAACGGATGCGTTCGTCGTATGTCCAACATTGATTTCTGCGCATATTTCAAGCAGTGTTTCTTGTCTGTTAGCGCTGACAACTCTACTCAAACTTCTGTTAAGTGAGGGCCGTTGGCCACTGCGTTGTCTCGTGGTGTGATTTAATACCTCAGATTTGTTTTTCTCGACACACTCTTAACACTGTGGATCTCGGAATATACAATTCCCTAACAATTTCCTAAATGGAATGCCCCATCCATCTAGTTCCGACGAACATTCCGCGTTGAAAGTCTGTTAATTCCCATCATGCGGCCATAATCACGTCGGTAACCTTTGCACATGAATCACCTGAACATAAAATGTCAGTTCCGCCAATGCTCCACACTATTACACCTTGTGTACGCGATACTATGGACACCTGTAATCGTGCATATTTCCATTCCATTACTTATATCAGTGTTGGTCCCACTATACATGGTGGTCCATTGATCGTGACCGGGCCAAATATCTCACGAAATAAGCGTCAAACGAAATAACTACAAAGAACGAAATTTGTCTAGCTTGTAGAGGGAAACCAGATGGCGCTATGGTTGGACCGCTAGATGGCACTGCCATAGGCGCTGTAACAGCATGCGTTCTCAGAAACGATAAGTTCACAAAAGTACATGTATCAAATTGGAACAACCGAAAATAAAATTTTCAGACGTACCTACGTTCTGCATTTTAAATTAAAAATCTTACCTGTTGCCAACTGTTCGTCTAAAGTTGTGAGCCATATATGTGTGACTATTACAGCGCCATCTATCACAAAGCGAAAAAAGTGGTCCAACTAAAACATTCATATTTCTTTACGTACTACACGAATATGTAATAAAAAAATGGGGGTTCCTATTTAAAAAAACGCCGTTGATATCCGTTTGACCTATGGCAGCGCCATCTAGCGGGCCAACCGTAGCGACATTCGGTTTCTCCCTTCAAACTACGCGAGTTTCGTTCTTTGTAGTTTTTTCGTTTGATGCTTATTTTGTGAGATATTTGGCCCGGTCACTATCAATGGACCACCCTGCATATAGTAGAACAGTGTTTCTATGTCTGGGAACAAATGCCACACAGGTTCTCTTGTGTCAGCAGCAACTCGAAGGTTAGGACGGGCGATAGACCAGCAGTGGCAGCGACAGTGGAAAGTCGTGTCGATGGTGTCTCTCGTTAGTTGTTAAGAAATATCAGTAAAAAATTGTTTACAGTTGCGTAGTGTGGTCGGGTATGTGCGTCGGAAGTAATTAAAGTGTTATGTGCCCACAATTCCAGAATGGTATTGGTAATTAATATTGTGCTACATTTTAAGAGCATAACGAGATGTTAAGCTGTGGAGTTTACTACAAGTCAGGCAGTTAACGTTTTCCTTCAAATATCACCATTACACCTCTACATCAACCATTTCCATGTGCTACCATCAGCGGGTGCTTCCACTGTAGCTGCATCTCTGAAGATGCAAGATCAGTGGGATTAAGAAAAAAAAAAAAAAAAAAACACGAAATGCGGCGGATTTGGAGATCTTGTATGTATGGTTGCTCTATCACAAATAGAAGCACCGACCTGTCTTGCCAATGGAAGGAGAGTGTTATTACTCCGCAGTGTGGATCGTGGAAGGCTGCCTTTCCAGCCGGCCGCTGTGGCCGAGCGGTTCTAGGCGCTTCAGTGCGGAACCGCGCTGCTGCTACGGTCGCTTGTTCGAATCCTGCCTCGGGGATGGATGTGTGTGATGTCCTTAGGTTAGTTAGCTTTTTAGTAGTTCTAAGTTCTAGGGGACTGATGACCTCAGAAGTTAAGCCCCATAGTGCTCAGAGCCATTTGAACCATTTGAACAGATAGCCACACCTTAGGCGGAACGTCACCGAAAGGGTCTCTATTGAGAAGGAGAAAGTTCTTTTGGTAGTTGCAGAGGCAACCATCGTCATGATTGGCTAACCCGCCCTTCTAACATTAGCCATCAGGACCTACAACGAACGGTTGCAAGAGAAATTGTATGCATTGTACGGTACTTCCGAAGGGAGTGTGCCTGTA
Organism: Schistocerca nitens; assembly: GCF_023898315.1. Taxonomy (NCBI): domain Eukaryota; kingdom Metazoa; phylum Arthropoda; class Insecta; order Orthoptera; family Acrididae; genus Schistocerca; species Schistocerca nitens. Next base: position 106,765,902 of record NC_064618.1, read on the forward strand.
TTGCAGAGTCTGATAATGGGTAAAATATTCTGGAGATAAAACAGTCCATCATTTGGATCAAGTTGGGATGAGGAGGGGAGAGTGATGAGCGTACTCACGAGAATGTGCCACTAAATATAATTTTAACCTAAAAAACAAGAGAATGAAACGATGAATTGCAATATAACAGCGTAATATATCTATCACATAGTACGTTTATTGTATGTAAAAAAAGGAAACGTGTGTTACAGGCCATTGTAGATGCTTACTAAATAAATGAAGTAAAAACGTGTATGGCAACAAACAAACTGCCTTCAATTGGTTTCGTAGACGGTACATAGCTCCAAGAATTTAAAGCAGCTAAAGGAAAGACGGAAAACGGAAAAAAATGACGCAAAAATTATGTTTCATTCTATGTCTTTTAAGACCTTTTCGCTAAGCGATCAAATATGTGACCGCAACTATTTCCACTTCGAGTGGGCTTATGCATCAAGTGCTCAGAATAACTTTCGGAGAATGAATTTAGTGCAATTTAGAACTATCTTTTATGCCCACCCGATTTTCAACATATATTATAGGGAAAAAGCATCGCAATGAAGGACGTGTATGTGAACTGGGGTTAACAGCAAGTTATCTGGTCGTGGTTGGATAGCTTGATGTCATAGTTGAATCTTTAGGTCTGCGGCTTGTTGGCCGGCCGCTGTGGCTGAGCGGTTCTAGGCGCTTCAGTCCGGAACCGCGCTGCTGCTACGGTCGCAGGTTCGAATCCTGCCTCGGGCATGGATGTGTGTGATGCCCTTCGGTTAGTTAGGTTTAAGTAGTTTTAAGTCTAGGGGACTGATGACCTCAGATGTTAAGTCCCATAGTGCTTAGAGCCATTTGAACCATCTGAAGCGCCGGCCGAAGTGGCCGTGCGGTTAAAGGCGCTGCAGTCTGGAACCGCAAGACCGCTACGGTCGCAGGTTCGAATCCTGCCTCGGGCATGGATGTTTGTGATGTCCTTAGGTTAGTTAGGTTTAACTAGTTCTAAGTTCTAGGGGACTAATGACCTCAGCAGTTGAGTCCCATAGTGCTCAGAGCCATTTGAACCATTTGAACCATCTGAAGCTACCCCTTCAAGTACACAGCTCTGATTTTCACACTAAAATAACCACGAAACAGCGGCAGAATATGAATCAATATTGATATGTACCAGTAACGCCACATCACCCCCTGTTCAGTCCCACAAAAAAGTGAAATAAAATGAATAAAACAGAACTCCCCACACTCCAAAAGTCGTTCATCACATGAGTTGCCTATCTTCGAATTCGATTAACTCATATGACCACCAAAACCGGAAAACAACTCCTAACAATCTTCCAGTAGGACGAGAAGAACAGGAAGGTATATATTCGCTGACTGCTTCATAATTAACACATAACATAAGGATAAATATAGAACCTCAAATTCATAAATACACCAACCGAAAAAAACCACAGCTCCAACAAATAATTAATTGCGGTAGTTTAATGGAATTTCGGGAATACATTATCTAGGTAGCTCATCTAATTGATTATTATGGTAAGATCACAGATTAAGCGACGTAAGTTCAAATGGTTCAAATGGCTCTGAGCACTATGGAACTTAACTTCTTTGGTCATCAGTCCCCTAGAACTTAGAACTACTTAAACCTAACTAACCTAAGTACGTCACACACATCCATGCCCGAGGGAGGATTCGAGCCCGCGACCGCTGCGGTCGCGCGGTTCCAAACTGTAGCGCCTAGAAAAGCTCGGCCACTCCGGCCGGCGCGACGTAAGTCATTGCAACTTTGAAATGCTGGTACATTAATTATTTGTGTAAGCATGAGGTTCCGGATGTCAGTTTGCGAGACGGAGTTCGATGCCTGATGCACTCGGTTGGTCAATACGCGGACGATTAACGCTATTTGTGGATGACGCTGGTGTTGTTGCCCGATGATGTCCCATATGTACTCGATTAAAGACACTCCTGATGACCGAGCAGACCAAGGCCAACATGTCGACACTCTGTAGTGTATGTTGGGTTACAACAGCGGCATGTGGGCGAGCGTTATCCTGTTGAAAAACACTCCATGGAATGTTGTCAATGAATGCTAGCACAACAGGTCGCATCACCAAACTGACGTACAAATTTTTATTCAGTGTATGTGGGATAACCACGAGAGTGCTCCTGCTGTCATACAAAGCTTTACGCCAGATGATAACGCCTGGTGGAAGTCCAGTGTTTCTAGCACACAGAAATGTAGGTTGCAGACCCTAAAGTGGCCACCTTATAACCAACACATGGCCAACACTGGCACCGAGGCAGAACCAGCCTGCATCAGAGAACACAACAGATCTCCAGCTTACCCTCCAATGAGCTCTCGCTTGGCACCACAACAGTCGCAAATGTTGGATGTTTGCGGTTAGGGGAGTGCACAATACAGGGCACCTGGCTGACAGCTGTCCTTGAAGTAACCAGTTTGTAACAGTCAGTTGTCTCACTGTGGTGCCAACCAGTGTTCAGTTTGCTGCTGCAGATGCAGTGCGATGCGCCAGAGCCATACGCCGAACACAACAGTCTTCCCTGTCATCATCCGTATTTCTAGATTTCCAGAAAGCTTTTGACACCGTTCCTCACAAGCGACTTCTAATCAAGCTGCGGGCCTATGGGGTATCAGTTGTGCGACTGGATTCGTGATTTCCTGTCAGGAAGGTCGCAGTTCGTAGTAATAGACGGCAAATCATCGAGTAAAACTGGATATCAGGTGTTCCCCAGGGAAGCGTCCTGGGACCTCTGCTGTTCCGGATCTATATAAATGACCTGGGTGACCATCTGAGCAGTTCTCTTAGGTTGTTCGCAGATGATGCTGTAATTTACCGTCTAGTAAGGTCATCCAAAGACCAGAATCAGTTGCAAAGCGATTTAGAAAATATTGCTGTATGGTGTGGCAGGTGGCAGTTGACGCTAAATAACGAAAAGTGTGAGGTGATCCACATGAGTTCCAAAAGAAATCCGTTGGAATTCGATTACTCGATAAATAGTACAATTCTCAAGGCTGTCAATTCAACTAAGTACCTGGGTGTTAAAACTACGAACAACTTCAGTTGGAAAGACCACATAGATAATATTGTGGGGAAGGCGAGCCAAAGGTTGCGTTTCATTGGCAGGACACTTAGAAGATGCAACAAGTCCACTAAAGAGACAGCTTACACTACACTCGTTCGTCCTGTGTTAGAATATTGCTGAGCGGAGTGGGATCCTTACCAGGTGGGATTGACGGAGGACATCGAAAGGGTGCAAAAAAGGGCAGCTCGTTTTGTATTATCACGTAGCAGGGGGGAGAGTGTGGCAGATGTGATACGCGAATTGGGATGGAAATCATTACAGCAAAGACGTTTTTCGTCGCGGCGAGATCTATTTACGAAATTTCAGTCACCAACTTTCTCTTCCGAATGCGAAAATATTTTGTTGAGACCAACCTACATAGGTAGGAATGATCATCAAAATAAAATAAGAGAAATCAGAGCTTGAACAGAAAGGTTTAGGTGTTCGTTTTTCCCGCGCGCTGTTCGGGAATGGAATGGTAGAGGGATAGTATGATTGTGGTTCGACGAACCTTCTGCCAAGCACTTAAATGTGAATTGCAGAGTAGTCATGTAGATGTAGATGTAGAGTTAGGTACCCGTCTGGAGCCCGGTCTTTCTGCGACCGCACATTGTCGTGAACGCTGCTGCCCGGAGTCATGTGCAGTGACTACATTACTGCCAAGTCTTTCTGCAATATCGCAGAAGGAACATTCAGCTTCTCGTAGCTCTATTGCATGATATCGTGAGGAGTTGATAATGCCGCTTTTGTCGCCTTAGAGGCACGTCCAGCCTTAAAAGTAAGTAAAGCTCAGCCAGCTGTACAGTGCATATTTCAAGCAAATGTTATCTACATCTTCATAGTGGCGCTGCTATCGACCAGGTGTCATCTGTCAGGTGTAGAAACATGCCTACCAACTTTCGTTTATGTCCCACTACTCCTTCTTGATACTAGGACTTCTTTTCGTCAGTGTAGATTATTTGTGTTATAAAAAAAGAGTATAAATCTTCGTTCGTTATGAATGTCTGCAAAACTTCCCACGGTCTGGGTTACAGTGCAGGCATGCTACAGTGAGTATTGTTTTAAGGGATGTAAAATGAAACACATAATTTTGATGTCATTTTTTTCCTGATTTCCGTCTTTCCTTTAGCTGCTTTAAATTCTTGGAGGTATGTACCGAAGGCAGTTTGTTTGTTGCCACAGCATTTTGTAAGATGGCAAGAACTATGCCCCTTACATGAAGTCATTAAAGATCACCTGACTCACGTTGAGCGAACGGTAGGGCTGAACAAAAATGACTGACAAGGCACACTGCATCTTGTATTGGGTATATTATGGACGTATTGGAATAATTAATGTCGGGTGATGGTTTTAAAATAATTCACACGACATGAAAACTTTGTGCAACGCGTCGATTTACTGGAGGCTAGTTTACCCCAGGGAAGTACTCAGAATTGACCGTGGCCGCCGGAGGAGCGGCTAAGGGAAGCGACAATAGGCAGCTTAGGGCGGTTCAAGCTCTGAGAAAGCGGTAACGGTGCGCGACCTCCAGGCGCCTTAAGATGAGTGACAGTGAGTGGGTTGTTGACCCCGACTCCATGCTGGTGTACCGGGAAACAGACAGAGAACTTGTACGCCTGTTGATAAATGTCCGTCGTCCCGTTTTCTGTGAAACAGGCGAGAAAGCCGCGCAAAGCTACGTTGGAGCGGTCAACATGGGTCAAAATATGCGTGTTCGTGACGATAGCAACTTCACACTGATTTCACGGTCTGCAGAGTCTGAAGAAAATCCGATGAAGAGCGATAGAATGAAATACGCCAGCCTCTGATGGGAATGTAGGACCAAGGAATTTGAAGTATTCTCCTGGGAGTCAGAATTCCGGAAAACTTTGTGCAGACGCTAACCTTGATGGGTGGCCTGGGAGGAGCAAACTAGAAGTTGCGAGGAAGGGAAATGTTGTGGGAATTTGTTCACTTCTCAGAGCAGGCATTGGTCGGCGCTGGGAAGCGACGCATAATTAACGCGACTTGTGCTGAAATTGGCGTAAGTGATTTTGCTGGAGGGGAAACCGAGGCGAAGAGTGGACTGTGAGAAGTCTCCATAGAGGTCTTCCGTGCCCAGCTTGCCTAGAGTGCGGACGTGGCGTTCTTTACTCAGCTTGCCTGAGAAAGAGTGAGCATCTCTGCAGTTTTGGACTTAGCAAACGGAATAATTGAGCTTGGAGATAGGAAGTTTTGGTTCCGCTATGTACTGAGCAAGATAGCTAGGAGTGAGAAAATGAGCGCAGCCTTGCAGCACCACGAGGTCAGCTCACGTCCGCACAACAACACCACGCTGTATTCGGTGATATTGCGCCCACTCCGGCCATTGATTAATTTGCTGGATCACGTCGGCAAAGTTTCCACGAGGGTTTCATGGGTTGTGTATTGTAGAATTCTTCTCGCACTTCACATTACGCCTGGGTCAGTCAGTAGGAATTACTTTTGATTTATCGCGCTTTACTCCACGCAAACGCAATTTATTACCACTGCCTATTAGGAGAGTCATGTAATGTGATGATTGAAGGTCGTGAGTTAAAATAAATCTGTGCTAATCGACTGCATCTGTTTTCAATCAAGTAGTTCAAATCCCAAGTCACTTTCTTAATTAATTTTATGTTCAACATTTGCATCTGTGTTCAATAGCTGAATATAACATCAATGTGCACCCCTTTTTAATTAAAAGGGATCAATTCTGAACCAATTAATGTCAACACTGCCACCGCAGTTCAATCAGGAGTCACAGGGCCTTATTACTTTCTTTGCGTTCTCCGACATTGCGGCAGTTTTGCACTCTCTGTTGATCTGTTAGTCAATTACCTGGGGTGAACGCACACAAAAACCAGATAAGTGACGGGTGGGGTGTTACAATTTATTTGGGAAGCATCTACAGTAATCTGTAATGCACGGTTCCTTTTTTTTTGTACATACAATAAACGTATTATGAGGTAGATATGATATGCCGCTACATTATATTTTGTCGTGTCTTTTTCTTATTTTTCAGTTAAAATCATCTTTGTAGCACGAAGTTCATACTTTGCATCCTGATCCGCTCACAGTACAAAACAAACGTATCAAATTATTTGGTACTATGTGTACGGTTGGCTAAAAAGTGGCATCCGGTTCTGTGCTGTTAGCACACGTTAGGCCTCGCTACTGTCTGGTTTGGTTACGGATAGCGACAACCTTACTGTGTTTCTGCACAGTACCGGCGTTATCCAGTTCACAGATTTGAGAAAAACATGTAGGACATTGAAAATGTCTGATGGTACTCAGCCCGAAGTCAGGAAAGGACTGGCAGTTTCAAGAAATAAAGAAGCAACGAGGTGTAGTAGGCATGTTGAGGCGATGAAAGAAGAGAGGAGAAGGGCGAAGACGATTCTAACGGGCCGGGGAGGTACATTACGGTTCGGTTTCGACAATGTGATACGAGGGTCGGCGATGAGGCGTGACAGCAAGCCACTCCAGAGAGGTGGAGGCGCGAGGTGTTCGGATGGGTGGCCGATCTTACAGTAGAGGGATTAAAGCCTGATCCAAAGAAGGTCAAGGCAGTAAAGCAGTATCCACAACCAAAGACTACTACACACTAAAATGCCTTTGTAGGATTAAGCGTGTACTACTGTCATTTTACATGTAGTTATAGTAAAATTGCAGAACCTGCATATGATTTCCTGAAGAAAGGAGTGGCATACAGTTGGGAAACGGGACAGGGGGAAGCATTTCAACAGTTAAAGAAAAAACTGTTAAGTGCTACAATATTGCAGTATCCTCATTTTACTCAAGAACTGTCGCTAGCTACAGCTTTGTCGTGGCTGTACTGAGACAGGGCAAACTGAGTAGCGATCTACCTGTTGCTTATTTATGCGGCCGAAAATTCACAATATGCACTGATCATAAGCCATTAAAATGAATAAGCATAAGCCATTAAAGTGGATAAGTAGCACTACAGATCCGTCATTCCGAGTGTTAAAATTTAGGCTAAAACTGGAAGAGTATGATTATCAAATTCTGTACAAAAGTGTAAGCCTAATCAGGTTGCAGATGCCCTCTCTAGAATCAGAAACCTGAGAAACGCTACGGACGAGAAGGAAGGCAATAAAAGCAACTAGGAAAAGACAAAAATCGATGTATTTAGAAGGAGAGCAGAAACAGTTATTAAGGATAACAAGAGAGTAGGTTACCATAGTAAAAGAAAAAATAACGAATTTCTACCAAATAGTAAGCTCCATAGCAGAAATGAACAAGATGTCACACAGTGAATGAAAAGGCTTAGTCAGCACGTAATACAATAAATGGAACTGATAGACAGCTGTTATATTGATAACCATTAATGAGCAGTTAATCCAGCTGATGATTGGTGACTGAAATTAAATACCGAAAGATTGTATCTAAAATTCATAGCGTTAAATGAAAGTGTCTGGACACAAATAAGAGGTAATGAATGGTTATGTATAGCACCAAAATATGAAAACTCACATTATTATGTAGCGTTAATAAACCTACTAATGTGGTTATTCACGGTACAGCAAAATGGAAAATTTATAGGCAAGCGGAGAAGATATGGTACCCAAATATTAATACATTCTGAACATATTATTAGAACAAATGTAACAAATAATTTGAATATGGACATAGGGTGTTGTACTGTTAATCAGGAAAACAGTTATATAACAAAACTTACTTTGAATCTGCGTTTTGAACACGTAATGAGATAATTAGATGATATAAATGCAGCAAGACATAAACTGGACGACCTGGAAAACGAAATTTTGCATCAACAAAGAACTGGTTCAAATGGTTCAAATGGCTCTGAGCACTATGGGACTTAACATCTATGGTCATCAGTCCCCTAGAACTTAGAACTACTTAAACCTAACTAACCTAAGGACAGCACACAACACCCAGCCATCACGAGGCAGAGAAAATCCCTGACCCCGCCGGGAATCGAACCCGGGAACCCGGGCGTGGGAAGCGAGAACGCTACCGCACGACCACGAGATGCGGGCAAAGAACTGGTTTTAGTGGATTTTCATTAAGCAGGATACCTGCTAGGAGTTATGTAGGGTCAAGCGTTGTAATGATGGTTGTAGTATTGTGAATATGTAAACACTGAAAATTTGCAGTGAGTGTTTACAGTTATATGTAAAACAATGGGTGACTATTATCTGTCTGCTCGAAAAGATTTAGGAGAAACCTAGGAAACTGAATTTGAAAGAATGCCAGTCAGATATGAGGCTAGAGATAGTGGTAATGTAATGTGTGAAAGAATTATTGTACCAACAAAATATGTGGAAGATGTAGAAAGAAGACATTTCTTCATATTAACGCCAGAAACAGATAAGATATAAGCAGGAAAGTGGAAGTGGTAAATAAGAGAAATGTATAATTGTGTGGTAAAAGTTATGAGAATGTAGGTAAAATGATGTTTTGTGCGCCCTTGAGAAGGATTTCGAGTGTGCGCTATTATAAGAATGAAACTATGATGTGTTTCAGAGAAAAATGATATTGTTTCTACACCCTTCATAAGTGAAGGACCGTGATGTGTTCATGATGAATTTCTTTATGCAAAGATGTATTGTGTATTGTATATACATAAAGTGCTTATAGAAACTGTCATGTAGCTCCAGATAAATTGTAGTTCATGATGTACTTATGGTAAAGATAATTGTTTTGTTTTAATGTAAGCCTTGTACAGGAAGTCAAGATAAAACGATTATTTTGTGTATCCATTGTAAACTAAACGCTTTGTTCATGAGTACATATGTTCAAAGAAATTATGTAAATTAAGGTGAAGAGTTAAAACTGCAGTGCTATAAAGAATCTAATTACAAGTCATCGTCATCGTCATCAAAATGGCGATCGAGGATCCTGTAGATAATGCGCCGACCTCACAATGCTCCTCCATAGATGGCGACCTTGTGCACTTTGGATCCACTTGTCACTGACTCCTAGCTGGCAAAGGTCTTTCTGTAGCTCACCCTCCCATCGCTTGCTGTTTGTCTTCCAATTGGACGGATACCATGTGGTCTTTACATAAGCAAGGCATTAGCCCGAGACGTCTCTGGTCTCCTAGCATTGTGGCCTGCCAAGCCTATTATCTGCGCTTTCAGTTTTTGAACGATGCTCGGTTGCCTCATCAGCTCATACAATTCTCGTTTTTTCTACGTCTCCACGACTCCCTTTCTGGACAGGCCAGAAGATCCTTCTCGTAATTTTTCTTTCGAAGACCAACAAGTTATTTTTATCCTCCTTTGTTTTGCTTAGGGTTTGTGTTCCACACAACAATACTGGCACTATCACGGCATTTTATGCTTTAAGTTTGATCTTAATTGACAGATTCTTCGATGAGATTATCTGCTTTAGACTGACATAAGTTTTAGACCCATTCACAATACGTTGGTTTACTTTCAGTTTTAAATTATTTGCCTGTTTTTTGAAGAGTTACTAAATGCTGAAAATCCAAAGAGTGTCTTTCCACATGAGAATAATAGAGAGGGCGAAGGAGAAGCCACAAACATTCAAGTGACTCAACAAGATGTAGAAAGACCAATAAGCAAACTAAAGAATAACAAGGCACCAGGAAAAGATAGGATAACGGCAGAGATGTTGAAAGCAGGAGGAGAAACACTTCAGAAAAAGCTTTACAGTCTCATAAAAGAAATATGGGAAATAGAGGAAATCTCAGAACGGTGGAAATCAGCCTTCATTATCCCACTGCATAAAAAGAACAGTTCATTGTAACAACTACAGAGGCATTTCTCTCCTAATTGTATAAAGTTCTATATTTAATAATACCTGAAAAAGTTAAGCCTTTTGCAAAAGATATTGTAGGAGAGTACCAGGCAGCCTTCAAGGAAGGACGATCGACCATCGGTCAAATTTTCACCATGAGGCAAATCTGGGAAAATTGCTGGGAATTCAATCATCGGTTCCCGGTGACGTTCGTGGACTTCTCAAAGGCTTGTGACAGTATCCACAGATTAAGTATGTACACCCTCCTGAGAGAGCTTGGTTTACCCTTGAAGTTAATACAGTCAAGGTGTGCACAGCGAAGACAAAAGCCAAAGTAAAATACAAAGGGAAGCTGTCCAAGGAATTCCATATTCTCGCTGGTGTGAGACAAGGTGATGCTATTTCACTACTGTTATTTAATCTGGTCCTAGAGAAAGTAATTCGAGAAATGAAAAGAGAAAACAAGGGCTGACGCTAAATGGTAGGACAGATTTATTGGGTTATGCAGACGACATCGCAGTTCTAGCAGAATCAGAGGAAGAGATGGCAGAAACTACAGAGGACCTAGCGCAAAATGCAATAACGATCGGGTTGCGGCTAAATGCGGAAAAGACAGAGGTAATGGAGGTATCAAGAGAAGCCCCTTGTGACATCACATTACAGGTAGCGATATGGAAATCTGCTAAAGTGGAAAATTTTAAATACCTTGTTACATGGCCGGGTGGTGTGACCGAGCGGTTCTAGGCGCTACAGTCTGGAACCGCGCGACCGCTACGATCGCAGGTTCGAATCCTGCCTCGGGCATGGATGTGTGTGATGTCCTTAGTTAGGTTTAAGTAGTTCTAAGTTCTAGGGGACTGATGACCTCAGCAGTTAAGTCCAATAGTGCTCAGAACTATTTGAACCTTGGTACATGGTTCAACAGGCAATATAATTACAAGCAAGAACGTTAATTTTGAAGTATATGCTGAAAGAAGTAACTGAGTGTATTTTGAAGGAATGGTGGATAGAAGACGAAAAAAAAAAATAAGTAAAGCAAAATGTATAGGTGAATGTACATAAAGAATCGACTGAAAGAGGCGCAAACTAACACAGCTGACAGAATTTCCCCTCGGGGAGCGAGGTGTCGGTTATGTGTCGCTAGTGTGTCGCGAATGAAGCACAAAAAGAAAATGGCAAACATACATTTAACATCTTTAGAAAACCAACAGCCACAGACACAATAATACATTCCACATCCAACCACCCCCACAGCCAGAAACTTGCAGCACTAAGACACATGTTACATAGATTAAACAGAATCCCACCCAACAAGAGAAACTATGAACAAGAAATGAGTACAATCATACAAATAGCTAGGAACAACGGGTATGACACACATGTGGTACACAGGCTCAATCAAAAAATAAAAACACAAATAAAAAACAAACACAACATTTCAAGAATACAAAAGAACTCACAAGCTGAAAACTTACAAACAAACTCAACAAACACACTCAATGACAACACCAGACAGAAAAGAACCAGATGGTACACCATGACACACACACATAAACTAACACACAGAGTTGCAAACATCCTAAAGAGACAGGGATTCAAAATAGCATATAAGCCTGGGCAAACCCTTCAATCACACCTAAGCCAGCCAGCTATCATGAGGGACAAATTCCAACAATCAGGAATATATAAACTTGAATGTCAAAGTTGTGATTCAGTATATATAGGCATGACATGCAGGAATTTTGAAACAAGATACAAAGAACATATCAGAAGTTGGAAGTATGAAACAAGCCATTCCACATTTGCAGAACATTTAAAACACTACAACCATCATCCTACAAACATGGAACAAGAAATATACAAACACAAGAAAACTTACACATCCAGAAAGCCATAGCAGAAAACAAACATGTGATAAATGAACAAACACACTTTTGTGACGGCCTTCGTAGCGACAACACTTCGCTGTAGAAACGGCCTACGAAGTCACCGCCACACTTTTAATAGCGGGCCGACCGGTCCGCTGGAACAGTGAAAACCCAAACACTCGGATTAAATGAAAGTCGGTACTTATCTTTATTAACGACGATACAGAACACAGTGGTGAACATGGTCTACAGAAACCTGTCTAGTTCGAGTCGGTGCGGCTAGGTCAGCGTCGGCTGACGACAAACAACAACTCTGCTGCGATGAACACACAGCTGACTAGCAGGTACACAATTCGGTGGCGAGTATACAACTGAGCGGCGAATCCAGAACTGTCCTAGCGCTCGCGACTCCAGCGCTTAAGAAGCCAGAAGCCAGCGGTGGCGCGCGCAGACTTGCGGCGATTTCCTGTATCGCTGGCGCTGCTTACGCGGACGGCGTCCGGACTTTGATGCTGCCAACCTTTTTGGCAGCGGCTCGGTTGGCATTACTGGCTAGGATATAACACACACATCAGCACAGGCTCCCTACTACACTTATTAAAGGAAATGATAACATAAAACAAAAAAACTCTTCCCCACACCATCTGGACACACACACACACACACACACACACACACATACAAAAAAAAGAAAAAATTATACCACACCAAAATTCAGACACACACACACACACACACACAGCCGGCCGCGGTGGTCTCGCGGTTCTAGGCGCGCAGTCAGGAACCGTGCGACTGCTACGGTCGCAGGTTCGAATCCTGCCTCGGGCATGGATGTGTGTGACGTCCTTAGGTTAGTTAGGTTTAAGTAGTTCTAAGTTCTAGGGGACTGATGACCACAGCTGTTGAGTCCCATAGTGCTCAGAGCCATTTTTGAACCACACACACACACACACACACACACACACACACACACACACAGCATAAAAAATATATATCACACCAAAACACACACACACACACACACACACACCCACACAGCACCAAACAAAAAAATAAAATAAAATAAAATTAATACCACACACACACACACACACACACACACACACACACACACACAAACACACACTCACAAACACACAAACACATACACAAACGCACACACAAATGCATACACGAACAGACCACAGATACTTCAATAATTACACTCATAAGTTTCGATCTTTGGAAAAAACATTTGACAGACGGCAACAGAAACCAAAACATTGCATTAAAACAAGCTTCAGTGCATAGTGCTGTGGAATGTGAAAAAACCGCAAATTGGCGTTCATAAGAAGAAGGGCAACACCAAAAATGTAACAGGAGCGTAATATGTAAGAAATTGTCCACACAACCTTTAAGTACAGTTCAAAACATTACTACTTAATAGGAAATAGCAACCGCCAGAACTGTTTATAACCAATAGGCACAGTGACAAAAATGTAAATAAAATAGCTATCATATGTACATATTCCAGGCCACTGATGATACCTTGCAGAAAATAAAGGCGAAACTCGTATGGCACTAAAATTGTGTTTTATTCAGTTGCTGTCAGACGGTCCATAAGTAAAAATTATCAATATACCGTAATAAATGCACAAGGTGTGCTAGTAAAGGAGTACCTAACGTCAGAAGGGACGCTAGGAAGGAGGAGGAACCGTTTTTTGCGTTAAGGGTAGTGTGGACTACGTGACCAGCAGCATAGAACCTTCTGGAAGGAGCCGAGGTCAGGAGGACAGCGCGTGATCTAGTGGGAGGCGCGTCATGCGATGCTATAGAGGGTAATTTTTTTCCCCACCGTGTACAATCTCTAGGGATTGATCGATGACAGGATGCAGGACAAAAAAAGTCTATTGAAATTGTATCCGGAAATGCATAGACCGCAGTCTCTGTAACAAAGTATGATTGAATAAATGGTCTCTAGCATGGAAACCATGCATTTCCGGACATCATCAGGCCATTTTTGTTCCGAATCCTCTCATCGATTAATACCTGGAGTTTGTACACGGTGGAGAAAAATCTCTCTGTATAAGCGGCGCCTCCGGTGCAGCTGAAAATTCCGACTCTGATCTCAGTCTGCCTCAGACGCTGGAGCCGCATTACACTGCCCCCGGGTCTAGACTTAACTTCTCGTGGCACTTAGGTGGACGGGGTACTTGCTGGAGTGCACAGCACAAGTCAGTGTATTAGCGTAGAAGTTACTTGTCCTACATTGGTGTTCAGTCTCACTTATTATTCATAGTTGCTCATCATTTTCTCATCGAGTTTCCTTATCTAAAAATATTCCCGGTTGTATTCTCGAGCACTAGGTCTAGGAGTTGGACGAGCCACTTCACAACTTGAGATAGCGTCAGCTCTCATCGTCATCTGCTCGCAGGACGCTACAGATTTTCCGTTTATATCCTTAGGCTAGCCAAAGTTTGGTCTGTGTGTTTTTTGAAAAAAGAAAATAACTAAATGAATTAATTTAAATGAATTTAGTAACTATGAATGAGAAAGTGGTAGGCTACAATTTTACATGACGGGGACTGCCACGTTTTGTAAAGAAATATATCTGTGAAATATCATTTACATTCCTTTCCGTTAGCAGAATCAAAATAAAACTCCTTGCATTCGTGTGTCCATTTATAAAAATGAATTGTTTTTGCATGTGCTCGCTGTATGCATTTAGACTGAAAAATGTTTATGTTGGTACGCACGGTGTCTCTGCTAGTGAATGATCTGCCAGTCCAGCGGCTACGGGTCCACTTAGCCTGCTCCTGAAAAAACACCTGTAGATTGCTGGGCTATACACCGAGCAGAGCAGGCCAGCCTGTGGTGGTGGTGGTCCCTCTACTCCACAGTGCCTGCGGGCACCCTGGCGTGGGCAGCCGCTGCAAGGGACAGCGGAACCACACCGCACATGCCAACTGATTCCCCTCTTGCATCTCCACACAACGCGCCTGCTCCTGAAACAGTCATTAACTTCCATGAGCATAGTTTGGTCACTTCATACAACGTCAGCATAGGACATGATAATCCTGTCATCACATTTTGCAAGAATGACGAAATGGAGCTGTGAAGAATTTAATGATCATTCCACCACACTTTGATGAAAAGTTGCTACACCGAAAACCTGTTTCTAATCTTGACTAAAAAATCTCCTTAATAAAAAACTTTTAATATGTCGTTGACTCCAAAAGCCTTAAGGTAACCAAATTGTTACTGATGCTCCGCTATGGTTCTGACGACATGGTGACCAAAGTAAGATTTGTGCTCTGCGTCAAGTCTACACTGGATGACCAAAATTCAAATAAAGAACATATCTATCTGCGCAGGTCGGTGAACGTACAAGAAACTCACGTAGAGGGGCGTACAACACATGATAAGGAAAAAATATTCGAGATTGCGCAGCACACTATTGTCAAAACTGGCGTCCGACACATTCTATTACCACGCAGAAAACGAATTCTATCAGTCCTCCTCACGCCATAATAAAGAAACTCAGTCCCTTCGACGCATTGTGATTCCCTACACCCTACAAAACTCTACGACAAGGGACTGGAAACCAGAAAACGTATGTCATACAGGCTAGATGTTACTAAACAAATCAACGAGGTGAGGTAACATGAGAGAAACAATTTTAGAGGAATGATGTCCTAATTTGTTACCTCATATCTTGTTCGTACGTCTGAAACAAAACTACGACAATTTTGAAACGATCCACCGTTAATTCTCGCTGATTGTGATTGCGCTTCAGTCTAATAAATCTGTAGAAACGGCATTATGCTTGTGCCATAAGGAATTATCGTGCTTTGCGATTTTGCGATCTGTTGAACTAGCGCACGAATTTTAAAATAGAACGATATTGCGAGGTGCATCTAACACCAACGCCCAACGCATCTCTCTTTAAATGCCTCTAAAGGCCAGATGCACATCTACAAAATATAGTAACCACAAGTGAAACCACAGTATACGTCACACCGAGATTTTTCTGCTAATCACTAGCAAGAACTTACGGGTAAGGAGCATCATTAAATAGCTTACATAACAAACAGAAATTACCCACCATAAATTAAAACCGTGGTACAGAAACCTTGTGATGGGAGAAGCAGTGCGTCTCAGCTATTCTCCTCAGCCCCAACTTCTCCAGAACGTGGTCTCCCATCATATTGCCTGGGTCTCCGATCGCGCCAGTTGTTCCTCAGATTTGTGACCGACTGCTGCAGCTGTTTTCCCTGACATGATAAATCGTCCTGTCACTGTCTTTTGAGTTTCTGTACTGATTTTTCTCCAATGCAGATCTCAAAAAATGGTTCAAATGGCTCTGAGCACTATGGGACTCAACTGCTGAGGTCATTAGTCCCCTAGAACTTAGAACTAGTTAAACCTAACTAACCTAAGGACATCACGAACATCCATGCCCGAGGCAGGATTCGAACCTGCGAGCGTAGCGCCTTTAACCGCACGGCCCCTTCGGCCGGCTGCAGATCTCATTTTCTTGTCTTCTTGTATGTACTTATCAAGATCAGTTACGACCAACTTCAATACATCAATGTCGTTCTTCTCAGCACGGAACAAGGATCCTTTGTGTTCTGTTGGCACTGTACTAGTGAAGAGCTGAGTCATCTCAGCATTACTGATTCCATTTTAGGGTCTCCTCAAAGTACTGCAGATAAGACTGAAAGAGTGTTTCTGAAAGTGGAGAGACTTTCGTGATACTTTACCGTACCCTATTGTGCTCTGCATCCGGTCAGTATAACTTCGTGGTGTCGGATTCAAATCGTACAAATGCTGTACACTGTATGGTGATTGTCAAAACTCTCGCGACATTCGCTCTATTCATATGATTAACTGTAAATTCTAACCTTCTTTGGATTTGCAGGTGTCTGCCAGTGGTGTATGTGAGATAGTTTCTTACTCAAAATAAGTGTTTACCATCAAAGTGCCTTCTGTTGACAGGCACGGATGATGGACACGTTTCCATCACAATAAACCTATTTTGCGCCGCTGCTGGTACGCCACTAGACACAGAAGTGTCACAAACATTTCGCTCATTAAGAGCTCTTATCCTAATCTCTGCCAGAGGCAGTGATGGCTTCGCACCTCGCGAGCGTTTAGTCATCTTTCTTACGTTCCCAAAACCGCATCTAAGTGAGGTGAACTCCTCAGTTTCCGATAATCGCACGGTTTCTGTTGTTTCAGGTTCCGGACACTGCTCCGTAATCTGCGCCCTCTCGGAAAGCCAGTTGTTCGTATCCTCCACTTTCTTCAGAATTTTATCTGCCCGAACTAGCCTGGTAACGTTGACTTCGACTGTCTTTGACATCTCAACCACTTTTTCGTCTACCGATTTCATAATACAAACCATTGTAACGCCTTCATCTGTATCTGAATCTGCATCGATACTACGAAACCATCTGACGGTGTATGGCCGAAGATTCTTCTGGAACCACCAGCTGACGCCCCTCCCCTATTTCAATCGCGAATGGCAAGTGGGAAGGATGATTGTCGATATGTTTCTTCATTAGGTCTAAATTCTCGAATTTTTGTGCGAGATGAATGTGTTGTCCGACTCTTCCTAATAACTACGCTCCCGAAATTTCGGTAGCAAACCTCTCCATTATGCACAGCGCCTCTCTTGTAGCATCTGCCTCTGGAATTTGTTGAGCACGTCTGGAACGTTCTTGTACCAAGTAAACAAGGCTCCACTAAAATATTTCCTCTCTGATTCAGCTTTTTCTCTGTCTGCCTTTCCTATCTTCTCATATTTTCTTTCACTTTCCTCTGCTTGTTTCCTGTCTCTGTCCTCTGTCTTTTGTCTGCTTCTGGTTTGTCTGAGTCTGCCTCCGCTTACTCTACCATGTGCCATGTGCTTTACCCACAATGGAATGGACCCCGTGTTTCCAGAGTTTGAACTGATGTGTGGTACTATCGATTTCAGTACGCAAATCTCTCTAGTTTCACATCGTTGATTCGCCGCTACGGTTTCCTGCGTTTCACACAACGCAGCTGATGCTGAAGCCTTTCCCACAGAAATTTCCGACACGCCTTGACCCGGTTTCATCGAATCCTCTTGACTAAAAACTTTTTTTTGCTTCTCTGAATCGCACGCGGTTAATCCTATCCATGTACGGAGGAGAAACTGAAAATTGCACCACAAATTTTAGCATGAAAAAATAAACCAGTACACAAGAATTCCATCACGCGAAACTACAAAGTCTTCAAGTGCAATACAAAAAGATCTTCACACGCAATACAAAATCCTCACACGCTCTCTAATCGCTCCTTGGTACAGTCGTTTGACTATTGAAAATGGTTCCAACAAGTCACCACTAGAAACCACTGCTCTGTATCGCAATAACTCTAGATGTAAAATAATACTACGATACTACAAGTATCACGGAACACCTTATCACAGATAAGACTGTCCTTAAGGCTTGTAAGCTCACATTTATTACAATAAATGCCATACCTGAAATGTTACCACTCTTATTATTACGTCAGATAGTTAATGCACGTAGTAAGTTCGTCGTATTCATGATTTCCTCTTCAAAGTAACATACCGTACTTACTATTAAACACAAAATGTCATTAAAAATTTAAGTTATTCACGAGCAGCTAGTTGAGGATGTGTATGAACTTCAAATGACACGACGAACCGTCTCGTTCTGCATATGGATTCAAACGCAGGTCATGCGGACTAAGAAAAGATTTAGTGACTGACGGAAACTAGCAGTCATTCCTGATTATGCATACAGAGAGTGATATACCTCTATTTTAGACAGTATCAGTTAGCAAATACCAACTTTAAATTACATAACGTAAACATTTTTAACGGACGCGAATTCTTACCCAGCACCTGTTGTCCCTGTTAACGAACTACGAGAGATGTTAAATATTGTTTCTTAACAAGTAACTTACTTGAAATGCCGTGAGGTAAACCTTCGTGTTGGACAGGGATTCGAACCCAGAACCTAATAAGATATATATCGAAGCACAACCAACTGTGACATATCGCATTTTCTTGGCAGTAGCTAGATGTTTAAACTGAAATGACGAGACGAAACATTAATTTTTTCCTTCCCAGGACTCCAACCCGACACCTATCGCTGTTATATTCTAGAGAAAACGAACGTTAAATATGGGTTTGTTGCACCAGCAGCGACATGTGACCATGTTTGAACTAGAAATAATATGACGAAGAGTTCAGTGCTGACTGGGAATAGAGCCCCACACATATCGTTGTTGACTACACACAAAGAGACGCCAGCTACCAAATTTTTCTCCACCTGCAGCTCGGAATAACATCTTGAACTTACAGTGGTCTCGCAAATAGTTCTGTCTCTCATTGGGAGTCAAAAACGTCAAATATCGTTAGTGTGGACAACGAATGAAAATACATTGAACATCGACATTATTATCCACCACCAGATAGGTGTTCTCATGGTAGATCTTGATAATATATAATGAAACTTTAGTGCCGGGCCACGATTCGAACCCATTCACGCCCAATATGTGGAGATGTTGAGGAATCTGCAGTTTTGAACAAACAACAAATTGTAGCCGAGCTGTATTGTCACGAAGGGAACAAATTCCGCGATAAGGGCGGTCTGAGTTGCAGTCCCAGTTCAGAACCAATTTTATCGACACACAGAAGCTCAGATAAAAGATGGAATAAGTGTCCTGTGACCCTATATAACGCTTGTTTCGTCACTAGAAATAAATAACTAGTATAAGAAAGGTTACTGGTGATAGAGTTTCTGTATCTCGCCACTCCAGACTTTATTGTGGCTCAACCTAACGTCTACTTGGTAGAGAAGGAATATCATTTTTAAAGTGAATTTCAGACCACAATGCCATTATATCTTCTACACTTGGTGTAGCCAGAAGAGAATGGAATCTGTCTCTCCCTATCTAAAATCACTGACCGAAGTTGGAATCGAACCCAGACCACAGATATATGAACCTATCATCAGCCCAACAGACCACCAAATCCTCTCCTCACTGGCTCATTTTTCTATCATAACGCCGTTGTGCCACACTGGCTGAGAATTCTGACACAATTTGCAGCATGTTCAATAAATTCATTTACTTCGTTGACCGAATCACAATGAACTAGATGCCTCGGCTACCCAGTGCATACATTCAACTTTATTTTGTAATCACCGAAATAAAATCACGTAACTGACACCTACACAGAACTGCCAACAGTGCAGGATGCAGAAATTTAAATAGGAAGTGTTCCTTTCCACTTGAGCAGCTGAGCGCTACCTGTTTGTTGAAAACGTCGTGCAGTGCAAAAGAAAAGGTATAACTGTTTGTCTCTCATAAGTATTGACGTGGCCATATGCATTATCCCACAGCGCTGTGGAATGCAGAGGTTCTGGAGGAATTGTTCTTCACTTCTTGAGCTGTTATAGCTACGTGTCAGCTAGTCGCGTAATGCTACGTAGCGCGCGCGGTAGACAAGGTATCTCGAGTTCGAGTACATTCACTGCTATATTTTTTTTAAAACGCAATGCTGCTCTCTGCTAAAGTTATCAATCTAATGGAACTTGTAACATAATTCTGTTCACTTCTCAACCCAAAATAGTCGCATGTGGGAAAAGGGCTAACTTCTGCGACATTTTATTCTTTTCAGGTTTAATAGACAACCAGGCAGCAGACGCATCTCGAAACTTTTGTATTATGTATGGGGAGAGCGCATCGTGCCAAAATACGTCGGAAAAGTATTTTCTACATTAGCTGTCGTCTGGTAGTGTCATTTTATTCTTCTTCAAACCTTGTTTGACAGCTTTAACTCAGAACAAGTTTTCTACATGCATGTAATCAATAAACCGCTTGTGCATTTTCAGACTGTTATAGATAACATCAGAGAATTCGCATATATCGTTGATTATTAATTTCTCTCTCATGTTTACTATTGTTTTAACAACACCAAAGGAAACCTTAGGAAAATTGTGAGCTGTATTATAAGAAATGTAATAAAACTACCCACAATAACCTTACGACGAATGTCTGTTTTTATAAAACTGAGTATCTGTACACGAGCGTGCCTCTATCGACACGAAATGGTAAAATACTACTCACTTAGATTTTGATTAGGTCTGTGTTTAATTGGTATGTTGTGTCATACTCAAGACGTATGCAAATGTGGCATTTCATAAATAAAGTTCTGTATTCGTAGAAACCCAAAATTTGCTTGTCAGCAGCGGAAAGAGGCGTTACCTGTTGTGCAGCATTGTAAGTTTTTCACCATTGCACTATGAGCTGAAAGTATTTCCTTGCGATTTCCTTATAGATGTTTGATCTGACTGTTTGTAGCTCTTTCACAGAAGGGATAAAAACGCTACACTCAGTGAGACTGAAACTGCGAATCATAACAGACGCTTTTTCACAGGTCAGGACGTCACCACAGATCTGGCGGAGAAGTATGTGGCTTAGCTTCCTCTTACTAGTCCAATAGTGGCTAGAACTCGTAAACCGCTATTTGAAGGACGAGATTAGTTGCGATTTCCACGTGCAACGACTTTCCTGGGCTGAAAACCGTAAATTTACAATCTTTTGTTGCACCTCAAGCTATAATTACTCAGATTATTCAATGGAAATGACAGGTAAAATCAAGCGAACTTTGAGGCTTAATTCCGTGCACACCAGGAAGTAACTCGTCGATCACAGAGTTGCCAAACATACATTGCCTTGTTGCCAAATCTCAGTTACAATACCAGCAGGAAGAAAACGAACCGATGTGATCTTATAGCGGACTGGGAAGTGACCATAGCTGGTGTCTCCAAGTCGCGGCTGCTACGGCCTGGAATACGTAATGCGTCTGATTCGCATTTCTGTAACTAGGTTTAGGGACTGGAGCGTAGTTATTAATAATACTCAGAACTGACTGCAAACTAAGCATCATAAATCAGGAACTCTCATATTTGTTTTTATATTTCTTTCGTAAGTGTACTCAAAACTAAGAAACTCATTCACAGACGTTTTCGGGCCTCGCCGATGGTCGAGGACAACAAACTAATAAAAATAAAAAGAATGAGTGTGTGTGTGTGTGTGTGTGTGTGTGTGTGTGTGTGTGTGTGTGACAGAGAGAGAGAGAGAGAGAGAGAGAGAGAGAGAGAGAGAAATCAAAAAGGATGAGGGAGAGAGTAAAAAATTGTAAAGAAATTGAATCATGGCATGTAAAGAAATCATTCATTAAAATGACACGTTCCACATCCTTACGAAATATCGTATTCATCATCTACGAAACAAGAATTAATCTAATGTAATCTAATCTAATCATATCATATTGATGACTAGCCATGAAGAGTCATGAATTACCGAAATTTTTGCTAATACCAGTAACCAAATTTAAACTTGAAAAAAAAAGACGATAGTTTTTGTAATAAACCGGGACTTCTATCAAGACCCTTTCGTCCCTGTTAACTAACCACAAAAGATGTCTGATATACCTCTGTTCTGAAGTAACAAAGTGTGCATGCATTTAAAGATGAAGTGCATGATGTGAAGTTCTGTGACAGATACGAGCCCAACACGGTTCTTTCCCTGTCTACGGAATCCTTTTCATGTTAATATCAAACATCAGCAATTACTCGTAGATTACACTAAAACTAAAGTAATTGATGAAGACGTTACTTGATAACAAAAACGCGCTGCCTTTCTTCATTTACTTGCGCCTAGAAATGGCTATCGAGTACTGCCAAACCAAAAGGCAACAGATCATACTGCCTTCTGATATACGTCGCTGTCAGTTCATCCATATGATTTGGTCGACGTGACCTGTTTCAAGTTGTGTATGACAAACAATCTTTTAGTAAATCCATTGTTTTGCTTTGCAATAAACAGAAAGATTTTCATTCTAAGCTATCCAAGTACAAAGTTTTCGCAATATTAGTTCAAATTTAATATTCACTTCTATAATGTAGGAGAGTATTTCACAGTTGCAAAACTCGCATCCGACTCATTGACCCTACACTTAGTCGCTGACCATAAATTCTAGCTCAGAGTGACACCAGATTAAGTAACCTAATGTAGCGAAGACTGTTTTCCAGTGCTCTTTCTCACCGGAAAATACACAATTCACTCATTGGGCTTCATAAGTTCACTGTAACAGTAATTTCTGTGTGTATGCAATGCATACGGATTAGAATTTAGTGGTGCTCTCTCTTCCACTTCTATATACAATATGCCTGACCTAAACGGGTCCTTTATCATTACAGGCCCTGGGCAGTGCAACATCATACTGACAACAGTAATGTGCTTATACATACAACCTTACTGTTAGTTTTACCTGATTTTATAATCATTTAAATAAAACAACATAACCTTCCAGTGGGAGACATTTAGTCCCTCTTTTTCTTCTATGAATTTTTTCAGTAAGGTTTTTGCCGTCCAGCCAGCGAAATGCAGCAGAGTACGGCCAGTAAACGATTCACAAACCACGATTCAGTGCCGTTAAGAGGATTTCTTTAAACATTGTCGTAGCTGAAGGAATTTAGTTTCGTCTTAAATCGTCCCAAGCAGCAATGTTCACAGACATCTTAAACAGTAAAAAGCTCATTATCCAGGTACGAAGTTTGTAAAACAAACATCCCACAGTTTGTGTCAGGTTGATCTTTTCGTCTGATAGCACTGTGTACGTATTTTGTCTATGAAGTATCACAAGTAGTGTTCCTGTAGCTGTGGGAATCATTGGTTGAAAACGAATTTAACACCAATGAGTACAGTGCTGCTAAATGTTCAAAATGATTATCAACCTAAGTCTGAGTTCATTCGCAAACTGAGGCGAATTTATAATATTGAAGCTAGACTGTGTATCCTTGTCTTCCTTGAGTGGACATTGGAAGGCGTTTACACACACGTATACAATACTAAGAATACTTCGAACGCTATAGTTAACGTTCGCAGGAGACCTTCCGTAAAGTTTGGAAGGTAGGAGACGAGATACTGGCAGAAGTAAAGCTGCGAGGCCGGGCGTGAGTCGTGCTTCGGTAGCTCAGATGGTAGAGCACCTGCCCGCGAAAGGCAAAGGTCCCGAGTTCGAGTCTCGGTCGGGCACACAGTTTTAATCTTCCAGGAAGTTTCATATTAGCGCACACTCCGCTGCAGAGTGAAAATCTAATTCTGGGAATATTTAACACAATTTTCAATTCTGTTATTGTTCCAGGTCATGAGAATTCGAGTTATTATAACTGGAAATTTGTAGCTTAGTGTGAGACACAAAAGAAGTTCAATCTTCCGGAGTGAAGTGAGTTCCCTGTCTCATCTCAAAGTGACCCACCTGCTCTCAGCATGGGAAAGAAACTCATTTTCCAAGAGCACGTCAGAGGTTAATGTTTTTAAAGGATTTGATATAAACATGACAAAACTCTTCACGAGGAAAAAAAGGGTGTGTGTCGAATATTGATGAAGGGGATTGTAACATAAAGCTTAACACGAATGAAAACTAGATCATTCGGAAATATAACTTGTTTTACTTTGTGTGTTTAGGGAACACGACACCCTCACCAGTCAAAGTTTACGAAACACGAAATAACGAATAAGCTATTTCTTTGTTTCTTAAGAACTCCTAATATACAACGGCCGTTCAAAAAGTTTTGCACAGTCGTCTCTAATTTTTTTATTTATTGCAGGAGGAGAATGAAATTTTTTGGGAACATACTTGGAACATTTAGCTATACATTGAGCCTTCTCAATGTAGCCTCCAACAGCTGTGACGCGTTTGGCCTAACGTTCTTTCCATGATGTCAATGCACTTTGGTCAAATTTTGGGGATTGACTTTTACACCATCGCTTGACACAGGTCATTCTCACTATTAAATGTTTTACCGCGCAGGTGGGCCTTCAGACGACCAAAGACGTAAAAATCAGACGGAGCCAAGTCCGCACTGTAGGGAGGATGAGGAACAATTTTCCAATCCATTTTCCTGATTTTCTCCTGCGTCATAAGGGCTGTATGAGGTCCGACATTGTCATGGTGTAGTCTGATGAGCTGACCCTGAAGCTGTGGTCTGTGGGTCTTGATGGCACGTCGCAGCTTGTCCAATGACAAACAGTAACGGTCCCGGTTAATTGTGGAGCCAGGTTCCAAAAAGTCAGTGAAAACGACACAACCCTGATCCCAAAAGAAGGATGCCATGAACTTTCGGCCTGCTGTTCCTGAAAGTTTTTGTTTCTTCTTATGAGGGGCACCCTGATGACGCCACTCCATGGATTGGGTTTCGCTCTCAGGTTCAGAAAAAAGACAACCATGTTTTACCCTGGGTAATTACGCCTTCAAAACATTGTTTCCACTCTTCAGTAAAGGTCTTCATAAGACCCTCGCACACATTCTTCCTCATAGTTTTCATTTCTCTTGTCAATAATCTAGGCAGCTAACGTGCACAGATATTTCTGTACCCTAGTGGCTGTACCAGTGATATCAAACTACCCAATGACAAACGAGTCACTTCAGCAAGCTGTCGTGTCGTCACACACCTGTCATTTTGAATGGTCTACCGCATCGTGGATTGTACAGTCTTAAAACCTCTGCGACCACCGTTGGATACTGCTGCGATCCACTGTGTCCTCGTCATAAGCAGGGAGCAACTTCCTGTGAATCGATTTGGCAGAGTCATCACCGGTCTTGAAAAGGAACTCCATCACCGACCGTTGTCGCAACCTGACATCTACTTCACTGTCCACTATGGCTCACCTGTAAATAAAAGAAAATACTTTTATACACCAATTTATAGCTAAATGTTCCAAGCATGTTCACAAAAAAATTCATTCTCCTCCTGCAAGAAATAAAAAAATTAGAGACGACTTTGCAAATCCTTTTGAATGCCCTTTGTATGTTCATGATATGTAATACTTTGCAAATCTTTTAAGCAGTCATAAGAAAGACGGATACTGCCTAATTTACTATTCTCCTTCTCGTTGCATTTGACTTGATGAGGGAATATGAAACGGTCATCCAAAGATATATTTTCATCGTTTCTTTCTATCACTCCATCGAAATTGAAGTGTAAATCCTTGGAAAGGTGTCTGTCCTTTCTTCCGATCTTGAGTGGTGCGTTACGTCTGTCCCCAGGTATGTGTCAACTGGAACACACATAGCACTTAGTACAACGTATTCATTTGGTATAGATAACTGTCGTGTTGTGGTGATATCTTCTTCAAAATACATTACGACATAGGTTACTCAAGTAGTAAAAGGAGAACATCGCAGAAAATCCTCCAGGAAGACTTCGCTAGAGAACAGTTATAATGAAGGAGCACAGCTTCCTGCAGCATTTATTGCAACGCAAACTGCCTCAATAGTTCGGCGTTCTGTAGAAGTAACTCCCCAAACTGAATCATCCCTTTACCTGACAATACGAGGTGCATTCAAGTTCTAAGGCCTCCGATTTTTTTTCTCTGGACTGGAAAGAGATAGAAACATGCGCATTGATTTAAAATGAGGCCGCGTTCATTGTCAATATGTCCCAGAGATGGCAGCACCGTATGGCAGATGGAGAATGAGAACAGTTTTAAATACTTAAAATGGCGACGTTTTCCTTACTTGAACTGCGTGCAATCATTCGTTTTCTGAATTTGCGTGGTGTGAAACCAATTGAAATTCATCGACAGTTGAAGGAGACATGTGGTGATGGAGTTATGGATGTGTCGAAAGTGCGTTCGTGGGTGCGACAGTTTAATGGAGGCAGAACATTGTGTGACAACAAACCGAAATAACCTCGGGCTCGCACAAGCTGGTCTGACGACATGATCGAGAAAGTGGAGAGAATTGTTTTGGGGGATCGCCGAATGACTATTGAACAGATCGCCTCCAGAGTTGGCATTTCTGTGGGTTCTGTGCACACAATCCTGCATGACGACCTGAAAATGCGAAAAGTGTCATCCAGGTGGGTGCCACGAATGCTGACGGACGACCACATGGCTGCTCGTGTGGCATGTTGCCAAGCAATGTTGATGCGCAACGACAGCATGAATGGGACTTTCTTTTCGTCGGTTGTGACAATGGATGAGACGTGGATGCCATTTTTCAATCCAGAAACAAAGCGCCAGTCAGTTCAATGGAAGTACACAGAATCACTGCCACCAAAAAAATTTCGGGTAACCGCCAGTGCTGAAAAAATGATGGTGTCCATGTTCTGGGACAGCGAGGGCGTAACCCTTACCCATTGCGTTCCAAAGGGCACTACGGTAACAGGTGCATCCTACGAAAATGTTTTGAAGAACAAATTCCTTCCTGCACTGCAACAAAAACGTCCGGGAAGGGCTGCGCGTGTGCTGTTTCACGAAGACAATGCACCCGCACATCGAGCTAACGTTACCTAACAGTTTCTTCGTGATAACAACTTTGAAGTGATTCCTCATGCTCCCTACTCACCTGACGTGGCTCCTAGTGACTTTTGGCTTTTTCCAACAGTGAAAGACACTCTCCGTGGCCGCACATTCACCAGCCGTGCTGCTATTGCCTCAGCGATTTTCCAGTGGTCAAAACAGACTCCTAAAGAAGCCTTCGCCGTCAGCGTTGTGAAAAATGTTTACGTCTGCAGGGTGATTACGTCGAGAAGTAACGCCAGTTTCATCGATTTCGGGTGAGTAGTTAATTAGAAAAAAAATCGGAGGCCTTAGAACTTGAATGCACCTCGTATTTTTATTGCACTCGACACGGCTATGGACATCGGTCTAGACTACATTGTACACACTCTGGGGCTGAAATTTATGGTCATCTAATGCTATTGATAGACGCGTAAATAACGATGGCAGATTTTCTTCATCGAAATGCGTTACTCGGTCGAGATCAGTTGCCTATGCACGACGAAGCGATAGTGAACTATTCCGTTTTAGAAAGGCATTCAGCCAGTATACTCCGGCCCTTTTCCGTGTCTTACGTCGGGGTCCTTAAGTCCGTACTGTACAGTACACTTATATACTTAATTTCTAACACCCCTTGCCGACAACTCTTAGTACAAGTAGGAAGAATGTTTGATGTAGTGTGCAAGTTTCTCCTGGTCCGCAATGAATACACGGTTATTGCACAGGGAAACAATTATTGAACTATAAAATCATCACAACTTCTGAAAGGTGAGCGTTAGGTCGTTGAAACTGCACGGCTGGCCGCGTGACATGATGGGGATTAGTATGGTTTGTTTAGCGTCGAAGCCGAATTTCATTTGGATGGGTTCGTCAATAAGCAAAAGTGGCCCATTTTTGGGGACCGAGAATCCGCACTTCGTGATCGAGAAATCTCTTCACCCTAAACGGCTGACTGCGTGGTGTGGAATGTCCAATCTTGGAATAATCGGTGCGTTATTCCATGGTGGCACGGTGACTACCGAACGGCACATGAAGGATTTGGAAGATGATTTCAGTTCCATTATCCAAAGTGACCCTGATTTCGACAAGATGAGCTTCATGCAATACGGAGCGCGACCCCATCGAAGAAGGACAGTGATGTCCTGGAGGAGCCCATTCTGGCTCTGGCGTACCTAGAGGCCACTGCAATGGGCCTCGATTGGCCGCCGTATTCTCCAGATCTGAACACATGCGCCTTCGTTTTGTGGGGATATATTAAAGATAAGGTGCACAGCAATGACCCCTAAACCATTGTTGAGCTGAAAACAGCCATTCAGAAGGTCATCGACAGCATCGATGTTCCGACACTTCAGCGGGTCGTGCAGAATTTCTCTATTCGTATGCGCTACATTATTGCCTATGATGGGAGGCGTATCGAACCCTCATAACCTAGATCGGAATACCTTTAGTGAGCTTTACATTTTGAATAAAGTGTGCGCATACCGTAGTTGGTAAAAAAATTACGTTTTTTCTCATATAGTTCTGCTGTGTTGGCAGAAGAGCCAACACCGTATTGCTAGAGGAGGCCGAAATGCACGCGTTTAAATACTCGCAGACTGACGTGAGGTCTGGAACAGGACAATGTCTTGAGAATTGCAATAAAGTACGAAAATCTTGTAATACTTAACTTTAATCCATAATTGGAGTACATCGCTCTGGACGGTACAGGCATCACAAGTTAAATATCTATTGATAATGGCGCCTTGCTAGGTCGTAGCAAATGATGTAGCTGAAGGCTATGCTAACTATCGTCTCGGCAAATGAGAGCGTAATTTGTCAGTGTAGCTTCGCTAGCAAAGTCGGCTGTACAACTGGGGCGAGTGCTAGGAAGTCTCTCTAGACCTGCCGCGTGGTGGCGCTCGTTCTGCAATCACTGACACTGACGACACGCGGGTCCGACGTATACTACCGGACCGCGGCCGATTTAAAGGCTACCACCTAGCAAATGTGGTGTCTGGCAGTGACACCACAAGTTCAATTATCGTCGCTCTGTTTTATAGAGTACTCATTTTGTTCCTCATTTTGTACTAACATTTATGCAGTGGTGCGTGACATTTGCCAGATTCTCTCGCCACAAAGTTCACCGATTCTCTGGATTGAAAACTTACGCAACTGCAACTTGCATACTTGCCCTTGGCAGTTGTCCCCTCTCTGTTTTACGCTTACGATTCCTCGGCCTACTGTAAATTTAAAGAATAATCTGATAATACCATTAAAACATGGTAAATAATGCACAAACGGACACAAAAACTGTTCACTTTCATTGAGGGTACTTGTAACATGTTACAAAAGCCCCGCGCTGTTAGACCTGACAACCCCATATTAAGGTTAAAACTGAATAACTCAGTCACAGGTATATATATATATATATATATATATATATATATATATATATATATATATATAAAGTCTATTTTCACGTCTTAGTTAAAATAAATTCCTTACCTGAAAAGGAGTAGATAAAGCAGTAGAGGAAATCTATTTTTTTTTCAATCCAATAAAAACATGTTCCGCCCTCTCACACAACCAGATCATAAGCTGTGTGTTGCTTTTCTTCCGGAAGACCACTCAGACCTACTGCTACCTCTGGGAAATCGACAAATGACATACGCAGGAAACTATAAAATTTTACAGCCTATGGTTACTGCCCGTTTAATGTTTGTGACCCCTATATTTACAAATGGTTCAAATGGCTGTAAGTACTACGGGACTTAACATCTGAGGTCATCGGTCCCCTAGACTTAGAACTACTTAAACCTAACTAACCTAAGGACATCACACACATCCATGCCCGAGGCAGGATTCGAACCTGCGACTGTAGCAGCAGCGCTATATTTACGTTAGGGTTTTTCTGGAGAGAAAGTTTATGTTGTTTTGTTATTGGCTATTTAGAGTTTGTTGTTGTGACACCTTTTTGTTATTGTTCTTAGCGTTCGATTTCTCTTTCTGCTAGCTATAATCTATTGTTAGCAGACACTACGGCCAAAAGATTGCCTGCGTATGCGACAAATCCATCTGTCGTTATTGGTCCCTCCAGTAGTTGCAGGCGGGGTTCAGTAGTGATGTCCCAGATTTTTGACTCCAGATTTACGAGAAAGAAAAATTAAATTCATTTACAATTAAAGAGTATGATTTTAATACATCTATAGTAAAATTCGCTGTGTGTATGTGCATTTCGTCTTCTATCTTTTTCTGCAGTTGGAGTCAACAAACGGGATATCTGACTTCATGTCGGTTGTTCACCATCCTGATGTCGGCACCGCCGAGTCACCGTATTCGCATATGGTCTCGCTTCGCACGCCTTCTCCGGCACATTCTGGTGCAAACCGTCTTTCTGGCGATGCGTACTGCAGTAATTTGGCTTACTCATAGGATGTAAATTTTCCAATAATTGGAAAATGCAAATTTGTTAATAGATTTGTACAAAAGTTTACTTACTCTAGCGTCTGCTGTTTCCAACATTGTTATAAGGTAGTATGGGGCTCTTGTTCACCATAGCATTCACCTGTTTTAGTATTCGCTCCGAGGTGGCTGTCCGTTTTGGGCATTCTAGTATTATGTTGTTCACATTTTCTGCATCGAAAGAAATTAAACGTTTCTAACGTCCAACATCTTCTTTCATCCTGAAAGAAGTGTTACCTATATTGTTGGGAAATAACCATCGAAGATGAGATTGGGGGAATGATTGAAAGAGTACCAAGAACAAAACAAACGCACGTTGTCCACATTAGAAAAGTGATAATATAAGGAATGAACAAAACTAACATACAGCATTAATGGAGCTGTTGCAATAGCAAAGCAACACATTTTCAAAGGGAAGCGTGCTAAATCATAAAGAGGCTCTTGTGATCAGACAGTGGCTACGACAGCGGTGTACACAGTAATTCCAGGCCTGCGACAGCAAAACTGTGTGTTGTTCGATCGCGTACAAGCCAAACAAGCAGACACGACCGCAGGCAGGCAACTACCAAACAACAAGAGCGTGAGTGTAAATAAAACCGCGAGGCCACGAAACACTGGACAGGCTCCATCCTCACCTACACACCCTCGCTTTCTGTTAGGACTTGCAACAAAAATATCTAGACCGTTAACACACTCGCCGCTAGAAAAACGATGGTCGTCACAAACGAAGCACGGTGAATTCGTTCTTGGTAAGGACACCGAATGACCTCAGATTATGTCGCACGAGCTGCGACGACGATACGTTACTGTAGAAGACGTTATACTACTGTTTAAGACTCTTTAGGTTACTTCATAACGAATTATTGCATTACCAGAGCTCGAAAACAAAACAAAAAAAAACAGCTGATCCCAGAGCACCTGGACCAGACGAAATTAATTTAAAAAGTGATTCAAATGGCTCTGAGCACTATGGGACTTAACTTCTAAGGCCATCATTCCCCTAGAACTTGGAACTACTTAAACCTAACTAACTTAAGAACATCACACACATCCATGCGTGAGGCAGGATTCGAACCTGCGACCGTAGCGGTCGCGCGGTTCCAGACTGTAACGCCTAGAGCCGCTCGGCCACCCCGGCCGGCGGAATTCATTTAGAAGTACTAAAACAGATAATACCACACATCACCCCATTCCTTACAACTCTGCTAAACAACGCTCTGCGGCTGGGTCGTGTACCTACAGTTTGGAAGGTTTCCAAGGCAGTCGTAATAAAGAAGGCAGCTGACAGCGATCCATCAGGTCCGAAGTCATATAGTCCTATATATCTTATAAATACACTTGTCACACTCCAGGAAAATCTCCTGTGCAGACGTTTACAGCCGTACAGAGTTCTCAATGGCCTAAGCCAACAGCAATTCGGCTTCAGAGAGTCAAAGTCGATTGATGATGCCATCAACCAAGCGTTGCAGTTTGCCAACAACACCAGGGCTAAGTAGCCTATGGCAGTTGTGAGCGACATTGCTGGTGCCTTTGATAATCTCTGGTGGTCAGCGATGTTCAAGAGGCTCAGACAACTGGAGGTACTCGAAACACTATATAACAGTCTACTAGACTACTGTAAGAAGAGAGTGGTCAAATGCCAAATGGACTGCCGAAAAGCAATCAAACGAGTTACAAAAGGCTCCCCCAAGGAGCCATCTGTCGCCCCATCTTCTGGGACGTCACTGTCGAACTACTGGAGGAAACAATAACGACAGATGGAGCTGTCGCATACGCAGGCAATTGTTTGGTCGTAGTGTCTGTTAAAAGTAGGTTCTAGCTAGAAGAAATAGCGAATGGAACACTCAAAACAATAACACAATGGTGTCACAACAACGAACTCAAGATAGCCGATAGCAAAAGAACATACACTTTACTGAAAGGGTCTCTCCAGAGAAACCCTACGGTAAAAATAGGGGACACAAACATTAAACGGACAGTGACGACACGGTATCTTGGGGTACACGTAGACGTACAGCAAAATTTCCACGAACATATGCCTACTGTCACAAACAAAGCAGGAAAAATACTACACAAGCTGGCAAAACTAAATTCAGAACAATTTAAAGTCCCATTGTCAATTACACGGGCATGCCATTGTGTTCTCGTCGAGTTGGTACTTAGCTCGCCGCCAGCACATGGGCTCACAAGTTGAGCCTATCAACAAACCGGACCCTCGTTAGACTTACTTAGACTATCGGGAGCTTTCGGCAAGACCTCAATGGAGCCACTCTGTGTGCTGCTTGGAATCTAGCCAATATACATTACGATAGGGTATGGAGCCGCTATGTACTGACTTAAGGTGGGAACGCACGGCCGGGTTCGACAGATCACTGCAGTACCAGTTGACACGAAATGCCAACTGAAAAACTGGAGGATGGGCACCTGGTGAGGTCAGTGGGATACAAGTGATAACAGCCGCAGGCTACACCAGTTATTTCCCGATGAAAGGGAGAGACTTAAACAAACATATCGATCTCACAAGGGAACCTCCCCATCGCACCCCCCTCAGATTTAGTTATAAGTTGTCACATTGGATATACCTTGAAAAACTGAACACAGATCAATCGAGAAAACAGGAAGAAGTTGTGTGGAACTATGAAAAAAATTAGTAAAATATACAAACTTAGTAGTCCATGCGAAGATAGGCAACATCAAGGAGAGTGGGAGTCTAGGTGCGCCGTGGTCCTGTGGTTAGCGAGAGCAGCTACGAAACGAGAGGTTCTAGGTTCAAGTCTTCCTTCGACTTAATATTTTAATTTTTTATTTTCAGTTTATGTGACAAACTCTTATGTTTTCATCACTATTTTGTGAGTGATTATCACATCTACAAGAAAACCTAAATCGGGCAAGGTAGAAGAATCTTTTTACCCATTCGCTAAGTGTACAAGTTAGGTGGGTCGACAACATATTCCTGTCATGTGACGCACACGCCGTCACCAGTGTCGTATAGAATATATCAGACCTGTTTTCCCGTAGAGGAATCGGTTGACCTATGACCTTGCGATCAAATGTTTTCGGTTCCCATTGGAGAGGCACGTCCTTTCTTCTACTAATCGCACGGTTTTGCGGTGCGGTCGCAAAACACAGACACTAAAATTATTGCAGTAAACAGAAACGTCAATGAACGAACGAATAGATCATAACTTTGCGAAAATAAAGAAAGTAAAGTTTTCAGTCGAGGGAAGACTTGAACCAAGGACCTCTCGTTCTGCAGATACTCACGCTAACCACGGGACCACGGCGCTGCTGCGCTCGCATTTTCCCTGATGTTGCATAACTATCCTACATATGGACTACTCAGTTTGAATATTTTACTAATTTTTTTCACGGTTCCACAGAATTTCTTCCTGTTTTCTCGATTGATCTGTGTTCAGTTTTTCAAGGCCTATCCACTGTGCCAACTTATAACTAAATCTGAGGGGGGTGCGATGGGGAAGTTCCCTTGTCAGTAGCGGTATGGTCCACCTCTTAAGAGGACACTGCTTTTCTCCTACGCACTTAAACCGAGTGAGTGTGATGCAGACAGAAATGTGTACATGTGGGGAAAAAGGCTCTCCAGAACACATCGTCTTTTCCTGCGGACAATATACCAACATCAGACACACGGTACACTTAAACCTGAACAAATTCAGGGCACCATACACGCAGTGCTCAGGGAGGAAGACCAATAGACCATGTTAGTCACACTAACTGACCATATATCCTAAGCGATATATAGAGGGTGTGTCCGGGCCAGACAGTGAGCCTGTATGCAAAGACAGGAAGGAAACCACGGGTTGGTAAACGGCACTGATTCCGACATGGAATCAGGTGATGACACTGATCCCGACACGACCATAAATGAAAATTAAGAAACATCCTAAATAAGCAACACAACAGCCTAAAAAGACATGGGGTTAAGGTTAGTTATTAGGAAATATAGATGTTAGAATTAGATGAAGAGCTGTGATTGGCGGTCGGTGCCTCGATGGACAATTCCAAGACACTCACCATCAAAGACACTTGGTGAATGGACCTTCCTCCACTATCATCTTTCCTGACTTCTGTTTTTATTCTTCCTAAAAATATCGTTATGATTTATAATTCAATTTTCGAAAAATTTTGTTAATTTCATGTGTTTAGTACCTTTTACCTATTTATCTTAAATGTAAGAATCTTGTTTATTTTAGAAATTTTTTTTACGAATTCATAATATGTCCGTAAGTTATAATATGTCATAACCTATTCTCTGTTTTCATAAATTGCTATCTCCCATTCATAAATCGCTAATATTAAGATTTTCGTTTCTTAATATCTTTTAAGATTATAAGTATTTAGATCTGCTATATTATTAATCCTTTTTAAAAATAAGAAATAACAAATAAGTATCATATTCGGTAGATGTACAGTTTCGTATTGTGAAAGTACGGCCTGAATTAGTAATAAGGTGGCAGGTCATTTGCAAATGGTGGCAAATAAATAATAATAATGAATTAGCAGCCATGATTTCCACTTCATTTAAACTTTGCACGACAAGTTTTGGGAAATGACTTCTATCTTCAGGTGTGTTTCTCGTGCCTACTGCCATTCTTTCGTGATGTTTTCTATGTGTGAGGGGCTGCACTGGTCTGTTGCCTCTACTGTAACATACAGTGTCGAGTCACGTTACCGCGACCGCCTGTCAAAAAGCCAGAATAACCACTGCATGTGAGGAGCGGTGTGGGGCATGCAGGAAGAGAGTCAGTGAATTACATGAACCATTGGTGTCTGTTCCTTCAGACATGTGAGCAGAAGAAACCCATTTCGCGTCCCGCGCCGGCACAATTTTTCACTCATTGCCAATTATTCTACATAAAGTCCTGATGCCGTTAGCCGTGCGGTTCTAGGCGCTACAGTCTGGAACCGAGCGACCGCTTCGGTCGCAGGTTCGAATCCTGCCTCTGGCATGGATGTGTGTGATGTCCTTAGGTTAGTTAGGTTTAATTAGTTCTAAGTTCTAGGCGACTGATGACCTCAGACGTTAAGTCGCATAGTGCTCAGAGCGATTTTTTGAACCTGATGCAGCTGGTATCATTAGTTCCTTCCCTTTCCTTTCTTCTTTCTTCCCAGTCCATCATCAATTTACGTAATATGTGTCAGAGCTTTGGATTCCACGTGACGTCCGAAAGAACAGCAGGGATCTAAAAATAACAAGCATTGACGGCAAGACCGGGAACTTCGTATAGATGGTGCTAGGTGTGAACATGGGTCAGCTGGGAAGCGTGCCGAAATGGTCCGCACATTTTCGATAAACACAGTGTCCGGGTGGTGCAGAGGTTAATGCAACTTCCTAGTAAGCAGGAGAGCGCGGGTTCGTGTCCGGGTCCAGAGCACATTTTCACTGGTTGCCGCTGATTCCACATAAAGCCCTGATGCAGCCAGTATCACTGGTTCCTTTCCTTTACTTTACTTTCTTCCCCTCCACCTTCAGGTCACATAACAAGAATCAGTGAGGATGTGGAAAGTACCGACAAGGTTGAAGATCCACGTTGCGAACGGCCCCATCGAGGTCGTACCCTAGATTCTCGATTGGGTTTAAATCGGGCGCGTTTGGTGGCCGGCAAAGGACAGTAAAGTCATCGTGGAACTCTTCGAACCACACACATGTACTACTACCTGTGTGACACGTTGCATTGTGCTACTGGTAGATACGATCCTGTCCAGGGACAACAAACTGCATGCACACCACTGGCCATTGAAATTGCTCCACCAAGAAGAAATGCAGATTCATTGGACAAATGTATTATACTACAACTGACTTGTGATTACATTTTCACGCAATTTGGGTGCACAGATCCTGAGAAATCAGTACCCAGAACAACCACCTCTGGCCGTAAGAACGACCTTGATACGCCTGGGCATTGAGTCAGAGCTTGGATGGCGTGTACAGGTACAGCTGCCCATGCAGCTTCAACGATACCACAGTTCATCAAGAGTAGTGACTGGCGTATTGTGACGAGCCAGTTGCTCGGCCACCACTGACAAGACGTATTCAATTGGTGAGAGATCTGGAGAATGTGCTGGCCAGGGGTCGAACATTTTCTGTATCCAGAGAGGCCCGTACAGGACCTGCAACATGCGGTTGTGAATTATCGTGAAATGTAGGGTTTCGTAGGGATCGAAAGAAGGGTAGAGCCACGGGTCGTAACACATCTGAAATGTAACGTCCACTGTTCAAAGTGCCGTCAATGCGAACAAGAGGTGACCGAGACGTGTAACCAATGGCACCCCATACCATCACGCCGGGTGATACGCCAGTATGGGGATGACGAATACACCCTTCCAATGTGCGTTCACCGCGATATCGCCAAACACGGGTGCGATCATCATGATGCTGTAAACAGAACCTTGATTCATCCGAAAAAATGTTTTGCCATTCGTGCACCCAGGTTCGTCGTTGAGTACACCATCTCAGGCGCTCCTGTCTGTGATGCAGCGTAAAGGGTAACCGCAGCCATGGTCTCCGAGATGATAGTCCATGCTGCTGCAAACGTCGTCGAACTGGTCGTGCAGATGGTTGTTGTGTTGTTGTCTAGTGATACGAGGCCGTTGGGATCCAGCACGGCGTTCCGTATTACCCTCCTGAAACTACCGACTCCATATTCTGCTAACAGTCATTGGGTCTCGACCAACGCGAGCAGCAATATCACGATACGATAAACCGCAATGGCGATAGGCTACAATCCGACCTTTATCAAAGTCGGAAACGTGATGGTACACATTTCTCCTTCTTACACGAGGCATCACAACAACGTTTCACCGGGCAACGCCGGTCAACTGCTGTTTGTGTATGAGAAATCGGTTGGAAATATTCCTCATGTGAGCACGTTGTAGGTGTCGCCACCAGCGCCAACCTTGTGTGAATGCTCTGAAAAGCTAACCATTTGCATATCACAGCATCTTCTTCCTGTTGGTTAAATTTCGCGTTTGCAGCACGTCACATTTGTGGTGTAGCAATTTTAATGTCCAGTAGTGTTCATGTGAACGTGGTGCTCAAGGATAGATGCATACTTTCGTTGATCCGTTGCACCTGCCAGAATGACGAGATCATACAGAGAATACCACGAAAACGTTCCGCAAGCCATAAGGCTCACTCATTGTTTTCAAACGTCTCAGGCAGTATATGCAACGGCCATCAGTCCGATGGAGCATAAAACGTGATAAGCCTGAAGTGGCTAGCTGTCACCTCTCAGCGGACGTTCAGCTGCGGTATTCGCGTGTAAATTCCTGCCCCCGTCGCCGATAAACTGCAGTCAGCATAGGAGCGTGAACCGCGCGCCTGCTTCGGATGTCCATACTCAACAACGTTCTCTGAATGGTCGTTGAGGGGATACTGTTGCTAGCCTCTTGGTTCATATGGGTGGTCAGTTGCTCAACAGATGCACATTTGTTCGCTCACACACATCTCCGCAGCCGTTGTTCACCCGTGTCATCTACAGCCAGTAGTGAACCGCAGTTGCTTCGGCTCCGGTTTACGACAGCGCCATTTTTCCATGCACGGCAGGCTCAAAACACGGCGCCACGTGAAACGTTTGCAAACTTAGACGTTTCGGAAACGCTTCCACCCTTGACCCTGAAGCCTATGTTGATGCCCTTTTGGACGTTAGAAAAAGCGCTCCGTTTCGGCATTACGACAACAGTCACGGCGTAAAGTCAGCGCCGGCACGCCAGTCGGGAACTACAGAGAAGAGAAGGCTGTGAGAAGACGTCAGGCAACCGTACGCTAACCGACCTCCCTCCAGAAAGAACAGCGACAGCAGCGGCCCCTACTGGTGGCAGCCCACTTCCATAGCAGCTCCATCAACGTTAGCCACTTAGCGGGCGCATAGTAGCCTCTTCATTAGCAGTCTCTACGAAGCTCAGTTAGAGATCAGCAGTCACTTCAGTTCACCATCTTTGTTACAAGCGGTCGCTAGGACCAGAGGTTTTACTTGTGTTTGTCTATTCTGAAGAAGACTGATTCAAATTTAAGTATTCGTATTTGTCTTGTTATAATAAAACTCATTAATAAGAGTTGTTTGAGTGTCTGTCTAGCGAACGGAGTATGCAGAATTCCTAGACACAACAACATGGTGACGAGATGTCCGAATAACATGGTGCCGACGATATAGAAGCAATAACATGGCGACATCCTGTTAACGCTTCGAACCCACAGCCACCATCTGCCACAGATTGTCTCTCTCTTCCTATGTCGTGGGCTTCTGTGTTTTGGTGTCGCCTTAATTCTATCTTGTCTTCTCTTTGCAGGGGTGGCGTTAAAAGTAACCTGGTGTTTCGCATTACAGAGCGGATCAGGTTATGGAAAGGGGCCAAAATCAATTACTGTTAGTTATACCAAAACACACAATTCCTCGAAACAAATGCACAGTTTTCTTTTTAAAACAACAAAGATCACTTCACGGCTGAGGGTCCAAGTAACTTCTCCAGGTAACTTTTTCAATAACACTACGCTCTATAGAAACGGCTGAAAGCCTTACTTAAGTAAAATTGCAATATCTTCTCGGCTGAAGGCCAAAGTAATATTTCAGATCAACTAAGGAAATTCCTTAAAAGCCAAGCATTTAAAAATTTCGGTTAAAGGCCATATTAAGGAAAATTCAAATTAATTATTGGGCTGAAAGCCCAATAATTCTTTTTTTAAACGTAATAAATGACAGGCTTTAAGGATAAACTTTTACACAGTACAACAGAAAAACATTTGAAGAAAACTGGAAGTATCTTGTCGGTTGAAGCTCCAAACAGATGGTTCAAATGGCTCTGAGGACTATGGGATTTAACATCTGAGGTCATCAGAAAGACCCCTAGAAATTAGAACTACGTAAACCTAACTAACCTAAGGACATCACACACACGCATGCCCGAGGCAGGATTCGAACTTGCGACCATAGCGGTAGTGCGGTTCTAAACTGAAGCGCCTAGAACCGCTCGGCCACTCCGGCTGGCTGAGGTCCAAACAATTACTCAGAAATAATTAAAGATAAACATTTACAGAACACGGCTGAGGGCCGTTTCGAGAATTCAAGATAATTAAAGAGAAGCTTCGAGACAAGTATTTACATATTAAAGCCACAGATTCTGCAACAAACGCGGCTGAAGGCCTAAATACAGAGCAACAAAAATTTTAAATAAAACACGGCTGAAGGCCTGATCTTAAAATAGTTGACATGAAGTTCGGCTGAAGGCCATATGCTACACACAAAACACACAATATTAATACACAGCTGAAGGCCTGGCACAGTACCTGCGACCAAATAAACTGACAATTACAAACAACCAAGTGTTCGAAGGGTCGGCCTGGGGAGGAAACTTTAACAACGGTGCAGGTGAGACTGGCAGCCAAGCGTAACACTAAACAATCGGGTGGTAACACGACCTAGGGACGGCTGAAGAACCAACCAGTAGCCCAATCAATTCCATCAATTCCCTTCCACCCGACACACTCGCTGCTCTATTTCAACCGACTGACTGACTACCCTAGTACTCAGTCAGCATTCATCTGCTCAGTGGAAATCACAGAAGCTACATACGGTTCCACGTAAACACACTTGCACAAGAACTCGAACAATCGTAAAAGCAATCACTGTGGACAACAAGGACGGATGAATTCGACACACAGAGTTTCCAAAAACTGTCGGCGACCAAATACACGTCGTCCGATGAGACAACCGACCGAACGACCAACCCATGTCGTTCCCACTGAAGTTACATGTGTCGGCAGTGGTCGGGCGAGTCTTGGCTATCCGAAGCTAACTGCAGCTCCAGCTCGACTCAACTCGATGTCTTTTCGGAATTCGGAGACACGCGACCCGGGCACACTGACTCGGACCCAGCCATGGAGAGGTAAATCTTGCGCATTGGCCACGACATCTCTGCCCAAGGAAGGAACCGATCCACGTTCGGCAAGGTGACCAACTGACGAGGCCCAGAAACGGTCAAAGGACCAAATACACGATGCCCGATAAGACGAGCAACCGACGACCAACCAACGGTCGTCCCGCTCCACTCTTCCGTCGGACAGTTCACGTGTGTCGTCAGCAGTCGGCGAGCACTGGCTGTCCGCACCTCA
Source organism: Schistocerca nitens (assembly GCF_023898315.1). NCBI lineage: Eukaryota > Metazoa > Arthropoda > Insecta > Orthoptera > Acrididae > Schistocerca > Schistocerca nitens. Next base: position 106,806,507 of record NC_064618.1, read on the forward strand.
CACGCACTCCGTCCCCGACTTCACTGCTGCTGCGTCCCGACTGAACTTCCGACACACCACGAGCCGGAAATACTAGCGGTCGCTTCAAAGATAATACGACAGTGCTCTTATCGATAAGCGCTGCTGCTGCCACTCACAGGCAGGTAAGACAGGAAATTAGTGACACCAGTAAATCTAATAACAAAACGAGGCGGTACTATCGTAAAGAGAAGATGACAAACAATAAAGGGCATGAACACCAGCCGCTCACGGCTCAAATGTCCCTTAAAGTGCTTATTATGTTCTGTGTTTTCAGGTGGGCATTGCAGAAATTTTCTTTGCTTGCGTGCTTATTTCTGTACTTGCATTCTCTGTTTATCGCATTTGTTATTCCAAAAAGAGAAACCCACCTCTCCCACCCTGTGCTCAGGCGCCTCTGCTGCAAGCAATAAACGCAATGCAGCTAACACAGATGTTTCATTTTCAGACCAGAAGACTGCAACCCTTCTAAACAAGGTACAGCAGTTACTCACGAACCAAGCAATAAATACAGTGTGACCAACCGACCAACATGCCACAACTGTAGTTCCATGTACCATACCGCCTTTTCGCGAGTTTAATGAAAAAGAAGAGGAATGGCTCGAGTGGTTGCAGCAGTATGAAGCTGACATCGTTGCTCACAGAGTATCAGGTACTGTTAAACTATATTACTTTTTGTCAAATGTAGGAAGCGCAGTCTTTCGCTTCATTCAGAAATTGTTCCCTAACGCCACTCCGAGTGAACTTTCCTGTGATGAGGTTGTAGGTTCTATAACTAACTACTATGACGAACAAGTGCATGTGGTGGCAGCTAGGTACCAATTCTTTCGTTCCAAGAAAAGGTCAGACCAAACTTATCGCGAGTGGGTAACAGATTTGCAGAGTATGACGAAAAATGCAAATTCGAATGTGCTTGTGGTGCTTTATATTCAGATGTTATGTTGCATGATGCAATCGTGTACAATGTAGCTGATGTCAAACTTGGAGAACAGATTTTGAAACAGTCAGATCCATCATGTAGTGCAAATTGTAGATCAGTACGATTCAGGGCCTGTAGCGGTCGATAAATTTGAGCAGACGCCAATTTGTCGGGTTGAGTCGTCCCTTGTTCACGAGCAGCCCAGTAGGCAGAAAGAGCATGCGCGCCACAAGCCGCTTAAAGGTTCTCTACAGAGGCGGCTACATCAGCGAATAGAAGTAAGTCATGCCCTCGGTCTTATTCACGGCACAAACGCCAGTATTGTCCTTCCAGACAAGCACAGTGTTACGCTTGTGGTAAGACAGGTGCAATGTTTGCAATCGAACAAACATAAGAATTTCACCCACGCACAGAAATCTATTCACAAGGCCCAAGTGATCCGTGCAGTGTGTTCAAAGTCTGCTGCAGGCTTTAGCAAAACTTGCAAGCAAAAGGTTACTTCGGTGCTACGCCAGTCCAACAAACCTTTTGTTCATTTGCATCTTACAAGGGGACCCTCCATACTATATATCACGGATTTTGATGCGCTTCAAATATGTTGTAGAGCCACTCACCCCGAGTACCTGGCTATCCGGATTTTTAGCGACGGGCCTTGGTTATTGAGAAAATCGATCTTGTAGTTCATTTCGCGTTTTATATACCCGTAACATTACAGAATTCCGCTCCATAAGAATAACATTGCCGGAAGTGAATTTTCCAGCAACACAAGATAAGTAATAATACTGAACGGTGAAAATTTCTAAGTCCGTATCAAGGACATGCGTCTATTATTTTACTTGTCTGTTTGTTGCTGGAAAATTCACTTCCGGTTGTGCAACCTGGCAGATAAGCACTTCCTGTACAGCGTTAGCTATTGTTCTTAAAAAAGATATTATGTAATCCTGTGTTGTATTACTAGGACCTTGTTGCAGAATAATTCCTTTTTAGGGTATTTGTTTCATTAGGGTAGATATCTTTTACCTCAATAGATTAAATTAATTTATTAATAATCATTACTACAAACTTTGATCTTGCTAAAAGCCGAGAAGCGATTCTTCTTAGTGTTTTAGCTCTCTGTCCTCCCGCCGTGGAGGTACCGTGTTCGACTACTGCTCGTGTACTTTCGCTTTTTTTTCCCCCAAGATCGACCGAATTTTTCAATTTTATTTCAAAGAATGTCAACAAACAATGGTTCAAATGGCTCTGAGCACTATGGGTTCAAAATGGTTCAAATGGTTCTGAGCACTATGGGACTTAACATCAGTGGTCATCAGTCCCCTAGAACTTAGAACTACGTAAACCTAACTAACCTAAGGACAGCACACAACACCCAGTCATCACGAACAAACGATGTAAGATGTGCGAAATTATAAAGATATATTCAGTTATTAATTTTTCTGTCATACAATATTAGAAAATCTTATTTTTCATCGTCCACGTTGCTTGATCTGCCAGAACAATATTATGGATTATACTTATCATAGAAACAACCGATCACAAATTTTCGCAGCACCACGCGCGTTTTATGAAAGCAACCGTCTTGCAGGCGCACTGTTTCTTCATGAGCGATACCGGGAAACAAAATTCTTTTGCATTCAATAAGATTTCTCTTTCATCCGCTAATTTCGATGCAAACTATGCGTATCTAATCATGCTTTCAAAATTAGGTGCGCTGAATTGATGTAGGATTAGCGAATGTAATTTTATCGAATCTTCCCTAGAAGCGATCTCTCTATTGTCTTTCATCAAGTCGGGAGCATTCTGAATAATTTTCCTGAAGTTTTTCACCGGTCGGTAAAATTAAGCATCGCAGTACTGGCAATAAGGAGTGCACTTTGGTGGGACCACTTTCATAAGTGAATAGATGATCGTATGAAGTTGAATCGGTCTGCCCTCCCCACGAATCGTTAATGTAGAAAAAAAAATTCGGAAGAATTACAGAACCCAAAAATTCTTCGTATACCAGTTTTGTGAACTTCCCGGGTTTCGTGCAAGACAAGACTTCATTTCTGTATTTCCGAGCTAACACATCTACTCGTTTTTGAACGTTAGGACCAAATTTTCAGGACGGTTCTTGCATACATAACAAAAACATATAGGAGCAGGAATCGAACACAGTACCTCCAGCGCGGTAGCCGTGACCCATTACCGTTGCCCTACGCTGACTTGCTCGGAATATATGTAATGTTACGGGCTTACAAAGCTTGCAATAAACTTCAAAATCGATTTTCTCAAAATCCAAGGCCCGTTGCTAAAAAACCGGATAGCCAGGTACTCAGTGCCTCTACAACATATTTGAAGCGCATCAAAATCCGTGATTTACAATATTGAGGGTCCCCTAGTTAGTGAAAAACGTGTGCAATTTCAGTTAGACGCAGGGCATCTGTTACATTGCTGAATCGTAACACACATGAACTGGTTCGCTTCTCACGTCTGTCTAAAACTAGCACGCACCTGACGGCTTATAATGGACAAGACATTCCCGTCCTCCGAAAATGTACTTTGCCTGCCTTGTATCACTCGCATGCGTGAAGTGTGAATTTCACTATGCTACAATCACGCGATTGTGAGAGCATATGTGACCTTGATTCGTTTAGCTTTCAAATTCGAGACAATTTGTTTCAGTGAGTGCATTCAATGTCAAAGACAGTGTAGCTAGCTTGCTGAAAGAATTCCCTCAACTCTTTTCTGAAGGTTGGACATGTTACTGTGAAATACAATGCTCAGCCGAAATTTTGCCGTACCAGAACTGTTCCCATTGCATTACGGGACAAAGTAGCTGCAGAACTTAAGAAATTGCAAGATAGCGGAGCTATTGCGCCCATGCAAGCTAGTCAATGAGCAAGTCCATGTCGCCTTCGCCTCTGTGTTGACTTCAAGTCTACCGTGAACCCACTCCCAAAGGATCTCATGGACAGATTAGGCGCTGGTCGCTGCTTTTAAAAAACTGATTTGAGCGACGCATATCTTCAAATACCACTAGATGAAGAATCTCAAACCGTGAGTGTTGTGAACACTCATTTCGGCTTGTTTAAATATTTTCGTTTGTATTTTTGCAGTGCTTCTGCACCAGTCATTTTCCAACGGTATTTGGAACAGCTGAGTGCTCAAGTACCAAACTGTTCAAACTATGTGGATGATATTGTCGTAGCAGGCCGTACACCCGAAAAACACATTGCAAATCTCCATGCTTTGTTTCGTACGTTATCTGATATGTGACCTGCCAGTTCCTCGCAATGTCAGAAAATTGCAGTCAGTCTTAGGGAAAAGGAAATTTTATATTCGGTTCATACCGAATGCTGTAAAATCACAGCTCCATTCCATCGCTTGCGTCAAAAGAACGTCCCCTTTGTTTGGACAAATGAGTGCTAAGAAGTTTTTCAAAAATTTAAAGATGCATTGTTCAGTGATCGATGCTTCATCCTGACAAACCATTTGACGCTTCCTCTGACGGAATCGATGCAGTGCTTTCGCACAGATTTGGAGATAAATGTAGGCCCATTGCTTTCGTATCAAATGTCTTGTCCAAAGCTCAGTGTAATTATTCACAAATAGAGAACGAGGCACTGGCTATTGTGTATGGTGCCACCAAATTCCACCTCTACTTGTATGGCAGAAACTTCTGCTTAGTAACGGATCAAAAGCAATTGCAGTCTTTGTTTCATCCGACGAAGCCGGTTCCTGTACGAACTGCCCAAAAATTGCAAAGATGGGCTTTATAGTTGTCTCAGTACTAGTACGAGATTGTGTATCGTCCGACAGCTCAACATGGTAATGCGGACGCACTTTCACGTCTTCTGATTGGCCCTGACACAGACTTTGACGCTTTGGGTGCATCTCGTTATCACATCGATACTCAGGATTCTGAATTTCTTCAATCCTTTCCTCTGAACTACAGCAAAATCGCACACGCCACGGAAGCTGATCCAGATTTGGATATTTTGCTAAAATGCATTCTCTCATTTTCGCCTCGCTCATTGCGCAGCTTAAAGATCCCTATAGTGTGCCGATACTTTGCACGTCGGCATTGCCTCAGCTTCGCAAAAAGACGTTTTGCAGCTACTTCACCATGGACACTGGGGGATTGTTCGTACGAAACAGTTAGCGCGTCGACACAGTACTTTGCAGGGTATGGACACCCAAACAGAAAAGATGACGTCACAGTGTCACGCACGTGCGGAAAATCAGTCCGCTTCGCCACAAAAGTTCTCTGCTTGGCGTAAGTCGCAATCGTCATTGTATGCATTGACGTCGAACATAGGCCGTGGTCACAGTAAGATACTGGGCGGTGCATAAACCCACGAAATTTTGTGAGTAGTGATAGATGTTTGTGTTGAGTTAATGGCGAAACTGGAAAAATCAGTAAGTAGAAGTTTTTCTCATTTACTCTATGTTAAAATCGATCGTTAATTACAAAATTTCGCGAGTTTACAGAACAGTACAGAACCTCTCACATCGAAACCTCGCGAATGAATGCCATTTTACACGAAAAACGCACTAAAATGGGGATAATTTCCTGAAACACGTTTTGCAAAATAGTAACGGAAAGATAACCGTGACGGGTAGCGGAAAAAGTTATTTTAAATATAAACTCATTGCTTTTACATTAGCAGGCTTTTACCAAACATTTCCAGTACATAAAATATAAAAATACTTCTTCTCGTAAGTGAAGTCTGATTCGTTCGCTACAATACATCACCTCATTTTTGTACTTCACGTCATGTGCATTTTCGTGGACTCGGTTAATGTTCTCGAGTACCTCATTCTATTGTCTTTCCTCGTGGAGTGAAAAATTTTATATTCGTCCGTTGAGTTATTCAGGTTTGTCAGATACAGAAATATGTCTCAGGTAGTCAATAATTGCACAGTATTGTAGATATTGACGAATAACGTATTAACTAAATACATTAAAATGTGAGGGACAGTCAAATGAAACCGAACTGCCGCCACAACTGGACTATGGAATGGTCCCCTTCGAAAGTTATCACCATACGCCTTAAGCCATTTATCCCACTGGGAAGCGAAACGATCAGTTCTTATTTCGTAGAAAGTGGTCGTCCGTTGACGGGTCCACATCCGCACCCACTTTTGCACTCCTGAAACCGACGTCTACATCTAGATCTAAATCTACATTCATACACCGCTAACCATCTGACGGTGTGTGGCGGAGGGTACCTTGAGTACCTCTATCGGTTCTCCTATTCCAGTCTCGTATTGTTCGTGGAAAGAAAGATTGTCGGTATCCCTCTGCGTGGGCACTAATCTCTCTGATTGTATCCTCATGGTCTCTTCGCGAGATATACGCAGGAGGGAGCATTATACTGCTTGACTCCTCGGTGAAGGTATGTTTTCGAAACTTCAAGAAAAGCCCGTACGGAGCTACTGAGCGTCTCTCCTGCAGAGTCTTCCTCTGGAGTTTATTTATCATCTCCGTAACGCTTTCGCGATTCCTAAATGATCCTGTAACGAAGCACGCTGCTCTCTTCTATCAACCGTATCTGGTACGGATCCCACACTGTTGAGCAGTATTCAAGCAGTGGGCGAACAGGTGTACTGTAACCTACTTCCTTTGTTTTCTGACTGCATTTCCTTAGGATTCTTCCAATGAATCTCAGTTTGGCTTCTGCTTTACCGACGATTAATTTTATATGGTCATTCCATTTTAAGTCACTCCTAATGCCTACTCCCAGATAATTTATAGAATTAACTGCTTCCAGTTGCTGACCTGCTATATTGTAGCTAAATGATAAAGGATCTTTCTTTCTGTGTATTCTCAGCGCATTACACTTGTCTACATTGAGATTCAATTGCCATTCCCTGCACCATGCGTCAATTCGTTGCAGTTCCTCCTGCATTTCAGTACAATTTTCCATTGTTACAACCTCTCGATATAGTACAGTAACATCGGTAGAAAGCCACAGTGAACTTCCGATGTTATCCAGAAGGTCATTTATATATATAATGAATAGCAACGGTCCTACGACACCGATCCGGCGCACCTGAAATCACTCTTACTTCGGAAGACTACTCTCCATTGAGAATGGCATGCTGCGTTTTGTTACCTAGGAACTCTTCAATCCAATCACACAATTGGTCTAATAGTCCATTTGCTCTTACTTTGTTCATTAAACGACTGTGGGAAACTGTATCAAACGCCTTGCGGAAGTCAAGAAACATGGCATCTACCTGGGAACCCGTGTCTATGGCCCTCTGAGTCCCGTGGACGAATAGCGCGAGCTAGATTTCACACGATCGTCTGTTTCGAAACCCATGCTGATTCCTACAGAGTAGGCAGAAAAGTCGTTATACTCGAACATAATACGTGTTCCAAAATTCTACAACTTATTGATGTTAGAGATATAGGTCCATAGTTCTGCACATCTGTTCGAAGTCCCTTCTTGAAAACGGGGATGACCTGTGCCCTTTCCCAATCTTTTGGAACGCTACGCTCTTCTAGAGACCTACGGAACACCGCTGCAAGAAGGGGGGCAAGTTCCTTCGCGTGCTCTGTGTAAAATCGAACTGGTATCCCATCAGGTCCAACGATTTTAATTTTTTTTCTATTCCTCTGACATCTATTTCGATATGTACCATTTTGTCGTCTGTGCGACAATCTAGACAAGGAACTACAGTACAGTCTTCGTCTGTGAAACAGTTTTGGAAAAAGACGTTTAGTATTTCGGTCTTTCGTCTGTCATTCTCTGTTTCAGTACCATTTTGGGCACAGAGTGTCTGCACATTTTGTTTTGATACACCTACCGCTTTAACATAAGACCAAAATGTTCTGCCAAGCCAGTACACAGTCCACGCACGTCCCTCTTCAGGTCGACAAAGAAGTCAAAACCGCATCGTGAAGGACCCGAGCAGCATGGAGGGTGTTGCAGTGTTTCCCAACCAAATCGCTGAAGCGTAGCCTTCGTCCGATTAGCAGTGTGCGGGCGGGCGTTATCGTGCAAAAGGATGGTTTCGTCCCACACAAATCCTGAACTTTTCGACTTCAAGGCGCTTGGCATTTTCTGCACAGTATCTTCATAGCACTGTATACTAACTGCGCTTGGACTCTTGGTGAATATGGGGAGCAGAGGCCCCTGCAGTTGGAGAAGAAGGTCATAAAAGGAGCTAGTGCGAGTAGCTTTGGATTTCCTTGGCCGGGAAGATGTGGGATGTTTGCACTGTTGGCTTTGCCGTTTGCCATCGGGCTGTGGGAATGGTTTAGGACGGAATCGTCCTGTTGCACCTTAGACCACCCCCCGAACTGCCAGTCGGACGAAGGCCAAGCTTCAGCGATTGGTTGGGAAACACTGCAACGTCTTCTGTACAGCCCTAATCCTTCACCGTACGATTTTCATGTCTTTGGCGACCTAAAGAAAGACAGGTGTGAACGTCGGTTTCAGTCGTACGAGGAAGTGCAAGAGTGGGTGTGGTTGTGGATCCGTCAGCAGGCGATCTAGTTTTACGAAACAGGAACTGATCGTCTCGTCTCCCAGTGGGATAAATGCTTTAACGCGCGTGGTAGTTACTTTCGAATGGACCATTCCATAGTCCCGTTGTGGCGGCTGTTCGGTTTTGAGTTGAGTGCTCGTCATAGGTGAATGTACACTACTGGCCATTAAAATTGCTACACTAAGAAGAAATGCAGTTGATAAACGGGTATTCATTAGACAAATATATTATACTAGAACTGACATGTGATTACATTTTCACGCAATTTGGGTGCATAGATCCTGAGAAATCACTACCCAAAACAACCACCTATGGCCGTAATAACGGCCTTGATATGCCCGGGCATTGAGTCAAACAGAGTTTGGATGGCATGCACAGGTACAGTTGCCCATGCAGCTTCAACACGATACCACACACAGTTCATCAACAGTAGTGACTGGCGTATTGTGACGAGCCAGTTGCTCGGCCACCATTGACCAGATGTTTTCAACTGGTGAGAGATCTGGACAATGTGCTGGCCAGGGCAGCAGTCGAACATTTTCAGTATCCAGAAAGGCCCGTACAGTACCTGCAACATGTGGTCGTGCATTGTCCTGCTGAAATATAGGGTTTCGCAGGGATCGAATGAAGGGTACAGCCACGGGTCGTAACACATCTGAAATGTAACGTCCACTGTTCAAAGTGCCGTCAATGCGAACAAGTGGTGACCGAGACGTGTAACCAGTGGCACCCCATACCATCACGCCGGATGATACGCCAGTGTGGCGATGACCAATACACGCTTCCAATATGCGTTCACCGCGATGTCGCCAAACACTGATGGGACCATCATGATGCAGTAAACAGAACCTTGATTCATCCGAAAAAATGATGTTTTGCCGTTCGTGCATCCAGTTTGAGTACACCATCGCAGGCACTCCTGTCTGCGATGCAGCTTCAAGGGTAACTGCAGCCATAGTATCCGAGAGGATAGTCCATGCTGCTGCAAACGTCGTCGAACTGTTAGTGCACATGGTTGTTGTCTTGCAAACGTCCCCATCTGTTGACTCAGGGATCGAGACGTGGCTGCACGATCCGTTACAGCCATGCGGATAAGAAGCCTGTCATCTCGACTGCTAGTGATACGAGGCCGTTGGGATCCAGCACGGCGTTCCGTATTACCTTGCTGAACCCACCGCTTCCATATTCTGCTAACATTCATTGGATCTTGACCACCGCGAGCAGCAATGTCGCGATTCGATAAACCGCAATCGCGATAGGCTACAATACGACCTTTATCGAAGTCCGAAACGTGATGGTACGCATTTCTCCTTCTTACACGAGGCATCACAACAACGTTTCACCAGGCAACGCCGGTCAACTGCTGTTTGTGTGTGAGAAATCGGTTGGAAACTTTCCTCATGTCAGCACGTTGTAGGTCTCGCCACCGGCGCCAACCTTGTGTGAATGCTCTTAAAAGCTAATCATTTTCATATCACAGCATCTTCTTCCTTCTGGTTAAATTTCGCTTCTGTAGCACGTCATCTTCGTGAAGTAGCAATTTTAATGGCCAGTTGTGTATTTAGTTAATACGTTATCGGTCGATGTCTAGATTACTGTGCAGACCATACGATGCTCTCGTTGTGGCAGCTATTCGATTTTCATTTGACAGTCCCTTATACAAACTTACGTGTTGTTTTTCATATTCATATACGACGGTGATAGGTGTCATGTATAATTTTTGTATCTGAATCGATGGTGTGCGAGGAGCGATGTTGTAAAGCTGTATCGCAGAAGTTAAGTGATTATCTGTGACGTCCGCGAGGGCGCTGTGGGGCACACAGTGTTAAACTGTGTTAGACTGTTGAAGCAATGGCAATGTTATGTTTCAAATATAAAGTATCAATTTACCGAAGCAAGAAGTCTAATGGAATGTCCGGGGTAAATATTATAATGACGTTACTTTTTTTCACTGTTGCTGCGCCATTGGACTAACTTGGTTATTGTACTGAGAGGTGCTATATTTGAGAGATAGGAAAGTGTATTGTTTCGACGTTCATTAAATTTAAAATCAGCCGTGAGCACTTTTTCACAGTATACAAAAAATCTTAGTGTTGTCATTCACGGGCATATTTCATTTTTTACCAACGTCTCCCTTACAGTTTTTAATTGATCAGGGAACCAAGTTTGTTCGGCAAATACTTCCATTTGCAACTATCAGATAACTCATTGCACCCCTCTAGTGTCTCTGTGTAGATGCAGTAATTTGCAGCTTTAGCGCAGCGGCGCGCATTACAGAGCAGTACTGTAACGCATTATCCATATTTGCGCAGAACAGAGGTGAGAACATATATTTTTTTCTATTTATTCAATTAGGGTTAACTTACCTCATTCAGAGACAATTTTTGTGTTGAGTTTTGCAAATCTAATTATCGCAAGTTTCATGCCAAAGTTCATTATTCAGCGAGTTTATACTGTTCGGAATTTTTGCAGTCAGTTTGCTAACTTTTACAGTATGAAAGACTTCCCTTTGTTGTTGTTGTTGTTGTGACCTTCAGTCCTAAGACTGATTGGAGGCAGCTCTCCATGCTACTCTATCTTGTGCAAGCCCCTTCATTTCCCAGTACCAATTGCAACCTACATCCTTCTGAATCTGCTTAGTGTAATCATCTCTTGGTCCTCCTGTGTGGCTCTTACCCTCCACATTGCCCTCGAATACTAATTTGGCAATTCCTTGATGCCTCATAACATGTCCTACCAACCGATCAATTCTTCCAGTCAACTTGTGCCACAAATTTCTGTTCTCTCCAATTCTATTGAATACCTCCTCATTAGTTATGTGCTCTACCCATATAATCTTCAGCATTCTTCTGTTGCACCACATTTCGAAAGCTTCTATTCTCTTCTTGTCCAAACTATTTATCGTCCATCTTTCACTTCCATACATGGCTACACTCCATACAAATACTTTCAAAACGACTTCTTTACACTTAAATCTATACTCGATGTTAACAAATTTCTCTTCTTCAGAAACGCTTTCCTTGCCATTGCCAGTCTACATTTTATATCCTCTCTACTTCGACCATCATCAGTTATTTTGCTCCCCAAATAGCAAAACTCCTTTACTACTTTAAGTGTCTCATCACCCGACTTAATTCGACTACATTCCATTATCCTTGTTTTGCTTTTGTTGATATTCATCTTATATCCTACTTTCAAGACACTGTCCATTCCGTTCAACTGCTCTTCCAAGTCCTTAGCTGTCTCTGACAGAATTACAATGTCATCGGTGAACCTTACAGTTTTTATTTCTTCTCCATGGATTTTAATACCTACTCCGAATTTTTCTTTTGTATCCTTTACTGCTTGCTCAATATACAGATTGAATAACATCGGGGAGAGGCTACAACCCTCTCTCACTCCCTTCCCAACCACTGCTTCCCTTTCATGTCCCTCGACTCTTGCAACTGCCATCTGGTTTCTGTACAAATTGTAAATAGCCTTTCGCTCCCTGTATTTTACCACTGCCACCTTCAGAATTTGAAAGAGAGTAATCCAGTTAACGTTGTCAAAAGCTTTCTCTAAGTCTACAAATGCTAGAAACGTAGGTTTGCCTTTTCTTAATCTTTCTTCTAAGATAAGTCGTAAGGTTAGTATTGCCTCACGTGTTCCAACATTTCTACGGAATCCAAAATGATCTTCCCCGAGGTCGGCTTCTACCAGTTTTTCCATTCGTCTGTAAATAATTCGCGTTAGTATTGTGCAGCTGTGACTTATTAAACTGATAGTTCGGTAATTTTCACATCTGTCAATAGCTGCTTTCTTTGGGATTGGAATTATTATATTCTTCTTGAAGTCTGAGGGTTTAATTATCGGCCGGGAGGCCGGCTGTCCCGGATAACGCACGAGCCCCAAATACTCGCGCCACTGCCCGGACGCGTCGGCACGCCGCGGGGCGCACTCCCCCTGGTGACGTGTCCGCCGCAAACCAGTCAGTCCGCAGCCGCTCACAGCGCTGGCCGCGTGACTCTGAAACTACACTCCTGGAAATTGAAATAAGAACACCGTGAATTCATTGTCCCAGGAAGGGGAAACTTTATTGACACATTCCTGGGGTCAGATACATCACATGATCACACTGACAGAACTACAGGCACATAGACACAGGCAACAGAGCATGCACAATGTCGGCACTAGTACAGTGTATATCCACCTTTCGCAGCAATGCAGGCTGCTATTCTCCCATGGAGACGATCGTACAGATGCTGGATGTAGTCCTGTGGAACGGCTTGCCATGCCATTTCCACCTGGCGCCTCAGTTGGACCAGCGTTCGTGCTGGACGTGCAGACCGCGTGAGACGACGCTTCATCCAGTCCCAAACATGCTCAATGGGGGACAGATCCGGAGATCTTGCTGGCCAGGGTAGTTGACTTACACCTTCTAGAGCACGTTGGGTGGCACGGGATACATGCGGACGTGCATTGTCCTGTTGGAACAGCAAGTTCCCTTGCCGGTGTAGGAATGGTAGAACGATGGGTTCGATGACGGTTTGGATGTACCGTGCACTATTCAGTGTCCCCTCGACGATCACCAGTGGTGTACGGCCAGTGTAGGAGATCGCTCCCCACACCATGATGCCGGGTGTTGGCCCTGTGTGCCTCGGTCGTATGCAGTCCTGATTGTGGCGCTCACCTGCACGGCGCCAAACACGCATACGACCATCATTGGCACCAAGGCAGAAGCGACTCTCATAGCTGAAGACGACACGACTCCATTCGTCCCTCCATTCACGCCTGTCGCGACACCACTGGAGGCGGGCTGAACGATGTTGGGGCGTGAGCGGAAGACGGCCTAACGGTGTGCGGGACCGTAGCCCAGCTTCATGGAGACGGTTCCGAATGGTCCTCGCCGATACCCCAGGAGCAACAGTGTCCCTAATTTGTTGGGAAGTGGCGGTGCGGTCCCCTACGGCACTGCGTAGGATCCTACGGTCTTGGCGTGCATCCGTGCGTCGCTGCGGTCCGGTCCCAGGTCGACGGGCACGTGCACCTTCCGCCGACCACTGGCGACAACATCGATGTACTGTGGAGACCTCACGCCCCACGTGTTGAGCGCAATTCGGCAGTACGTCCACCCGGCCTCCCGCATGCCCACTATACGCCCTCGCTCAAAGTCCGTCAACTGCACATACGGTTCACGTCCACGCTGTCGCGGCATGCTACCAGTGTTAAAGACTGCGATGGAGCTCCGTATACCACGGCAAACTGGCTGACACTGACGGTGGCGGTGCACAAATGCTGCGCAGCTAGCGCCATTCGACGGCCAACACCGCGGTTCCTGGTGTGTCCGCTGTGCCGTGCGTGTGATCATTGCTTGTACAGCCCTCTCGCAGTGTCCGGAGCAAGTATGGTGGGTCTGACACACCCGTGTCAATGTGTTCTTTTTTCCATTTCCAGGAGTGTAGAACAAGTGCCATCGACAGTCCACAATTACCTCTCAGCGAGGAGGTGGCTCTGGATGCGGAGCCTTCTTATCGCTGTCGTGCCGCACTGAACAGGCAAACGGCTTTCAAAACTGAAATACCGCAATACGAATTCCAGCGCAGTTTGATCATAAATAAAAAGCTACTGTTCCCGCCATACTGTGTTCTTCCAATGCTGTGTGACAAATACTAGGAATCAAATAAACTAGCGCTGTTAAAACTTACCTAAAAACGGTTCAAATGGCTCTGAGCACTATGGGACTTAACTTCTGAGGTCATTAGTCCCCTAGAACTTAGAACTACTCAAACCTAACTGACCGAAGGACATCACACACATCCATGCCCGAGGCAGTAATCGAACCTGTGACCGTAGCGGTCGCGCGGTTCCAGACTGTAGCGCCTAGAACCGCTCGGCCACCCAGGCCGGCAAAAGTTATCTAAATAAATAAAAAGTAACTTATGTACTGCTTCTGATTATAATCACTGAGATGCAATAATAAATGAACTGTCGTAATGTGAAGAAAAAGCTGCATTGTAAATATAATTAACTGTCGTAATGTAAATGGAAGTCAGCACTGAAAGACGTAAGTCGAAACAAGGTCCCGGGAGTAGACAACATTCCATTAGAACTACTGACAGCCTTGGAAGAGCCAGTACTGACAAAACGATGCAGTAAGAGACTAAACGGAGATTATTATGCAAGAAACTAAACGAAGGCACGAGCTTGAGTGTACAAAAAAGTCATTCTGCTTTAGCAGAAGCGAGTGAATCCAGATTCACCATCACAAACCGTTCAGGCTCTTCAATACAGAAATCCGATCAGGGTGTCGATATTTCAGATCGTTATTTAGTAACCTCTTCTCTGGGATGCTGCGAATATGTTATGCTTACAGGTGGAGCAAAGACCATAGAGGTCACCGAATCGGCGATGGAGAGATCATTAAGGCACTTCTTCAGTTATAGGCCACAAATCCTGTGGATGCATATTATATATAAATCAGCGGTTTCGATTGCATTCTGCATCCTCATGCAGTTCATCAGTACCGATGCGTTTTGAGGGCATGTGCCCACCGCTATGGCAGGGGTGTTTCCTGAAACTCAGTTCGCTCCTTTCGCTCCTCCGCCCTGTTTAACAAGGCCATTGGCCGAACAGAGGTGGCTCACTATGCTGGAAGTCTTCAGGAGCAAGGAAGCTCTGATTACTAGTCAAAGATGCTATTCCTAAGTAGGGGAGCGGTGTATGTTGTGGTCGGAATTTCGCTGACTTCAGAATCAGTATTCCTGAAACTGATGACTTCAGCATTGGCTTTCTGAGAATCACTGACCCCAGTGCCCAGAACTCAGGCAGTGACATCATTCCAGGAATTACGTCCTCCCCCTCCCCCCTTTCCCTAACCCCCTGCGACCAATGGCGTTACGCGATCTGCGGAAATGTGGATGGGTGCTCGGGCGCCAATGCCATATAAGCTCAGCCTTCTACCCTTTGAGCAAATTTAATTTTTGTAATTATTTTCCGTGAATGCCATCATTTAATCACTGTCTGTATTTACGTCTAGGCCTCATGTGTTCCTCTGACGAGACTCTCCTATTGAGCAAAGAAGACTTTAAGAAGTCCCTTCGATGTAAACATCCACCAGGGAAAGTTGCTCACAGCTTTCTACATCAAGAATGCAAAGGAATGATAATGGAGGAGCGTATGACTGCAGACAAGGGGAGTATTGTTCAGCAGAAAATGGAAAGGCGACAGATGGTATTGTCATCATTTCCAGGAATGTTTAGGTCAGCAAAATTCCTGCCAGAACATATACTGCTCCCCTACAGTTCTAACCTCTGCTGATGAACCCACGATTAAGCTGTGGCAAAGGTTTGTATAGTGACATGCAACAATCACCTTTTCCAACTGCATATCCGAGTCTGATACTGGTCAAGTTTTTGTAGAAGACAGCTTTATTTACAGCAATACATAACTGCGTACACAGCGATCTTGTGTTATAATTTTTGTGAACTAAGCGTAGTTTAGGTCATACATTATTTAGTATGAAGACGGGTTTTGTCCAAATTAGCCCATCTTCAGACATAAATGTGAATAACGTAACAGTTAATCCTCACCATTATGGGCTAGTACTCATAATCTGCTAATTCGGCTGAAACCCGTCATTACAATAAAAAATACGTTATCTAGACGGTGATATTTTCACTATAGGTGCTTTACATGGCCTTGTAGTTTCGACAAAATTGTGTAAGCTTACATTATCCGCTCTGAAGCTGAATGAATGCTGCTGTGAAAAATCATGACAGATTAAACCCACCTGCTGATCCGCAATGCGTACCTGGACCCCTGTTTTCTGGAAACGCGTCATCTTATTGAGTTACATGGACACTCCAACAACCACCCTCTTGGAAACAGCAAGAGATTTATTAGCGGAATTGATCCTGTAGAGGCAAAGAGTGGGTCGCAACTAGATGGATCAGGTAAACTTGCTTCTTAGATTGCGCTTGTTTCATTCTGCATTTGACTCGGAGAACTACGACTGAAAATGCAAGATTACACCGAAACAGCGCAACGTACTACATCGCGCACGTATACGCAATACGAGAACGATAATGACTGCAAATACACTGAGATAGGTAGCGTCTGACCGTATGTGGGTCGCACCGAGGGACAGAACAAGCTCAGAGTTTTTTTTTCTGACAGGATACTTCTCGAACTGGCGGACTTCGTTTGACGTGCAGTGGATATCTTCCTCAGAACATTTTTTTTCCGCGGGCACTAGCGCTACGGGAAGTCATCGAGAGCGGAGGAAAGAAAAGCACTCACTCTGGTGCACTCCAATATTGGAATTCTCTTTCGCTCTGGTGAAGCGAAAGGAGAACAATTCCTAAGTACGACGAGCTGTAAGGCAGCTCAAAAACGTTTTTCACAGCCAACGTTGCAACGCAAACGCGTCGCCGGCGCTACCAGTTTTCACGCCTCATCCCACCCACTGCATTTGCGATGTGTATGAAACTGCGACTCAGTTTTGCGGTTATTGAACAAGCATGTCGATTGAGTTTCCCAAATATTCGAACCTCATTCAAACAAGAAACTTGGAACTTTTCCAATATAAACTTGTTGTTATCTTTCGTCAGATTTTAAATTTCTATGATTCTCCTTTGCGATAGTCTTGCAAAGTTTCTTCTCTTTTCTTCTGCATATGCACTGAAACGGCACAGTCATTTCCATTTTAGATAACCTGTCACTGCCCAAGCGGGTAACTGTTGCGTGTGATTAACTTTTTATTTGACTATCTTACTGTTATAGGGGCCTCTGTGGAGGGAGGATGAGCAGGATTGATCACCCATTGAAATCTGATATTGCGCTTTCCATCCTAAAAGCCTTCTTGAATTGGTGCATAAGTGAATGAACATGTTTCAAATGTTCCGCGGCGACCAGAGGTTCAATTCCATCCCGCTTGAGGTATACCAACACTGGAATAATGTGATAGTCACAGATGTAACGAAGAATACGGGGTCAAAGATGATTTGTTGCTTGGAACCACTTTGTCCTGCGGTTGGCAAGGCAGTTAACAGTAGGGACTATCCCCTACAGTCCGAAGAAACGACCCCGTTAAAATCGGAAGACACTTTTCTGGTGACCTTCGTGTGAATTAGATATCGAATTCTTGATGAACTTACTGTTGTAGTTTAGAGTAATTATTTCAGCAACTAATACTTCGAGTTGTTTTCACTTATAATGGAGTAATTATTTTCAATAAATATTTTTGCTTATTTTCAAACATTTGCACACGTGCGATGATACTAGTGAGATAATCTTAGTTTTGTGAGGGAATGCTCCCAGGTGCACTTAAAGTCAGTGAATGGAGTGTTTCATGCCTTAGCTCATTTCTGTATTCCAGAAACTGTTAAAATCCTTTCTATCAACATTCACGTGATCTTAAGATGTATGCTCGTGTCTTAGTATCCATTCCTTGTAGGTGAGCGCACCACACGGTTCAATACTCGATCAGATCTCAGCCTGAAGTGCTTAAATGACTGTATTGGCACTTTAAGCAATTATTATTAGCCATTGCGTTGTCACCTTTTTTTGAGAACATTTTTATCAGCACTAAGTGATTTTCGCTCGATACTGTACTTAGGGGTCACATGTAAAATTTGCAACGTATCCTTCTTTAGGTCCTAACAAACTATGCCATGCTTCGTATTGTTGTAAATAGAATTGCCAACAAACAACAAAGCGTACTTGTTTGACTTCCAGCCGCCATTTTGATTACCATGACACCATGGTAACGGCGTCTCCTCTAAGACTCCCAGTACCAATAAGGATATTGTATGACAATTATACATAAATTTTTAATATGTTTATATTTTCACTCAGTACCTCGTCTGCGTTATATTTAGGGCACTGGAACACCAATACGTAAGTTCAGAGTGACAATTATTGAACTATATGAAATAAAATCGTCATAACTGCTGAATGGTTTGCGTTAGGCCGTTCAAATTGCACGGTTGGCCGTTGGGCATGATGGGAACTATTATACGCCGTATGGTTTAGTTTAGCGACGAAGCCCACTTTAATTTGGATGGGTTCGTCAACAAGCAAAATTGGGGCATTTGGAGGACTGAGAATTTGCATTTCCCAATCGAGAAATCTCTTCACGCTCAACGTGTGACTCTTTAGTGTGCAGTGTTCAGCCACGAAATAATCGGTGCGATATTCCTTGATGGCCCTGTCACTGAAGAACAGTATTTGAAGGTTCTGGAAAATGATTTCATCCCCATTACCCAAAGTGACACTGATTTCGACAAGACGTGGTTTATGCAAGACAGAGTTCAACCCTATCGAAGCAGAGAGAGTTTGATGTCCTGGAGGAGCACTTTGGGGACCGCATTCTGGCTCCGGGGTACCCAGGGGCCACTGGCATGGGCCTCGATTGGCCGCCATATCTGAACATATGTGACTCCTTTTTGTGGGGCTATATCAAAGACAAGGTGTGCAGCAATAAGCCCAAAACCATTGTTGAGCTGAAAACAGCCATTCAGGGGGTCATCGACAGCACCGATGTTTCGACACTTCAGCGGGTCATGCAGGATTTCGCTATTCGTCTGCTCCACATCATGACCAATGATGGCTGGCATATCAGTTATTTCAGAACCTAAATCCGAAAATCTGTAGTAACGTTTACACGTCGAATAAAGTGTGAGCACGCCGTAGTTTGTAACTAATTTACGTTTTTTTATACAGTTCACTAATTGTTCCCTGTATGTTTTGTATAGGACAGAGCAAATATTTCGTAAATTTTAAATATTTGTTTACGAAACTGCTATTAAGGTCAGTTTGGCCTATTTATATTGTTTTCAGATAGTCTGTTAATATCTAGTACTTACTAACGATGTACTAACGTCATATGGTAATATTGTATTAGATTGGTGCGAAAGTTCGTTGCGCTTCTCTACAGCTTTACCAAACACAGCAGATACATAAAACAGAGATTTCAGTCATCAATAATATATCCACCTTCAATATGTACAACAGTCTGCCAACACTGGAGTAGCTTTCATTCGGCGACTGTAGAAATCACATGGTTTTGAGGCGAAGAACTGGAAGACGCATGTTCGGAGAGAATTTTCATCCGTAAAGAAAGTTCCTTGAAGGCTGTCTGATAGAGAGCGGAAAAGGGTAAAATCTGAGAGCACACACCCAAGTGCGTAACGTGGCTGCTGAGTGACTTCCCAACAGAATTCTTGTGTGGTGTTTTTTGTCAGTCTAGCACAATGCGGGCGGATGTTATCGTAGGTTAGCATCACTTCACACAGCCTTTCTGGTCGTTGTTCTTGGATTGCCTTTCCAAGACGTCTCAGTTGTTGATAGGAAATGTCAGCAGAGATAGTTGCACCTCAGGGAAAATTCGTAGTACACCAAACTTCGATGTTCCACCAGATTCATAACATTATCTTTTGTGGATGCACGCAAGTCTCTATACGGGGAGGTGCTTTTTTTTGGCCCTAACTATTCCTTTCTTTTCCTTATATTCGCAAAAAGTCAACACTTCTCGTTACCAGTAACTATACAGGATAGAACTGGTCGCTGTTTCACAAGCAACTGATGATCAAGCAGAGATGAACATTTGGCCACCTGCTGATATTTATGATTTTGGCTTGGAGTATCAATTTCCTGTGCTGGTCTGTCCAGTGACATTATTCCCATACACGGCGCAAATGTTTCCGTTGCTGACACCCCTGTATTGAATTCAGACACATGTCGGAAATGTTCCGATTTCTCCACTTGGCACTTCATTTTCTAGCGTCCACAGCTCCACTCACTATCTACAAATGACAAAATGGCAATATATAAACCGGAAATAAAAAATTCCAATTGATAAATAAACACATAGCAAGCGGAAAAGCACCGTGGAAAACGGAAACGCTGCGAACTTACGCACCCACCTAATATGTATACTGAAGTAGTTTCCTAGCGACTCATGAATCTTCCACACAAAGTTCTTTGAAAATACCAACAATTTATCGTTACGATGGCTGTAGTTGGTGACCCATGGCAACAGCATCTTCGTATTACTATTCTTAGAGGTTACCTTGCACTAGTTATACATTGTTCCTTTAATATTAATTTTTTAGTACCTGGCTTTTCACTGCATTATGCGCAATGGAACGCTAATACGTAAAGATATTCTGCCAATATCCGCTATTTATCCAATACAAGCCGTCAAGTGGTTTTCTACCAGCCTCTCTCATGGGTCGTTGACGCACACATGTCTGAAGACATCTACTTACTTATACGCACAACACGCCTGCAATTGGCGTCCCTGTGTGTGTGTGCGTCTCTGATTTCCTAGCTGCCATCTTTGTTACTGTGTTACCTTGTCAACTAAAACAGAATTAAGGTCACACCTGAGCCAATTAAATGGGTGTCTGCGATTAAGGTGGATGTTGAAGTGGCAGGTATAATTTTAGGCAGACGTTACAGATAGTAAAACATTCAGACAAAAGATATTTGATTGAAAAGTTCGTCAGAGGGAAGTTAGAAAACGGACTGGAACGCCGTGGGCTCATGAAAGAAAGAGACTTAATTCCGATAGGCTGAAACAAATTTAGACACAAGGGAAGGCTAACCGTCAAAAGCGACATTGATTTATTATACCTCGCGTGGTCCTAATAGGCCCATACGTGAATGATATATTAATATTTTCATCATATAATGCAATTAATTGCTACTTGTATATCCCGATATACCCGGATATATCAAAAAATAAAAAAAAATTGTGTTTTGTTCGTTTGCTTATCGGCTGAAAGCTATTAAGAAGTTAGTCTTTGGAACTTGTACCAGTACTAGGTGGAACTTCATCTTCTTTCAAACTGTAAGCTCACTTTTTCTAACATCAAAAAGATTACTCTTGTTACGATCTGTAACTATTTACCAATTGATACATTCGCATTTACTTTACGATAACTTATTTCGTAAATTCCATACAACTTCAATATTTCACATTTTGTGAATTAAAATTACTACACCACGAAGATGACGTACTACAGACGCGAAATTTAACCGACAGGAAGGAGATGTGATATGCTAATGATTAGCTTTTCAGAGCTTTCACACAAGGTTGGCGACCGTGGCGACACCTACAACGTGCTGACATGAGGAAAGTTTCCAACCGATTTCTCATACGCAAACAGCAGTTGAGCGGCGTTGCCTGGTGAAACGTTGTTGTGATGCCTAGTGTATGGAGGAGAAATGCGTACCATCACGTTTCCGACTTTGATAAAGGTAGGATTGATTGTAGCCTATCGCGATTGCGGATTATCGTATCGCGATATTGCTGATCGCTTTGGTCGAGATCCAATGAGAGTTAGCAGAATATGGAATCGGTGGGTTCAGGAGGGTAATATGGAACGCCGTGCTGGATCCCAACGGGCACGAATCACTAGCAGTCGAGATGACAGGCATCTTATCCACATGGCTGTAACGGATCGTGCAGCCACGTCTCGATCCCTGAGTCAACAGATGGGGACGTTTGCAAGACAACAACCATGTGCACGAACAGTTCGACGACGTTTGCAGCAGCATGGACTGTCAGCTCGGAGACCATGACTGCGGTTACCCTTGATGCTGCATCACAGGAGCGCCTGCGATTGTGTACTCAACGACGAACGTGGGTGCACGAATGCCAAAACATCATTTTTTCGGATGAATCCAGGTTCTGTTTAGACCACCATGACGGTCGCATCCGTGTTTGGTGACATCGCGGTGAACGCACATTGGAAGCGTGTATTCGTAATCGCCATACTGGCGTATCACCCGGCGTGATGGTATGGGGTGCCATTGGTTACACGTCTCGGTAACATCTGTATGACTCAATGCCCAGGCGTATCAAGGACGTTATTACTGCCAGAGGTGGTTGTTCTGGGTACTGATTTCTCACGATCTATGCACCCAAATTGCGTGAAAATGTAATCACATGTCAGTTCTAGTATAATATATTTGTCCAATGAATACCCGTTTATCATCTGCATTTCTTCTTGGTGTAGCAATTTTAATGGCCAGTAGTGTATTTCTTGTACTTTGGCATTCGTAGAATTTAAAGTATTCTTCATTAGTTCGATATCTGAGCTGTGACATGGCTACACTCGCTCTATTTTCATCTTAATCTGTTTCACAGTAGCAGCTGAACGTCTGTAGGTGCTTTTTAGTTTCTAAATCTCAATGATAGTCTGGTAATTTACGTGGGTCCGAATGAATTTTATTCACATGCCGCTGTCTCGCACTATTCTCCCTACCCACTATGCACATAAAGTGAGCTATGTCTGCAGTTATTGACTGTGTCTTACCGGTTGTCTTAGTGGAACACGTTACCATAATACAGGGTGATCAAAAAGACAGTACGAGTTTGAAAACTTAATAAACCACGGAATAATGTAGATAGAGAGGTAAAAATTGACACACATGCTTGGAATGACATGGGGTTTTATTAGAACAAAAAAACAAAGTTCACAAAATGTCTGACAGATGGTGCTGGACAGCAAAACGTCGGTGACTGCAGATGACAATCGTGTATAAAAGGAGCTGTAATGAGAGAGAGAATCAGATGCACCAGCAGTCGCAGCACGTTGACGTTACCTGAAAAGGCGCTTTTAGTGAAGCTGTACTATCAAAATGGGGAATGTGCTAGTTCAGCGTTACTATCGTATCGCCATAGGAAGGGGATTCGAACGGGTAAAGGTCCGTTGACAAATGCAGCTGTGGCGAGAATGATTTCGAAGTTCGAAGCCACGGTTTGTTTTAACGATAGACCCCGTAGTGGCCGACCGAGCACAAGGCGTAATGGTGCTGAGACAGTTCAGGAAGAAATGGAGACTGTAGCGGGTTCGTCTATGCACGGGGAAGTCAGCGCTCGTGCAGTCGCAAGTCGCACCGGCATTCCATACACTACTGTTTGGTTGGCACTGAGACGTACCCTCCGATACTATTCGTACAAAATCCATCGGCATCATGAACTGTTACCTGGCGGTTTAGTGATCCGGAGGGCATTTGCGGTGTGGACGTTTCAAAAGATTGCGGAAAATGACGATTGGTTGAGTAACGTGTTGTGGACCGACGAAGCTCATTTCACGCTCCGAGGGTCTGTCAACGCCCACAGCTGCAGAATTTGGACTACCGAAAATCCTACAACTGTCGTGGAAAACGACGAGAAAGTCACAGTATGGGTTGGATTTATCACATCTACCGTTATCGGGCCTCTTTTCTTCGAGGAAATACGTGATTTTGGTTTTGTAGCTGCTACCGTGACGGGTGAGAGGTACGCCGATATGTTACAGAATCGCATCATCCCCAGCGTGGCTGATAAGCACCTGCTGGAACGTACGAGGTTTATGCAGGATTGCGCTCCACTCCATATTGCTAGACACGTGAAAGATCTCTTGCGCGCGTCGTTTGGTGATGATCGTGTGCTCAGTTGCCACTTTCGTCATGCTTGGCCTCCCAGGTCCCCTGACCTCAGTCCGTGCGATTATTGGCTTTGGGGCTACCTGAAGTCGCAAGTGTATCGTGATCGACCGACATCTCTAGGGCTTCTGAAAGACAACATACGACGCGAATGCCTCACCATAACTGCGGACATGCTTTACAGTGCTGTTCACAACATTATTCCTCGACTTCAGCTATTGTTGAGGAATGATGGTGGATATATTGAGCATTTCCTGTAAAGAACATCACCTTTGCTTTGTCTTACTTTGTTGTGCTAATTATTGCTATTCTGATCAGATGAAGCGCCATCTGTCGGATATTTTTTGAAATTTTGTATTTTTTTGGTTCTAATAAAACCCCATGTCATTCCAAGCATGTGTGTCAATTTGTAACTCTCTATCTCCATTTTTCCGTGATTTATTCAGTTTTCAAATTTATACTGACTTTTTGATCACCCGGTATTTTTTGTTATAAATGTTTGGTTGGCTGAAGCAATCCTCATTAATCCTTTTAGTGCACTGATCGATGGCTGTAGTTTTGTGCTTAAATATAATAAACGCTCATTACCGTGATCAACTAACTACTACCCGAGCCGTGTGCGGCTCGCGTTCGTGCCGTTCATAACTTGACGTTGTGTAATAGCGGTAGTGGCGTCTCGATTCCTTCTTGTGTTAATGGTGCCACTGAGTTGCTAGTAGTGTGTGTCCGCGAGTGGCAGCAGCAGCGGTTATCGATAGCCAGTACTGTGGTACTATGGTGCCACGGCTAGTATTCTGGGTCGTCGTGTGTGTGTCAGGCAGTTCGGCTTCGGACGGCGCAGCGAGGAGGTCCGCAGAGCGAGGGCAGGCCGGCGGCGTGCAGGTTCTGTCGGACCGAGGGGCTGTAGCCGACGACCGAACCCAGGACGTTTGAAGTTGAGTGAACCGTGTCCAGTACTGGAAACTCCACTGTTTGAGACCTCCTGTTGTTTGCGTGTTGCTGCTCCCAGGCTCTGTGAGACCAACCGCAACAAGTGGAATCTGTCAGATTTACGGAAGCTATTATCCGCCTTCTGCTCCTTGATGTTAGTGTGAATTTAGTATTATTATTATTATTAGTGAAGTGCAGCCAGCGGTATTTGCTGCCTTGTGGCTGGTTCAAAATGGTTCAAATGGCTCGGAGCACTATGGGACTCAACTGCTGAGGTCATTAGTCCCCTAGAACTTAGAACTAGTTAAACCTAACTAACCTAAGGACAGCACAAACATCCATGCCCGGGCAGGATTCGAACCTGCGACCGTAGCGGTCTTGCGGTTCCAGACTGCAGCGCCTTTAACCGCACGGCCACTTCGGCCGGCTTGTGGCTGGTAATGCCCCAGTTACCTGCCCTGGATGTTAGCGTACTTTCCAGGCAGTGTACCTTTCCTCGTCGTGTTGTTGCTGTCCGATACGGCGTGTAGTTCGACAGATTCTTGAATTTTACTGTGCATACGATTTTTGGAGGTCTGCCTTGATTGTAGTGTTTCCTTCGGCCTTGGGTATGTTTCTCAAGACGTGGTGCTGTCCGTCTCTTCACCCTTGCCTAAAAATATTCCATCGTTGTACCGGTGATCGGACGCTAGGCGGATTGGTTAGATGATCGGTCGGCGCTTAAGCTATCCCAAGTCTGAGTTGCCATCCTGTTTCGTGAGTACATCTCTTGGCTGCCTGTCTCACCGCTTACACATCTGTAGTCACCTTCCTCAGGTCATTGTGGATCAGTCCGTCTTATTTGGACAAGTTGTCATAATTGTTTAAAATTTACTCTAATGTTTTAACATGTTATTGGCTTCCCCACTTGTAATTCCGGCCTTCAGCCGTTAATTGTTTGTAGCACTGCTTGTGGCCTTCAGCCGACAAATAATTTTCGATTTTCCCTTAATAAGGCCTGCAGCCATCACTGTAACCTGTTACAGTTCGTTAAGATTGTTTTAAAAAGGTTTTAGTATATTAACAT
Source organism: Schistocerca nitens (assembly GCF_023898315.1). Taxonomy (NCBI): domain Eukaryota; kingdom Metazoa; phylum Arthropoda; class Insecta; order Orthoptera; family Acrididae; genus Schistocerca; species Schistocerca nitens. The sequence continues at coordinate 106,832,342 of NC_064618.1, forward strand.
GCAACTGCCTTCCTTGCTTGTAATTCAGGCCTTCAGGCGTTGAGTATTCTGAAAATTGCTTGTGGCCTTCAGCCCCCAATAATTTGAATCCTTTCTTAATCAGGCCTTCAGCCGTTAATTGTTTGTAACATTGCTTGTGGCTTTCCGCCGACAATAACTTTCAATTCTTCTAATAAGGCTTTCAGCCTTCAGTGTAATAAAATCTTTTGAAAATTGTTGTTGAGAGTTTTGTGTATTAAAAATAAAGTGTATGTGTTTTCTGTGCAACCAACGGCAACTGATTAGGCACCGCTCACACCTTTCCTGCTTTCCCTAAGTCCCACGTCTCACTACCTTTCATTTTGTAATTACATTTGTTCACCGTTTTCGTCGATAAAGCTGCTATCATCTTCAATGGAAATTGCCTCGAGCTGAGGTGAGCGGAGCTGATACGTACTGCTTGAGTTTTTCCGATGCTATTATCGTAAATTCTGACAGTGAAAACAACGTACAGGATACATTGCGCAGCCAAAACATCATGACCACCCGCTTAAAAGCATACTGGTCCATCTCTGGAACCCAATACAGCAGCGATTCTGCGTGTCATAGATTCGACAAGTCCTTGGTAGGTTCTCGCAGATACCTGCCAACAGATTTACAAGTAGATTAAGTTGTTTATGCCTGGAGACCTGGCGTCCGATATGTTCACAGATGAGTCCCATTGCGTTCAGATGAGGCGAATTTGGTGGCCAAGACATGAACGTGAGTTCATTATCACGTTTCTCGAAGCACTCTAGTATCTTTCTGGATTTGTGGCGTGGAGATTTATCCTTCTGGAAGACACCGTTACTGTTAGGGAAGATATAAACCGTGAAGAGAGGGGTTTACTTGTTATCGGGAGCTTCAGTCCAGCGTTAGGCGTGTTACGGAGCTCCTTAGTCAGACAGCGTTCAGGACCAGAAAGAAAGCCTATGTGCACTCGGTTTGTCTGCTGGGAGGCCTCATCCGAGACGTGGAGAAGGCCTTGCCTGTCGTTGTCGAGCGTGCAGCGTGCAGCCGTCCGTTACTTGGGGCTCACGTCGGCACGAACGACGCATATCGCTTGGGTTCTGAGGCCATCCTCAGTTCATTCAGGCGGCCGGCGTAGGTGGTGAAGACTGCTGGCCTCGCACGTAGTGTGCGAGCAGAGCTCACAGTTTGCAGCATCGTTCCAAGAGTCGATCGGGGTCCTTTAGTTTAGAGCCGTGTGGGGAGTCTCAAGCAAAAGATTCGTCGATTCTATGACGGTCTTCACTGCAGATTTCTGTACCTGCGTTATCGGGTGCGACGTTGTACGACTGCCCTTGATAAGTCAGGGGTGCATTTCACAACGAAGCAGCTACTCGGGTAGCAGAGTACTTGGGGAGTGCACATGGTTTTTTTTTAGGCTATACGTCAGTTTGAAGTGCTGTGATGAACACTCGCCAGACGGCTCGAAGATAGCGAAATCAGATTGCGTTCAGAGTAAAGACACTTCGTGTGTTAAAATTTTATCATTAAACTGTCGAATTGTTCATCAAAAAGTTTCCGAATTTACTGGGTTCCAAGGAATATCTCGAGCTCATATTATTCCTGAGACCTAGGGCTGGCTGAAACCCGAAGTAGAAAGCTCTGCATATTTGATGATACATGGGATATACACTCCTGGAAATGGAAAAAAGAACACATGGACACCGGTGTGTCAGACCCACCATACTTGCTCCGGACACAAAATGGTTCAAATGGCTCTAAGCACTATGGGACTCAACTGCTGAGGTCATTAGTCCCCTAGAACTTAGAACTAGTTAAACCTAACTAACCTAAGGACATCACAAACATCCATGCCCGAGGCAGGATTCGAACCTGCGACCGTAGCGGTCTTCCGGTTCCAGACTGCAGCGCCTTTAACCGCACGGCCACTTCGGCCGGCGCTCCGGACACTGCGAGAGGGCTGTACAAGCAATGATCACACGCACGGCACAGCGGACACACCAGGAACCGCGGTGTTGGCCGTCGAATGGCGCTAGCTGCGCAGCATTTGTGCACCGCCGCCGTCATTGTCAGCCAGTTTGCCGTGGCATACGGAGCTCCATCGCAGTCTTTAACACTGGTAGCATGCCGCGACAGCGTGGACGTGAACCGTATGTGCAGTTGACGGACTTTGAGCGAGTGCGTATAGTGGGCATGCGGGAGGCCGGGTGGACGTACCGCCGAATTGCTCAACACGTGAGGCGTGAGGTCTCCACAGTACATCGATGTTGTCGCCAGTGGTCGGCGGAGGGTGCACGTGCCCGTCGACCTGGGACCGGACCGCAGCGACGCACGGATGCACGCCAAGACCGTAGGATCCTACGCAGTGCCGTAGGGGACCGCACCGCCACTTCCCAGCAAATTAGGGACACTGTTGCTCCTGGGGAATCGGCGAGGACCATTCGCAACCGTCTCCATGAAGCTGGGCTACGATCCCGCACACCGTTAGGCCGTCTTCCGCTCACGCCCCAACATCGTGCAGCCCGCCTCCAGTGGTGTCGCGACAGGCGTGAATGGAGGGACGAATGGAGACGTGTCGTCTTCAGCGATGAGAGTCGCTTCTGCCTTGGTGCCAATGATGGTCGTATGCGTTTTTGGCGCCGTGCAGGTGAGCGCCACAATCAGGACTGCATACGACCGAGGCACACAGGGCCAACACCCGGCATCATGGTGTGGGGAGCGATCTCCTACACTGGCCGTACATCACTGGTGATCGTCGAGGGGACACTGAATAGTGCACGGTACATCCAAACCGTCATCGAACCCATCGTTCTACCATTCCTAGACCGGCAAGGGAACTTGCTGTTCCAACAGGACAATGCACGTCCGCATGTATCCCGTGCCACCCAACGTGCTCTAGAAGGTGTAAGTCAACTACCCTGGCCAGCAAGATCTCCGGATCTGTCCCCCATTGAGCATGTTTGGGACTGGATGAAGCGTCGTCTCACGCGGTCTGCACGTCCAGCACGAACTCTGGTCCAACTGAGGCGCCAGGTGGAAATGGCATGGCAAGCCGTTCCACAGGACTACATCCAGCATCTCTACGATCGTCTCCATGGGAGAATAGCAGCCTGCATTGCTGCGAAAGGTGGATATACACTGTACTAGTGCCGACATTGTGCATGCTCTGTTGCCTGTGTCTATGTGCCTGTGGTTCTGTCAGTGTGATCATGTGATGTATCTGACCCCAGGAATGAGTCAATAAAGTTTCCCCTTCCTGGGACAATGAATTCACGGTGTTCTTATTTCAATTTCCAGTAGTGTATATCAAAGAGACAGATTAGACGCCATAATGATCACAGCAATTAGCAAAAATTTAGTCCCTGTTGAGGTCGAATTTAAGTGTGACAGTGAAGTTATCTGGTCGCGTATAACAGGTCCAAGTGAAATCAAGTTAACTGTTGGATGTTTTTACTGGCCACTCGATTCGGCTGTGACGGTTTTACGGAAATTCTAGGGTATATTGTGCGGATATACCCAGATCAGGCAATATTAGTTGTAGGCGACTTTAATCTACCGAACATAGATTGGGACGTCTAAGGATTTATTGCAGGAGTTACAGACAGCCAGTCTTGTGGGTTCTTTTGAACACGTTTTCCGAAAACTATCTTGAGCAGCTTGTTCGACAGCCCACATGCAATGCAAATATGTAGACCTAATCGACAGCTTCAGTGGTGAGACAGGGATTAGTGATCATGATGTCATCACACCATCTTCGGTTACCATTGTTAAATAAATTAGTCAAAGAAGTTAGGAAAGTATTTCTGTTAGAGAGAGTAGAGAGACAGTTGTTAGCATACCACTTCAGTAATGTTTGGTGTCGCCTCGTTGTCACTGTAGGCTTGTACCCTGGGAAGGAAGGACAGGATGTTGTTTGGTGGCCGGCATCCTCTTTCTATAACTCAAACTTCACACATACACTCCTGGAAATGGAAAAAAGAACACATTGACACCGGTGTGTCAGACCCACCATACTTGCTCCGGACACTGCGAGAGGGCTGTACAAGCAATGATCACACGCACGGCACAGCAGACACACCAGGAACCGCGGTGTTGGCCGTCGAATGGCGCTAGCTGCGCAGCATTTGTGCACCGCCGCCGTCAGTGTCAGCCAGTTTGCCGTGGCATACGGAGCTCCATCGCAGTCTTTAACACTGGTAGCATGCCGCGACAGCGTGGACGTGAACCGTATGTGTAGTTGACGGACTTTGAGCGAGGGCGTATAGTGGGCATGCGGGAGGCCGGGTGGACGTACCGCCGAATTGCTCAACACGTGGGGCGTGAGGTCTCCACAGTACATCGATGTTGTCGCCAGTGGTCGGCGGAAGGTGCACGTGCCCGTCGACCTGGGACCGGACCGCAGCGACGCACGGATGCACGCCAAGACCGTAGGATCCTACGCAGTGCCGTAGGGGACCGCACTGCCACTTCCCAGCAAATTAGGGACGCTGTTGCTCCTGGGGTATCGGCGAGGACCATTCGCAACCGTCTCCATGAAGCTGGGCTACGGTCCCGCACACCGTTAGGCCGTCTTCCGCTCACGCCCCAACATCGTGCAGCCCGCCTCCAGTGGTGTCGCGACAGGCGTGAATGGAGGGACGAATGGAGACGTGTCGTCTTCAGCGATGAGAGTCGCTTCTGCCTTGGTGCCAATGATGGTCGTATGCGTGTTTGGCGCCGTGCAGGTGAGCGCCACAATCAGGACTGCATACGACCGAGGCACACAGGGCCAACACCCGGCATCATGGTGTGGGGAGCGATCTCCTACACTGGCCGTACATCACTGGTGATCGTCGACGGACACTGAATAGTGCACGGTACATCCAAACCATCATCGAACCCATCGTTCTACCATTCCTAGACCGGCAAGGGAACTTGCTGTTCCAACAGGACAATGCACGTCCGCATGTATCCCGTGCCACCCAACGTGCTCTAGAAGGTGTAAGTCAACTACCCTGGCCAGCAAGATCTCCGGATCTGTCCCCCATTGAGCATGTTTGGGACTGGATGAAGCGTCGTCTCACGCGGTCTGCACGTCCAGCACGAACGCTGGTCCAACTGAGGCGCCAGGTGGAAATGGCATGGCAAGCCGTTCCACAGGACTACATCCAGCATCTCTACGATCGTCTCCATGGGAGAATAGCAGCCTGCATTGCTGCGAAAGGTGGATATACACTGTACTAGTGCCGACATTGTGCATGCTCTGTTGCCTGTGTCTATGTGCCTGTGGTTCTGTCAGTGTGATCATGTGATGTATCTGACCCCAGGAATGTGTCAATAAAGTTTCCCCTTCCTAGGACAATGAATTCACGGTGTTCTTATTTCAATTTCCAGGAGTGTATATTAGTAGGGTTGTTTATTAAGCAGGAAGCTAGTTAACATAGTCCAGGTGTTTTGGTACAAGTTCTTCCTTAATAGTCCACATTAGCCTCACTGCGACTGCGACTCCCACTGGACTGCGACTAATGACTGGACTCATTGACTCACTGGATGGCTAACCCTCCGGTCCGCGGCGACGATTTGTATACTGGCGGCCGACAGGGCGTTGGCAGCTCGTTTCTTGCGAGTCTGTATTTGGCTTCTCTCTTGATAGGCTCGCTTGCTCCAGTGCCTGCTATCGATCTTCTAGCAGCCACTTTGCCGATCGGAGTGCTGGCGACAGCTTACTCCTGCTCATAACGAACTGACGTCATTTAGTTCCAGGACGATGGGTGTAGAGGGATCATGTGCAAAATTTAAACGGATTATAAATCATACTCTGAAGACACATATGCCAAGTTAGAGGATTAGGAACGGAAAAGACCCACCGTGGTTTAAAAACGAAATTCGAAAAATGCTCAGCAAGCAAACGTTGTTGCACACTCGATTCAAAAGAGAAAGCGCAAATGACGACAAGCGAAAGTTAATAGAAATACAAGCGTCTATAAAAAGATGGATGCACGAACCTTGCAACTGCCACAGCTAAAGATCTTGCCGTGAACCCGAGAAAACTCCGCACCTACGTAAAATCGCTGAACAGGTCCAAGGATTCTATCCAGTCACTCGTTAACCAGTCTGGTGTAGCAGTAGAAGATAGCAAAAGCAAGGCCTAAGTTTTAGATTTCCCACGAATCGTACAAACATACAGTCGCTTGACGATCGCACCGTCTCCCATGTGGAGGACACAGTTATAAGCATTGGCGGGGTAGAGAGACAGCTGAAGGAACTGCCAGTCGCCAGGTCGTGGTGGTATCTGAATTCGGTTTTACAAAGAGCATTCTACAGCGTTGGTCCTTTATTTAGCTTACATTTGTATCGAATCTTTCGCCCAGGTAAAAGTCCCAAGCGACAAGAACAAAGCGTAGTTGATTCCTGTATACAAGAAGAGTAAAGGAACGGTACCCCAAAATTACAAATCAATATCTTTAACACTGGTTTTGTGCAGAATCCTTGAACTTATTGTCTGTTAGAATGTAATGAATTTCCTTGACAGTGAAAAGCTTCTGTCCACAGATCAGCACAGTCTTATAAAGCATGATATCTTCAGAACTGCTGATGAAGGTCAACAGGTGGCATACGAGTTATGATCTCAATGTGTGAGTGGCTCGAAGACTTGTTAGATAACAGAACTCAGTATGTTTTCCTCGACGGCGAGTGGGACAAAGAGTGCCTCAGGGAAGTGTGATAGGACCTCTGTTATTCTGTATATACATAAATGATCTGGAGGACAGGGTAAGGAGCAGTCTGCACTGTTCGCTGATGATGTGTTGTGTGCGAAGGTGTTGTCATCAGATGACTGTAGGAGAACACAATATGACATAATAATATTTCTAATTGGTGAAATGGAAGACGCCTACTTCTAAATGTACAAAAATTTAAGTTAATGCAAGGAAGTAGGAAAAATAAACCCATCATGTCCAAATACAGCGTCAGTGGTGTGCTGCTTGACATAGTCACAACAAAACTGCTATGAAGTTCCTTTAAGTGGATGCATGTTGCCCTGCCATGCTGATCTATATAGAATCTGTCACAATTACTAGTGATTTTGTACATTCCACTCTTTTCCAAAGATGAAGTTACGTTTTTTGGGCAAAAAGTATCCAACAGGGTTGTGCACATAAAATGACTTTTGAAAGTTCCTGGATTGGTTGGTTGGTTGATAGAGGTGGAGGGGAGGGGGGGGGAGGGGAAGGAAAAGAACAGCGAGGTAATCAGCCCCATTGGATTAGGGAAGGAGGGGCAAGGAAGTCGGCCGTGCACTTTCAAAGGAACTATCCTGGCATTTGCCTGAATCGATTTAGGGAACTCACCGAAAACCTAAATTAGGATGACCGGACGTGGGTTTGAATCGTCGTCCTACCGAATGCGAGCCCAATGTGCTAACCACTGCGCCACCTCGCTCCGTAAGTTTCTGCATTTAAGCTTTATGGCTTCGTTCAGTGAGACTTTACGTAAATATGGAACTGCGCTTCATCTGTAGATGTACTAGTTTAAAATCTTTGATACTTTAAAAATTTTACTGCACCACATATTTATCTTTGTACCTGATGATGGTGTAACAAGCGAAAACCGGTTTCTGAAATAAATAATAGATATTTAATATATATATTGTAGAATATTACAACAGTGTCGTGTGTGTTTTCGTTCATAATGTATACAATATTTTACCAAGAACTGACGGAACAGTCAATCAGTGCAGAAAGTAATATGTGAAGACAATCACCTGGAATATGGACATTGTTGATGATAGAAAGCCCTGGAAATATGGCTCTGATGAGAACAAAAAGTAAATCTAATGAAGATCTTTTTCTGAGCAATCTATGTTCGAAAAGGCCTTGTGGCAACTGTCAACAACACAAAAACTTTTTCGACGTTTACTAAAACATAACGAATTGTTTTTAGTGGTAGAAAGAAAGATTTTGGGTAAGAAAACCAAGGGGACTGGAAGAAAGAAGAAATTCGTCGTAATTACACGGATCCCATAGTAAATCAAAGTTATCAGGAAATGAAGCGGACAGAACAGTACCAGAGAGAAGGGTTTGAGTAAAAAGGCATAATGTTTGGAAGCTTGACTTGGCTTTTATCGTTTTAACTTATCCATGTCCCACTTTACAACGTCCTTGTCAGGAAGTTTTTGGCAAATTTAACTTTGGTCATGCACGGTAGATCGACACTATGCTGACAACACTTCCTTACTCAGAGGAACATTCGGACGGGTTCGTTCACATTTTTAGCCCCCCCCCCCCCCATCCTTCGTAAGTCAATAAGAAACTGGAAACGCGTGAATACTGCATACCTCTGGTGGTCATTCGTTCATCTGACTGGCTTTTGTGGCCACCATTATTTCCGCACCTGGGCCAATCTCTTCATCGTCGGATAGAACGTGGACAGTAACGGCAATATCATCAGCAAATCACTGGTATTGTTTCGCAGTGAATTTTAACCCCGTTTGTGACCCTTCCTTTATTTCCTTCATTGACTCTTATGACATTCAGGTAGAACAGTAGCGGAGACAGAATGTATCGCTGGCCGGAGTGGCCAAGCGGTTCTAGGCGCTACAGTCTGGACCCGCGTGACCGATACGGTCGCAGGTTCGAATCCTGCCGCGGGCATGGATGTGCGTGATGTCTTCTTTAAGTAGTTCTAAGTTCTAGGGGACTGATGACCTCAGAAGTTAAGTCCCATAGTGCTGAGATCCATTTGAACCATTTGAACAGAATGTACCTCTGTCATACCGAGTACTTTGCTCTTTGTTTTGGTGCTTACTGTTTCATTTTCGTGCTCGTCTTTCTCTGTCATTTACACATATATAGCTCAGGATTTCTTTGGTCGTATATGTTTACTGTTCTCTCTTTGTTCTTGTTCACACTGAATACCGGCCGTCTTTCACTATGGTCTGTACATGCTGAAAGCTGCTACTACTTTCTAAGTTTTATATATAAGTGGATGTCATGTTGTGACTCCAGTATTAATACCATTAAAATATTGGCCTCTGTATTAAATTTGATCCACGAATGAGCATCAACGCAATGTGACTACTGTTAATGAAATATGAGGTACCGAGCAAACTTTCATACAACAACGGAAGAGCAAAGTGGTCTCTAGCATAAATTAATGGAGATATGTCTCATACAAGGTGCTGATCAGAACAAAACCTATCGGTGGAAATGTATCCCTCCTTATACGAGAGGTACGTGCCATGTAATGTTCCTGTGGTCTGACACAAAATTGGAAAGACGAAAAACACAACTCATTACCACTCTTAACACGATGTAGAAAGGCGCCATCTGAGCTTCGGATCACAGTTCGATTAAAATGCCTGATACGCCTAGACCGTCCTGAAACGGACTGCTCCCAACAATCCATCTACCGAAAGAGTGTCATACAACGGAAAGGATAGCAAGTCTTCCGGCTGATAAGAAATAAATATAATGAAAATCTACCCTATAAAGAAGATACATAACAAAATTCATGAGATACCCCTAATATCGTATCATACATCAATCGCGAGGCGTTGCTCAGCAACTCGACGTGACATGGAGTCACCAAGTTGTTTTAAGTTGCCTGTAGAAATATTAAACCATGCTGCCTCTACAGCCGTCCATAATTGCGAAAGTGTTGCCGGTACAGGATTTTATGCACGAACTGACGTCTTGATTTTGTCCCATATGTGGTGTCACCGCCAGACACCACACTTGCTAGGTGGTAGCTTTAAATCAGCCGCGGTCCATTAGTACATGTCGGACCCGCGTGTCGCCACTGACAGTGATCGCAGACCGAGAGCCACCACACGGCAGGTCTCGAAAGACGGACTAGCACTCGCCCCAGTTGTACGGACGACGTAGCTAGCGATGCACACTGACGAAGCCTCGCTCATTTGCAGAGCCGATAGTTAGAATAGCCTTCAGCTAAGTCAATGGCTACGACCTAGCAAGGCGCCATTAGCATTACATAGCTTGTATCTAAAGAGTCTCACTTGTATAGTCAAGAGCGATGTACCACAAGGATGGATTAAAGTTAAGTATTCCAGGAGCTACGTACTTTTCTTTATAGCATTCATTACGTATCCTGTTTCAGACCTCACGCCATCCTTCGTGAGCTTATAGCGTGCATTGCGGTCCCCTCAAACCACACTGTGTCGGCACTTCTGTCGACACATCACCATAAATGTTCGATGGTATTCATATGGGGCGATCTCAGTGGCCAGATCACCCGCTAGAAATATCTACATTGTTCTTCAAACCAAACGCGAACAGCTGTGTTCCCGTTACATGGCCCATTTTTATGGAAACATGAAGTCCATGCATAGCTGCAAGTAGTCTCCAAGTAGCCGAACATAACCATTTCCAGTCAATGATCGGTTCAGTTGGACCAGAGGACCCAGTCCATTTAAACACAGCCTACATAGTTACGAAGGCAGCACAGCTTGCGCAGTGCCTTGTTAACAACCTGGGTCCATGGGTTCGTCGCGTCTGCACCACACTCGGGCCTTGCCGTCAGCTCTTACCAACTGAAATCGGAGCTTACCTAACCAGGCCACAGCCGTCTAGAGACCAACCGATATGACCACGGGCCCAGGAGAGGAGCTGCAGGCGATGTCGTATCGTTAGCAAAGACACTCGCATCGGTCGTCTGCTGCTCTAGCCGAACTGCCCTAACGGATAGTTTCGCCGAACGTCCAACACTGATTTCTGCGATTATTTCACACAATGTTGCTTGTCTGTTAGCACTGAAAATTCTACGCAAACGCGGCTACTCTCGGTCGTCAAGTGAAGGCCGTCGGCCACTGGTTTGTCCGTGGTGGCAGGTAATGCCTGTAATTTGGTATTCTCGACACACTCTTGACACTGTGGATCTCGAAATAATGAATTCGCTAACAATTTCCGAAGCTGACTGCCCCATACGTCTAGCTCTAACTGACGTTGTACGTTCAGAGTCAGTTAATTGCCATCGTGCGGTCATAATAATGTCGGAAACCTTTTCACATGAAACACCTTAGTACAAAGAATAGCTCCGCCAATGCACTGTCATTTTGTACCCTGAGTACTAAATATTATCTCCATCTGTATATGTGCATATCGCTAAACCATGACCTTTGTAACCTCAGTGTAAATGGAAGGACATTACAGTTGCAATAGGCTCTTCTCAACTTTATAAAAGTTAGTTAAACGAAATGCAGGCAGCAAAAAAAAAAAAAAAAAACCACCACCACAAACGAGAGAACTTCTTAAAAACAGCACTCCATCGTCAGGCCACAAGTGGCCCATCGGGACCATCCGACCGCCGTGTCATCCTCAGTTGAGGATGCGGATAGGAGGGCCGTGTGGTCAGCACACTGCTTTCCCGGTCGTTACGATGGTTTTCTCTGACTGGAGCCGCTACTATTCGGTCGAGTAGCTCCTCAACTGGCTGAGTGCACCTCGAAAAATGGCATCAGCGCATGGCGGCCCAGATGGTCACCCATCCAAGTGCCGGCCACGCCCGACAGCGCTTAATTTCGGTGGTCTGGCGGGAACCGGTGTGTCCACTGCGGCAACGCCGTTGCCCATAGAACTTCTTAAACAGATAACTTAATTATATGATGTTTCAGTGGAAATACTGAGAGGTAGTATGTGACAGTTGCCACAGTACTTCGTTGATGCAGGATTTCAAGGTTATGTGGAACAATGAGGCAAGAGTTTGAATTTACATAGGAAGTACGTTGAAGAGTACGAGTGAAACAGATTTCATGTTCTTTGTCGCGGGTGTGCTGTCGTAACTTCCTTTCACAATTGATTTGTTAGCTCAAGATCGTACTGAAATGGGAATAACGAACACCAAGCTACATACATCTAATACGGGACACGAGTCTTGTTTGTAAAGAAAACGCTTCTGTTGACTCATAGTTATTCTTTATGTCGGTAACGCAGTGTGGAATGAAGAAGATTCCACAAAGGGGCGACCAAAGTTACGGGATAGTAACATCCACATGGTATACAACAGTGCACTGGCATGGGACATTCCATTTCGGATATTGTTAGGTAACTCAATATTCTGCTATCCACAGTGTCAAGAATGTGCCGAGAATACCACTTTTCGGACATTACCTCTCACCACGGACAACGCAATGGCCGGCGGCCTCCACTTAACGACCGACAGCAGCGACGTTTTCGTAGACTTCTCATTGCTGAATGACAAGCAACACTGCGTGAAATAACCGCCGTAATCGATGTGGGACTTACGACGAACGTTTCCGTTAGGACAGTGCCCTGAAATAGAGCCTCAATGGGCTATAGAAGCAGACGACCGACGCGAGTGTCTTTGATAAGAGCACGATATCACCTACAGCACTTCTCCTGGGCTCATGACCATGTCGATTGGACCACAGACGGCTGGAAAGCCGTGGAACGGACTGGTAATCCCCAATTTAAGTTGGTAAGGTTTGATGGTACGGTTCGAGTGTGGCGTAGACCTCACGAAGCTATGGACGAAAGTAGTCAACAAGGAATTGTGGAGGTTGGTGGTGCCATCATAGTGGTGTGGGCTGTGTTTACATCGAATAGACAACTTGGAGACCATTTTTTAATTCTTTATTCACAAATCTTTATAATTATATATAGTCAACCCACCACCTTACATGATTAGTGGGTCCTTAAATGTTACATGTCATTATTATTGCAGCAAATTTATAGTTTTCTGCAAGTGAACTACAGCCAGTACAGGATTACAATGGCCAACTTTATTACTACTAATACTGTACTTCATAATAGCATTAAATTTGCAGCCATTCACGGACGTCATGTTCCCAAAGAATGATGGAATTTTTATGGATTCCAATATGACTATCACGGGGCCACAGTTGTTCGCGATTGGTTTGGTTTGAACAATTCGAGCGAATCGTTTGCCCACTCAGATTGTGCGACATGACGCCCATCGAACATTTGTGGGACATAATCAAGAGGTAAGTTCGTGCACAAATTTTTGGACTGGAAACACTTTTGTAATTATGGACTGTAATTTAATTTCGTAAATCCACGGCTCAGAATTTCTGCAGGGGACTTCTAGCGACTGGTTGAATCCATGTCATATCGACTTGCCGTCCTACCTCGGGCATAACAATATCTGATATTAGGGGGTATCCGATGATGACTTTCGCCACCTCAGTTTGTGTCGGATACTGTTAAAAGAAGGGCGTTTGTTCATGTGAAGTTTTTTGTCCATGTTACGGCGTTAAGTCAAGCGCTGGCATCTCGGTTGAGAACGATACAGCAGAGAGGCCTGTGATAAGACGTCAGCCAACTGCACGCTGACCGACCCCTCTCCAGTCTCCAGGACGACAACGCGACAGCAGCGGCATCTATGCGAAAAGACATAAGCGCCGAGCCCGACTGGTCGCGGCCCAGTCTAAGAGAAGATTCTAGACTAACGACCTGAACTGAAGTGCCAACTTTATTACTTTGCTTCTTCTAGGATTGTTTATACTGAAGAACCTTGCTTATTTTGCATGCGGCCCTTTGCTCGCGATACATCCGTATAATCGCAAAGTTAAGTATTGCAATTCTTTTCATTTTATAATAAAATTTATTAATACGATTTGTTTGAATGTTGTCTAGCGATCCGAGAAAGCAAGCTTCATAGACGAACCATATTAGACGACTAGGAGGGATTTAAAAGTTCACAACTGTAATATTTCTGGCTTCGTCAGCCATCATACTAGGCTCCAAGAAGCTGTTCCCAGAGCAGTGGAGATGCAAGAAGTATATAGATGACGAAATGTGGTGTGAGGTACCTGTGACAGATGTTAGCTTAGGCACCATTCCTGTGAGAAAGACCGCCTGCATAATGCTACTGCTCTGTGATTGGCTGCTGTGTTCGAAGCAAAGGCGCTAAAACGTTATAGTTATTATTATTAGATAAACTACTCATTGGAATGACTTCACTTTTTTAATGTAAATATCTATCAACAGCTGATTATCAATCAGTAATTTTAGAATTATTAAAAACAATTTAAATCAAAAACAAATGACTGACGAAATTGCAGACGAAGCACTTCGGAAGCATTCGGGTCACGCCTTTTTTGGTATGGCGCTTGAAGTGTTTCGGACTGTTCCTCGCTCTGGGTTAGGCAGTCGAGATGTACAGTGATGTTGTCTGTGGCAGAATGTGTTTGCCACTGTTCAGTATTAAAAGATTCACTCCGGTAGTCCTGAGGCACAGACACGTGCCACAAATAGTGTAAAAATACATTTTCGTAAACATTGTGTTTGATCATGCACTTTGCTATACCAGAAGGTGTTGTGTTAGCGATCATGTAGTCTTCTCGTGTGGCTATATTAAAATACGCAAATGGCATACCAAAGAAGTGATACATTATTTCAGAACAGAACCTCGCTAAAAGTCAGTTTCCGTCTCAAGATACAGAACCTACGACCTGCGTGCTGTTTCTGCGCTGGGGGCGTCATGTTGAAGACAGCAGGTTAGTGAACTACACTACTGGCCATTAAAATTGCTACACCACGAAGGTGACGTGCTACAGACACGAAATTTCACCGACGGGAAGAAGATGAAGTGATACGCAACTGATTAGCTTTTCAGAGCATTCACACAAGGTTGGCGCCTGTGGCGACACCTACAGCGCGCTGACATGAGGAAAGTTTCCGACCGATTTCTCATACACAAAAAGGAGTTGACCGGCGTTCCCTGGTGAAACGTTTTGTGATGCCTCGTTTAAGGAGGAGAAATGCTTACCATCACGTTTCCGACTTTGATAAAGGTCGGACTGTAGCCTATCGCGATTGCGGTTTATCGTATCGCGACATTGCAGCTCTCGTTGGTCGATATCCAATGACTGTCAGCAGAATATGGAATCGGTGGGTTCAGGAGGGTAATACGGAAAGCCGTGCTGGATCGCAACGGCCTCGTATCACTAGCAGTCGAGATGACAGGCATCTTATCCACATGGCTGTAACGGATCGTGTAGCCACGTCTCGATCCCCGAGTCAACAGATGGCGACGTTTGCAAGGCAACAACCATCTGCACGAACAGTTCGACGACGTTTGCAGCAGCATGGAATATCAGCTTGGAGACCATGGTTGCGGTTACCCTTGACGCTGCATCACAGACAGGAGAGCCTGCAATGGTGTGCTCACGACGAACCTGGGTGCACGAATGGCAAAACGTCATTTCTTCGGATGAATCCAAGTTCTGTTTACACTATCATAATGGTCGCATCCGTGTTTGGCGACATCGCGTCGAACGCACATTGGAAGTGTGTATTCGTCATCCCCATACTGGCGTATCACCCGGCGTGATGGTATGGAGTGCCATTGGTTACACTTTTCGGTCACCTCTTGTTCGCATTGACGGCACTTTGAACATTCAAATGTGCTACGACCCGTGGCTCTACCCTTCATTCGATTCCTGCAAAACCCTACATTTCAGCAGGATAATGCACGACCGCATGTTGCAGGCCGACTTCTACATCTACATCTACATCTACACCCATACTCCGCAATCCACCATACGGTACGTGGCGGAGGGTACCTCGTACCACAACTAGCATCTTCTCTCCCTGTTCCACTCCCAAACAGAACGAGGGAAAAGTGACTGCCTATATGCCTCTGTACGAGCCCTAATCTCTCTTATCTTATCTTTGTGGTCTTTCCGCGAAATGAAAGATGGCGGCAGTAAAATTGTACTGCAGTCAGCCTCAAATGCTGGTTCTCTAAATTTCCTCAGTAGCGATTCACGAAAAGAACGCGTCCTTTCCTCTGGAGACTCCCACCCGAGTTCCTGGATCATTTCCGTAACACTCGCGTGATGATCAAACGTGTACGGGCCTTTCCTGTACGGGCCTTTCTGGATACAGAAAATGTTCGACTGCTGCCCAGGCCGGCACATTCTCCAGATCTCTCACCAATTGAAAACGTCTGGTCAATGGTGGCCGAGCAACTGGCTCGTCACAATACGCCAGTAACTACTTTTGATGAACTGTGGTATCGCGTTGAAGCCACATGGGCAGCTGTACCTGTACACGCCATCCAAGCTGTGTTTGACTCAATGCCCAAGCGTATCAAGGCCGTTATTACGGCCAGAGGTGGTTGTTCTAGGTACTGATTTCTCAGGATCTATGCACCCAAATTGTGTGAAAATGTAATCACATGTCAGTTCTAGTATAATATATTTGTCCAATGAAGACCCGTTTATCATCTGCATTTCTTCTTCGTTTGGAAATTTTAATGGCCAGTAGTGTATAACAGAACCACACAGTGCAGTGGATACAAGTAGGCGCCTCAAGTGTACTGCATGCACAGAACAAATGTGCTCAGTGAAACGTCATCTGCAGTAATGCAGAGGAGGTAAAAGAGGATGATCGTTATTAACACCAACAATCAATTAATTGAAACTTCCTGGGAGATTAAAACTGTGTGCCGGACCGAGACTCGAACTCGGTCCGGCACACAGTTTTAATCTCCCAGGAAGTTTCATATCAGCGCACACTCCGCTGCAAATTGAAAATTCATTCTGGAATCAATTCATTCTTTCTTTCTTGCTGTACAACCACCAATAGTATCACCCCTCAAAGTACGTACCTTTTCGCCTGTCTCAGCGTGTTTATACTTCTGATCTAATGGGAGATGGGTTACGCACCCATCATTTAGCGCAGCTTTCTGCCCTGCTACTGTTGTCTGAGTAATTCTCATAAACTCGTGTCCCTCCAGGCTGCAGAGTAACCACTTTTCCTCTGAACTAATCTCTCGCTGAACTGACTAACGTCTGCCAGCCACTGCCGGGCGCCGGTGTGGAGGAGTTAGGTGTGAGGTAACAAAGTGAACGCGCTGCGCTCAACGAATTGCGAGCGGGTGCAGAACTTGCGGCCCGGCGTTGCATATGCAGCGGCGGCGCTAACTTCCGCCGTCGCGAGTTATTTCCGCGGCCACAGTGGCGGCGCCAGCACTGGTCCCTGCGGGACGCGCGGCCGGCACGCGATTCACGGCGGCGGCGGGGGCGGCGGCGGCGTCACACGCCCAACCCAGGCCACGCCGCGCCGCGCGGCCCGCCCTCTCGCTACCTCTGAAGGCCCACGCCCACGCCCACACCCGCCTCTCCGGCGGGGTTCATTTGTTTAATTAAGCCGTGCGCGAGATAAATGAGTGCGAGCGGGAGCGGCGTGTGACGAGCGGCGCCAAGACAGCCGGTGGGCCGCTAAATTAATTACGCGACGGGCCGGTAGGGGACCGGTGCAGGCGCCTCCGAGGACCGGCCGGGGTGGGAATGCAGGCGGTCCGCGCTGCTCCGAGGCGACGCAGCCGTAGTTCACTGGACGCAAGCCGGCGCGGGTCTCCTGGTCTGTTTCAGGCTCAGCACTGACATCACATCGAAATATACCTCTTCAGTCGCACACTGGCCGTAATGGCTCCTATACGGGAGACCAAAGAGAGAACATACTGAATTCCGTACTCCGAAATACACTGACAGGTGAAAATCTGCAATATCAAAAAATAATTAATGTAGAGTAATGAAATTTTGCGAATACATTTCTCTAGGTAACGTATTTAACTGATTAATACTGAAAGATCACAGGTTAAAGTAAGCTTGAGATAAAACATTGCAAATGTGAAATGCTGGCACTTTAATAACCGGTGTAATCACCAGACTGTTGAATGAAAGCATGCAAACGATCGCGCTTTGTACTGTACAGGTGCCAGATGGCAGTTTGTGGGACGGAGTTCCGTATCTCTCTTGGATTTGGTCGGTCATACAGGGAAGATTAATGCTCGTTGTCGTAGACATTGGAGTTTGCGAGATGCCGGGGTGGAGAAGAGTTTGTACCTCTTTAATTTAGACGAATTTTGCATGAGAAGGAGACATGCACTCGACTCCCTCCTTATCTACCAGCTAATTAATTATGCGTGCAACGGTAACGGAAGGAAATGATGGTGGACCCTGCTAGTTGGTAAAATAAGGAGTCCACACTCATAATAATTTAATAAAAGTCGCAATCTACTCAAAAAAAGAGAACTTTATCATAATAAACAACAGGAAATGGGATTCTGCCTATATCTACGAAATGATATACGGATTAAATACCACAATGAGATTTATTATCTATCAGAATATAAATGCACATGATTGTCGACACACACGGTAGATTGAAGGATAGTGCATACTGATTATGAGAACAAGAGCTGGCTCGAGAACAAGGGGCTCCTACTCTCTGTGAGGCAATAGATTGACGATAATGACTGGAGGTCCTAATGAATCAAATATTAATCTTCCGACTATATAGCAGTATCGCAATTAGTATTGAGAGCTCAAACGGGATCACGTGGAGACACAAGCAAGGTGGACTTGTAGCAAAGCGAGCGCGCATGCTGCTGAGGGATACAGTATAAAATTGATAAGGCCCTACAACGCCAGAGCCGCAAAATACTGTACCAGTACTGAAATCTCCAGCACGTCGTCGGTAGGCAGGGTCCTGTTGATGTAGGCGCCAACTTCAGCCCTGCAGCAACTCTGTGTGAACCCCTGGTCTCAAAGGCCGTCCGAGAATTCTATGTTCTTCCGAAAAAGAGCGACCAAGTCGCAAGACCGTCCGACGAAGAACAGATCCCGAATCTCTTTGCCCGCGCAACGCAAGAGAGAAGCCAACATTGCTCTACTCCCAACTCTCCTCGAAATCTTCGAATCAGCATTCAGTCCTGATTCCAAAATTCCCCCACACTGTCTCAGAACATCATTCGCGCCTATTACGACCGTTCCCTCCACTTTCAAGCAGGGCTTTATGACGTCAATTAGCCTCAGTTTAATTTGACCAATCATGCCTCTGCTATTCAGCTGAGGCCACTGAAATTGCCGTTTGACCGGCTACGACAACAGCCTGCTTAGACCACTGGCCATCCGGCGCCAGACAGTCACACTCAGCGGGGCGCAGTCCACAAATTTTCTCCAAATCAAGAGGACAATGCAGTCAGTCGGTGCCAAGAATCTTCGTTCCGGCCGCGTCGGAACGGTAAACATATGAACTGTGGCGACACTCAGGCGTCTCGCAGGTCGTTTCACCCTGCATACAATAGGCGAAACTCGACCGACATCAGTCGTTTCGCCAGGCGCTTAAGCCTATTGTACGAACCCCACAGAATTCAGGGAAGTGCAGCCCCCAACCAGAAATGCCGTGTGACGCGTCCTCCAATGCTTGCCTCGCACAGGCCACCCATGGAACATATATAGGAATAATGTGAAAAGTACTTTTTGAGCTCTCAGTACAAATACTCTCATTACAATAACCTTATTCGGTCTGTTACTACCGTGCAATGACATAGAACATTAATAAAATTCATGAAAATGAGAGGAGACATGCAAAAGAGGGCACGGAACCTCTAAAGTTGAATTCCGCTGGTGTCTTGTATGTCCTCGATTGCAAACATTTCTGGTTATCGAGCAGGCAAAGGCAACATGTGGAAATCCTTTAGAGCATCTTGGGTTGCAACTTCGGTATGTCGTTGACAATTATCCTGTTGGAAAACACCCTCCACAATGCTGTTCATGAATGGCTTGCTAACAGATAGAATCTCCAGGTTGACTTAGAAATTTACAGTCAGTGTGCGTAGGATAACCACGAGAGTACTCCTGCTGCAGTACGGAACTGCAGTCCAGAACGTAACGCTGGTGTCTGTCCAATGTGTCTAGCATGTAGACAGGTTGGTCTGAGACCCTCAAATAGCTACGTTCTTACCAACATACGGCCGTCACTGCCAATGAGGCAGAACCAGGTTTCATCAGAAAACACAACAGATTCCTCAACTTGCGACGTAGGGTGGTGGGGTTTCGGGTTCCGCTGGATAGGTCAGGAGTCCACTACACGCAGCAAGCCGCTACACGGGTAGCAGGGGTTGTGTGGCGTGGAATGGACGGTTTTTTTTGGGTTAGATGGCCTCGGGCAAGTACAGAAAGGGCAACAGCCTCAAAGGGTGCAGGGCAAAGTCAGGACATGAGGGGACCAAGCAGCAATCGGTATTGTAATTGTAAACTGTCGAAGCTGCATTGGTAAAGTACCGGAACTTCAAGCGCTGATAGAAAGCACCGAAGCTGAAATCGTTATAGGTACAGAAAGCTGGCTGAAGCCAGAGATAAATTCTGCCGAAATTTTTACAAAGGCACAGACGGTGTTTAGAAAGGATAGATTGCATGCAACCGGTGGTGGCGTGTTTGTCGCTGTTAGTAGTAGTTTATCCTGTAGTGAAGTAGAAGTGGATAGTTCCAGTGAATTATTATGGGTGGAGGTTACACTCAACAACCGAGCTAGGTTAATAGTTGGCTCCTTTTACCGACCTCCCGACTCAGCAGTATTAGTGGCAGAACAACTGAGAGAAAATTTGGAATACATTTCACATAAATTTTCTCAGCATGTTGTAGTCTTAGGTGGAGATTTCAATTCTCCAGATATAGACTGGGACACTCAGATGGTTAGGACGGGTGGTAGGGACAGAGCATCGAGTGACATTATACTGAGTGCACTAACCGAAAATTACCAAAAAAATGGTTCAAATGGCTCTGAGCACTATGGGACTCAACTTCTGAGGTCATTAGTCCCCTAGAACTTAGAACTAGTTAAACCTAACTAACCTAAGGACATCACAAACATCCATGCCCGAGGCAGGATTCGAACCTGCGACCGTAGCGGTGTTGCGGTTCCAGACTGCAGCGCCTTTAACCGCACGGCCACTTCGGCCGGCGGAAAATTACCTCGAGCAATTAAACAGAGAACCGACTCGTGGAGATAACATCTTGGACCTACTGATAACAAACAGACCCGAACTTTTCGACTCTGTAAGTGCAGAACAGGGAATCAGTGATCATAAGGCCGTTGCAGCATCCCTGAATATGGAAGTTTATAGGAATATAAAAAAAGGCTGGAAGGTTTGTTTATCTGTTTAGCAAGAGTAACCTAACAGATCAAAACGAAAATTTCTGTTCCGACACACAATGTTGAGTGTTCACGGAAAAAGTTCAAGGCAATCGTAAAATGCGTTTTAGACAGGTACGTGCCGAGTAAAACTGTGAGGGACGGGAAAAGCTCACCGTGGTTCAACAACAAAGTTAGGAAACTACTGCGAAAGCAAAGAGAGCTTCACTCCAAGTTTAAACGCAGCCAAAACCTCTCAGACAAACAGAAGCTAAACGATGTCAAAGTTAGCGTAAGGAGGGCTATGCGTGAAGCGTTCAGTGAATTCGAAAGTAAAATTCTATGTACCGACTTGACAGAAAATTCTAGGAAGTTCTGGTCTTACGTTAAATCAGTAAGTGGCTCGAAACAGCATATTCAGACACTCCGGGATGATGATGGCATTGAAACAGAGGATGACACGCGTAAAGCTGAAATACTAAACACCTTTTTCCAAAGCTGTTTTAAAGAGGAAGACCGCACAGCAGTTCCTTCTCTAAATCCTCGCACAAACGAAAAAATGGCTGACATCGAAATAAGTGTCCAAGGAATAGAAAAGCAACTGGAATCACTCAACAGAGGAAAGTCCACTGGACCTGACGGGATACCAATTCGATTCTACACAGAGTACGCGAAAGAACTTGCCCCCCTTCTAACAACCGTGTACCGCAAGTCTCTAGAGGAACGGAAGGTTCCAAATGATTGGAAAAGAGCACAGGTAGTCCCAGTTTTCAAGAAGGGTCGTCGAGCAGATGCGCATAACTATAGACCTATATCTCTGACGTCGATCTGTTGAAGAATTTTAGAACATGTTTTTTGTTCGCGTATCATGTCATTTCCGAAAACCCAGAATCTACTCGTAGGAAACAACATGAATTCCGGAAACAGCGATCGTGTGAGACCCAACTCGCTTTATTTGTTCATGAGACACAGAGAATATTAGATACAGACTCCCAGGTAGATGCTATTTTTCTTGACTTCCGGAAGGCATTCGATACAGTTCCGCAGTATGTTTTATCAACAAAGTAAGAGCCTACGGAATATCAGACCAGCTGTGTGGCTGGATTGAAGAGTTTTTAGCAAACAGAACACAGCATGTTGTTCTCAATGGAGAGACGTCTACAGACGTTAAGGTAACCTCTGGCGTGCCACAGGGGAGTGTTATGGGACAATTGCTTTTCACGATATATATAAATTACCTAGTAGATAGGGTCGGAAGTTCCATGCGGCTTTTCGCGGATGATGCTGTAGTATACAGAGAAGTTGCAGCATTAGAAAATTGTAGCGAAATGCAGGAAGATCTGCAGCGGATAGGCACTTGGTGCAGGGAGTGGCAACTGGCCCTTAACATAGATAAATGTAATGTATTGCGAATACATAGAAAGAAGGATCCTTTATTGTATGATTATATGATAGCGGAACAGACAGTGGTAGCAGTTACTTCTGTAAAATATCTGGGAGTATGCGTACGGAACGATTTGAAGTGGAATGATCACATAAAATTAATTGTTGGTAAGGCGGGTACCAGGTTGAGATTCATTGGGAGAGTGCTTAGAAAATGTAGTCCATCAACAAAGGAGGTGGCTTACAAAACACTCGTTCGACCTATACTTGAGTATTGCTCATCAGTGTGGGATCCGTACCAGATCGGGTTGACGGAGGAGATAGAGAAGATCCAAAGAAGAGCGGCGCGTTTGGTCACAGGGTTATTTGGTAACCGTGACAGCGTTACGGAGATGTTTAGGAAACTCAAGTGGCAGACTCTGCAAGAGAGGCGCTCTGCATCGCGGTGTAGCTTGCTATCCAGGTTTCTGGATGAGGTATCGAATATATTGCTTCCCCCTACTTATACCTCCCGAGGAGATCACGAATGTAAAATTAGAGAGATTAGAGCGCGCACGGAGGCTTTCAAACAGTCGTTCTTCCCGCGAACCATACGCGACTGGAACAGAAAAGGGAGGTAAAGTGCCCTCCGCCACACACCGTTAGGTGGCTTGCTGATTATAAATGTAGATGTAGAATGTAGATGCAGATGTAGAATTCCGCCGAAGACAACTGTGAATTATACGGACATACAGAAGACATTGTTACTAGTATGAGGAAGAGGAGAATGATGTTTTTTGGTTATCTGGAAAAAATGAACTTATCGCATATATTAATCAATTTCAGAAACAAATTGGTATTCAGAATGGACAAGCCAAGTTAAAAAGGATTTACAGGAAGCTGAAATTTCATTTGATGACATTCAGGAGCGAGAAGTTTTCAGAGAAAAAGTCAAAATTACTAAAAACCTTATTTCGCTTACTCACCAGTTCCACGTCCTGCCTGAAAATGCTCAAAAAGAGGGAGAATAAGCACAGTCGGCCGAAATGAAAATCTACTGGCAAAAGAGGAAAACACAATCAGGGATATGATAGCAAAAAAAAAAGAAAAAAAAAACAATTACAGTGGGGCCACTGTTAATCATGATGGTCCTCTGCACAAAAAGGACGGAATATGGTTCTTAATAGTGTGTGCGATCACCACGGATCTCTGCAAAGGGCTCTACGCTAGCCTGAAAGTGGTAAAGAGTTGTTGTGGTAAGACGTTCCAGTCCTACACCAGCGCGGTTGACAACTGCTGGCTCGTTGTTGGTACATGTTGACATGCTGCAGTAAGCCTCCCCGACGTATCCTTAACGTACTCGATTGGATTTAAGTCAGCGAAACGAACAGTCCAGCCCATTCGCCGAATATCGCCTCGTTCACAGATCTACATCAAATAGTTCCAATGGTTCAAAAGGCTCTGAGCACTATGGGACATAACATCTGAGGTCATCAGTCCCCTAGAATTTAGAACTACTTGAACCTAACTAACCTAAGTACATCACACACATCCATGCCCGAAGCAGGATTCGAACCTGCGACCGTAGAGGTCGCGCGGTTCCAGACTGAAGCGCCTAGAACCGCTCGGCCACACCGGCCGGCACAGAGATACATCACCTGCGCTGTTCGATGCGGTCGTGCATTCTCATCCATAAAAAAGTGTAGAATGCACTCACGAAGAGACACACATGGTGTGTACCACGTTCAAAGTTTTTATGGTCAGGGGGCCTATGCAACATTACGCTTCCCCATGCCGTGACTCCTCGACCACAGTTTGAAACCTGCTGCAGGCATAAACTTACCAGGACCAAGAAAACTAACTGTGAGCTGTCGTGTGAGGTCGTGGTGCAAGAAACTCTTCTTGACGTTTCGTCCGGGACTCCGTTGGACGTACGCAGACGCTCTCCTCCACTGAGTCATTGCCTTACTTCGAGCCACTTCCAGTGGGGCAATAAATTTTATGAACAACGTGATAGTGTAACAACGGGTAACCCATTAGGTCCTGCGATCGCTAATTTCTATATGGAGAAATTCGAACAATCGGCTCTCGATAAAGCAAATAAGAGACCACCCCACTGGTACCGGTTTGTGGATGACACATTCCTGGTTTGGTCCCGTGGTAGAAAGGCTTTGGATGAATTCTTTTATCTAAATAAAATCAATCCAAAAATCCAGTTCATCATGTAAATGGAAAATGATTGACAGAATATCTTTCTTGGATGTTTTAGTTGTGAGACACTCCGATGGAAGTTCGAAACATAAAGTTTTTCGGAACGTAACACATACGGACAGATATTTGCATACAAACTCCATTCACCATCCAAAACAAAAGAGAGGTATCACTAAAAGTCTCGTCTATAGAGGCCAACGGATATGCACATCGGAGCACTTGGACGCTGCAATAAAACATCTGAAGCAGGCTTTTGACAAGCCTCAGAGAAAGAGGTAAAGAGAATTTTGCGACCAAGGAACAGAAGGCTGAAGGACTAGGATGAGCCACAACGATGGAAAAAAGCAGTTTCTCTACCTTTTATTAAAAAAGTAACAGATCACGTCTGTAATATTTTACAGAAACATGACATCAGACGTCTTTAGACCAACAAAGAAAATAAGTCAAGTACTCCGATCTGTGAAGGAAAACACCCTTCTCTGTCGACATATGGCCCATACAGAATTCCGTACTGTAACTACCAAGAGGAGCGTAAATACACGACTAAAAGAGCACAAAACTCTTTGCCGACTAGGAAAAATAGAGAAATCAACTCTAGCAGAGCATGATCTTCAGTCAGGAAACCACGAAGACGAAATTTTATCTATAACGTCAAATTACTATCCACGACTATGTAGGGAAGCCCCTGAAATGTATAAGCATAAGAATAATTTTAATAGGAAAGAGGAGGCAATGAAACTTACCGACATATGGACAGTGGCTCTGCAGAATTCCTAGACAGTAAGACTGTAAGCATGTTGGTTAATCAAGAGGCTCAGACATTCAATACAACAATGTTGTTCCTGAGACAGACAATCGTTGAGATGTCTGTAAGCGCGGACCAAGAAGTGTCCCACCATGGCAGTGCTGCTACTTATGCTCACCATAATTATCCACGGACAGCCACGGTGGACGCCACTATCATGAGAAAGCATGTTGTTTGTTGCCACAGGCCAGGAGCCCTATCGGATGCTAAGATGTACACTGAGGTAGCTCGAATGTACACATCTGATGTGCGTAGATGTGCACAGCTCCACTCCTCTTCTGACTCGCTGATATAAACACCTACACTAATTTTCACAAATTCCTACATCCTGCTATCATTTCCCGCCAAACGTTTGATGTCCACTAATAACAAAAGATCCACACACACTTGCTCAATAGCGTTGATCCTTCCAGCACACAAAATCCCACCAAGACAGAGAACGTCAGTCACATGACAAGACGTCTTCCCACTTCTAAGAAACAGCTGCCACAGCCCTACATCCATCATGTCAGTGGGTAGTTAACCAAAAGTACATTTTCGCTCACCCCGGCACTAGCCTCACATGAGGTCCTCTGAATCTGGAAAACAAAATATGAGGCTACGCAATTATTTTCTGCATTCTGCGTTTCTTTAGGAAAGTGAGTAATGGTTATGCACAAAAAACGGTCTTTGTCAGTAAAACCCGGACGGACAGTGTTCTACTGCTGCTAGAGCAGCTCCGCGGCCACAGTTCAGCCTCCGAGCAGTGCTCAGCTTGTAAATACACTCCTGGAAATTGAAATAAGAACACCGTGAATTCATTGTCCCAGGAAGCGGAAACTTTATTGACACATTCCTGGGGTCAGATACATCACATGATCACACTGACAGAACCACAGGCACATAGACACAGGCAACAGAGCATGCACAATGTCGGCACTAGTACAGTGTATATCCACCTTTCGCAGCAATGCAGGCTGCTATTCTCCCATGGAGACGATCGTAGAGATGCTGGATGTAGTCCTGTGGAACGGCTTGCCATGCCATTTCCACCTGGCGCCTCAGTTGGACCAGCGTTCGTGCTGGACGTGCAGACCGCGTGAGACGACGCTTCATCCAGTCCCAAACATGCTCAATGGGGGACAGATCCGGATATATTGCTGGACAGGGTAGTTGATTACACCTTCTAGAGCACGTTGGGTGGCACGGGATACATGCGGACGTGCATTGTCCTGTTGGAACAGCAAGTTCCCTTGCCGGTCTAGGAATGGTAGAACGATGGGTTCGATGACGGTTTGGATGTACCGTGCACTATTCAGTGTCCCCTCGACGATCACCAGTGGTGTACGGCCAGTGTAGGAGATCGCTCCCCACACCATGATGCCGGGTGTTGGCCCTGTGTGCCTCGGTCGTATGCAGTCCTGATTGTGGCGCTCACCTGCACGGCGCCAAACACGCATACGACCATCATTGGCACCAAGGCAGAAGCGACTCTCATCGCTGAAGACGACACGTCTCCATTCGTCCCTCCATTCACGCCTGTCGCGACACCACTGGAGGCGGGCTGCACGATGTTGGGGCGTAAGCGGAAGACGGCCTAACGGTGTGCGGGACCGTAGCCCAGCTTCATGGAGACGGTTGCGAATGGTCCTCGCCGATACCCCAGGAGCAACAGTGTCCCTAATTTGCTGGGAAGTGGCGGTGCGGTCCCCTACGGCACTGCGTAGGATCCTACGGTCTTGGCGTGCATCCGTGCGTCGCTGCGGTCCGGTCCCAGGTCGACGGGCACGTGCACCTTCCGCCGACCACTGGCGACAACATCGATGTACTGTGGAGACCTCACGCCCCACGTGTTGAGCAATTCGGCGGTACGTCCACCCGGCCTCCCGCATGCCCACTATACGCCCTCGCTCAAAGTCCGTCAACTGCACATACGGTTCACGTCCACGCTGTCGCGGCATGCTACCAGTGTTAAAGACTGCGATGGAGCTCCGTATGCCACGGCAAACTGGCTGACACTGACGGCGGCGGTGCACAAATGCTGCGCAGCTAGCGCCATTCGACGGCCAACACCGCGGTTCCTGGTGTGTCCGCTGTGCCGTGCGTGTGATCATTGCTTGTACAGCCCTCTCGCAGTGTCCGGAGCAAGTATGGTGGGTCTGAAACACCGGTGTCAATGTGTTCTTTTTTCCATTTCCAGGAGTGTACACAACATCCAGCAACACCTCGACTCGTCCCTGTCATCCAGACCTAAAAAATAGCCACCTGAGACTCCAGGCTGCGCTGGTGGCAAAAGACCTTTTTTTCTAACGTTCTTTGCCCATCCTGTCTTAAAACAAACATACTGTGCTCCACACACACACAAAAATCATGCAGATAGGAATCCATCCCGGCACCGTGTTAAATGAAAACAAATGAACATAGAAAGAGCGCATTATGTCCAGCCCTTGTCATTCGAAACACTTTAAATAAAAGCATTGCCCAAGAAATCTGCGCCGTTATCTCCCTCACTACCTAATAATCTCGGATTGAAACAAATAAGAATGCAAAACTGCTTGTCGTGTTTCATAACATCCCCCTATCTGTGAAAATTTTATGTAGCAGGTGACCCTCCTAAGTCAAAATATGGGCAGGAACAAGCAAAATTTTTCTGCCACTTTACCGTCTGAAACTGCATTAATATCTGGTTTGCCGAAATGACATATCTTATTGCTACCTTGATGGGACATTTCTTGGCCCGCGCTGACCAATAAAGATTAAGGTAATTGCTACTAATGCTGTTCAGCTAGTTTCAATTAGATGTCCATGAAGTATATTCCGGTTTGTGTAGGCAATAAATAGTATATGTCTTAGGGAATAACCTACAATTACTGTAATTAATAATAATACGAACATAGTATGGTCATGGAAGAATGATAGTTGCTCCATTAATGGTGAAGCTCCATCTTGAAGTGATAAGTTTGATCATGTTGCCATTTATTGGTTTCTAATAAAAGGTCAAACCTTTATTTGCAGTGTAACACCCGACATGTCACTTATCTGGTTTTGGCGTGTGTTCATCCCTTTTAATTCAAAAGGGGTGCACATTGATGTTATATTTGGATATTGAACACCAGATGCAAATGTTGAATATAAACAGATGCAGTCGATTAGCACAAGTTTATTTTATCTCACGACCTTCAATCATCACATTACATGACTCTCCTAACAGGCAGTGGGAATAATTTGTGTTTACGTGGAGTAAAGCGTGATAAATCAAAATTAATTCCTATCGACTGACCCAGGCGTAATGCGAAGTGCAAGAAGAATTCTACAATACATGGCCCATGAAACCCTCATGGAAACTTTGCCAACGTGATCCAGCAAATTAGTGGCCTAACTCAAGCCAGAGCGGGCGCAATATCACCGAATTCAGCATGGCGGGGCGCCATCATTGTGCGGACATCGGCCGGCCTCATGGTGCTGCAAGGCTGTGCTCGTCTATTCCCTCCTAACTATCTTGCTCAGTACACAGCTGAACGAAAACTTTCTATTTCCGAGCTCAATCGTTCCGTTTGCTAAGTCCTAAACTGCAGAGATGCTCACTCTGTCAGGCAAGGTGAGTAAAGAACGCCACGTCCGCACTCTAGGCAAGCTGGGAACGGAATCCCTCTATGGAGACTTCTGCCAGTCCGCTCTTCGCCTCAGTTTCCCCTCCAGCAAAATCACTTACGCCAATTGCAGCACAAGTCACGTTAATTATGCGTCACTTCCCAGTGCCGACCAATGCCTTCTCTGGGATGTGACCATTTTCCCACAAAATTTCCCTTCCTCTCATCTTCTGCTATTTAGCTCCTCCCAGGCCACCCATCGTTAGCATTTGCATAAAACACCAATTTTTCCGAAATTCTGACTCCCAGGAGAGTACTTCAAATTCCTTGTCCTATGTTCCCATTGGAGGCCGGAGTATTTTATTCAGTCGCTCTTCATTTGATTTACTTCAGACTCTGCGGACCATGAATTCACCGTGAAGTTGCTATAGTCAACAAACACGCATATTTCGGCCTCTGTTGACCGCTCCACTGCAGTTTTGCACGGCTTTCTCGCATGTTTCACTGAAAACGGGATGACGGACCTTTATCAACAGGTGTACAAGTTCTCCATCTGCTTCCTGGTACACCAGCATAGGGCCAACCACCCCTTCACTGTCACTCATCTTAAGGCAGCTGGAGGCTGCGCCCCGTTACCACTTTCTCAGAGTTTGAGAGGCCCTAAACTGCCTATTGTCACTTTCCTTCGCTGCTCCCTAGCCGCGCACCGCCACCCGGCTGCGGTCAACTCTGAATACTTCCCTGGGATAAACTAGCCTCCAGTAAATCGATGTGTTTCGACAAAGTGTTCATGTCGCGTGAATTACTTTAAAACCATCACCCAACATTGAAACTTCCTGGCAGATTAAAACTGTGTGCCGGACCGAGATTCGAACTCGGGACATTCGCCTTTCACGGGCAAGTGCTCTACCAACTCGGCTACCCAAGCACGACTCACGCCCCATCCTCACAGCTTTACTTCTGCCAGTACCTCGTCTCCTACCTTCCAAACTTAACAGCTGTGAGGATGGGGCATGAGTGGTGCTTGGGTAGCTCAGTTGGTAGAACACTTGCCCACGAAAGGCAAAGGTCCCGAGTTCGAGTCTTGGTCCGGCACACAGTTGTTATATGCCAGAAAGTTTCATATCAGCGTACACTCCGCTGCAGAGTGAAAATCTCATTCTGGATCACCCAACATTAATTATTCCAATACGTCCATGCATTGTGCCTTGTCAGTCACTTTTGTTCAGCTGTTCGTTCAATGTGAGTTCGGTGATCTTTAATGACTTCATGTAAGGGGCATAGTTCTTGCCATCTTACAGTAGAGCTTAAATCTACTGCACTAATCCGCCATATTAGAATCTGGAAATTAATGGTAATTCTGAGTAACTATGTTCTGCAGGTGGATTGTTTTGTAATCATTGTATTGATATTCTTATATTAGCTCTAAATATTATTGCTCAGTTTGTAATTCTTCTTTCTCATATGATTACCATAAACATAATGATTCCTACAATAGAAATTGTAGATCCAATTCTTGAAACTACATTTCATGATGTATACACGTCTGGGTAGTCTTAATATCATTGTGGTATTCCTGCTAATCCTAAGAAGTGTTGAGGGAAGAATGTCAAGTTAACTCCAATTAATATAATTGTGAACAGAATTGTTAATCATGTATTATTTATGTTTAACCCTGTGAATAGTGGGTATCATTGAATAACACCTCCTATGATCTCAAATACTGCTCCTATAGATAATACATAACGGAAGTGGGCTATTACTGTTACAATGTGTGAACAATAATTAAATGGCACGTATACACAATCTCACACACTGTCAAGGAATTAACCTAAACTCATTTTATTGCTGGACTTTATGTGAAGGCACATCCTTCGGAATTGTGGAATATACAGTAACAAATAAGGACTACAGTACCAGATGAACAATATGAAGAACAAACTTTTCTGTCAGGTCAGAGTCAACAGTATGTTATACCCTTTGAAACTTCCTTTGCCTGACATTTAACTTCGCTCCTTGTCCACTCATGTTGTTACAAGATCATTGCGATTGAAAAGTCCACTCATACTGTATACTTACTAATGTTTATAGTATTTAAAAGTGTTTTCAAACTATCAAGGAGAGTGAGAGTATATTGATTATACAGGATGGTCCATTGATAGTGACCGGCCCAAACATCTCACGAAATAAGCATCAAAAGAAAAAACTACAAAGAACGAAACTCGTGTAGCTTGAAGGGGGAAATCAGATGACGTTATGGTTGACCCGCTAGATTGCAATAGGTCAAACGGACATCAACTGCGTTTTTCTATTACATATTCGTGTAGTACGTAAAGAAATATGAATCTTTTAGTTAGATCACTTTTTCGCTTTGTGATAGATGGCGCTGTAATAGTCACAAACGTATAAGTACGTGGTATCACGTAACATTCCGCCAGTGCGGACGGTATTTACTTCGTGATACGTTACCCGCGTTAAAATGGACCGTTTACCAATTGCGGAAAAGGTCGACATCGTGTTGATGTATGGCTGTTGTGATCAAAATACCCAACGGGCGTGTGCTATGTATGATCTCGATATCCTGGACGACATCATCCAAGAGTCCGGACCGTTCGCCGGATAGTTACGCTATTTAAGGAAACAGGAAGTGTTCAGCCACATGTGAAACGTCAACCACGACCTACAACAAATGATGATGCCCACGTAGGTGTTTTAGCTGCTGTCGCGGCTAATCCGCACATCAGTAGCAGAGAAATTGCGCGAGAATCGGGAATCTCAAAAACGTCAGTGTTGAGAATGCTGCACCAACATCGATTGCACCCGTACCTTATTTCTATGCACCAGGAATTGAACGGCGACGACTTTGAACGTCGTGTACAGTTCCGCCACTGGGCACAAGAGAAATTACGGGACGATGACAGATTTTTGCACGCGTTTTCTTTAGCGACGAAGCGTCTTTCACCAAGAGCGGTAACGTAAACCGGCATAATATGCACTATTGGGCAACGGAAAATCCAGGATGGCTGCGACAAGTGGAACATCAGTGACCTTGGCGGGTTAATGTATGGTGCGGCATCGCGGAAGAAGCGTAATTGGCCCCCATTTTATCGATGGCAATCTAAACGGTGCAATGTATGCTGATTTCCTACGTAATGTTCTACTGATGTGACTACAAGATGTTTCACTGCATGACAGAATGGGGATGTACTTCCAACATGATGGATGTCCGGGACATAGCTCGTGTGTGGTTGAAGCGGTATTGAATAGCATATTTCATGACAGGTGGAGTGGTCGTCGAAGCACCATACCATGGCCCGCACGTTCAGCGGATCTGACGTCCCCGGATTTCTTTCTGTGCGGAAAGTTGAAGGATATCTGCTATCGTGATCTACCGACAACGCCTGACAACATGCGTCAGCGCACTGTCAATGCATGTGCGAACATTACGGAAGGGGAACTACTCGTTGTTGAGAGGAATGTCGTTACACGTATTGCCAAATGCATTGAGGTTGACGGACATAATTTGATCTTTTATTGCATTAATGCGGTATTTACAGGTAATCACGCTGTAACAGCATGCGTTCTGAGAAATGATAAGTTCACAATGGTACATGTATCACATTGGAACAACCGAAATAAAATGTTCAAACGTACCTACGTTCTGTATTTTAATTAAGAAACCTTCCTGTTACCAACCGTTCGTCTAAAATTGTGAGCCATATGTTTGTGACTATTACAGCGCCATCTATCACAAAGCGAAAAAAGTGGTCCAACTAAAACACTCATATTTCTTTACGTACTACACGAATATGTAATAAAAAATGGGGGTTCCTATTTTTAAAAAAAATCGCGGTTAATACCCGTTTGACCTATTGCAGCGCCATCTAGCGGGCCTACCATAGCGCCATCTGGTTTCCCCCTTCAAGCAAGACAAGTTTCGTTCTTTCTAGTTTTTTCGTTTGATGCTTATTTCGTGAGATATTTGGCCCGGTCACGATCAATGGACCACCCTTTATATTTTAAACATCGTCACTTTCAGGTAACATCGATTAAAGCTAGTTGAAAAGTGAAAAACACGAAATGTTTAAGTATCACAACTGAAGTTTTATACTGACAGGATTTCAAATCACTTAAGCAGCTGACTGAATGTTGAATTAAAAGCGAAATTTAACATGATCTGTTTTTTTTGTTCTGGCGTAACTATAAGCGCCGGATCGAAGACATAGAACGCAAGAGCAGAGAACTCGTTGAAACGACGTCGGGCAATGGTGCGCGGAACAGGACCGCGCCGCGCCAGGAGCGACCTCTGCAAGAAGTGAATATAAGCGCCGCTCCGGCCAGCCTCGGCCGCTCAGATCGACTCTGTATACGGACATTAGTGGAGAGTATAGGCACAGTTATAGACCGGCACTCGCAGATCGGGTATTAGTGACGTGTGTCAAACTTGTAGGAATATTTCATAGCCAAGATTAGTACTGTTTGCAGGTCATATTACTGTTTGCATGTCGCTAGCGACTACTCCTTGCAAATCTCCAAGTGAAGTATTGTAAATCTGCTTTATAGAAATCAAAATACTAATGTTATTTGCTTGAATTGTTGTGTAGCATTCCGAGGATTCTGCATCCCTTAGGCACCCTATACGAGACTTGTGGGCAAGACCCAACAATTTTACTGTGTCTGTAAAAACATGGGTTAGTTCAGCTGCTCTGAATAGAAACGAAAAGGCCTAAATGGGTGGCATGCATGGCGTCAATGAAACCACCCCTCCTCTCTTTGGGACACTGATTCCCTCACATTCCGTGGTCAAAGACGTCGATTCACGCTGCAATGAGCAACAGGCAGATTTTCTTGACGACCTTTGACACTCCCCACGTTTAAAGCCTTCTCTGTGGACATCGAGGGGCTGCATCCACGTTGAACGTGATCACCACCCTTTGAGTGGAGAATGACCGTTATTTTTGCTCTTGTGTGCAGGGTGGAATCACTGGAGACAGTTAAAAAACGATTCGACGGAATTTTAATGTGACGCGAAGCAGCAAAGTGTCCTCATGCTTTTACAGTGCCCCCGTGTCACACTCTCGTGTGGCGCGATCGTGAAGGGATGTGACATTGACGCATACGAGAATAAAACCGCAAAGGTTCCTTCTAACTCCACCTAGTTCGGCAAAACCCTCGAAGGTCCCAGCACACATTTATTAAGGATTTGAAAAATGTACCTTTACAGAACAAACCTGCAAAGTAGCCTGAGAGCAGACGCCTAGGAGTATTTCGCAGGTTTTCTAAGGCATATTTGTAAAGTACTGAACAAAGTTTGATGGTTGCCACCGAGCATTTTGCCGAACTGGGGAGGTCTCAGAGGGGTCCTTCGCCACTTTATTCACGCTTGT
Organism: Schistocerca nitens; assembly: GCF_023898315.1. Lineage (NCBI taxonomy): Eukaryota > Metazoa > Arthropoda > Insecta > Orthoptera > Acrididae > Schistocerca > Schistocerca nitens. The sequence continues at coordinate 106,866,567 of NC_064618.1, forward strand.
GTCAATGTCGCATCCTTACGTGATCACGCCACAGCAGTACGCGGAACAGGAACACTGACAAAGCTTAAAGATCATTTGTTTATCAGAAGACATTCCAATTTCGTCGAATGGCTTTGAACTTCCCCAGTGGTTGCTCCACCCTGTACATCACTGAAAAGGATGCAGTTTCACTGCACTCCAAAAGGATAAGATCTCATCCATTGTCGTTGCAGCCCCACGATGTCCGTCGGGAGGGGAGGGGTTGAATAGCCCAGTAGTTGGAAAAGGCTGTCCAGAACGTATTCCTTGTGCTTATCGCACTGCGAGCTGTCGGTTTTCGACCTCGAAACGTGTGGGAATCAACGTTCCAAGGGAAGAGGTGATTTCATTGACGATCTTTATTCCAACCCCTGAGGCCTTTTCGTTTCGATTCTGACAGGCGGTGTTTCTGAAAAGTTTTCCTCGGCCACCCATAAGGAAACCGCGTGGTTTCAACACTGGGCGTAGCGATTCTGGCCTCCATAGCAGAGTCGTGAATTGAAAGTAAGAGGGGCTGTGACGACCTTCCCATCGTGCCACACGTCCACTGTAACGTTGGGCACAATTGTGGTGAGATCTGCTACCGGTGTGACGTAATTAATCCACTCTACGCGTCACGTGCACTTCTGAGCTCTGGCCTGTTTTCTGCATATGTCGACACCTTGCTGTGTGTAGCGTCGTTGAGCGCGAGGATGAAGTGGTAGGGCATGACGCTTTTGCGCCATTACAGGGGAAGTTTGAAGGCACTTGTAGGCAATATTTCAAACTTATGTGTCAGAATGGGAGACAATTAAGGGGTTTCGAAAAAGTGATCCTTTAGTTCTGTTGCGCATTGTATTTCTTAAATGGTGGGAAAAAGCCTTGGTTTGGTATAAGGAAGGATTCGTATCATCTAATGCACTCGTAAATTCATGTCGCATTATACACACAGAAAGGAAAAAAAACATAAATTAATGATAATATGCCGGGTTCGCATCGACCATCTCTTCATAATTATGCTGTACAGATGGAGGTGATATTTTAATTTTAGCTACTGACGACGCCTTTGACACGGTTGGTTTACGTATCTCCACTGCAGGATGTAATTTTAGTGTATTTTTGCATATGCTGAAGATATATTTAGTTATACCGAAACCGTGGTCAAGGATTTCAATAAATCTTTATCCTGCAACTGTTTGGCTGTTATCATTTACCGTGAGTAAATTTATATACCAGACTGAAAAACGATGGGCCAGACAAACGTCAGCTATACTGATCAACCGTATGGCCAATAGCTCACGTAGAAATTCTCCGTCTCGGAAGTGTACGGGACAAAAGCAAATTCACACACGATTACAAATTCATGTTTAACAGCGCGCTTGGATCAATAATAACACCGAGCTAGAGGCTATCCACGTAGTCTAGTTTAGCTAACCAACACAAAGAAATACCGAATTCACGGAAGTTATTCAAATAACGTAAAACTGTTCATACACGGAAAGCTATAAAAAGAAATCACAGAAAGAGAACGGGAGATTTACGGAGAGGAAGGCTCTAATGCACCAGATGGGAAGCACGAGTTCCATTACCGATTCACACGCAGCAAGAAACCTGAAACTCTCGAAATGAATTTAAAACTGAAATGTGGAAAATAATTCTAACACGACAAACGGATATCACATACACAACGCATTCACACATAAAAGATTCACACTAACTAAAGCGAGATATAGGTTGAATCAAGCACTATCTTAGACTCCCGCCTAACACGCTGGGCAGAACAGGTAATACGATTGTGGAAAGGGCCGAGGGTTGAGGTCAGTTTCTGCTTCTAATTGTCATTTATTATAATTTAATAATCTTTACAACCAAAGAGGCACATAGCCGAATCTTTACCGAATGCAACTCTTTCACGGCAGAAGGCCTCCAACAAGAAATCTTAACAAGATAAAAACCCAATTAAGATAGCAATAAAATAATTCAAAAAACAACATACGCTAAGTGCAATACAAATGTCTGAGGGACACAATTAAATTCCAACGTTTTAGAATATATTACCATAGACCTTTAAAGGCAGAGGGCCAGCATGTTTAACAACAAGATATCTTAAAAGTCAACAAAGCAATAAAATAATTTAAAGAAGCAACATATGCAAGGTGCAATATCAATGGCTCAGGCACACAATTAAACTCCAAAAATGTTAAAAATATATTACCACAATCTTTAAAGGCAGAAGGCCGCAGTGTTTATTCTTGAGAGATAAATTTAAAAATCATTTTTGCAAAATTTTAAGAAAACAAACAAATAACCATAAGCCTAAAATTTAAAATAGCTGACAACAGATGATTAAACACCGGTGGCACTCAGGCCTCCAGAGAGGTCGGTCTGCCCTCTTTCACTTAGGTGAGACAGGTGGCGAGCCAAACTATACTTGATCCGTCGGAACCCAACCAGGGGACAGCCACGGACCGACCGACACAACGACCTGCTTGCCACCAACCAGTAGATGAGAACTCAAACACCAAAGGTTACACACAACTCGGACGTCCTGTGTCGGTGAACCACGAAGGGACCGGCAGCGGACGCAGCGACTGCACCGCGCGGAGACATCCTCCCTGGTCCGCCGCAAGCGACCGACCGCCTGCTGGTCCGTCCGCGACTGATGCTCCGTCGCGACTGCACTGTTGGTGCGTCTCCCACTCACTTCCAGACACACAACGGCGGAAATACTGTCTCTGACCCAACCATGCAGAGGAAACAAGTTCACTGGCAAAACGACATCCCTGCAGGAAAGGACCGACCCAAGCTCCACAAGATGGTAATTGAAGGGCCCCAGAAGCGCTCAGAGAACCAGTTACACGTCGCCCATTGAGACGACCTCTCAGAGGCAGTATGACGACAACATTTAAAATAACTTGTCAAAGGAAATAATGTTAACTATACACACAAAGTGACAAACATTTGCGCGAAGACCTAAACGATACACAACAGTAACTATGCACACACGAAGACAAATCGGGAGTCGATGCACACACACAGAGCTGACCCACGAACGATGAGCGAGCCAAAACGCGTCGTCCGGTAGGACGACCGACCGACGGTCCACCAAGACCGTGGCCCGGCTCAAGTGATGCGTGGCGGCAACGGTCGGGCGACCCATGTCGACCCATAGCTCACTGCTGCTCCAACCCGACTGCACAAGTGCCGCATTACAACTCCCCGACTGGCAGGTCCGAACTGCGCTCCAGACGCGTTCCAACTGACTGGCAGCCCGAACTCGCAACCCCGAACTGGCCACCGACAGACAACGACCGGGAAGTAATAGCAGTCGAGCAAAGATACTAACGCCGCTCACGGTCAGGCAAAGCAGCAACTCAGTGACAGTAATAATTTAAATTAACGTAGTAAGGTGGAAGTACGTTAAAAACAGGGTGTAAAATACATGATGGCGGCAGATGAGCCACGCGCGGCTCACTATCCTATAGACAAGTGGACGTAGGACAAGGAATCACGTTTAACAACCAAAATATTAATAAGCATCGTCCCACTCCACAAATTAAATAGATCCTTTGGTATGATTTGCTAAGAGTATACTTCTGCGAAACGCACCAGCCTCCCAAGCCATACCAAATCCTTACTCTTTCTAACTACCTAAACTTACATAACAATACGTGATCATAACAGACAACCTCATCTTCCGTCGTCCAAGTGAACAGTGAAGTCTACGGGTAAGGGCGGAAACGAGCAGAGATTACGTCTTTCCTCGCCTGTGCCAACCTCCATAACAACTGCTGACCAGTGTCCCCTAATGTTTCTTTGGCCCAGCACAAGTTGGTTAAACTACCGCCACCACTCAAAAAGCTCCTCCCTAAGAACCAAACTATATGAAAGTATCATACATAGACGTGCATACACCATGTAATCAAAAATATCCGGACACCTGGCTGAAAATGACTTACAAGTTCGTGGCGCCCTCCATTGATAATGTTGCAATTTAATGCCTTGATGACAGCTTCCACTCCCGCAGGCATACGTTCAATCAGGTGCTGGAAGGTTTCTTGGGGAATGGCAGCCCATTCTTCACGGAGTGCTGCACTGAGGAGAGGTATCGATGTCGGTCGGTGAAGCCTGGCACTAAGTTGGAGTTCCAAAATATCCCAAACGTGTTCTTTAGGATTCAGGTCAGGACTCTGTGCAGGCCAGTCCATTACAGGGATGTTACTGACGTGTAACCACTCCCCCATAGGCCGTGCATTATGAACAGGTGTTCGATCGTGAAATCCAAGTTTTCTCACCTCCCGCGTAACTTGCAGCGCATCCCGATGCAGTTTGGAATTCCTGTGTGATGCTCTGTATAGATGTCTGCCTATTACACACTACAACTGTCGGCAATCTCTGTCAGTCACCAGACGAGGTCGGCCTGTACGCTTTTGTGCTGTACGTGTTCATTCACGTTTCCACTTCACTATTACATTGGAAACAATGGTCCTACGGATGTTTAGGAGTGTGGAAATCTCGAGTACAGACGTATGACGCAAGTGACACCCAATCACCTGACCACGTTTGAAGTCCGTGAGCTCCGTGGGGCGCCCCATTCCGCTCTCTCGCGATGTCTAATGACTACTGAGGTCGCTGATATAGAGTACCTGGCAGCTGGTGGCAGTACAATGCACCTAATACGAAAAACGTATGTTTTTGCGGGTGTCCGGATACTTTTGATCACATAGTGTACAACTTCTCTAAAAGGCGAGACAAGGAATAGGAAAGGGAAAAACAGATAAATAGTATGAAAGCGTAATAAACAAATGGGAAAGCAAAACATAGCACTGTAGATACAGATATTTAGTATATCTATAGATAGTGTTGTTTTGTGGTCTTGAGTCCGAAGACTGGTTTGATGCAGCTCTCCATGCTACTCTATCCTGTGCAAGCCTCTTCATCTCTGAGTATCTGCTGCAACTTACATCCTTCTGAATCTGCTTACTGTAATCATCCCTTGGCCTCCCTCTACGTTTTTTACCTCCCACACTGCCCTCCAGTACTAAACTGGTGATCCCTCGATCTCTGAATGTGTCGTACCAACCAATCCCCGCTTCTAGTCAGTGCTACAAATTTCATTTCTCCCCCATTCTATTCAGTACTTTCTCATTAGTTACGTGATCTACCCATATAGTCCTCAGCATTCTTCTGCAGCATCAAGTTTCAAAAGCTTCTATTTTCTTCTTGTCTGAACTATTTATCATCCATGTTTCACATTCATAGAAGGCTACACTCCATGAAAATACTTTCAGAAAACACTTCCTGACACACATCTACATTCGATGTTCCTCTTCTTCAGTAACGCTATTCTTGCCATTGCCAATCTACATTTCATACCCTCTCTACTTTGCGCATGGTTAGTTATTTTGTTCCTCTAGTAACAAAACTGATCTAATACTTTAAGCGTCTCATTTCCTAATCTAATTCCCTCACCATCACCTGATTTAAGTTCCATTATCCTGGGATTGCTTTTGTTGACGTTCATCTTATAACTTCATTTCAACACACTGTCCCTTCCGTTAAACCGCTCTTCCAAGTCCTTGTCTGTGATAGAATTACAGTGTAATCGGCAAACCTGTAGATGTGTGAAATGTAAAGCATAAATTGTGAAATAACAAATTTTGCCTACTGAAGTGCCACTTTGGCTGTCTCATGAAACTCTCTGTTGCTTATTCTTCTCCCCAGAATCGAAAGCACAGATGTACCGACCAATAGATGTGCAGATAAGTATGTAAAGACTGAAGGCAGTTGAATACTGCCAATGGAACGCTCCACATTGAGACGTTTGATCTCTAGTAACAACTGCGGAACTTTACTTTCAATTGAACGATTTGGAGCGACCCACTTCGCCAGTTGGTCATTCGGTGCAAATCCGATGTCTCACGAACTGATGTGTCATTCACATTTTATTTTTTGTAGCGACATGGGACAAAATGTTAATACCGAGCTAACATTACATAATCGAAAATTCCCTTATCTGTCAACTCTTCAGAAACATTCGAGTAACTAGAAAGAACTTAAACAGTTTGTCCCCTGTCACTACAAAAAATAAAATGTGAATGACACATTAATAACAGTTGACAAAAGGACATATGAGTTTTGGTCCATAGCAGCCGCTGAGAATAGAAGACGATTCAGTTGGCGCACTTTTCATGACAAATGCCGATAGATGAGCGCAGATGTTATGTCTACATCACTCCACTGTATGACGTCATGTGTCGGCTGCTACGCCTTAGCTCAGATGGGATATAAAACTTGGGAATATTGCTTGTAATTACACGAGTCAGGAAGTTATACCTGAAATTACTGTTTGCCAGATATCGTATGTGAATATAACACAAGCTGTCTATCACTCTATTGGGGTCCCTTGAACCTGTGTTGGTAGTTTGACAGAATTTCCCTTTCTTCAAGTAACGTGATAATGTTTCGCTTATATTTTACTTTAGGACCTTGCAACTCCACCTGATCAGTGCGAATCGGATTCCTAATACTCCGTCAACAAACCTAATGGTATCGCATTTAGAGCACCAAAACCTGCTGAGCACAGAACGGTAGCCGAAAGTAGAGTCTAGAGACATGCGCTGTTGAAGCCAGTCTGATACGGTTTACTCCGGTTTGTGACATTTGTTTCATACAATATTTCGATGGTATAACATAAGTTGATACGTGTGAATAATTGACACTCCATCCTGATCAATCACCGGTAACTAACATTATAACGGAGAAACAAGTGAATTCAAGTATTTATTAATAAAATCTATTATATTTTGAATAGTAGTAACAGATATTATTCCCATCGTAAAACAATCGCTATCATTAAATACAATGTGGTCAATTTTAAACCATATACAAACAGATAGTGTCAGACTGATTTTATTTTTAAAGTTTCTTTCTTTTACTAAACTTTTTTGAAAACATGTTAGCAGTTATAATGTGAAGATCGTTTACTTTTTGACTGTAAGTGTCGTTAACAAAAACATAGATATCAGTGAATCTGCGTCGTAAAGAGCCACGTATAACCACCCATGTGAAAAAAAATTGTTTTCTTATCATCTGGAAAGGCATAGTTGGATCAGAAGTTGTGAGGTTAATAAGGCGTTCGAAAACAGTTTTATGGGAGTTAATGAATTCAGCAGTGACGATGTACTTTTCTCCTAAGAGAGTTACCACTAATCGTGCGCCACCAGTTAATGCCTGATCAGCATTAATATTTCTAATTAACGTGATAATAGCATTTTTCTTTAAAAGAAATTGATGATTTAAAGAGTTCAAGAATTCTACGGGGTAAAGTTGAATGTTGTTCATTTCTTCGAATTGGACACATTCAGAATCGAGATAAACCTTTGCTACTCCAGGTAACAAATTTTTGTACTATCAACATTTTTCTAACGTAGAATCGCCGTTGAATAGAGTCGCAAAACATTTTGTTCATTGTATTCTATGGCACTGCATACGGTGGTAATAGAATTAGCGTAATTAGAATATCTTACCTGTGATGATGAATGCTAATGTAAATCAGTTTATTTTCGGGGTACATAATGCATGCTTAAAGTAAATAAACAGCTCCACCTGCTGTTGTGGGTAACAGTAAATTTAGATTGTCAATAGACTGCACATTCTACATAATAATGTTTTAAAAATATTTTTTAAGGACAACAGTAACTTTAAACTATTTGAATATTTTTTGGTTACAAGTCGTGAACAGAATCTTACCCGCCAGGTTAGCCGAGTGCGCTAATGCCCTGCTTCCTGGACTCGGGTAGGCGCGCCGGCCCCGGATCGAATCCGCCCAGCGGCTTAACGATGGAGTCCGGTGTGCCGGCTAGCCTGGATGTGGTTTTTGGGCTGGTCCCCACGTCCCGCCTCAGTTACACGGCTCGCAGACATCGGAACACACTCGCACTCTTCCATGGGTTACACTAGACACACCATAGTTGGGGCAGGGAGGGCATCCGGCCACCCCTTAAACTCACCTTGCCAGACCCGATTAACCATGCCGACCCTGCGTCCTTGCGGGAAAAAGGCACAAGCAATAGAAAGAAAGAAGAAGAAAGTGAACAGAATCTTGAAAATGATGTTTCAGTCGTGGATTTTGATTAAGTAATACAAGACATATGGCGTACGGATTAAAAACAGCGTTGAGAAATAATGTGTATGATAAGCTGCCCCTGACTTACTGAAACATCCAGAGAACTAGTCCTCTCTTGACAGAAAACATCAGAAGCCGCTGACACACTCGGGCGCCTCTTAATGTCTCTTACCATTGAGTTCTACAGCATATAAGAAGCAGTCAGCAGATATACATACCGGAACATTAACAAACTTATTGGGTTATTTATCTATACAACCTCCCCGAACCCCTCTGCATACATTCACATAAGCACATCTCTTTGCTAGTCGAGGACTCCCACTACGATCTCTGACGGCTGATTATCAAAGTGGGATAAGCAGTTATCGCTAGAACAGACAAGAAAATATGTTAAGCAATATGTCATCTCGGGTAGCGCACAGAGTGCCGGTACTCAATATTACTTGCTTCTCTTTACTAGTGTTTTTCTCGTCTAGTGAGGGGTATTGTATTGTTTTAAACCGGGGACCTAGAAACGACGGAGAGGCTTAGTCCCGCCGTAGGCCTCAGTGGTTCACAACCCCACAACAGGCCACAGCGTTCCACCCACCCACCGCCGCCCCACACGAAACCCAGGGGTATTGTGCGTTCGGCGCCCAGTGTAGCCCCCCCCCCCCCCTGCCACCTGCCCACGGGAACGTCTCATACCGGACGAGTGTAACCCCAAATGTTTGCATGGTAGAATAATTATGGTGTATGCGTATGTGTTTGCGCAGCAATCGCCGATACAGTGTAACTGAGGCGGAATAAGGGGAGTCGGCCGGCATTCGCCGAGGTAGATGGAAAACGGCCTTAAAAACCATCCACAGGTTGGCCAGCACACCGAATGTCGACACTAATCCGCCAGGCGGATTCGTGCCAGGGACCGCCACGCCCCGCGGTGGTCTCGCGGTTCTAGGCGCGCAAAAAAAAAAATGGTTCAAATGGCTCTGAGCACTATGGGACTCAACTGCTGTGGTTATCAGTCCCCTAGAACTTAGAACTACTTAAACCTAACTAACCTAAGGACATCACACACATCCATGCCCGAAGCAGGATTCGAACCTGCGACCGTAGCAGTCGCACGGTTCCGGACTGCGCGCCTAGAACCGCGAGACCACCGCGGCCGGCAGAAAAATGGTTCAAATGGCTCTAGGCGCGCAGTCCGGAGCGCTGTGGTCCCGTGGTTAGTGTGAGCACCTGCGGAACGAGAGGTCCTTGGTTCAAGTCTTCCCTCAAGTGAAAATTTTAATTCTTTATTTTCGTTAAGTTATGATCTGTCCGTTCGTTCATTGACGTCTCTGTTCACTGTAATAAGTTTAGTGTCTGTGTTTTCGCGACCGCACCGCAAAACCGTGCTATTAGTAGACGAAAGGACGTGCCTCTCCAATGGGAACCGAAAACATTTGATCGCAAGGTCATAGGTCAACCGATTCCTCCACAGGAAAACACGTCTGATATAGTCTATACGACACTGGTGACGGCATGTGCTTCACATGACAGGAATATTTTGTCGACCCATCTAACTTGTACACTTGGCGAACGGGTAAAAAGATTCTTCTACCTTGCCCGATTTAGGTTTTCTTGTGGATGTGATAATCACTCCCAAAAAGTGATGAAAACATAAGAGTTTGTCACATAAACAGCAACAAATGAATGCAACAGTTTCACAGTCGCAGTTTACCCTGTGCTCTGTCAAAACATATGTTTTTAACGTTTTCAAATTTATCCGTGTGTAGACCGTCAAATCCTGCATATGTGCAAGCAAATCTGAACATGTCCTGGAATTTTGGAGAGCAAAGTTGATTATGTGTGAGTGCCTGAACTTTGATAATTATCTGAAAACAAAAAATTAAACTTTTCACTCAAGGGTAGACTTGAACCAAGTACCTCTGGTTCGACAGGTGCTCACACTAACCACGGGACCACGGCGCTCCTAAGCTTATAGCATCCTTGATGTTGCCTATCTTCCGCATGGACTACTCAGTTTGTATGTTTTGCTTTTTTTTCATAGTTCCACACAACTTCTTCCTGTTTTCTCGATTTATCTGTGTTCAGTTTTTCGAGGCCTATCCACTGTGCCAACTTATAACTAAATCTGAGGGGGGTGCGATGGGGAGGTTCCCTTGTCAGAGCCATTTGAACCATTTGAACCGCCACGCCTTCCCGCTCGGGAGGCAGCGCGTTAGACCACGCGGCTAGCTGGGTGGGCCTATTGAGGGGGTGGGGTTCGAGGTCTAATGGTTGCTGTTCACGTTTTATTAATAGCCTGGTGTTTCACTAGCAACTTATCGTCGGTTTTATGACTGGGATCTTGTGTGGGTGAACTGGAATTTAAGTAGGTCGTAGTAAGAACCTGGAAAGCTTTTCACTAAAAGTCGTCTTTAAAATTGTTTATTTTTATGCGAGCTACAAGTTAGTCAGACAGTGGAGTGAAATCCTGCATTCAGATTATAGTAAGCACGCTACAGTCTTTGGTTGTACTTATTTTGGTTATTTAATTATTTGGGAAGAAATTTCTGAGAATGTACGTTTGGAGCACAGAATTGCATGGTGGTAAAACATAGACCATTTGAAAATAGGAACAGAAGAGAATCGGAGCATTTGAGATATGGTGCTACAAACTAATGTTGAAAATTAGGTGGACTGATAACGTAAGGAATGAGGAAATTCTGCGCAGAATCGGAGAGGAAAGGAATATGTGGAAAACACTGCCAAGGAGAAGGGACAAAATGGCGCGACATCTGTTTTAGACATCTGGGGAAGACTTCCATGGTACTAGAGGGAGCTGTAAAGGGCAGAGACTGTAGAGGAAGACAGCAAATTGTTGGGGCCGTAGTTTGCAAGCGCTGCTCTGAGATGAAGAGGTTGGCACAGGATAGGAATCCTTGGTGGAGAGCATAAAACCGGTCAGAAGACTAATGGAGCAAAAATTCTGCTGAGGGTCCATCAGGTCGTCTCTTACATCGCACAAGGGGTTTCACACTTACGCTATCTTTCGTACATCATGGCTGAGAGATGTTTTCTGACAGCGAGTTCTGCGGGAAGGAAGTTTAAGATGTCTGCGCCAACTGAGAATACTGCGAAAAGAGGAAGATCTGGTTGAAAAGAAGGGTGAACAAGGGTAATAAGTGCGTACAAGAACAGTGGTAATCATTATTTCTGCTTCAGTAGGTATGTCATTAACCGACTTGCGTAGTTGGCGAAGTTGTTCAGTTCTCTAATATAAAGCAGATGATTGTTCCAGAGTCGGATTCCTGCTACTGACAAGGACTTCGGGAAAGCGCCTGAACAATGGAATGGGACAGAAAAGATTTTTCTCTTACTGGAATGGGTGTTTTGCTATATTGTTGAGATAAGAGCTAGTGGGTCTACAATGGTCAACCGATAACACTTGGGTTTTGGATGCCTTGAGCTTTAACCCTACATCCTGCGCCCATTTGGATAACGACCACAGGACGGTACTGAGATTCTCGTAAGTTATCTTCTAGTTTATTGGTTTTGCACTCATAGTTAGGTACAACCAGAGGTCACCGGCGTGGATGTGGTATTCGCAGTAGAAAAATACTATTGATACAATGAAAAGAGTATAGGATCTATATATAATACTGGCCATTAAAATTGCTACACCAAGAAGAAATGCAGATGATAAACGGGTATTCTTAGGACAAATGTATTATATTAGAACTGACATGTGATTACATTTTCACGCAATTTGGGTGCATATATCCTGAGACATCAGTACCTTCATACGCCTGGGCATTGAGTCAAACAGAGCTTGGATGGCGTGTACAGGTACAGCTGCCCATGCAGCTTCAACAAGATACCACAGTTCATCGAAAGTAGTGACTGGCGTATTGTGACGAGCCAGTTGCTCGGCCACCATTGACCAGACGTTTTCAATTGCTGAGAGATCTGGAGAATGTGCTGGCCAGGGCAGTAGTCGCACATTTTCTGTTTCCACAAAGGCGCGTACAGCACCTGCATCATGCGGTCGTGCATTATCCTGCTGAAATGTAGGGCTTCGCAGGGATCGAATGAAGGGTAGAGCCACGGGTCGTAACACATCTGAAATGTAACGTCCACTGTTCAAAGTGCCGTCAATGCAAACAAGAGGTGACCGAGACGTGTAACCAATGGCACCCCATGCCATACGCCGAGTGATACGCCAGTAGGGCGATGACGAATACACGCTTCCAATGTGCGTTCACCACAATGTCGCCAAACACGGATGCGACCATCATGAGGCTGTAGACATAACCTGGAGTCATTCGAAACAATGACGTTTTGCCATTCGTGCACCCACGTTCGTCGTTGAGTGCACCATCGTAGGCGCTCCTGTCTGTGATGCAGCGTCAACGGTAACCGCAGCCATGGTCTCCGAGCTGATAGTCCATGCTGCTGCAAAAGTCGTCGAACTGTTCGTGCAGATGGCTGTTGTCTTGCAAACGTCCCCATCTGTTGACTCAGAGATCGAGACGTGGCTGCACGATTCGTTACAGCCATGCGGATAAGATGCCTATCATCTCTACTGCTAGTGATGCAAGGCCGTTGGGATCCAGCACGGCGTTCCGGATTACCCTCCTGTACCCACCGATTCAATATTCTGCTAACTGTCACTGGATCCCGACCAACGCGATACGATAAACCGCAATCGCGATAGGCCACAATCCGAACTTTATCAAAGTCGTAAACGTGTTGGTACGCATTTGTCCTCCTTACACGAGGCATCACAACAACGTTTCACCAGGCAACGCCGGTCAACTGGTTTGTGTATGTGAAATCGGTTGGAAACTTTGCTCATGTCAGCACGTTGTGGTGTCGCCAACGGCGCCAAGCTTGTGTGAATGCTCTGAAAAGCTGATCATTTACATATCGCAGCATCTTCTTCCTGTCGGTTAAATTTCGCGTCTATAGCACGTCATCTTCGTGAAGTAGCAATTTTAATGGGCAGTAGTGTATAATTGGTACCTATCGTGCTATAGTGAACTCATCAGTCACGGGCAGAGTTTGGTGGTTGCATGTTGGTGTAAATATGAGACAAGGTCACTTTGCTTCCTGCTCTTCGCCATGCTGGTTCTAAATGCTGTTCGAGGTTGGCTGTTTCCAAACTCATTGGGACCATATGGCTGGATGCTGCTTGTATTAATCCGGTGTCTAGTTTCGACGGCCACTTCTGTGACATAGCTTACCAAAACTGTGGTGCCATAGCTACTTTGCAAGGGCAGCTTGGCGTAATGTTTTATTCTCAACGCTCTTCGGGTTATAGGTTTACTTTCCATTGCGTCAAAACTTAACATCCATTGTTCAGAGAAAGATATTTTGTTCTGCATTTCTAGCCGGCCGGTGTGGCCGTGCGTTTCTAGGTGCTTCAGTCTGGAACCGCGTGGCCGCTACGGTCGCAGATTCGAATCCTGCCTCGCGCATGGATGTGTGTGATGTCCTTAGGTTAGTTAGGTTTAAGTAGTTCTAAGTTGTAGGGGACTGATGACCACAGATGTTAAGTCCCATAGTGCTCAGAGCCATTTGAACCATTTTTTCTGCATTTCTGGAACAACATCGGTATTCCAGTTATTCATCCGTGAGATTATGGTATAACATTCAGTACCTTTCCACTGTTGTAACGTTGCTACGGGAACTCTAGATTCTGTAAAGTTGATTTTTGCTCTGATTTTCATGTTTCATGAAATTGTACTCCACGTGGGCCACTACAGTACAAATGTAATTATGTTATCTCCACTGTTCATAAAGTTCTTGAATGACATCGAGCATTATTCTCATCTCAAAATCATTTACGAAATTTGCGTGGTTTTTGAGTTTTTCCCATGTGCTCTTATATACATTTTTACGTAAAACACTAGTAGTTCTCCTGAGCACAAGTTATCAAGCGTACTCTGTCTTGGGCGGAATAAAGATTCAGAAACGATTTGCCATTAGGACAAGTATTATGAATTATTTCCATGCTTATTACTGCCATAAGGTAAGTCATCATTGACGATAATTCCGAGACTACATTTTGAACCTGAAGATGTTCGACCTGCCTATTGTATTTCATGCTCAGTTGTAAATGGGAGCCGGCCGCTGTGACCGAACGGTTCTAGGCGCTACAGTCTGGAAACGCGCGACCGCTACGGTCGAAGGTTCGAATCCTGCCTCGGGCATGGGTGTATGTGATGTCCTTAGGTTAGTTAGGTTTAAGTAGTTCTAAGTTCTAGGGGACTGATGACCTCAGATGTTAACGATTTTTTTGTAAATGGGTGTTTCGCTTACCAAGTGAGGTATCATCATAGCACGTTATCTGCCTGCAACGGATGTCCTAATGTCTTAGTCTGTAATGTGTCCCAGAAAAGAAAATGAAAAGAGAATGGTGTTACTCTGCAGTGGAATGTGCGCTGATATGAGGTAGATTAAAATTTTGTGACCGACTGACACTCGAACTCGTGACCTTTGTAAAGGTCCCGCCTTCAGGACTCGATCCGGTACACAGTTTTAATCTGCCAGGAAGTTTCAGAGGGTGTTACTGTTCAGAGGTGAATGTTTGAATGGCGGGGCACATAGACGGCAAAAAAGGAAAAGCATTTGGCTCCTAATCGCAACGATATGGTGTAAGATTGTCTGTGATTTCATATGTGTATTTTCTAATAGTACCCTGTAGCCTTGGGCTATAGATGGAAAGTAGTGAGCTTTGTGATTCCTGACAGCTGTAATAGTTACATCTGATGCGAAAAATCAGCTTTGCATGAGGATAATGATTGTAATTGGACTTCCTCAATTTTTTAGACTGCAATCTCGAATGAAGTGCATAGTACATTGTCCAGCCACGTTAACGTGACCACTTGTCAAAAGCCTGAATAGCCACCTTTTGCAGTGCGGGTTGCTGCGAGACATGAGGGAAGACAGTCCACGAGGTCCTGCAAGCTATAGCACCGACAAGGCTCTGTTGGCCGAACGGTCATTGCAGAGACACTGTTGGCGTCCCCTGGGTTCATCTGGGTGATCAGTTGCTCAACAGTTCTGCGTCAATTCGCCCGTACACATCTCCACAACCACCCCATCATCTGTTGCCTGTGGTACACTGCAGTTACCTTGGCACTGGTTTTGGATAGCGCCATTGCCATTCAGGGTACACTTTAACCATGGCAACGCATGATCAGTTTACAAACTTAGCCGTTTTGGAATGCTTCTGCCCTTGGCTTTAAAGCCAATGACTTGCCATTTTGGACGTCAGATAAACTGCACCATTTCCACGTGTAAGGTGTCAGCTAGAATGAATGTTAATTTCGCACCTTACATGAGTTTCTATACATCGTAATGAGTAGATTGATATGTTGCATGATATACTTTGGTGATAGTGAGCAGATTTGCCTATTAAAATGTACTGTATGTGGTGCAAAGAGGTATGACACTAGGTTCGACAATATTAACACACCGAACCCAAATCCTGCATGTTAATGAGCAAAAGGTAAAAAAAAAAGCTGCTAGAAGAGAGGCTTGAGATTGGGACGGGTTGGCTGCCAACGGCCCGCGTACAGTGAAAGGCTTTTAGCAGGTTGTGACCCGTGGCGAGGGATATGGCGAACATACCAGGTGGTCCATCGAAGGGAGCAGGTGATGGCCGAGCACTACCTGCGACGGAGAAATTCTTCAGAAAATTACGTTGGGGGAATTTCCAGATGGCTACAAACAGGCTTGAGACACAGTTAAATACACATTTTCTGAAAGGTTCGTGGTGCTCTTGTGATGCACACGTGTAACTTTTAGGCGTCAGGAGCGGGCACAAAAGGTCCGATTGTCTGAAATAAACTCCGAAGGAGTAGAAGTGGCGAGATTATGGCGCAGTTTGAAGGTACGCGCTTTGTGATTGGAGGGGTAAATTCCACGAGATGAAAGGAACGCTTCCATTGGTCTAAAAAGCACGAAATGACACAGATGGAGGACAGCCTGCTACGACAGACAGAAAACCGAAAACTTTGGGACTCTCCTCTGAACCAGTGTCAAGTGTAGAACAAGGCGCATCACTCTCTTCACGACGATAAAAGGGGAATTTTGTGTGAACACTGAGATTCAGCTAGAAATAGGCTGAAAAGTCGTTGAGCTTCAATGGTTGAGAAACGAAACAGCCACGTAGTTAACTGTTCCTGCGAGAACTGAGAAGGCGTTGGAGTATACATGCTGTTCCATCTTTGGATGTGTATATCGCCATAATTCCAGATTAGCGATGAGTGTATGTTCTCTCGCCTAACAAGAAACATAGGGCAGTTTCAGCTGATAAATTCAGTAAGGATTTTGATTAGCCTTCTATAGGATTTTCAGAGGTCGAGGACAGCCATAGAAGCGACAACAAGTCGCAGCTAAAGGTAAATTCCGCTGGCAGGGGCGTAAAAATATTGAATAATCATCTCGTGTCAACTGTGAACACGACCAACCTTGAGTAATCTTTTGCATATCTTGTCAAAGAAACTGACCATTCTTCGTACACTAGATTGTCATCCTAAATAGTACCGAGCTTAGCACCTGGAATCGGATGATTTGAGGTAACATTGCCCAACTCAGACAGTACTTCACTGTCTAGATGTAACACAAATTTTGTAGAGAACTTCTACTTAAATCCGTTATTTTTGCGTTTGGTGTTATTTCTGCTAATCAGGACGTAATACGTTATCTTGAAAACTGTCCTAAAATTGTCATGTCACACACTATGTAAACCGGAGTACTTAATTGACAATAATACAGTAATTAAAACAGTTTTGTACAGCTAAACACCGATGTGCTTTGTCGTAGAATAATTGTCGTAGATTAAGGATCCCCACCTACCCCATTAATTTATTCTAGTGACGCTGACGTACTCTCAGGGTGTTTTTGCTGATGTCTGACGAATATGAAAAGGGTGGAGTGTCATACGCTTTACAACTGCTATAGTTTTTTGCGTTTCCCCCGACACGCTTTATTTACCCTCCACTGCTAGTGCTGCCATCTGCCATCTGTGAGTGTTGACGCCGCCGGACAAAGGCAGTGGTCACGTTAATGTGACTGGAATGTGTAATTCGAAAACAAAACCACGCTAATGGCGTGCGGTCGTAACGTCACCAAACCGACCACTTCTATCGGGCTTAATAGTCTGAAAATACATAAAATATTTGTAATTAGTAGAGGTGTTTGGCATCTAGTCTTCTAGTAAATAAAACAGAACGCAATTTTCAATATATTATTATTAACTGATTATCAGATAGAGTAATGATGGTACGTGACATTCTCATCCAATGGCTGATGAGAGAGGGAGATAACAAGCATTCAAGACAAGCGGCGAGACAAGAGTTGAAACAAGAGTGAGTCAAACATCAATTTTTAAAATAGTTGATTCACGAAATTCACACAGATATTATTACATGTGCCAGAGTTGTACTCTCTGCAGGATAATTACGTCTTTGCTTTTAAATTATATTATAATGATTCCTGTAAGTCATATATTTTTTCGTTCTCTTCCTTTCTTGGATTGTGCAATGAAAGTATTTCCTGCTACTGACTATGTCAGTTAAACAGAGGTCAGATAGCGTAAATATTCATTACGGGTCAAAATTTTGTATGAAAAGGAATATTTTCAGGGCATGTTTATTGAAGTCAGATCTTTTATGTACTCAGTTTAGTCAAAAAGCAACCATTACGATGCTTTCAATCCATTCTTTCCCACTTTTCAAACAGCACGATACACTGGTCTCACAACTGGTAGGAATGATGGACATTGTGTACCACTAATGTTACCGTATGAGTATTAAGAAATAGAACTCCTGCATGAGAGGTGTATGAATAAAAACGGGGAAAAGTGAACGGAGAAAGACAAGAATAAGAGAAATAGTCTGCCATGAAACGGGACGAATGCCGAAACCGTTTGCTGACTTATAAACAATGTGGCACGAATGTACCTGGTTTATTACATAATTAAGAAATGCAGCCAAGCATACAAAGAAACAAATGCACAATTACTGATGTTCCTTTGACATAGTTAACGAACAGAGTGTGGAAGCCGATCAGCAAAAGAAAAAAACTGCTTCATTATCTCTAAAGCGATGTACCCAAACATATACCGTTAAAGAATTGTGTAAATAGTTTGCTTGATTTTATCGTACAATCAGTAACAGTCCGTTGTGCAATTGTTTTACCATGCAACGTCGAAATCGTAAGACGATGAGAGGATTCCTTGTATCGGGAAACTGTTTATTGCCCATGTAGTCTGGTGGCGGTAACAGAGCGCATGTTTTAATCAATGTGCTGCCGAGATCTTACTCTAATTATGTGGGCGTAAGAGTAAAATTACGGCGCGTTCTTAGAGATTCCAGATAACTGGATGCTACGCAGATTTTTATGCCGTGAGGGCGCCCGCTGACCCAGATAGTTCGGCAGCCTGCATGCTGCAGTGCAAGAGACGACGCTCGTAAACACGGAGAATACGTTTTTTTTCTTTCATTTTACGGTCATCAGCCTTTTTCAGTAGTTTGATGCCGTGCTCCATTTCATCTCATGGAACATCGCGCGCGTGTAAAACACACCTACTGGGGGCGCTCCTTTCCCGTTTCACGAGCACACAGACGCACACAGCACGTAGATAAGCGGCAGCCTCGCGTGATGCGAGACCGTTGGAACTAAGGTATCCAGAAAATCTGTGTGCGTAGAAAGAAAAGAATAAGGAGCCAGAGGTGTCGTATTTCATGTAGGAGCTAGAAACATTGGCTGTGGCAGGAGCATCTAGAAGAACTGCTGTTCGAGGTTTTGAAGAACAATAGATTAAGAACTGCACGGACATGTACATAGTACAACAGTTCGAGATGAGAGATAACAGTCAATGGTAAAAATCAAATGTGTGTGAAATCTTGTGGGACTTAACTGCTAAGGTCATCAGTCCCTAAGCTTACACACTACTTAACCTAAATTATCCTACGAACAAACACACACATCCATGCCCGAGGGAGGACTCGAACCTCCGCCGGGACCAGCCGCACAGTCCATGACTGCAGCGCCTAAGACCGCTCGGCTAATCCCGCGCGGCTATTCAATGGTAGACAGCCACAATAATGATACTTGTAAAGAAACAGCCAAGATAAACAAAGAGATACTAAATGAAACGCGTTTATCTTTCAAAGTGGCTGTGAATGATGCCTTCAGTGAGTACCGAAACAGAACATTATCGAAAGATGTCGCGCAAAACTCCAAGAAATTTTGGTCATATTTAAAGGTTCTCAATGGCCCCTCAGTTAGTGTCCAGACACAGGAGGATGACAGAGGATCTGAAACTGACAGTAGCAAAGCAAAGAGAGAAACTCTGCAGTCCATTCCCAAACGTACATTTACAAAAGCAGATACATGATTAATGCCCCAGTTTAATTCTCAAACCATTGCAAATACGAGTGATAAGAGATATTTGAGTCGCAGAATTGGTAGAGGCAGAAAAAAACGTTCAGCACTGTATAGTAATGCTAAACGTTGAAAATTCTCTGGAAAACCGCTATAAACTGTAGAGAAAGACTGTACGATACAATATGTTAACGAAGCACGAGTGAAAAATAAGAACAGAAGAATAAGAACGAAATTCTGTGATTTTAAGGTTGGTTGGTTGGTTGATTCAGGCGCCCACAGCCACGTCATCGGTCCCATCGGATTAGGGAAGGATGGGGAACTAAGCCGGCAGTGGCCTTTCTAGGGTACCATCCCGGCATTTGCCTGAAGCGATTTAGGGAAATCACAGAAAACCTAAATGGGATGACCAGACGCGGGTATGAACCGTCGTCCTCTCGAATTCGGGTCCAATGTGCTAACCACTGAGCCACCTCACTCGGTGAATTTTAAGGGACGCAGTCATTCGCCCCTTGTAAGAGTAGTGTGTCTGGTACGCTTGTACTTGGTTAGCATCCGATAGCCAGCTAAACTGACATTCTGGAACCTCCCGCGGGATACACACGTGTTGTTGACGGCGAGAGCGTTGTCGAGTAGCAGCCAGCTTTATCCCAGTATGTAACGATCGGGCATGCGAGGAGGAAGGTGTCAGGAGACAGAAGTGCTGGTCAGATTGGGGTTCGGATGCGTTAATGCTACAGACAGCACTGAGGTGAAGAACTCTAGTAAGAAGTCGAGAGGTTACCAATATTTAAAATCTGAGCAGAAAGAGCGACTATTAATCATTACAGCGAGAGTTGAAGTTACTGATTAGAAACTACGTGAATTAAAGACGTACAGAAGACTAGTAAAAGATGAAACTGATATCGATGAACAAACAAGGTTGTTTAAGTGGTGGCGTCTCCGAGTAACGAAAGATCACTGTGGATTATAAAAGAGTAACTGTGGAAGACAATAGTGGAGTTATGTTCATACTACCCCACTCTCCATTGTTGCCATATGTATACAAGATGGCCACGATGACGTCATGCAAGATGGCGTCCTGTAGACTTGGCAACAGCTCATCACGTTGTCCAAGAAGGTGTCCATGACATCATCCAAGATGTTGTACTTGACGGGAAGATAGGTCAATTGGGCTACTTTCACTAACCTAACCCCCCCCCCCTCCCCTCAACCAGAAAATGGTGGTAAGTTCAAATTCCATCAGGACAATGCAACACACCACTACTAACATAAGAAAATGGCGGGAAAATAGGTCACTTGTGCTACCTCCACTAACCTAAGTAATCTGACCACCACATTTTCCTAGGAACTGACAGGAAGTTTGAATTTGGCGGTAAAGAAAGGTCACTCAGGTATCTCTACTAACTTAAGAAAATGGTGGAATAGAAAGGTCACTTGGGCTACCTCCACTAGCCTAAGTCATCCGATCGCCACCTCGTCCGAGGAAATGGCGAGAAGAGAACTCGATGAGGACTAAGAGATTGATGAAATATATGATGAGATAAAAGAAATTATTCAGATAGTGAAAGGAGACGAAAATTTAATAGTCATGGGTGACTGGAATTGGATAGTAGGAAAAGGGAGAGAAGGAAAAGTAGTAGGTGAATGTGGAATGGGGGTAAGGAATGAAAGAGGAAGCCGCCTGGTAAAATTTTGCACAGAGCATAACTCAAACCTAGCTAACAATTGGTTCAAGAGTCATGAAAGAAGGTTGTATACAGAGAAGAGGCCTGGAGACAAGGAAAGTTTCTGATAGATTATGTCACGGCAAGACAGAGATTTAGGAACGAGGTTTTAAATTGTAATACATTTTCAGGGCAAGATCTGGACTCTCACCATAATCAAACTGTAGATTAAAACAGAAGAAACTGCAAAAAGGTAGGAATTTAAGGAAATGGGACCCAGATAAACTGAAAGAACCAGAGGTTGTAGAGCATTAGGGAACTATTAACAAGAATGGGGGAAAGAAATACAGTAGAAGAAGAATGGGTAGCTTTGAGAGATGAAATAGTGAATGAAGGCAGTAGCGGATGAAGTACGTAAAAAGACGAGGGCTAGCAGACATCCTTGGATAATAGAAGAGATATTGAATTTAATTGATGAAAGGAGAAAATATAAAAATGCGGTAAATGAAGCAGGCAAAAAGGAATACAAACGTGTCAAAAATGGGACCGACAGGAACTGCAAAATTGCTAAGCAGGGATGGCTAGAGGACAAATGTAAGGATGTAGAGGTGTATATCACTAGGGGTAAGATAGATACTGCCTACAGGAAAATTATAGAGACCTTTGGAGAAAAGAGAAAAAAATGTTGAAATGTGTGTGAAATCTTAAGAGACTTAACTGCTAAGGTCATCAGTCCCTAAGCTTACACTCTACTTAACCTAAATTATCCTAAGGACAAACACACACACCCATGCCCGAGGAAGGACTCGAACCTCCGCCTGGACCAGCCGCACAGTCCAAGACTGCAGCGCCCTAGACGGCTCGGCTAATCCCGCGCGGCCGTAAAGAGAACCACTTGCATGAATATCATGAGCTCAGAGAAAAACCAACTTCTAAGCAAAGAAGGGAAAACAGAAAGGTGGAAGGAGTATATAGAGGGTCTACAGAAGGGACATGTATTTGAGGATAATATTATGGAAATGGAAGAGGACATACATGAAGATGAAATGGGAGTTATGATACTGCGTAAAGAATTTGACAGAGCAGTGGAAATAATGCCCTGGGAGTAGACAACACTCCATTAGAACTGCTGATAGCCTGCAGCTATTACTATCAGTATTATTACTTTTAGTGGTGGGACACAAAGATCTGTAGGCTGAAGAGTTTCCGATTATTGCCAGATCAGAAATAAGGACTACAGCAGTCAGGTGATTTACAAACAGTGAGTGTTCTCCAAATATTTTAATTTGGTTTGTTTGAAATGGGGTGTAGGTGAAGGACATGGTGCTAGGTATAATAGTGGTGGTGCAGAGGACGAATGTTTCGTAACAATCGTCTATCCTCAACGCGGGTAACTAGCTTTCTTTTCCAAGAAGCAGTTCTAGGCAGCACTCGCGACGTACTGAGAATTTCTTCATCAGCCGCCCGCTGTGGCCGAGCGGTTCTAGGCCCTACAGTTCGGAATCGCGCTGCTGCTACGGTCGCAGGTTCGAATCCTGCCTCGGGCATGGATGTGTCATGTCCTTAGGTTAGTTATGTTTAAGTAGTTCTAAGCCCAGGGGACTGATGACCTCAGATGTTAAGTCCCATAGTGCTTAGAGCGATTTGAACCATTTTTCTTCATCATTATATAAAAAAGTTGTCTGAAATTAGCAGTACTGGTTACGTCATTGACTCATTAGTCTGCGGTGTAATGAAACATGCACAAAACTAGACATCATTTATCTTTCGATATTTTAAAAACAGAAATTTTCTGTTATGTTTCATAATTTACTTTGGCGTATTGTTCCTGAGAGTGTGTAGAGGAGGTAATGCCTAATATCTGGAGTAATAGTCTCAAAAAAAAAAAAGGTTCAAATGTGTGTGAAATCTTATGCTAAGGTGGTCAGTCCCTAAGCTTACACACTACTTAACCTAAATTACCCTAAGGACAAACACAGACACCGATGCCCGATGGAGGACTCGAACCTCCGCCGGGACCAGCCGGACAGTTCATGGCTGTAGCGCCTTAGACAGCTCTGCTAATCCCGCGCGCCAATAATAGTCTCAGAAAGATTGGGTACTACTGCTCTAGAACACATGAATAGTAGGGGAATGTAGAGGGAGTGTATGCAACAAACGAGTGAGAACTTTGGTAGCAAGTGCTTCACTATGAAGAAGACGATGATACACGACGGTAAGCCCCAGTGGATCGCATCAAGAAGTGAGAAGAATGTATAAATAAATATAATAAATAAAAAGACGATTTGTGACAGCGCCGAGAGCATCTCTGTGTGTGACGAGTGCTATAACAACGCCCCAGAAGAGTGGTCACTGTGTTGTCCTTCGTGATGCATGCGCGTCCCTTGCCAGACAGACAAGAACTGACAGACAGTGAGAGCCTCTGATTGGCTTGTGGTAGATACCTACGGTGAGGGGGGGAGGGGGGATATGTTGGAGGGGTCCGTGAGGCTTCTATAGCAGTCCGACGGCAGCGGCAGGTGGCGGTGGGGTCGGAGTCGGGACCCGACTGTACCGCACGCGCCCTTCCGCGTCAGCAATATTCAATCAGGCTGCCACGAGGTGCACAGGACGCGCGCTGCCGGCACATATTGCTGCGACAGGGCCAATATCTGGTCGGGGTCGCGCGCCGCTTGTTCCGGCCGTCCGAGTGGTCGCGTTGCACATGTGCTTGCGCGCATGTGTGTTTGTGTGTGTGTGTGCGTGTGTGTCTGACACAAAGAACCGTCCCAGGGCCGCCACGTGACGAGTGGCGCGTGTGGTCGCTCGCACAGTGCCCCAAACAAAGTAATTAGCATGCAGTCAGTAAAACATTCTTCATTGCTCGCTCTCGGACTTTACCTTACTTTGAAATGGAACAGTTTAGTATCAGTAGAAAGAAATCACAACGATTGGAAACGAGATATAGTAGCTCATGTCCATACACTAACCATCAGCGTACCATAAACAAAACGCTTGTATCAACAAGTGGAAGTCTAACAGGGGTGTGTGGATCTGTTAAACAGCAGACCTACCTGCTGGCTCTACTTCTTCAAAGTTCAACTACACATCCTAGACCTATTAAAGTCACCTGATCTTACGTGCAGTGCAACTGCTGGCATGATGCGCTTCACCAGACGAGCTGTGATAAAAAAAAAAAAAATTCGAAGATAACACCGTTGTGGTGGAGATTGGTACGCTTATAAATCGTCACAGACAAATCTGGTAAAGCCTTAATATATTGATAAGGCCCAGCGTCCTCCAGTTTTGCAGGCGTATGTAAACTACATCAGTTGCACAAAGTTACAATCCCTTCTTTCTCAGTTCATGAAGTTCACGTGACACACACTCATTCCTGTTGCCTGACACTTCTGATAATAAAGGAAAAGTCATTTGCACATGAATTTAACCTGTCAAGCTGCCACAAGTCTCCTATGCTTTGCGGCGTATAGTAGTTGCTACCTGCCACGTGGGACTTCCAGCCACATTGCCAGGATATTTTAGGAACTACTGGCACTCAATAACATGATATTCTCCAAGACACAAAAAAGTCAGGAATTTTCTATTCGCTGTCAGGCATTTTATTTAGTCGACCAAGCCGTGTGATGGAGACTTCACCAAATTGAAGTACTTCCATATCATATCATAGATTACGTTGATGTCTATGACTATAGAACTGTGGTAAGTAGTTACAAAGTGCAAGTTCTGAATCACAAAACAGTCCAGCAGCACTCACAAAAGGATCACTGTCAAGATAATGCCACAACTCATAAGTAGTTGGATAGAGGGGGCCAGTACGAGTGAATATCCAATTGTAATTAGTTTAATGACCTCACTTCAGTTCCTGATTTTATAACTGGGTGAGTTAAGTTCAGGGCCATCCAGTGTACTGCCTACACTGTTCTGTGTAATCTATTCAAGATCATCCCTCCTCCGTTCAACCCTTGGCCTGACCACACACCTGCTAAAGTGTCGGGTTACACAACCTAATATCATCTCCCAAGTTCATGAGGCAATTGTGCTAGGTATATTCAAGATCAACCTCGATTTACCTTATGTACTACCTTAAACTGGTTCAATATACTGATAATGATTTCCAGGAACCGGTCATTTGGTTTCCAAATGGGAGGATGGTCACCCTATGGATGAATGTGACTGAAGCTGTCCCTCTTGCTCCTCCTTTTAATACTAGAGTGCTTGAAAGTGCGGCTTCATTCTAATGCTGGACACCTTAGGGTGATGTGCGTTGTTATAAACAGTAATGTTCTCTCTGCAGGGAAAGGGTCAGGAAATAATAACAAAATTGTAGCAAATGAATTTGTGGTTTATTAACAATGTTTTAAAATACAGTCTGTTGACAATAATTTTTCAGGTTATATACACAATGTTTAAATTTTTTAACATTTTTCTGTATGCAATATGTGGGGAACAGGAAATAGCAGTGGAAGGCCAAGAAAAAAACGCACACACCCACAAATATAAACAATAATTACCTGCACATAAAGTGTGCAAGAATTCAAACATGCTCACAAACACAGACCTATGACAAGCAGTTCATGCAATTATTCCTCACACAGCTAAGATTTACAAATAAATAAATACACAGCCACATACCTGACAACTCGTGAATAATTGTTCAGATTCTGTCCCCACAGATCAGCTGTGTGAACAGCCTGACTTTGAGCTGCAGTGCAGTATACACCTCATGGTCTTGCAACTGAGAGATTACCTGTCACACCATCTGCAGAGCAGCACCAGCACCCTCAAGCTGCCACCGCTTGTAATCCTTCATCATGAGAGACTTTGAGGCCAGATAATGTATACCCTCAGCTCACATCTAGGTTGTCTCTGGAACAATGTGGTATGTTGGTATGTGTACATTTTCGACCTGAGGCCCACGAACTCCACAATCTGTAAACCATTCGCCTGGATTTCCTCCAGGAGATAACCTCCTCGATTTTTGGTGTTATTTAATATCAGAGGTGTCGAATTCCTATAATTGCTTCATATGGGTCGCAGCCTTTCATCCAGTAGATGAAGTTTGAGATCAGCGAAGTATGGCTTTGCAAATTCATAGTGGAATCGGTACATGTGAAGTTTGATGAGGTCCAGAACACATATACCAACGCAGATGGCTTCGTGAACTGCTCTGAAACCTTAGACATTCTCACAGTAATTAATCCTTCGTTGAAGATAGTGACCTGCTTGAAATCGGGTCTGGTAATGTAAACTCTTCCGCAGTATTGACTCCCAACCCCACCAGTGAACTAACTGTATTTCACGGTAATCTCTAATATTTTACATGGTTTTTTGGAAAACTGAATTGTTCATTGGTTCGCAAAAATCTTGTTCAAAATCATACGTTACAAGAGCCCTCTGTCTGGTGTTTACATCAATGTACTCATTCAAACAGCAACGCTGCTTGGAGGAGATGTCATGGGTGATCTTCACAAGTCCTGTCTCCAGCCTAAGGTTTATGTAGTGTAGAACGTATCGCTGCTTATGCCCCAGTCAACAGCTTCGAGATGGGACCAGTTCGTGGGGCTAGGCGCTCTGGACGTAGCCTGCAGAACATATCCTTCTGCTGAATCAGCAGTGACATCACTGATATTTTCCTCGAGTCTAATGATTTTCCGTTTGGACATCCATTGGAACCTTCCAAATGGGAGACTTCGTTGCATGGCTTACCTGTAGAGGTTATTTAAATCCAAATAAAGGCCGTAACTGAAACTGTTGTTCAAAGAACACCAACATATCAACATAGATCACCAGTTCGATGTTAACAAGCGCTCTTCTTAATATTTCATCTTACGAAAGCACTCGCGTGGTGTAATAGGAGGCGGGATCCATTGAGTATGAGCGTAGGGGTACACTTCAGAATGTCTCTAAATATCTGCAAGTAGATGAAAATATATGTTCATGTATAATTTACCATATTACCATAAATTGGGGTTACTGAATTCCTGCCAAACATTCACCACAAGCTCCTACTCCTCATCCGACACGACAGTGCCTGTTAGTTAAATGGAGAATGCGATTACGTTGGGCAATGTGGCTTTGTGGAGTCTCTCCGTCGAATCCAGGTATTTCCATGGAAACCCCCTTCTGCATCACAAGTTAAACTTTACATGAGCCACATAGACATATCTGGTTAAGTGCAAGACCTCCTGATTTATTGTCTCACCAACTTTCTGGAGAGACGACAGCATGAAAAGTAGTGAATCCAGGAAACGGAGAGTTAGGTGTGGCGTGATTCGCCTGGAAAATGAAATGTACCTTTCAGCGGCGTCAAGAATGACGCTGACCTTATCATCTTGCAATCCAAAATCACACAAGTGCTCAACAAGGTTGTGAGCATCATACCCATTCGAATTATGGAAGAAGGCGGTTATGTGTCGTGTCAGTTGATATTTAAATTTGAATGCGTTGCCGGTTGCGCCGTGGAACTTCCCCATTCGGTGACAGTGATCTGTCTCTGCTTTCTATCCAAAGGCAGCCCGCAAATGAGACAGTCAGCTGTCTTTTTGTATAATGCATTATTCTCCTGCGAGTCGGTCATGGGAACGTTATTGCTTTATATTCCTTCAACTACCCACATAAGATTTTCGAGATCAGAGAGCAAGCTTCTCGTAGGATTCTTCCAGATTTGTGATTTAAATACTAGCATAGAAACTAATATGATGACACACACAGTACATTCCCGACTATGAAGATGGTATGAGAGGCATTGGAGACACCTTCACAACCCACGATAGGAGCTGGGAGGCAATCTAAGTCAGTGTGGATGATGAAGTGACGTGGTGCTGGTTGTCCTTAAACTTTAAGAACTTCAGGCATTTCCACACTTACCAGTTACCGGCTACAGCAATCAATGAGGTATCTTTCAAGGTATTCACTCCTACTAAAAGAGTTGAGGTATCTTTGGAAAGAATACCTTGCATCATCATTTTTTGACAAAGAGGAGACATGTTTTTGACTGAAACGTAGGGCAGCTTCCTTCCTACAGAGAACAGTAACAAATCTACTTGTTTGGTGCACTGACTGGCTAAATTAGAAAAGTACAGGAGTCCAACTACTTCATGCTTTGCTTCATTCTGCACAGCGTGCTCATTGTTATCTTCCTCTTCTTCTTCTCATTTGCCATCACATACATCCAGGCTGTAAACATGAACAACTGTCTGGGATCTACCTATCGAATTTTCGAAGTTCTGGAGTTTTACGGGGAATAAGATGTCTTTGAAGTTTTAATGCTTACGGATATTATAAATTTGGTATGTACAGTATCTGTATACACTGCATTTGTCGATTAATTTCTATCGATAACTAGAAGCGATGGTGCAAAGCAAAATTCATCCCCTTTAGCAGTTTTGTGGACAATTATACATGCTTTTTTAGCTACAAAATGTTTGGAAAGAGGGATGAAACTGGGGCCCCCAACAAGTGGATCAAAATTATGCAAGCATACGTTAAGATGGAGTACTTGGCCTTATCAGATCCTGTTTCCTGTAGTTCAGAAGAATGACCAAGAATGGCACTCTTGGTTAAACTTCAGAACCACTCTGCTTATTCTCTGGAATTACCACATGCTCTACAGCTAATGCAGACTTATGAAGCTTATACTGGCAGGTATTGTTACAATTTGTGTTTTGGGGATATTCTCTGGAAGATGAATTTTTACAACGCTAAAACAATTACAAAATTTGCTAAGTTAGTGGAAATCAGGACCACACTACAATGTTTCCTGATACTGTGTTTAGCTTAGTTTTTTTATGAGCTTCTTGCCTGACATTATTCCATAGCGTTAGATGAACAGGAGTCTTTTCACGGCAGTGAACGCAGGTGAGAAGATAATACAATGTCTCATTATCCCTTAGTTATTAGATTCAGAATTTAACCACTTGCAGGAATCCAGCAAACTGTCACTGAGTTTCATGCATCAAAAAATCAGCGAATGATGGGGTGATGGAACAGAGTTACATATTTCGAATGATTCAGTGGAGTCACCGGACCATGAAACAGCAAGGATGTTTCCCAGTGTCCCCACCATGCTCATGAGACTAAATACCAGTCTGTGAATAAGAGGTGGGAACAATTTAGTTTAGGTAGTGGTGGTGACATAACTGTTTCCCTGGTTTCATGCCTGGAGAAGAGTTATGTTTCAGTTAGTTTGGGATAGGACCTTTGGAGGCTGAAGCAGCAGGATGTGCAGTCCTTCACAACTAGTATTTCAAAAATTGGTCAGATTTTTCGCAACAATTTAAAGATAAATACCGCTCAAAAATCCCCTTGTACTAGGGGCTGGGGAGACTTTAGTAAATATTTCGAGTGGAATTAAAATAGAGGAAAATTTATGATTGAATCCATTAATGAATGTCGCTTAAACAGGGTTCTGAATAGCTGTTTGCCTGGTTATGTGAGAGGAAAGATAATTTGTAAAGAGTGGTCCAAGGTAAACTTTATTTTGAGTCATGTATAACAGTTGGATATTATGAATAAGCCCAGAGAATACGAGAGATTTAACGATAATGGGTTTAAGAAGGAAGTAAATTACGACAAAAAAGGACTAACGATGGAAAAAGCAGACATTACCATGCGAAGAGACAAAATTCGGCTGTATGGGGCAAGGAACATGTTCAGAAAGGGTAAAAATCATGCAGAATACAAGGGGACCAGGGTATAACGGAAAATGCACACCCTATAGCGGACGTTATGATATACAATTCGGAAAACTGAAGGCTTCCTGAGGTGTGCGTCAACTACAACGACAGTCCACTTTAAAACATGATAGACCTCTAAGCAAGAATTTTGTAGGATATGATGATAGGAGCTTGCAGGAAGATTTCGTGGATTCAGAACAATGTAGTTAAAAGTGCTATAAACTGAAAACCGATAATTACAGGAAAATTTCATATCACATTGGTGAGTATTATTTAAGAATCTGGTATGGACATTAGTACTCTGGCCACCTACCTGTGTGCATCTAAACGCAAAAAATTGGGGGTTTCTGCGATACCTGTCACGACGTCAGGATTATAGGAGTAGCGGGATGTAAAGGCGAGTCAGTCACAACGGAAGCGTGTCTTATTTTCACTATAAACGGAGAAGTATTTAGACACTTCTAGTAGTACCAGACTTCAATACATTAGTATTATTAGGGACTGACTGACTTAGGAATCAAATACTTCTATTAGATCTGTTGTTAATAAACAAAACAGAGATTAGGGAATCATTGTTGCAATAATACACTGCATGCCGGACCGAGACTCGAACTCGGGACCTTTGCCTTTCGCTGTGAGGACGGGGCGTGAGTCGTGCTTGGGTAGCTCAGTTGGTAGAGCACTTTCCTGCGAAAGGTCCCGAGTTCGAGTCTCGGTCCGGCAAACAGTTTTAATCTGTCAGGAAGTTTCATATCAGCGCACACTACGCTGTAGAGTGAAAATTTCATTCTATTGTTGCGTTTATAGAATCAGAAATGAAGGAATAGTCTATACTGAGTACACGAACACAGGGTGTAAGTTAAGAATTAACAATACCGAGCCGTTCTTAAGCGACCATAAGCTATATTCTTAAAGGATGCTACTGCGAGAGGTATCACAAAGATGATTAAACAAGGGATTATGTAAACGCTACATATTCCATTCAATAACACAGTATTACCTGTTATGAAGCAAGGAGGTGATGTGCATTAGTGTTTATACAGCGCCCTCAGAACGCAAAAGAAAAAAGGGTCAGTCATAACAAAACGCGAGTAATAACAAATATATACGTAAAACATTTAGCCACACCAAAATCACGCTTTTCTTTTAAAAAATCGAAGGATATGTTAACCCACCCAACAAATTCACATTTACATGGTTTGATGCGCAGATGTGCAACGCCATACAAGTGGTCCTGCAAAACCGTATAATTTAAAATCACGATTAGAACAAAAACGAACAAAAACTTTCTTTATGTTTCACTTTATTGGATGAGTTACAACCTAAAATATGTTCACTTTTTACAGTTTTCAATCAACAAAACCCAGTGATGATGGGACATAGGTGCCGAAACATATCTGAGTAAGAAAAAAAAAAACAGTGTTTTGCATAAAAGGCGGAACCTATATCCAATAAAAGATAGTTTACGTTTGGATGGCAGGGCTTTCAATCAGATTATCAAAATGGACTGCCCTGTTCTCATGGATAAAGTTCTGATTGGGCTCAATGGAGCACCCACAATGTAGCATCCTCACAATGTGAGGAAGTGACTGGGCGGCGAGTTTGGATAGGTGAACTGGTGGTGTCTTTGCGAAAGTCGGAGGCCAAGGTACGACGGCTACTAGGTGCTCCAGTCCAACACCTTATGTCGCCATTGGAACAGCAATACCTGTAATTACGTTGTATTCACGTGGTTGCCACAGTGAATATTGTCTTCTCTGGTGTGCAGAAAATGGGCCAAGCTGCTCGCTATGGCGTCAGCGAGGAATGCTAGCCACAGCACTCCCTCGGGCAGGTCACGCGTCTTGCGACAGCTTAGGCACTGTGCCGACTGCAAGGGGGCGCGGGGTGCGGTAGCGGGGACCAGCGAGGCGACCCACTGGCGATGAGCACCAGCACTCTCAAAGATGGACGGGCGCCTGGACCTGAACCTACAGCCTCTCCAGGATGGCGAAAGCACACACAGTGTACAGCCAGGGAGGGGGTGCATGTCTAGGCTGGCAGGCGGTTCACATACCGCCCGGGAGGTGTTTACAGGGGCCCACCCAGGAACCAGAAGTCGGCAGCTTGCAGTCGGTAAATTTGGACCTTCCACCAGAGGAAGGCCCGCGGGTCCGCATCTCCTGTCAGTCACTGCTGCGGCCAATCTACCGGCCGGAGTGGCCGAGCGGTTCTAGGCGCTTCAGTCTGGAACCGCTCGACCGCTACGGTCGCAGGTTCGAATCCTGCCTCGGGCATGGATGTGTGTGATGTCCTTAGATTAGTTAGGTTTAAGTAGTTCTAAGTTCTGGGGGACTGATGACCTCAGAAGTCAAGTCCCATAGTGCTCAGAGCCATTTCAACCATTTTTTACGCCAGTCTGTAGCGGTGGCGTTGGGCGGTGAAGTCAGAACAAGGCCAGCGGGTTACACTCCTGTAGCTGAAGTCTCCAAGCAGCAAGCAGCACATCACAGTTCGCCTGCAGTCAACCAGTAACTAGCGGACTGTCATTCAGCCTGGTTCTGTGACGCAGACAGAGAGACGAAATGCTGAGACCGAGATCTCCATCTACATGGATACTCCGCAAATCACTCTTCAGTGCCCGGCAGATGGTTAATCGAACCACCTTCACAATAATTCTGCATTATTCAAATCCAAAAAGCGCGAGGAGAAAACGAACACCTATATGTTTCCGTGCGAGCTTCCAATTCCCTTATTTTATTACGATGCTCGTTTCTCCCCACGTAGTCGGCGTCAACAATATATTTTCACATTCGGAGGAGAATTTAAATTGTCCATAATTGCAATTCCTAGGTATTAATTAAATTTAAGGCCTTTGTATCAGACTGATTTATTATGTAACCGTAGTTAAACGGGTTCCTTTTAACACTCATTTGGATGACCTCACTCTTTTCATTATTTAGGGTCAATTGCCAATTTTCGTACCATTCAAATATCTTTTTTAATTCGTTTTGCAATTTTATTTGCTTGTCTGATGACTTTACTAGACGATAAACGACAGCATTATCTACAAACAACGTAAGACGGCTGCTCAGAAAGTCTCCTAAAGCGTTCATATAGATAAGGAAAGGCAGCGGTCCGCAATACATTACTGGCCGTTAAAATTTCTACACCAAGCAGAAATGCAGATGATAAACGGGTATTCATTGGGAAAATATATCATACTAGTAGAACTGACGTGTGACTACATTTTCACGCAATTTGGGTGCATAGATCCTGAGAAATCAGTACCTAGAACAACCACCTCTGGCCGTAATAACGGCCTTGATCCTCCTGGGCATTGAGTCAAACAGAGCTTGGATGGCGTGTGCACGTACAGCTGCCCATGCAGCTTCAATACGATACCACAGTTCATCAAGAGTAGTGACCGGCGTATTGTGACGAGCCAGTAGTTCAGCCACCATTAACCAGACGTTTTCAATTGGTGAGAGATCTGGAGAATTTGCTGGCCAGGGTAGCGGTCGAACATTTTCTGTATCCAGAAAGGCCCGTACAGGACATGCAACATGCGGACGTGCATTATCCTGATGAATTGTAGGGTTTCGCAGGGATCTAATTAAGGGTAGAGCCACGGGTCGTAGGCGCGCAGTCCGGAACCGTGCGACTGCTACGGTCGCAGGTTCGAATCCTGCCTCGGGCATGGATGTGTGTGATGTCCTTAGGTTAGTTAGGTTTAAGTAGTTCTAAGTTCTAGGGGACTGATGACCACAGCAGTTGAGTCCCATAGTGCTCAGACCCATTTGAACCACGGGTCGTAACAGGTCTGAAATGTACCGTCCACTGTCCAAAGTGCCGTCAGTGCGAACAAGAGGTGACGGAGACGTGTAACCAATGGCACCCCATACCATCACGCCGGGTGATACGCCAGTATGACCATGACGAATACGCGCTTCCAATGTGCGTTCGCCGCGATGTCGCCAAACACGGATGCGACCATCATGATGGTGTAAACAGAACCTGGATTCATCGGAAAAAATGACGTTGTGCTATTCGTGCACCCAGGTTCGTCTTTGAGTACTTCATCGCAGGCGCTCCTCTCTGTGATGCAGCGTCATGGGTTACCGCAGCCATGGTCTCCGAGCTGATAGTCCATGCTGCTGCAAACGTCGTCGAACTGTTCGTGCAGATGGTTGTTGCCTTGCAGACGGCCCCATCTGTTGACTCAGGGATCCAGACGTGGCTGCACGATCCGTTACAGCCATGCGGATAAGATGCCTGTCATCTTGACTACTAGTGATTCGAGGCCGTTGGGACCCAGCACGGCTTTCCGTATTACCTTCCTGAACCCACCGATTCCATATTCTGCTAACAGTCATTGGATCTCGACCAACGCGAGCAGCAAACGTGACAGGCTACAATTCGACCTTTATCAAAGTCGGAAACGTGATGGTACGCGTTTCTTCTCCTTACACAAGGCATCACAACAACGTTTCACCAGGCAACGCCGGTCAACAGCTGTTTGTGTATCAGAAATCAGTTGGAATCTTTCCTCATGTCAGCACATTGTAGGTGTCGTCACCGGCGCCAACCTTGTGTGAATGCTCTGAAAAGCTAATCATTTACATATCACAGCATCTTCTTCCTGTCGGTTAAATTTCGCGTCTGTAGCACGTCATCTTCGTGGTGTAGCAATTTTAATAGCCAATATTGTAGTACCTTGGTGAACGCCGGAAATCACTTATATTTTGCTCGATGGCTTACCGTCAATTACTCTCTAACAAGAAATCACGAACCCAGTCCCATAACACTCGTGTGGTACAGTGTCAAAAGCCTTCTGGAGATCTAGAAATACGGACTCAATTTGAAATCCCTGGTCAATAGCACTCCACACTTGGTGTGTGTAAAGACCTATTTGGTGTTTCACAAAGACGACAATTTTTAAACCCGTGTTCATTGTGTGTAAATAGGCCGTTCTCTTCGAGGTAATTCATAATGTTCGAACACAACATACGTTCCAAAATCCTGCTGCATATCGACGTTCATGATATGGAGCTGTAATTTAGTGAGTTACTCCTATCATCTTTACTGAATATTGGTATGACCTGTGCAACTTCCCAGTCCTTTGGCACAGATCTATCGTCGAGCGAGCTGTTGTATATGGTTGTTAAGTGTGGAGCTATTGCACCAGCATACTATGAAATGAACCTAATTGGTATACAGCCTGGACTAGAAGACTTGCTTTTATTAAGTGATTTAAGTTGCTCCACTACTCTGATGTCTGAAACGGAGATATTTAACGGTAGACAACCCTTCCTTTTAGTAGATTAGACGTCCATGTGCCCTCGTCTAATCAGAGATGTCAGCAGTCCTATCCGCACCTCGGTGCCTCAGATATGCACGTTTTTTCCTGCCTCAGCATTTCTCAACAGTGCTAGGATGCTTTGGAACGGCAGAGCTTAGATGTTGCGTGTTATTACTCCGTACCGTAGAGTTTGCTGAACGACATGCTGGCTGCTGTCATACTGCACGATATGTGCTGCTTGTTATGACTCTGCTGTGTGCGAATGAGTGATGAGAGTTGCCCTGCTTCTGCAATATTTTCACTATTCCCTTGTTCTACATTACTGCTGTGACACACTCTCTGAGTAGTACTTGGTTTCATTTTTTACCGTTTGAGTAGAGCAATATCGTTATTAGTGCACGGGGACAATGGGTTGCTAGGCAACAGTAGCTTGGATTTCACGGTCAGCTACTGGCAGATCCGTTTACATCCAGTTTCGAAAATGTACACAGATTTCCTATTGGAAGGTAGTTGAGTGGTGCGCCTTTTGGGTTGAAAATTTTGGTTGTTGTTGCTGTTGCTCTACAGTGGTATTAGAATTTGCTTTAGGGGAACAACTGTTAAATTAGTTCTTCATGTGGATGATGTATTATAAACAGAACATGGGATGAGCATATTGCTGTATTAAAGAATTACTTATGTAACTAAAGGAGAAAGTAATTACAGTTAACCTATCAAAATCTTTCTTTGGGAAGTGGGAAGTGAAATTTCTGGGGCATATTACAGATAGTAGTGTTCTAGTCCAAGAAATACATAACACATACATTCGTTTTAGGGATGGTGTTTTTCTTCTTTTTTTCTTTTTTGCACAATTTCTACCAGGAATCAGCTTGACCATTCCTGAACTGTTACACCGATTTAAACAGAAATCGGTATGGCATTGTGCATAGGAAGAAAAGAGCGGTTTTAATCATTTAAAGACAGACTTGGTAAATGCTCCATTCCTGCTGAACACTAATCTCGAGCAGGTGTTCAAAATGTCGACAGATGCCACAGGTTATGAAAAGTCTTGGGAGGTGTTTGTAGAGGAATTAAGCAACTAACAGCTTACATTACCTAATCGCCTATGCAAATCGAGTTTTAAACAAGCTCGAAAGAAATTACTGTGCCATGGAAATTTAAATTCTCGCTATAATGTGGAAGTTCCAAGAGTTCTATTGTCTTTTAGCATGGAGAAAAATTATAGAATATACAGATCATCAGCCATTAAATATTGTTATGAACTGTCGCTTAATGCATCATAGATTGATGCAGTGAGTACTTTATCTTCAGAAATTCGATTTTGAGGTACGATGAATAAAGAAAGAACAAAATGTTGTGTCTAGAAACTTGTCTCAGCTTCCTGTGGTGCTCAGCAATACTAGAACTACTGAAGCGCCAGGAGACATATATCAGACCTATTTTTTAAGCTGTGGAGAGCACAGTAGAACGATGAGACAACTTGCTGAATCAATAAGGTCTAAACAGATATATGATGCTTATTATCGTCTTACTGTCAAGATTTTTTGTGAACATATGTGTGGTTACTAACGATCTATCGTAATAAAGTCCATAAAAAGCGAAAGTTATCTGTTCATGTTACCACTCAAGAAGCTTACAGCAAGTAATCACTTTTACAAGAGCTAACAGAACGTCCTTTTACCTGTGCTGATAGACAATTGCAACTGAGAATTGAAAATTATTTTATATTTACGATATCCGTAAAATACCAAAACTCAGGTAGAGATTATTCACAATGCTGTCCACTCCAAATATAAGCTTTATCTTTGACAACTTTCTGCCAAAGTTAATTTTTCCTCAAGGGCAGCTGAAATTATTTTTGCTCAAGGTAGACTCTCTCGGCATTCGTATCTGCTAATTGCTTATTAGAAAACTTGTGTCATTGGCTTCAAAATTATTTCTGGCTTACACCCTCATAAACAGAAATCTGAACATGATCAGTGAAAAGTAAAAGTCAATTATTAGCCATGTGCAAGGCTAATTACCAGAAAGTTAAATTGCTGCAACACTTTTACATCAGTACCAGGGCCTTAACACTCCAAAAAGCATGTACAGTGAAAATAAACTTGAGTTCCCGCAGGTGTCTGTGGTGTCCATCAAATTCTGTATGTGTCTCTTGCTTGTGCACTCGAATCTTTGTCTTGTTTCTGTGTACTTTACATCTGAATTGTGAAGGAAATTTTTTGTGTTTTAAGCCATTATTCAGTTGTTTGAGCTAGAATCAGTTATGCGATGGGTTTTTGACAGTGTATGTTTGAAGCGTGATTTAGTTCTACTGTTATTTCTATTTTACTGACGTAAGATTTTTCACTTTGATTTGAGGATTTGTTAAAGGAGCTACAATTAGGGTTTTATGATTACTTTGTTCATTTCAATGTAATCCGTTTTTCATTGATATGATGCGCTATGAGAGGTGTTCTCAGTAAATATTATGACTGCTAAAACTTACCTGTGCTGCCCCCCCTTCGCCACCTCCACCAACACACCACAACCCATGTTGCAGCTAAATCAGTCGTATCCTCATGGCAATGTCCATGAGGCATTGCAGCATGTTTAAGCTCCTGGAGTCACTTTCTTGGATAAACTGATGGGAGTGGAAGGGGCATAAGAGCACTTGTATCGTCCTGCAGTCACTCACCAGTACGTATCTGCATTGTAAGCCGTGATAGTACAGAGGTATGCAAAGAACCAGTGCAAAACTGTTTTCATCCTACAACTTACCTTGTGCAAACTGTGTATAAACACTGTAGAAACAACCAATGAGGTTGTGCATTGTTACGACACAGACCTCATGTTAGAGAGACTGGAGTTTGCTCTTCCAGCAGTCCTTACTTAGGTTTTCCAAAATCAGTTCAACCAATGCTTGGATGGTTCTCTCAGCAACGCCACTGCAATAAAATGCCCTATCCTGGTAAAAACATTCTTATGTATTCCATATGTTTGTACGAGGGCAGTTCAATAAGTAATGCAACACATTTTTTTTCTGAAACAGGGGTTGTTTTATTCAGCATTGAAATACACCAGGTTATTCCCCAATCTTTTAGCTACACAACACTATTTTTCGACGTAATCTCCATTCAATGCTTCGGCCTTACGCCACCTTGAAATGAGGGCCTGTATGCCTGCACGGTACCATTCCACTGGTCGATGTCGGAACCAACGTCGTACTGCATCAATAACTTCTTCATCATCCGCGTAGTGCGTCCCACGGATTGCATCCTTCATTGGGCCAAACATATGGAAATCCGACGGTGCGAGATCGGGGCTGTAGGGTGCATGAGGAAGAACAGTCCACTGAAGTTTTGTGAGCTCCTCTCGGGTGTGAAGACTTGTGTGAGGTCTTGCATTGTCATGAAGAAGGAGAAGTTCGTTCAGATTTTTGTGCCTACGAACACGCTGAAGTCGTTTCTTCAATTTCTGAAGAGTAGCACAATACACTTCAGAGTTGATCGTTTGACCATGGGGAAGGACATCGTACAGAATAACCCCTTCAGCGTTCCACAAGACTGTAACCATAACTTTACCGGCTGAGGGTATGGCTTTAAACTTTTTCTTGGTAGGGGAGTGGGTGTGGCGCCACTCCATTGATTGCCGTTTTGTTTCAGGTTCGAAGTGATGAACTCTTGTTTCATCGCCTGTAACAATCTTTGACAAGAAATTGTCACCCTCAGCCACATGACGAGCAAGCAATTCCGCACAGATGGTTCTCCTTTGCTCTTTATGGTGTTCGGTTAGACAACGAGGGACCCAGCGGGAACAAACCTTTGAATATCCCAACTGTTGAACAATTGTGACAGCACTACCAACAGAGATGTCAAGTTGAGCACTCAGTTGTTTGATGGTGATCCGTCGATCATCTCGAACGAGTGTGTTCGCACGCTCTGCCATTGCAGGAGTCACAGCTGTGCACGGCCGGCCCGCACGCGGGAGATCAGACAGTCTTGCTTGACCTTGCGGCGATGATGACACACGCTTTGCCCAACGACTCACCATGCTTTTGTCCACTGCCAGATAACCGTAGACATTCTGCAAGCGCCTATGAATATCTGAGATGCCCTGGTTTTCCGCCAAAAGAAACTCGATCACTGCCCGTTGTTTGCAACGCACATCCGTTACAGACGCCATTTTAACAGCTCCGTACAGGGCTGCCACCTGTCGGAAGTCAATGAAACTATACGAGACGAAGCGGGAATTTTTGAAAATATTCCACAAGAAATTTCCGGTTTTTTCAACCAAAATTGGCCGAGAAAAAAAATGTGTTGCATTACTTATTGAACTGCCCTCGTATATTTGAGCTATTAGCTTTCATTCTGTCATGATGGTGAATCCTGTATCTTTATCAGATAAATAAATAATGAAATTACAATTGAAGAAAGATCTGGACCCTGTATGTAGTAGTCCTGGGTTTCTTACCACAATGTCGTCTTCCAACGGTAGCAGAATAGACACCTGGCTGTCAGAATTCGGCTGTAGGGGTGACCTCGTGGTTGGGTAAAGCAGAATCCACATGGAACGGTGGAAGCAAAGAGTACTTTTAAGAGATAAACAGCTTTTATTGAGAGTGCATTGTCCATGTCAAGGTTGTCCAGAGCCCATGGCTGGAAACCGCTGATAAGGGAGAATACGAGAACAGCAATGTTAGCAGACACTGGAAAGGTGGCCTTGTTGAGGCAGGCAGTAATGGCAAAGCCCTGAAGTGGACAGCGAGCCCATGCATGAGCTGTGGAGTCAATGGACTGCTGAGTGGTGGCACATGACAGATGGATCTGCCGGGGTCGACGTCTGAGAGCCTTGGGCTATGTGGTGCTAGCAGACCAGTGGCTGTGTCTATTAATGTGAGCAGACCTAGGAGGCTGTCAGCTGGCGTGGACACGCTGCAAGGGTACACCTGAGCTTTCGACGTACCCCTGCTGGTAGCAGAATCGTCTGCAACAGTTGTACTGGTTGTCAGTCAGAGCACTTCCCTTGGGCTTTTATGAATTTAACACAAGGTGTCACAAAAGAGATAACTAATAGGACAGTTTTTAGTTGAGACTTGGGTGTTTTATAACATAGAAGATGACAATCAGATTATCATACGACGAAGAAATGGTCCATATGAACGCCTGTTATTATAAAGTTCCATGCTAACATACACATGAATAAGGAATTATTACAGGATCTATTCAAGCTCAAGAAATACAGAGAAAATGATAACTGACGATTATTGTCATGGGACAGTACTACTCTAACAGATCTCCTCAGAAAAACTGAATAGTTTAAGTGACTGGGATAAGCCATAATCTACGAATGAGTTATTGGAGGATAAATAAAGTGACGGCCTGAAAAAGTCAGAAGGATGATAAACTACGACATGGAAATGACATCAGTGACCGTACCATCAATGAATATATAAATTTCATGGAACATAATTGACACTATCTGTGCCATTTAGGAGTATCATTCCGTGTCTCCTGCCGCACGGTTCCCTACCAGTATACAGTTAACTCTCTGTATATGCTCGTGGAATACCGACTCACCAATGGAAAAAGGGTCTGCAAAGTGCTGGCCAATGATATTTTTGCCAACAAGACGACAGTCTTCTCTCTTAGCAAAAGTTTTACCATATTAACCAGTCATTTTATACCTACATACACAATTCTTAAACAGTTCTAAGTTGCACTCCTACTCTCCAGCTAAGTTTTCCGCTTCATCCAGTTCACTAGTTTCCACATACACATTTCTTTGACACTAGCGTCCTGACTTCCCCTTCTGTGTTACTTTCTTAAGATTAACTAATGAGGAGCCTTCTTATAACTTGTTAGAAAGAAAGTTGTTCATCCTGTGCAAGGCCCTTTGCTTTACAAAGAAAAATGAATTGCTGTCCACAGTGCAGCTCCTTGCTTTCGCAGAATACACAGTTCTCTGTCTGGTACCGACTTCCCTCTGCACACGCGTTCTTGGAAGGTGACCGACCAGTGCCAAGCAAAGTTCCTGCTTGTAAAAACTAAAATTCTGCCTGAGCGCTGGTGTTCGTCGAGCTACGTTAGACAACTCTATGAATAAAGTCCTGGAAACCACATCGCACAGAGCGCATTATACGAAAAGCTGCCAGAATGTGTCGCACAGACACCCATCCTAAACAATGATTGGAATGTACCTGCCACTAGTGACGCTTCATCCTGGCTCATAGTCTTCTCTGAAAACCAAGATAAAGCTCTCAGTGTGGCCAGCCCACTTCCCTTGATCCCTCTCCTGACTCTGTATCGTCAAGGATTCAGCTACATCTACATCTACATCCATACTCCGCAAGCCACCTGACGGTGTTTGGCGGAGGGTACCTTTAGCACCTCTATCGGTTCTCCGTTCTATTCCAGTCTCGTATTGTTCGCGGAAAGAAGGATTGTCGGTATGCCTCTGTGTGGGCTTTAATCTCTCTGATTTTATCCTCATGGTCTCTTTGCGAGATATACGTAGGAAGGAGCAATATATTGCTTGACTCCTCGGTGAAGGTATGTTCTCGAAACTTCAACAAAAGCCCGTACCGAGCTACTGAGCGTCTCTCCTGCAGAGTCTTCCACTGGAGTTTATCTATCATCTCCGTAACGCTTTCGAGATTACTAAATGATCCTGTAACGAAGCGCGCTGCTCTCCGTTGGATCTTCTCTATGTCCTCTATCAACTATATCTGGTACGGATCCCACACTGGTGAGCAGTATTCAACCAGTGGGCGAACAAGTGTACTGTAACCTACTTCCTTTGTTTTCGGATTGCATTTCCTTAGGATTCTACCAATGAATCTCAGTCTGGCATCTGCTTTACCGACGATCAACTTTATACGATCATTCCATTTTAAATTACTCCTAATGCCTACTCCCAGATAATTTATGGAATTAACTGCTTTCAGTTGCTGACCTGCTATATTGTAGCTAAATGATAGGGATCTTTCTTTCTATGTATTAGCAGCACTTTACACTTGTCTACATTGAGATTCAATTGCCATTCCCTGCACCATGCGTCAATTCGCTGCAGATCCTCCTGCTTTTCAGTACAATTTTCCATTGTTACAACCTCTCGATATACCACAGCATCATCCGCAAAAAACCTCAGTGAACTTCCGATGTTATCCACAAGGTCATTTAAGTATATTGTGAATAGCAACGGTCCTCCGACACTCCCCTGCGGCACACCCGAAATCACTCTTACTTCGGAAGACTTCTCTCCATTGAGAATGACATGCTTCGTTCTGTTAACTAGGAACTCTTCAATCTAATCACACAATTGGTCTGATAGTCCATATGCTCTTAATTTGTTCATTAAACGAATGTGGGGAACTGTATCGAAAGCCTTGCGGAAGGCAAGAAACACGGCATCTACCAGGGAACCCGTGTCCATGGCCCTCTGAGTCTCGTGGATTAATAGCGTGAGCTGGGTTTCACACGATCGTCTTTTTCGAAACCCATGCTGATTCCTACAGAGTAGATTTCTAGTCTCCAGAAAAGTCATTAACTCGAACACAATACGTGATCCAAAACTCCACAACTGATCGACGTTAGAGATATAGGTCTATAGTTCTGCACATCTGTTCGACGTCCCTTCTTGAAAACGGGGATGACCTGTGCCCCTTTCCAATTCTTTGGAACGCTACGCTCTTCTAGAGACCTACGGTACACCGCTGCAAGAAAAGGGGCAAGTTCCTTCGCGTACTCTGTGTAAAATCGAACTGGTATCCTATCAGGTCCAGCGACCTTTCCTCTTTTCAGAGATTTTAATTGTTTCTCTATCGCTCTGTCGTCTGTTTAGATATCTACCATTTTGACATCTGTGCGACAATCTAGAGAGGGAACTACAGTGCAGTTTTCCTCTGTGAAACAACTTTGGAAAAAGACATTTAGTATTTCGGCCTTTAGTATGTCATCCCCTGTTTCAGTACCATTTTGGTCACAGAGCGTCTGGACATATTGTTTTGATCCACCTATCACTTTGATATAAGACCAAAATGTCTTAGGATTTTCTGCCAAGTCAGTATATAGTACTTTACTTTCGAATTCATTGAAAGCCTCTCGCGTAGCCCTCCTCACACTACATTTCGCTTCGCGTAATGTTTGTTTGTCTGCAAGGCTTTGGCTACATTTATGTTTGCTGTGAAGTTCCCTTTGCTTCCGCAGCAGTTTTCTAACTCGGTTGTTGTACCACGGTGGCTCTTTTCCATCTCTTAAGATCTTGCTTGGCACATACTCATCTAATGCATATTGTACGATGGTTTTGAACTTTGTCCACTGATCCTCAACACTATCTGTACTTCAGACAAAACTTTTGTGTTGAGCCGTCAAGTACTCTGAAATCTACTTTTTGTCAGTTTTGCTAAACAGA
The DNA here is from genome assembly GCF_023898315.1 of Schistocerca nitens. Classification (NCBI taxonomy): domain Eukaryota; kingdom Metazoa; phylum Arthropoda; class Insecta; order Orthoptera; family Acrididae; genus Schistocerca; species Schistocerca nitens. The sequence goes on from NC_064618.1 coordinate 106,910,070, forward strand.
AAAATCTTCCTACCTTTTTTAATATTTCTATTTACGGGTGAAATCATCGATGCAGTAAGGGCTTTATGATCGCTGATTCCCTGTTCTGCGTTAACTGTTTCAAATAGTTCGGGTCTGTTTGTCACCAGAAGGTCTAATATGTTATCGCCACGAGTCGGTTCTATTTTTAACTGCTCGAGGTAATTTACAGATGATGCACTTAAAAAAATTTCACTGGGTTCTTTGTCCCTGCCACCCGTTATAAACGTTTGAGTCTCCCAGTCTGTATATGACAAATTAAAATCTCCACCCAGAACTATAAGATGGTAGGGAAATCTACTCGAAATATTTTTCAAATTTTCCTTTAGGTGCTCTGCCATAACAGCTGCTGGGCCAGGGGGCCTATAGAGACATCCAATTACAATGTTTGAGCCTGCGTTAACCGCGACCTTCACCCAAATTATTTCACATTCCGGATCTCCGTCAATTTCCTTCGATACTATTGCACTTTTTATCGCTATAAACACGCCTCCCCCTTCACTGTCTAGCCTGTATCTGCGGTACACATTACAATCTGAGTTTAGAATTTCATAACTGTTTACATCTGGTTTCAGCCAACTTTCTGTCCCTAGTACTATGTGGGCATTGTGACCGTTTATTAATGAGAGCAGTTCTGGGACTTTTCTATAGATGCTCCTGCAGTTTACTATTACCACATTGTTATTCCCTGCTGCGTTTTGCCTACTACTGCCTTGCCGCGTCTCAGGAGCCGCCTTGTCGGGCCTGGGGAGGGAATTCTCTAACCTAAAAAACCCACATGTGCACTCCACACGTACTCCGCTACCCTTGTAGCCGCTTCCTGCGTGTAGTGCACGCCTGACCTATTCAGGGGGACCCTACATTTCTCCACCCGATAGCAGAGGTCGAGAAATTTGTACCCCAGATCTCCACAGAATCGTCTGAGCCTCTGGTTTAAGCCTTCCACTCGGCTCCAAACCAGAGGAGCGCGATCGGTTCTGGGAACGGTACTACAAATAGCTCAGATTCCACCCTGCGAGCGAGGCCAACCGCGTGTATGAACTGAGGATGACCTCTGAACCCAGACGGCTGGAGACATTGGTGCTGACATGAGCAACAATTTGCAGTCGGGTGCTCCCAGTGCTCTCTATCGCCGCCGGCAGGGCCTCCTCCACATTTCGGATGAGACCCCCCCGGCAAGCAGACAGATTGAACACTGGCCTTCTTCCCCGACCTTTCCGCTATTTCCCTAAGGGGCTCCATCACCCACCTAACGTTGGAGCTCCCAATCACTAATAAACCCCTCCCCCTGTGTGTCTGCTCGGACCTTGCTGAAGGAGCGGCCACCTGTCCACTCACAGGCAGAGCGGGCGATGCCACACGACGAGCTTCCATATTGACCCTCCGCCTCGTACGCCGCGAACGCCGCTGAACCCGCCACTCCCCTTGGAGAGAGGGTGGCTCAACCGCGCCCGGTACCTGCGAAGATGTCTCGACAGTAGGAACCGTGGGTGAAGCATGTAACACCTGGGGTGCACCATGCGACTCACCAGACTCCCCACTGCCGCTACACTCCGAGGCAGCAGAGTGAAGAACGCTGACTGCGGCCATCAACACGTTCAGCTGTTCGCGAACAGTGGCCAGCTCCTCCTGCGTCCATACACAGCAGTCACACATCCTATCCATCTTAAGAAATCACTTTGCTGTAGAGAGTTAATCAACTTTTAACTACACTACTAATTCACTAAAGGCGGCTGATAGCTGACTATGTGGTTACTAGACACTTCTTGTTGAAAGAATGAAAATAGCACTACCTGTCTCTGGACTGTATTCAAAACAAACACTAGCACTACTGGCATAACAGCTGACTAAAGGGAATCTCTCTGACTGTATTCAAAATAAACACGAAATCTATGGAACACTATTACTAGCACTCGAAAATTAGAGCTTCCTAAAAGCAAGCCGGCCGGGGTGGCCGAGCGGTTCTAGGCGCTACAGTCTGGAACCGCGCGACCGCTACGGTCGCAGGTTCGAATCCTGCCTCGGGCATGGATGTGTGTGATGTCCTTAGGTTAGTTAGGTTTAAGTAGTTCTAAGTTCTAGGGGACTGATGACCTCAGATTTTAAGTCCCATAGTGCTCAGAGCCATTTGAACCATTTTGAACCTAAAAGCAGAAACACACGGAATAATAAGTGACAAATAAGAAAAATACAGTAAATACTTAAATTAACGTAGCTTGCTGCACAGCAGATGTGACGCAGACGGCAGTTACGACGACACTAAACTACAGTAAATAACACCTGCAAAACAGCCACTAGTTCCAATTGAGGAAATGCTGGTGATGAGCAAGGATGAATTTAATACGTGTACTACATGCAGGCACACAGCTGAGGACTGTATCCATTGCTCCTTATACAGTGAGTGGAATGAAAAGATAATGGACAAGCACGTGGCGGATACTTTTCGACAAATAAATTAAGTGCAGCAGGATGGTGTGATCATGCATTTCAGTACTCACACAGGTAGATGCTCGTGCTGGAGCTGCCTACCTTTTCTGAACACCTCACATCAACTTAGCCATATTCTAAAATGAACTACAGGTGTTTACCTTGAGAGTAAGTTCAAAAGATCGCCACCAGAGTGCACTGTCGGTCCTCCATCACGACCCTCTCCCATGATATAGTCCAAGATGGTGGTCCTGGAAAAAAAGGGGCGGAAACCAATAGGAAACCTGAGACCAGTCATTTGTTAGACTTCAGCCAGTAGGACAGAAGTATCCAGTGACGTCATCAGAGGGGATGTAGGGCAAGTGTAATGCAGCATCGAGATCATATAAGTTCATAACTGAGGTGTGCTGTAGATAAACACAGTTGTCACCTGATTTCACATATAGTTCGCTGTTATGATACACTGTTGTATTAGTGTCACACCAGTAAGGTGAATGTCTGGGGAGGATGAGTTGGATAATAATCTCTAGTCATCTTCTGATCGATGTAGCACTCTGTACGACGTATTTCATTGCAGTTGAACTCAGAAATAGGCACTTTAACACCCTTCGATGCATTTTCAATTTCTATTCGCACATGCAAGCCCCAGTCATGATGTGCTTCATTACCCACGGTCCCTAGGAGTTAAATTGTGTGCAGAACTGTAAAGCATGGGTACACTTTATACCTTCTTATCCACAGTATCTGTACTCTGTGCCTGCACTAGCAGAGGGTTGTTCTGTTGGGATGTGTTGTACGTTGATGACCAGCACTGTCCTCCATCTCGCTTTTGTTTAGGACCACTAACAGCATTCGATGCATTTGGAAAGAAATGCTTCAAATGGCTCTGAGCAGTATGGGACTTCTCTGGTCATCAGTCCCCTAGTACTTAGAACTACTTAAACCTAACTAAGGACATCACACACATCCATGCCCGAGGCAGGATTCAAACCTGCGACCATAGCGGTCTCGCGGTTCCAGACTGAAGCGCCTAGAACCGCACGGCCACACCGGCTGGCCGATGCATTTGGAGCAGACTGCATGTACTCGTCACACAAATCGATGAGTGGGACAGACAATAACAGCTCCATGTCCTGCTCCAGCAAGTGGGCCATGTGCACTACACGTTCCAACGTGGTCATTACAGGTCTTGACAAGATGGCAGCTGAGGTTGCTGCAGGTCTGGGTGTGGCAGAGGTCGACATGCTGGTGCTCGCCCCTCCACCCCCTCCCCTGCAAGCTTGTACATGTCGAAGGCTATTGCTGGTCGAATAGGAGGAAGTGTTATATGTGGACCAAGACACGAAAACAACCAATAACAATAATAATAATAATGACAATAAGGTTAACTACAGACAAAGATGTGATATTGGATACTCGCTTTTACATTTCTTCCTGTCTTGCAGGGCTGGGTTGGATCTCGAGTTCTGTTGATGCTTCATGGTTCTTCTTCTTTTTCTGCTGCTGCTGCTGCTGGATGACACAGGCTGCCCTATTTCCCTTCCAACGATGTCACTAGATACTGCCATCCTATTGGCTGTAGCCTAAGATGTGACTGGATTCAGGGTTCCTATTGGTTTCCACCCCATTTTTCTGGACTGCCACCATGGGAGAGAGTGGTGTTGGAGGGCTGATAGCGCATTCTGGTGGCGATGTTTAGAACTAGACGAGTTGGTCTCCAACCCTAAAGGTGAACACCTGTTTTTCATTGTGGAAAAGGGCTAAGTTGATGTGAGGTGTTCAGAAAACGTAGGCAGTTCTAGCACAAGCATCTATCTGTGTGAGTACTGACATGCATGTTCACGCCATCCTGATGAATTGCCATTATTTTTCGAAAAGTATTCACCACACTCTCATCCATTATCTTTTCTTACCACTCTTTGTGTAGGAGGGTATGGATATAGTTCTCAGCTGCGTGCTTGCACGTAGTACACATATTACATTCATCTCTGCTCATTACCACCATTTCCTCAATTGTACACATGGATGCTTACACCAGAGCAGGTAAAAGTTTTGCCTGTTGCACTTCATAAGACAGACTGACACTGGATTTCATCAAGTGATCTACAGTTACAGCACACTCATTTATCAGCACGAGTTGTGAAGCATAATTTAGCCCCATCTTCATTATATGATGAAATGTATTCATCTTCACCAAATATCATTGCTATCGACACAGTCCTCAGATACTAATATACTCCTCCTTCTCCAGTACATACATCTCATCCATTGAACAGAGTACACAATTATGACTGTCCTTCCAATCCAGCAGCTAGACATAGTCTGTTTCCCCCATTTTTTCCTAGACCACCATCTTGGATTACATCTCAGGAAGGTAGAGGTGGAAGGACGATAGCACCTACTGGAGATGATGATGTGAACTAAGGCAGTTGGACTCTGGAACTCAGGGTGAACAAACCAGATGGAGCTATTGGGTATAAGAACTCAATTTGTTTAAATAAACAATGCATACTTTCATCCATTCCTTCCACAAGCCCAGTGTGGACTCCATCCTTTTCCCACCAATTGCCTTATGGGGGGAGAGGAGCGGAGGGGAGCAATCTATACAAAATAAAGACTTACATCCAGTCTATCCAGCAATGCAGCACAGACTGAGTGCTTTTCCCGCCAATTCCCAGCCGGGGGGGGGGGGTGGGGGGGGAGGGGGGAGTGGAAGCTGGGGGAGGGGATGGGGTTAGGTTAGTGGAGGTAGCCCAATTGATCTATTTTCCAGCAAAAATATGAACTTCCAGCCGTGACCTCACTGTGATGTAGCTACAACCATAGCTGCCATCTTGGGTCCGCCATTCTGGATAAGTCTGGTAACCATGCAACATGGGGTGGCACCAGCTTTGCCCTACTACTACTGTACACCATGTGCCCTCTGTATATGACCGAGCGGTTCTGGGTGCTTCAGTTTTGAACCGCGCAACCGCTACGGTCGTAGGTTCGAATCCTGCCTGGGGCAGGGATGTGTGCGGTGTCCTTAGGTTAGTTAGGTTTGCGTAGTTCTAAGTTCGAGGGGACTGACGACCTCAGATGTTAATTCCCATAGTGCTCAGAGCCATTTGAACCATTTGCCTTCTGTATATCAGATGTTTTCGTATCTGCATGTTCTGGTAGTTGGCGGCAGCTGCATGAATACAGGTGTTTTTCACTTTGTGAACTTGTCTCTGAGAAATAAAGATGCTTTAAGTTTATATTTAGCATTTTTGGGCTAGAATTTTTTCAGAATATACTGTGATATTTTAATATAACCTACACTCTGGAACAAGAGATTGTTTATTACATCAGAAGAATACAGCGATTTTTATCTTATTTGATACAGTACTTTGTCTATATTCAACAATGACCTATACATCACATCCCAGTGACACTGTTTTCATAACTTTTTATGTTTTTCGTTGAGTTCGTAAATTTTGCACATATTTAAGTTATTTTCTAAGATAAATGTTCTAGAAGTTTAGTAAATGACGCTACTTTTTTTTAATTTAGTAATTTAGTCTTATTCTGTCCCAGGACGAAAGCTGACTGCCAGACTATTTATTCATAAAATGTATTCTTATGATTGAGGACAAAAGCGCGGGATTATCCGAGTGGTCAGGGACACTGCAGTCATGGACTGTGTGGCTGGTCCCGGCGGAGGTTCGAGTCCTCCCTCGGGCATGGGTGTGTGTTTTTGTCCTTAGGATAATTTAGGTTAAGTAGTGATTAAGCTTAGGGACTGATGACCTTAGCAGTTAAGTCCCATAAGATTTCACACACATTTGAACATTCTGGACAAAAGTTAATCCTCAGTATTTTGACGGAAGGAAATTACAGCACGGATGTTCGATAATAAATGGTTGTGCATAACATTTTACACACAATCAGCAGAGAGTTTTGCCTGAAAGAGTTCAATATTAGTACACAGGTTAAAACGAGTAATAGATCGGATGATACCCTCATAACTGCACACAGTCTTTCTCTCAGCTGGCGTCCTGCAGACGTCTGCTGCTGTTACGGTGAATATTTCCGGAGGTAACGCGGGTGCGGCGGCCCTTTAGGGAGTGCGGCTGCACCGCGAGCCAGATATCGGCCGCAGCGGAGAACAGCACGGGGCAGGGTGGAACGGCGGCCCAGCAGGTGGAGGCGGACCAGTTTTCGCGGCGCAGTGAGCGCCCAGCCCAGCCGCCGCCGCCGCGTTTGCAGACAGAGGCGGGCTTTGAAGCTGGCGCTGCTGCTGGCCGGGGCCGGGCCGGCCAGGTCATGCATATTTTATGAAACATTTGCTTTGGGCGGGAGCCCCGCAGCGCAGACAACGCCCGAATGATGTTCCGACGACTGGCGGCGGGTCGCCGATCCGCCGCCGGCTGCAGCCCTCGTAGGCTCGGTCGGTCGCCCTTACCTGTGCTACTTTGTGCTACCTGCTACCTGCCACCCAAGCAGAGCCCAAACTGCCTTGCGACAAAAAAAATATGCCCACAGGATTCTTTGTTTGGCCCTTTAAATTTGGACAGCCACATGGAACCATAATTGTACAGCTTCGCAACAGCGATGACCTCCTCCTGTTGGTAGGCGGCCGTAGCCGTGAAGATGTCGAGCCAAAGATTCAAAGCGCCATGGAAGCATTACAACAATGGTGCCAAAATATTAAAATGGCAATATCACCAAACAACTCAACCTAGGACAACTACACTACTGGCCATTAAAATTGCTACACCAAGAAGAAATGCAGATGATAAACGGGTATTCATTGGACGAATATATTATACTAGAACTGACGTGTGATTACACTTTCACGCAATTAGGGTGCATAGATCCTGAGAAATCAGTACCCAGAGCAACCACCTCTGGCCGTAATAACGGCCTTGATACGCCTGAGTATTCAAACGGAGCTTGGATGGCGTGTACAGATACAGCAGCTTCAACGATACCACAGTTCATCAAGAGTAGTGCCTGGCGTATTGTGATGAGCCACTTGCTCGGCCACCATTGGACCAGACGTTTCCAATTGGTGAGAGATCTGGGGAATGTGCTGGCCAGGCCAGGGCAGCAGTCGAACATTTTCTGTATCCAGAAAACCCCGCACAGGACCCGCAACATGCGGTCGTGCATTATCCTGCTGAAATGTAGGGTTTCGCAGGGATCGAATGAAGGGTAGAGCCACGGGTCGTAACACATCTGAAATGTTACGTCCACTGTTCAAAGTGCCGTCAGTGCGAACATGAGGTGACCGAGACGTGTAACCAGTGGCACCCCATACCATCACGCCGGGTGATACGCCAGTATAACGATGACGGATACACGCTTCCAATGTGCGTTCACCGCGATGTCGCCAAACACTGATGCGAACATCATGATGCTGTAAACAGAAACTGGATTCATCCGAAAAAATGATGTCTTGCTATTCATGCACCCAGGTTCGTCGTTGAGTACACCATCGCAGGCGTGACGCAGCGTCAAGGCTAACTGCAGCCATGGTCTCCGAGCTGATAGTCCATGCTGCTCCCAACGTCATCGAACTGTTCGTGCAGATGGTTGTTGTCTTGCAAACGTCCCCATCTGTTGACTCGGGGATCGAGACGTGGCTGCACGATCCGTTACAGCCATGCGGATAGGATGACTGTCATCTCGACTGCTAGTGACACGAGGCCGTTGCGATCCAGCACGGCGTTCCGTATTACCATCCTGAACCCACCGATTCCATATTATGCTGTCATTGGATCTCGAACAACGCGAGCAGCAATGTCGCGATACGATAAACCGCAATCGCGTTAGGCTACAATCCGACCTTTATCAAAGTCGGAAACGTGATGGTGCGCATTTCTCCTCCTTACACGAGGCATCACAACAACGTTTCACCAGGCAACTCCGGTCCACTGCTGTTTGTGTATGAGAAATCGGTTGGGAACTTTCCTCATGTCGTCACGTTGTAGGCTAATCATTTGCATATCACAGCATCTTCTTCTTGTCGGTTAAATTTCGCGTCTGTAGAACGTCATCTTCGTGGTGTACCAATTTTAATGGCCAGTAGTTTATATCTTGTAGAAAGGGCAACTACTTAGGAACCCAACAGTGAGAATCGAGGGCTCACCAGTCCTCCGGCGACGAGAGGCACTTTGCCCCGGAGTCATAACTGAATCCGTAACCCAAAGAGCCTAGAAATGCTTAATAAACGTCATATGCATTGGACATAAAAGATCCATCTTCTCCCTGAATTAATAAAATTATATAATTAATACAGCATCGATAGTTACGACGCCACAAGGCAGGTGGACGCTCTCGTAAGTTGGCACTACGAGAGAAGACTAACTACGCCGACCACAGCGCCCTCTGGCCGACGCTGTGGAGCTCAGCGAGTGCCATCTTGATTATTTCTGCCCCATTTCGTCAAGAGCAGACGGCCTGAAAATATCGCTTCTGCCACCGAATGGGCTGGGTTGCTGTTGAGACTGTATTAGTTACGTCCACATGCTCATCCTAGTCTAAGTTATGTACGCATTTGATAATTACTTGTGTTTTTGATTATTTTAATAGTGTTAAAGTTACATGCATACCGAAGTGCTCCTTCTCCTACTCGCTTCCTTCACTCTCGGCCTATATTACAGAAGCAGTTCACCGGAGCAGACCGAAACACCTCGTATCCAGGCGGGATACAAAAATTACAGCATACTACCATCAATTGTGGGCTACAGCTAGGCAGTCTGGGCGCTCAGGCTTACGGGGGTGGTGTCCGCCATGACGGTGAGAAGGGTGCAAACAAATCTTAAGGTCAGTTGGGGCCTACAGGACATCTCCGGGTGGGGCCCTGTTGGTAATAATGGGGCTCTGCCCCCTTGACATCAAAATAAAACAGGCTCCATAGTTCAGGGCGAAGAAGGGGAAGATCGGGAAAAGATTGAATGTTCTGGGGATTCAGGTTGGGGATAAGGGGGCGATCAAGAGAGAAGGTGAAGAGCTGTGGCAGGAAGCATGGGAAGCCGATGACACCGGTCGAAGAACTCTTCAATTCCTACCAGATGTCAAAGAACATTAGGTCTGGGACACTTTAAGCCAACACGGGTATTGTTCCATTTTCTCACTGGTCATGGACCCTGTCCGACATTTCTCTGTCGGTTTGGGAGAAGGGCTACGCCTTCGTGCGACTGTACTGCGCCCGGACCATGTGGTTTACGAGTGCCCCCTTTTCAATGATGTAGCAGCTGAGCTAAGACAGCAACTACCGAGCCACGACACGTTCGAGTACTAAACAACCTGGCTAACGAGGTATCACGAAAAGTTCTTTTGTAATATCTGAAGGACAACTGTGAGTAACGACAAATAGCAAAATGTATGCCAGTATCCCACACCGCCTGTGCGCGGATAGGTCGACTGCCGTTACAGAGGGAATCCGTCAGGTGCAGGACTAGGGGAGTGGAGTACAACAACACCGAACCAGACAAAGCGCCGGAATTGACGTAGGTTAGATTTTCTAGTAAGTAGAGCTTAGATATAAGGAAATAAACAATAGGAACCTGCAGTGAAATAGTCAAGATATCTTTGGCCTGCCCAGTGACAGGGATTAGCTCGGTGGGCAAGGCTTTGCAATGTATATTTATGTATTCGACTCGCACACCTATGACGCTGCAGGTAGTGTAGAGGTTTAGTTCATAAGTACACCACTAGAGTAAGTAGAACAACATCAGTTGTAAAGTACCTTGCCCATTGTAACTAACACTACTTGTAGCTCATTTGTAAACTTTGAATAGCTGCAGAAATCATTGTAACAATTAAAGGACCCACTAACTGCATAAGGTGGTGGGTTGTATGTATAGTAAAAGATTAAGAATATAGAATTTTTTAAGTAAAAAAATCTGCCTGGTGACGAAAACGTGCACGTTTTACCAGGAACTACAGCTTAACGCTTTCCGCAAGTATTCCTATCCCGAAGCTAGGTTCACAAGGCATGTAGCTTCAGCACGTGCTGTGTAGAAGCCAGCAGAAGGAACGAGCATTCCCAACAGTCAGTAACCTCGTCGATTAGTGTTGTGGTGACTCTTAGAAATGAGCGTTCTCATTCCGGCTGCCGCCAAGTGCGAAGATGGCGCTGTAATTCGCTACCTAAATGTTAAGGGCGTGAACGCCGCTGCGATTCACAGCAAAATTGTTTCAGTTTGTGGAGAGGATTTAATGTCAAGGCGAAGTGGGTACAGAATTTCAATTCTGGAAGGTCGTCTATTGTGACTGATGATGTAGTGCAGAAAAATGAAGAACATCTTCTCTCTGATCGTCGTTAGACTATTAACGACCTGCACGGAGTTTGTCCAAACATTTCACGAACTGTTGTTCATGAAATCGTAACAGATCGACTAAATTATCGCAAGTTGTGTGCGCGATGGGTGCCCAAGACGATTACCGATGCACACAAAATGAACAGAATCAGTGCCGGTCGCTGGTTTGTTGACCGTTTTGAGACTGAAGACGAGGCTATTCTCAACTCTATAGGGACAGGAGATGAAACTTGCGCTTATCATCACACTGCAGAGAGCAAACGATAATCAACGCATGGCGGCGTACTCATTCAAAACTCAGGAAATAGCGAAGAAAATCATGGGGTCGGTGTTTTGGGACAGAAAGAGGTGAACAATAAATGCTGAAAGATACTGCGAGATCATGAAGAAACTTTTCAGAGCCATACAAAACAAACGTCGCGGATGTTGGCAACGGGATTCTGTCTCCTTCACGACAACGCGTGTCCCCAAACCGCTCATGCAACACAAGAGTTGTTAACTTCTTTTAACTGGGATATTTTAAGCCACACCTCTCACATCCCCGATCTTGCACCTGATGACTATCATCTGTTCACTAAATTGAATGAACACCTTCGTCGAAAACACGTGAAAATCGGAGTGAAAAACTGGCTGAAAAAGGCGGTGGAAGACGTCTATGACACAGAAATAATAAAACTCGGCGCAGGGTTGACAAAATGTATTGAGTTAAATGGTGACTGTGTGGAAAAATAACGCAAGGCCTATACTACAATGCATGAAAATTTAATTTCAGACTTAAATAATTCTTGTAACGTTACTTCCCGTATTAGGCTCGTAATTCAGTTTCTGGTCACTTCGTGTCACCGGTGCGCCAATAGGAAACAAGAAGGAAGAAAGATAAAGATTTGCCCTCAAGTCGAGGGCCACGTCATTAGCAGCAGACACAAACTCATACAGGACAAAAAATAGTGAAATGGACATGGTCCTTTCCTATTCATCTACATTCTTAATGTCTGCATGGCAGATTACCATATCCTGTAAAACCTCAAGTCCGAGGTCACATAAATTTTGAACAAGTTTCTTTCCGATTATGATACATAATTTTCTTATATGGAACTCTGGACAACGCAGACTGACTTCCAAAAGTTTAGGTAATGACGTAGCAGAACCTTTGCGACCGCGACGGGAACGAGTATCTTGTAAACGCGGTCGAATTCGGCTGTTGGCACGGTTCTGCCGTCAGCATCTATGGAAAGTGGCCCAAGAACTGTGAAACCTCGAAAAGGTGAGAGCAGGCTGGAAGCCCACACCACGTAAGTGACCATTCATCTGTTCCTTATACATGTATCTCACACGAAGAGGTGAAAGCACTCCTATACAAAATGGTAATGAAATCTTGTATACCATCGGGAGCTACAATCGTAACCTTTCTTGCTGTTACAAATTTCGATTGTTAATAGTAATAGTCAAGAAGCAGGTCACATACTTGAACAAATTTTTGAAAAATTATGGAGGACGAAAGTAGTATATTATTACAAAATCAAATACTATATCAGAAAAACTTCGAGGATGTACGTGTCATTCTTCATACATTTACTCATTTAAACTACCTTTTTGACTGCCTACTGAGCACTACATCGAAAACCGAGCGAGGTGGCGCAGTGGTAGCACACTGGACTCGCATTCGGGAGGACGACGGTTCAATCCCGCGTCTGGCCATCCTGATTAAGGTTTTCCGTGATTTCCCTAAATCACTCCAGGCAAATGCCGGGATGGTTCCTTTCAAAGGGCACGGCCGACTTCCATCCTTCCCTAAAAACCGATGAGACCGATGACCTTGCAGTTTGGTCTCTTCCTCCAAAACAACCCCCCCCCCCCCCCCAACTACATCGAAAGGTTACGCACATTTGTAGTGTTACTAGTATGAGTACTCAATAAGCAAGCACACATTTTCGTCTTCTTACTCTCTTTATCCTTTAATTCAGTAACATTCTTTCTTCTTCTTACATGGTGACAATTATAGAACTATTGTTGTGTACATAGTTCCGCGTATGCAGCGCGTACACAACTTTCCCACTAGAGCGCGCCGCGCTAAGCACAACAGCGCAGGCGCTGCGCTTGTCCGTCTCCGCACTACGAGATGGCGCTGTCTTAGAGACGGACCAAATTCTGCTTCCGCCGATCCGCGTATTAATATGTCACGCAGCCAATGAGATTGCTGCTAACGTAGAACCTTTTCTCCTCGCGGATCACACTCGCGCAGTGATACCTGAACGCTCGAGGTATTATAACGAATGTGCAGACCCCCAATGAGACAGTCTGCATTTGTCTGTACCAGTCTGTAGTCAATTTTCAGTCTGTGCCTAGTAAGATTATCATAGACCTGTGCATAGCCATGAAGAGAAATGTATAGACACTTGGTCAAGTATCAGAGATATGTGAGAATAAGATTAAGGTACCAAGACCAAAGGAACTTCAGACTGTCAATTGTAAACAGCATCCAGAATCAAGTTACGTAATATCTATGCTTTTTATTATTTTAATAAATGTGTGTGAAAATTAATCAAGTTCTGTTTAAAGTTGGTCACCGTCAATCTGCTACTCTAAGCGTGCAAGTGGCATTTCTATCGTCTGACCTAACGGCAGAAGATAAACACGCCACGATAAGACCACGAGACATATTGCTGACACTCGCCTACTTCGTTAGAGCGACAAGTCAAATAATTTGATGGTATGTGTACCGAAGGTCTTACAGTACGCACACCACAACTATATAAGATAAAATTGTCATAACTTCTGAACGGTTTGCGTTATGACGTTCGAACTGCAAGATTGGCCGAGAGCGTGATGGGATATAGTAACGCGCTGTGTGGTTTGGTTTCGTGACGCAGCCCGCTTACATTTGGATGTGTTCGTCAATAAGCAAAACTGGCGCATTTGGTGGACTAAGGATCCTCATTTCGCGATCTATAAGTCTATTTACCCACAGCCGGTGACTGCGTGGTGTGCAACGTTCAGTCACGATATAATCATGCGATATTCCTCGACGGCGAGGTGACTACAGAACGGTAAGTCAAGGTTTTGGAAGATGATTTCATCCCCATTGTGCAGAGTGACCCTGATTCCGACAACTTGTGGTACATGCAAGATGGAGCTCGACGCCACGGAAGCAGGAGAGTGTGTAATGTGACTTTGGTGATCGCATTCTGGCTCTGGGGTACGCAGAGGCCACTTGCATGGGCCTCGATTTGCCGCCATATTCTCCGGATCTGAACACATGCCACTCGTTTTTGTGGGGCTATATTAAGGACAAGATGTACAGCAATAACCCCAAAGCCATTGCTCAGGTGAAAAGAGTCATTCAGGAGGTCATCGACAGCATCAATGTTCCGACACTTCAGTGCGTCATGCAGAATTTCGCCATTCGTCTGCGCCACATCATCGCCCATGATGCCAAGTATATCGAACATGTCATAACCTAAACTCGAGTATTTGCAGTGACGTCTCCATGGTGAATAAAGTGTCTGCACGCCATAATTAGTAACTAATTTACACTTTTCTTTTCATATAGTTCAATACTTGTCACCCTGTATAAACGCACGCGGAGGTGGAAGTACTCCCAGACGAAGTAGTAATGAAATCCTGTACCATCGTTAGCTACAGTCGAAACCTTTCCTACTGTTACAAGTTTCGATCGTTACTAGTAAAAATCATGACGCTGGTTACATACCTGAAAAATTTTTTTGAACGTTACGGAGGACGAAAGTCGTATATTGTTACAAAATTGAATAATACAGGTTGATTCAAAAAGAATACCACATCTTTAGGAATTTAAAACTCTGCAACGACAAAAGGCAGAGCTAAGCACTATCTGTCGGCGAATTAAGGGAGCTATAAAGTTTCATTTAGTTGTACATTTGTTCGCTAGAGGCGCTGTTGACTAGGCGTCAGCGTCAGTTGATGCTAAGATGGCGACCGCTCAACAGAAAGCTTTTTGTGTTATTCAGTATGGCAGAAGTGAATCGACGACAGTTGTTCAGCGTGCATTTCGAACGAAGTATGGTGTTAAACCTCCTGATAGGTGGTGTATTAAACGTTGGTATAAACAGTTTACAGAGAATGGGTGTTTGTGCAAAGGGAAAAGTTCTGGACGGCCGAGAACGAGTGATGAAAATGTAGCACGCATCCAGCAAGCATTTGTTCGCAGCCCAGGAAAATCGACTCGCAGAGCTAGCAGAGAGCTGCAAATTCCACAATCAACTGTATGGAGAGTCCTACGAAAAAGGTTAGTTATGAAACCTTATCGTCTGAAATTGGTTCAAGCACTGTCTGCAGCTGATAAGATTAAAAGAATCGATTTCTGTGCTTTTATCCTTGCTCAAATGGAAACAGATGAATCTTTCGTTTCAAAGATTGTGTTTAGTGATGAAGCAACTTTCCACACTAACGGGAAAGTCAACCGTCACAATGTCTGTATATGGGGCACTGAGAATCCGCGGGAAACAACTCAGTATGAACGTGACTCGCCTAAGGTGAACGTTTTCTGTGCCATTTCAGCCAATAAAGTTTTTGGTCCCTTTTTCTTCGAAGGTGCTACTGTAACTGGACTACAGTATCTGGAGATGTTAGAGAATTGGCTGTTCCCTCAGCTCGAACAAGAAGCACAACAATTCATATTTCAGCAGGATGGAGCGCCACCACATTGGCACTTATCTGTCCGTAACTACCTGAACGTCAACTACCCGAGGCGATGGATCGGCCGCCAGGCAGCCCGTGACAGAGCACTTCATCACTGGCCTCCAAGAAGCCCTGATCTTACCCCCTGCGATTTTTTCTTATGGGGGTATGTTAAGGATATGGTGTTTCGGCCACCTCTCCCAGCCACCATTGATGATTTGAAACGAGAAATAACAGCAGGTATCCAAACTGTTACGCCTGATATGCCACAGAGAGTGTGGAACGAGTCGGAGTATCGGGTTGATATTGCTCGTGTGTCTGGAGGGGGCCATATTGAACATCTCTGAACTTGTTTTTGAGTGAAAAAAAACCTTTTTAAATACTCTTTGTAATGATGTATAACAGAAGTTTATATTATGTTTCTTTCATTAAATACACATTTTTAAAGTTGTGGTATTCTTTTTGAATCACCCTGTATATAGAAAAACGTCGCGGATGTACGCGTCGTTCTTCACGCTTTTATTCATTTAAAACTACCTTTACGAGTGCCTACAGAGCGTTAAATCGAGAGGTTATGCAAATCTGTTGCGTTAGTGGTATGATCAGGCAATGTGAGCATATACCGGGTGATCAAAAAGTCAGTATAAATCAGAAAACTTAATAAACCACGGAATAATGTAGATAGAGAGGTAAAAATGCTTGGAATGATATGGGGTTTTATTAGAACCACCCCATATTGCTAGACGCGTGAAAGATCCCTTGCGCGCGTCTTTGGTGACGATCGTGTGCTCAGCCGCCACTTTCGTCATGCTTGGCCTCCCAGGTCCACAGACCTCAGTCCGTGCGATTATTGGCTTTGGGGTTACCTGAAGTCGCAAGTGTATCGTGATCGACCGACATCTTTAGGGATGCTGAAAGACATCATCCGACGCCAATGCCACACCATAACTCTGGACATACTTTACAGTGCTCTTCACAACATTATTCCTCGATTACAGCTATTGTTGAGGAATGATGGTGGACATATTGAGCATTTCCTGTAAAGAACATCATCTTTGCTTTGTCTTACTTTGTTATGCTAATTATTGCTACTCTGATCAGATGAAGCGCCAACTGTAGGACATTTTTTGAACTTTTGTATTTTTTTGGTTCTAATAAAACCCCATGTCATTCCAAGCACGTGTATCAATTTGTACCTCTCTATCTACATTATTCCGTGATTTATTGTTTTCAAATTTATACTTACTTTTTGATCACCCTGTAGGTTCGCCTTCTTACTCTCCTTATCCTATAATTCAGTAACCTTATTTCTACTTCTTCTAACAATTGTAATTCAGCTTCTAGTAGAACGAAAAACCAATCCAAGTTCCCAATTTTTACTTTTAATTCTTTCGATGACTAGTTTCGGGCCGAGACCCATTTTAAAATCAACATTTTTTTCATGTCACCAGTCTTCTGACTGGTTTGATGCGTCCCGCTACAAATTCCTCTCCTGTGCCAACCTCTTCATCTCATAGTTGCACTTGAAACCTACGTCCTCAATTATTTGCTTGCTGTATTACTGTCTCTGTATTCATCTACTGTTTTTGCCCTCTACTGCTCTCTCTAGTACCGTTGAAGTCATTTCCTGATGTCTTAACAGATGTCCTATCATCCTGTCCCTTCTCCTTGTAAGAGTTTTCTACATATTCCTTTTCTCTCCTCATTCCTTACCTTATCTGTGTACCTAATTTTCGATATTCACCTGTGGCACTACGTATCAAATGCTTCGAGTCTCTTCTGTTCCGGTTTTCTCACAGTCCATGTTTCACTACAATACAACGCTGTGCTTCAGACGTACATTCTCAGAAATTTCTTCCTCAAATTAAGGCCTATGTTTGATACTAATACACTGCTCTTGCCCAGGAATGACCTTTTTGCTAGTGCTAGTCTACTTTTTATGTCCTCTTTGCTCCATTCGTCACTGGCTATTTTGCTCCCTAGGTAACAGAATTCCCTAACTTCATCTGCGTTGTGACCATCAATTGTGATGCTAAGTTTCTTGCTGTTCTCATTTCTGCTACTTCTCTTTACTTTCGTCCTTCTTCGATGTACTCTCAGTCAATATTCTGTAATCATTAGATTGTTCATTGCATTGACCTTATCATGTACTTGTTCTTCGCTTTCATTCAGGATAGTAATGTCATCAGCGAGTCGTATCATTGGTATCCTTTCACCTTTAATTTTAATTCCACTCCTGAAACTTTCTATTATTTCCACCATTGCCTCTTCGGTGTACAGTTTGAACAGTAGGGGGCAAAGATTACATCGCTGTCTTACACCCTTTCTTTTATATCCATCATTGCTTCTTCGCTGTACAGATTGAACAGTAGGTGGAAGGAGTACATCCCCGTCTTACACCTTTTTTAATCCGAGCGCTTCCTTCTTGGTCGTTGACTCTTCCGTGAAATCTTCTCGGGTGATCAGCCGAGTAAAGGCGTCGTCTTCTCGCAACGTTTCGAAGGGTTTCGTACCCATCATCTTCAAGCGAAGTGTCGAGATGCTGTGTTGCGCGGTCCTATAAAGTCTCCTGGACCAGTGACTGATTCCGGGCGCCGACCAATCAGGTACCTGCAGAATCAGCCGCCGCGCCAGTGGTGGGGGGTTCGCGGCGCGGACCGGGCGTCGAGTCCCCGCCGGTTCCTAATACGTCTGTGGCCGCTACCGTCTTCGTGCCGGAGCGTTCTCTTCTAATTTTAGTTATTGCGGGATTCCAAGCTGTACTAAGTTGGAAACCAGTGTCTCGATTGATCAGGTTGCTGTTCAACCGAATTTCTACAGCCTCTTTGAAAACTGAATCCCAAAATCCTTTAGCGTCACACAGCTTCTTCGTACCCTCAAAGAGGAAGGTGTGTCCTTCGTTAAGGCTATGTTCCGCTACCGCCGATTTTTCTGTCTGACCAAGGCGTACATTTCTAATGTGTTCCGAGCGCCTCTGCGTGATGCAGCGCTGCGTTTGTCCGATGTATTTCGTACCACATTCACATTCAATACTGTATACGCCCGGAGTCTGCAGTCCTAGGTGGTCTTTGACTGAGCCAAGTATGTCCTTAATTTTACTTGGGGCATGAAAAATTGTCTTGATGTTGTGTTTCTCCAGAATGCGGGCAATCTTGGCTGTTGGCGGTCCCGCGTATGGTAGAAATGCCAGGCATCTGGTCTCATCTTCTTCTTCTGGTGTGTCTACCTTCCTGCTCTTGTGTAGGGCGCGCGAGATTTGCGTCTCATTATAACCGTTGCTGCGGAAGGTCTTCCTTAGGTGTTGTAACTCTGCAGGTAGGCTGTCATCATCACAGATAGACTTGGCCCTGTGCACAAGTGTGTTAAGCACTGAGTTGCGTTGTGCTGGGTGGTGGCAACTCTGTGCATGAAGGTATAAATCCGTATGTGTCTTCTTCCTATACACAGCGTGACCCAAGGTGCCATCAGGGTGCCTCTTGATTAGAATGTCAAGGAAGGGCAAGCTTCCGTTTTCTTCCACCTCCATGGTGAATTGTATGTTGCTGTGTATGCTGTTGAGATGTCGCAGGAAGTCTTGTAGGTTCTCTCTTCCATGTGGCCACACGACAAAAGTGTCATCCACATATCTGTAAAAGGCTTTAGGTTTCAATGGGGCCGTGTCCAGGGCTATGTCTTCAAAGTGCTCCATGTAAAGATTAGCGATGCCTGGAGCTAAGCCATGGGGTCCACAAGTAAACAAAACACGACAAACCCAACCAGTCACACAAGAAAACAAAATACAACAACACACACAGACAAGGCCTGGGTTAAACCAAGGCCGGACACACCGAGGGCGACATATGCGGAAGTGGTTTCTCCCCCAAGGAACCATGAAAGCGTGGCCCAATCATCACAACACCAGACACTATCACGAGAACAACACCGGGAAACACACAGCATCAACGACCAGGTCCACCATGATGGAGGAAGCTCTAGGGAACCCCACACCCCCACACACACTCCCCCCCCCCCCCCCCCATGGATCAGTTGTTAGGCGTAATGGTGCAGACCATGAACCTCGTCATGGAAATGATGAAGGAATTCAGGGAAGCCCAGAAGCAGAACACACAGATCCTCGTCGCCCTTCAGGCAACAGTCCAGCAGTCGCTCCCCTCTGCGACTTCCTCAGCAGTTTCAAAACCCCATCATGGATAGACGACCAAACATCCATGGCCTGACAATGTGCGTCTTTAACGCAGACGGCATTGTTAACCAAGAGGTCGAGTTCAGAGAACTCATGATGGAGTTCTCCATCGACATATGCATGATGGGGGAAACCCACTTAAAACCGGGAACAAAAGCGACAGTCCCCAACTATGTTAGCTATCGCAAGGACAGGCCAACCCATGGCGGTGGAGTGGCCATATACATAAAAAGAGGGATCCCCCACCACCAGGTATTCTTACCAGCTACCAATAAAATCGAAGCAGTGGCAGTGGAAGTAGCCACTGCCACTGGACCCCTAACAATCGTTGCAATCTACCGACCCCCACAACACCAGATAGATGAGGAAGACATAGCTACTCAAGGGCAAATTAAAGGCAAACTCATAATAGGGGGCGACTTCAATGCCAAACATCCTGATTGGAATTCTAGAGTAACCTCCAGAGCAGGCGCCAGATTGCAACAACTAGCGCGCAACCACCATTTCGAAACATGGGGTCCAGTCGAGCCCACACATTTTCCAAAAAATGGAGGCAGGCCCGACGTGTTAGACATAGCTCTCACTAGGAGGATTACGGGGTTTGTGACCGCGAGGACGATCAACAGAATGTCCTCCGACCACAACCCAGTGATCCTAGAAGTCGACGTGGGAGAATGGGTAGCACTCCCACGGTACCAGACGTCTTACAAACGTACAAACTGGGAGCGATACCGAGAAACTGTCGCCTCTGATATCGCTCGCGCTCCGCCACCTACTGCCGAAACAGTAGAACAAGCGCTACAAGACCTGACAGGTACCATTCTGCAGGCAGCAGAAGAGGCCACCCCCCCACAAAGGGATGGCCCGCCGCCGCAAATACAGCTCCCGGAACACTTGCTAGCTCAAATTCGACATAAGAACAGAGTGGCAAAAGAGTGGAAGATAACCAGAAACCAGGCCACAAGGAGGCTGCTCAATCGTCTACAGAGAGAATTGAAGGTAGCGCTCAATGAGCACAGAAACCAGCAATGGCAAAACCGCCTCACAACCCTCAAAGTAGACGATCACACACTTTGGCAAGCAACCAAACAATTCACAAAAAGACGCGCTAGAATGCCGCCACTGCACGGCGAGCGGGGTATGGCCTACAGCCATGCTGAAAAGGCCAACGCCCTCGCCGACACTTTCGAGAAGCAGTTTCAAGCGGCTGAACCCCAGGATGATGAGCATGAAAGAGTGGTCCGTCGTCAACTGGCTGTCTTCCTCAATGCTGAGGAGGACCCAGAAGACGAACCCACAATTTTTGCCCCTGAAGACGTGGCAAAAGTAATTAGGTCCCTCCCCTCCAAAAGGGCGCCAGGACATGACAAAGTCACCAACCAGTTGGTCAAAAACCTCCCACCCTCGGCGATCGAACACCTCGCGAACGTCTTCAACGAGATTACTCGTACCCGCGAGTTCCCAGCTTGCTGGAAACACGCGGAATTGGTCGCAATACACAAACCAGGGAAAGACCCTCTATTCCCGCAGCACTACAGGCCGATTAGCCTCTTGCCAACTCTCAGCAAGATCTATGAGCGCCTCATGCTAAGACCCATACAAGAACATATTACCAGAGAGTAAATTCTGCCGGATTTCCAATTCGGATTCCGGCAGAACCACTCTGCCCCACAACAGATCATGAGAGTGGTTGAAGCGGCCACAGAGGGCTTCAACCACAGAGGCTACTGCGGGATAGTGCTACTAGACGTAGCCAAAGCCTTTGATTCAGTATGGCATAGAGGGCTACTCTACAAGTTGTACACACAAGGGTTTCCCGGGAGTATAGTTCAGCTGATCAAGAGCTACCTCACCAATAGGACTTTCTCCGTCAAAGTAGAAACTGCCACCTCCACCAGAAGGCGTATTCGTGCTGGGGTGCCACAGGGATCGGTCCTGGGGCCCGTATTGTACAGTTTGTACACTGCGGACACTCCAACGGCCCCCCTGGTGCACACTGCACAGTACGCTGACGATACAGCCTTCTACACGAGAAACGCGAACAAGGACCTGGTCATTCGTAGGCTACAAAGGGTTTTAGATGACACAGAAACTTGGGCCCGTCGCTGGCGAATCACCATCAATTCTGAAAAGACGCAGGCAATGCTGATTACCCGTAGGCTCGGATGGCGCGAACCTCCTCAACGCCCCCCCCCCCCTCCACCTTCACCTAAACGGAACCCAACTCCCCTGGCGCAGAACCGCCAAGTATCTTGGCGTAACCTTGGACTCTCGTCTTACGTGGAAACCCCACATAGACGAGGTCCATAGGAAGGTCTGCGCCAGAATGTCCATCCTGTACCCAATCCTCAACTCATCCAGCTCCCTATCCTGCTCAGTAGGAGTGAACGTATACCAGGCCCTGATCCGGCCAGTCATGGAATACGCGTGTCCTGTCTGGGGATACGCGGCGAAGCAGCACCTGGACACTCTCCAGAGGCTGCAGAACCGCGCCCTCAGGAGGGCACTGCGTTTACCCCTTGGATTCCCTATTGACGACTTGCATGCCGCTGCGGAAATCCCACTCCTGAGAGAGCGTTTCCAAGACCTGGCAAGGGCCTTCTATGAAGGTACTTCCAGATCGGGAAACGCCCTCATCCATTCCCTAGGTCGGTATGACATGTCCCGCGATAAACACAATCGCCCCATGACGATCTTTGACGACTAAGTCGAAGAGAAAAATCCCAATACCCATTCCCAAATCCTGCTCCTACCCCAAATACTACAAATATCTCGCCAAACCTCAGGCAAGTACCAGACTCACACAGAACAAACATCACAATCTCACAGACATCCAAAAAGTACGGAAATAATCACACACACAAGCACACAGGGGAGTAAAAGCCGCAAGGCTACAAACTCCCCCTCACACTTCCCCAAAGAGGGGAAAGTAATAGATGTGAGCAGCGCAGCAGCAGCATCTCGACACTTCGCTTGAAGATGATGGGTACGAAACCCTTCGAAACGTTGCGAGAAGACGACGCCTTTACTCGGCTGATCACCCGAGAAGATTTCACGAATGGAATACGCCGAGAAAGTCTCAAATCACATTTCGTTGACTCTTATTATTTGCTCTTGGCTCTTGTACATATTGTATATCACCCGTCCCTCCATACAGCTCACCCCTGCTTTTCTCGGAATTTCGAACATCTTGCACCAATTTACGTTGTCGAACGCTTTTTCGAAGTCGACAAATTCTATCAACATGTCTTGCTTCTCGGGTGCCTTTACATTTTCTAAAGCCAAACTGATCGTCATTTAGCACATCCTGAATTTTCTTTTCCGTTCTTCTGTATATTATCTTTATATTATCTGTATAGTATCTGAAGATGTCACATGTGACGCAGCATGTGAAAGTTGCTGGATTTGGACGGGTTACTCCTGTAACTGAAATATCAGATCTGAAGATGGTTCTGAATGAACCGAAACCGGTCATATGAATTTAAAAAAATTTGCAATCAAGACGGATTTTAAGTAACAGAATACATGTTCACCGTGAGACACCCCGGAGAGGCGTTGACGGAGGTCGCATAGCAACGGTTCCATAGCAAATGCATACAACAGTGAAGAGATCGGGCAACCTTGACTCACGGATCGGTGGATCGGGATGGGAGGAGTAAGACGGCCATTGTAGAGTACACGAGACGTAGCTTCACGAAGGAGATGCATTACGATGTCGACGGTAGTATCAGGGTAGGCCATATGGCGGAGCAGGGGAAGTCGTGATCGACTTGATCGAACCCCTGGCTGAAGTCAAGAGCTGCCAAAAGTCCAGGCATACGACCAGCGTGAACAAGAGCGATTATGTCCCGATAGTGGAAGAGGACAGTGCGGGTGTTACTAGCACGTCCCAAGGAAGTTTTATCGGGGGAAACCACGTACCGAGCTGTCAGCTTAAGCCGCGCAGCCAACAGTCGGGTAAAGTTCTTTGTATCGCTGCTGAGTAACGTCAGGGGGAGGTAATCGCATGTCCGTGAGGTACCCCGAGGATTGTGGATTGGAATGAGGAAACCATCGAGGAAACCATCCGGAATCGGCACGAAATGTGGGGTCGTTCCGCTATGACATGATACACAGATGGACTCTCTTGCACTAACCCATGTGTGTGCGCGCCCTGACCGTGGCGCCTTCAAGGTGGCGGCGAGAGAGGGAGGTGAGCTGTGCCTTGCCATGATTCGCCATCGCCTGGCGCTATGGCGAATACGGCGTCATAGTACATTACCGGAGAATGTCGAAACAGAATTCTGAGTCCGTCGCCACCATGCCGCAACGTCCCTTCCGTATCCAGTCAAGGCCTCGCGGAGAGCATCCGCCATGACAAGGCAGACTGATAGGCATCATGCCGTTGACGACAAGCGGACCACGTGGTCTCGATGAGCTGCCAGCAGTCGGATGAAGTAAGATGGATCGTGTTCTGTTTCCGTGGTCCACAGCCGCGCCACACCCTTTGGCGGCAGAGATTGATGGCGCAGATATATGCGTCATGGTCAGAGAACGCAGTGGGCCGGACTTCAGCAGCGGCACCCCACTGACAATATTGAGGGAGACGTAAACACGATGGAGTCGATTGGCAGAATGGCTAGTGAAATGCGTAAACCCTTGACGATTGCCATGAACCTGCTCCCAAGAATCCACTAGGCTGAGGTGCTGGAGAATTGCTACTAGCGCCGCGCACGGAGAATGATGAGGTAGTTGGTCCTTGGGTGCCTGGGTGCAGTTGAAATTGCCGGCCGCGGTGGTCTCGCGGTTCTAGGCGCGCAGTCCGGAACCGTGCGACTGCTACGGTCGCAGGTTCGAATCCTGCCTCGGGCATGGATGTGTGTGATGTCCTTAGGTTAGTTAGGTTTAAGTAGTTCTAAGTTCTAGGGGACTGATGACCACAGCAGTTGAGTCCCATAGTGCTCAGAGCCATTTTTTTGCAGTTGAAATTGCCTCCTATGATAAATGCGTCCTAACGACCCAGGAAGAGAGGCGTGGCTGTCTCTCAGAAGAAGGTGGAACGTTCACGGCGGCGACCCTAACATGATGACGCATACACATTTATGATAAAATGTTCAAATATGTGTAATTTCTTAAGGGAGCAAACCGCTGAGGTCATCGGTTCCTAGACTTACACATTACTTTAACTAACTTACGATAATAATAACACACACACACACACACACACACACACACACACACACACACACATACACACATACCCATGCCCGAGGCAGTACTCGATCCTCCGGCGGGAAGTGCCGTGCAATCCGTGACATGGCGCCTCAAACTGCGCGGTCACAGCGTGTGGCATTTACGATCCTGACGCCACTAAACGTGCCATCCTCCGGCATCAGGGAGATGGACAACTGCACCAGCGAGGATGCCGTCACGTAAGAGGATCGCCACCCCAGTAGGGGAGGCATCAGAGACATTTGCTGTAAAACCATGGGGAGCACAGAAAGTTGCAACATACACCTCCTCAAGGAGAGCTACGTCAACGTCCGTGGTATACAGCATGTCATGGAGTGAAACTAGTTTGTGGCGTACGCGAATGGTGTTCACACTGACAATGGCTATCCAATAAGTCTGGAAAGTTGCCATCATCAGGAGGACAGGCAATTCAAACACGGGGGGAGCCCAGGGAACTCCCTGTTAGGCCCTCACTGGACACATCACAGTGACGGGGAGGGAACCGATACCACCAAGGGAGGGTCGTTCTGTACACCTCCAAAATGTCCATCATCAGCATCGACGTCGATCGTCTAGGAGACAGACGTGTCACTGGGCCGGTGCAGTGGAACATTTTCAGAGGTGCGTCCACAGGTAGCGCCAGACACAGACAGGGAGGCAACCGATTCACACGGAGGCAGGAAAGATGGAGGCAGAGAAGGACGTCGCGTCGTCAGGTGTCAGGGCGTCAGAGGACAGCGCACCATCAGTGGCAGGGTCGTCGTCCTTCCGATGGAAGCAGTCATCAGAAGGGGTACGGCGTTGTCTCTTCCGTTTCCTCGGCGACCGTTGCTTCCTGACGTGCTATTGGGCGTCGGATGGCGGGCGTCTAACGTTCGACATGTGGTCGGATGGCAGAAAGGCGGACGTAGGTGCAGCTCCATGATCAACAGCCATAGTTTTGCGACAGGCAGCTTGTGCCTGCTAACGGTCGTCCTTCATTTGGATTGCCTTCGGCTAGGGTACAGGAGAGACGGGCAAAACGTCCATCGTGATCGTCGAGAGGAGCCGACACCGGTTCCGACTAGTTCAGAAGGGGTGTAGCAGGCAGCACCGCCGCAGACGCTTAGGACAGAGGTAACACAGTGGGCGCCGCTGGAAGAGCGACGTCTCGAAGGGCGTCCAAACCAGTCTACGTCGGAGACATTCAGAACGGATATGGCCTTCCTGGGTACAACCTGTACAGATGCGAGGCTGGCCATCCTACATGACGACAGCCCTGCAGCCAGCAATAACCAAGTAGGAAGGCACGTGTTTCGTAGTTCAGTTTTTAACTGACGGACACCACAGAGGACACGGCATGTTTCTAACCTCTTCCACGTTGCAGCCACGTGGCTAACGACATTGCCGTAAGGTTTAAAGGCGGCCACCACAAAGTTCGACGGTTCTTCAAACGGGAGTTCGAAAACCCGCAACGTTTGGTGGCCACAACCAGCGTGATTAACCACTACAGTCCCTATATGTCCGTCAGAGTATCGGAACTTGAGATCGTTAGCGTGGCGCCGCAAAACGTCGGCGCACAGCTCGTCATTCTCAAGTAGTACTGAGGATCGAAAAATGTATTCCGAGAAAGTCTTGTGATGGAAGACGCATTTCGTCCCGTATAAAACGTTCAGCTTCATACGTCTTCAGTCGTTCGTGATGTAAGGGAAAAATTAATTTAAATGTGGCTTGGCGGTAAGAAAAAGCCATGATGGTCAATGAAATCGGACTCTGAGAAGCATGTCTACGTGGAAGTAGACAAACGCGCGCTCGCTCGTAAGCAGCACAACAGGCGAGACGGAAACAATGCATCCGCACCTCACCATTGACAAAGGTGAAGAGACGCTACCCACTACCAAATCATCATAACATAGACGAAACTGGCATTTCCGAATATGTCAAAAGTGTGCAATGAACATTTACAGTGCATACAAATAACATCAGGTATCTGCATGCACTGTAAATGTTCATTGCTCATTTCTGTCACCCTCGGAAATGCCGTTTTCGACTATGTCATGATGATTTGAAAATGGGTCTCGGCCAGAAACTGCACTACTGGCCATTAAAATTGCTACACCACGAAGATGACTCGAAATTGAACGAACAGGAAGAAGATGCAGTGATATGCAAATAATTAGCTTTTCTGAGCATTCACACAAGGTTGGCGCCGGTGGTGACACCTACAACGTGCTGACATGAGGAAAGTTTCCAACCGATTTCTCATACACAAACAGCAGTTGACCTTCGTTGCCTGGTGAAACGTTGTTGTGATGACTCGTGTAAGGAGGAGAAATGCGTACCATCACGTTTCCCACTTTGATAAAGGTCGGATTGTAGCCTATCGCGATTGCGGTTTATCGTATCGCGACATTGCTGCTCGCGTTTGTCGAGATCCAGCGACTGTTAGCAGAATATGGAATCGGTGGGTTCAGGAGGGTAATACGGAACGCCGTGCTCGATCCCAACAGCTTCGTATCAGCAGAAGTCGAGGAGACAGGCATCTTATCCGCATGGCTGTAACGGATCGTGCAGCCACGTCTGGATCCCTGAGTCAACAGATGGGGCCGTCTGCAAGGCAACAACCATCTGCACGAACAGTTCGACGACGTTTGCAGCAGCATGGACTATCAGCTCGGAGACCATGGCTGCGGTTACCCTTGACGCTGCATCACAGACAGGAGCGCCTGCGATGGTTTACTCAACGACGAACCTGGATGCACGAATGGCAGAACGTCATTTTTTCGGATGAATCCAGGTTATGTTTACAGCATCATGATGGTCGCATCCGTGTTTGGCGACATCGCGGTGAACTCACATTGGAAGCGTGTATTCGTCATTGCCATACTGGCGTATCACCCGGCGTGATGGTATGGGGTGCTATTTGTTACACCTCTTGTTCGTACTGACGGCACTTTGAACAGTTGACGTTACATTTCAGATGTGTTACGACCCGTGGCTCTACCCTTCATTCGATCCCTGCGAAACCCTACATTTCAGCAGGGTAATGCACGACCTCATGTAGCAGGTCCTGTGCGGGCCTTTCTGGATACAGAAAATGTTCCACTTCTACCCTGGCCAGCATATTCTCGAGATGTCTCACCAATTGAAAACGTCTGGTCAATGGTGGCCGAGCAACTGGCTCGTCACAATACGCCAGTCACTACTCTTGATGAACTGTGGTATCGTGTTGAAGCTGCATGGTTAGCTGTACCTGTACATGTCATCCAAGACTCAATTCCCAGGCGTATCAAGGCAGTTATTACGGCCAGAGGTGGTTGTTCTGGGTACTGATATCTAAGGATCTATGCACCCAAATTGCAACATGGCAGTTCTAGTATAATATATTTGTCCAATGAATACTCTTTTATCATCTGCATTTCTTCTTGGTGCAGCAATTTTAATGGCCAATAGTGTAATCACCGAATGAATGAAATGTAAAAATTGGCTACCTGAACTGCTTTTCCGTTCTACTGTTTAACTGAAGTTGCTGATCCAAGCTACTCCAGCATGCTGGAAGTTCGTCCAGCTTTTAGTTGCAGTGGCTTGGCTCGCAGCAGAAGTGAGTGCGCCAGGGCTGAGCGAGAATGCAGGTTTCACAGGGGACGGCCTCCAGCGGCAGGCCCTGGGCTTGAGGTTCGTGAAATCTCTGAATAAGCTTTCTCGTCGCCGTTTCACTGCACTCTCGAGAGGCGCCTCTCATGGAAGTCAAAATCTTAAGAATTTCGGCAGAGGAACGGTAGAATTCCTCCTTCGAACACTCCTGTTTAGTTTTGCTCTTTTTAGAGAAATTCCGAACCAAGCGTGGGAACGCTGCAATTTTAGTAATGCTGGCTCCCTCGCAAGCATAGAATGGAACACCACATGAGATTGGACAGAATTTGTTTTTTTCGTTTTTCTAATACAGTATGCTCTGTCCTGTAATTGGGAAAGTCGTGAAAGGAATGATAGGACGTGGGGAACGGGAAGTTTCGTAATTTCCAACGCGAGAGTCTGGCGTCGTTCCATCCTTATTTCACTCTTGAGAAATCTTCCGGTATTTTCTGACTCAGGCGGACTGCTTGCCGAGGTTAACGGGCATCCCTGTGTCCTGTTGCCCTGGCAACGGACAGCAGGTACTTACTTCTGCTTGGTAACTGGCAAGTGGAGACCGGCCAACTGCCTTGGCACACAGCCAAGTAAACAGTTTTCTGTCTAACCACTTCTGAAGGAGTAAGCTCTGTTTATAACTGCAAGATGTGACAGACTGCTGGTTATGATCACGGAAAGTGGAAAGGAGTGAGAAAAATTTTCGTTCGCTGTTATATGTTAGGAATATTTCGGCTCCAATTGTTTATTCAGGAGCTTCACTCAAGGGCATACGTTTCACTCTTCCGTTGGAAGTTTTTCTTCAGTCTGTGTTGAAGCCGGCACAAGTTTTGGTATTGCTCCGGACGCATAGCGCCGTTCTCTTAAATTGGGACAGGGTTTTCTCGGAAAATTATTTCAGCGTATGGATGGTTTAGTCGTGATTCAACCACGGCCAGATGACTCTATAATCACAGACCAGTCATGTAGCACGTACGCCGAACAGCGCCGAGCGGTATGCTAGGGAAGTCAGGTGGGAAGACTCAGGATAATTTCTTTCCGTTGAAATGTTTCCCTTTCCTCTTCAAGGTAGGCTTAATTTCGTTAGCACCCGTAATGCACATTTATTGTTAGTCAATAAGGAGAATTTGTCTCGTGAACGGAAGTAGGAAACCCCTTGGTTTCTATTTCCTCCTTTTCCGTATCCAAACAAACGTCAACTAATTCAATTAAATTCATTTTCGTTTTTAAATGGAGCTTATGGTTCATGTTAAATGTGATCAGTGGTTGTTGTCACGTCCACTGTCCATCTGTGTGGTGAGAATAAACGGTATTGCCGACCGTTGTGGCCGAGCGGTTGTAGGCCCTTCAGTCAGGAACCGCGCGACCGCTACGGTCGTAGGTTCGAATCCTGTCCCGGGCATGGATGTGTGTGATGTCCTTAGGTTAGTTAGGTTTAAGTAGTTCTAAGTTCTAGGGGACTGATGACCTCACATGTTAAGTCCCATAGTGCTCAGAGCCATTTGAATAAACCGTATTCACTGAACGTTACATCTTGTTTCAAGTAGTAGCATCATTCATTCCTGAAATTTGTAGACTATGAGTGCAGTTTGAAGAAAGTACCAATTTGAAGTTACGTAAGGCAGGTGCGTTATGAAGAAGTACTAAATTTAAATTCAAGAAAGTCAGATCCATTATAAAGTGGTACCAAATTAAATTCATGTAAGTCAGATGCGTAATTACAAATAGTCATGGGCAGGAGTAATGTGTGCTTCATGATGGACCTTAAATTGAATGTCGTGTGGTCAAATTCATTCGTTTAGATGCGGTGTTCAGATCCTTACTCGAGTTTATTAGAGATTCAACCTGAGGGGAGTAGTGTGGTATTTCGCCTATGCACACACGAGTCAGAGGACAATTAAGAAAATCTGCAAACTGGTATTTCGCATATTTATAAAAAGTGTTTGTCAGTTCATTATTCGATTTTAGAAAATCTCAATGAAATATTCATGGAATTATACGTCCAATTATTTCTGGGATATATTTGCTCGAAGTTCTTGGAAATGTGAACGGTGCAGGTTAATTATCGAATATTGTTGTGTTTTATTTTGAGTTTCACAACATATTAAGCAGATGCCGTGTTTATAAATCGAACTTCATTGATGCGTTACTAAATAAATGTGTGGGAACTTTTTTTTTATTTTCAAATAAACTCCTGCCATTTAATTTTAATTTTGTGGAGGGCAAATGACATAAAATATCACTGCCAATATTTACGACGCGAGATGTGCACGTAATCAGCTATTTTGTGTGACTGAAAAACACACACAAATTGGTACAAAGTGGAAATATGCAATGATTTTAACAGTAAATGAAAATTGTTAACAGCGCCGTATGAACATATCTTGAATAGCTATTTACGTTAAAGCTGATAGAAGATATGATTTGAATCACAGTGACGATGTCTGTTGTACGTTTTTTAATGCAATGATAAAACCTAGGACCGTTTTCCGCCAACTGGAAGGGCCAATGGAAAATTACGTGCGGCCACAGCTGCCGGGTTTTCCCTTTAACTAACTGCTTTGAAAGTGATGCCATCAGCTGCGTTACACACTTTTAGTCCTTTACTCGTCGTTCTCTGAACATTGATTACCATTTGAGACGAGATATCTTTGCAGGTAGTTGTGATACAGCTTTCCGTATCGTCAGCTGAATGTAGCAGGTGATACCAGCAGGCTGACAGGTCCTCTGTGGAAGTCTACACTGTGGAGCAGTGCTGTCTCCTAGACCACGCAGTGGTTAGCACACAGGACTCGCATTCCGGAGGACGACGGTTCAAACCCGAGTCCGGATTTCCCTAAAATCGCTTCAGGCAAACGCCCGAATGGTTCTTTTGAAAGGGCACAGTCGGCTTCCTTTCTTAATCCGAAGAGACCGATAACCTCGTTGTTTGGTCCCCTGTCTTCAATCAACCAACCAATCAACCGACCGTATTAGACCATTAAATCCTGCTTTGCTATGTTGCACAGCATCCAAGGTCGTAAGTGAAGGCAGGTATCTACTACTGTTGAACTTATCTGACTCTCATTTACTTCGTTTTAGTGCCCGCTCTGTCTATAATGACTGTTTGAACGTCTTTGCATCAAACGTCTAGCGATGATAGATCGCGTTATGGGAGACCAGCGACGAAATGTTCGCCGACAGTTCATGGCGATACGAGGCGTCATTTCATTTGTTTCACCGGCCCCGGGACTACGAGATTTCTCCGAACTGGCAGGGTCTCCTAACCATGGGTCCCGACCTACTTAATACCTACCCCAGTAAACTGATAGATCGATTTTCGACAAGAAAATCTTAAGAATGGGTGTATCTAAGCGGGGAAAGCTATTTTAAGGCCAAATCAGGAACTTTAATTTTTTTCTGCCTAACGCGTTTCACGCACGGCGAATGACTGGATTTCAGGCAACACAAACTGCCTAGGCACCCCGAAGAGCGTCTACATAGTGCGGCCTCTCAGGGGAATAATCAATAACAAAAAGATGCCTAGCGTCACCAAGAAGCGTAAGCGAACATTTTGTCTCGGACAAAAGTTGTTCCCCGTGAAGTGATCAATTACCATTAGACGTTGTAAGCAAGGAGTTTGATGCTATATACTAGCATAGTGCCGGCTGCTTCGCTCGCATTGACTATGTGGGCTGCACAGACTTTTTTTCCTTAATCGAATTTTTATATTATTTGCAAAGTGCTACACTTCCTAACTTAACACCTTAAATGAAGTTACGGCACCATCGTGTTTGCTGTATATACTCCTGACCGAAAAGGGATTCAGGGAGCAGCAATCCAAGAATTTTGTTAATCATATCTTCTGTGTTCTTGTGGTGGTACTTCCACAGAAACTTCATCCTCTAACACGTGTTACTTTATATCTAGCCGAGAAGTGAAATATCAGTTTTCATAGATTTATCTTTGAAACTGTTTTTAACATAGCGAAATACTTTCTTAAAAATTTCATCCTCTATTTTACCCCCTTAACGGTTGAATTTCCAAAAATACTGAAAAACGTATTTTTTAAAATTATGACTGAGAAAACAAATACCGGTTATTGTAGGTCTAGCTTGAAAATTGCATTAATAACGACTTATTTTAAAAAAGTATTTCATCCCCTGTTTCACCCCCTTAGAGTTGTAATTTCGCACAATCCCTCTTGAATGATGCCTCCCGTAAAAGATTCACAGACTGTACAGATTTCCAGTAAGTGTATCAGTCTGGCCCTAATCCACCGCCTTATAATTTCCAAAAAACAGTGAAACAAGTATTTTTTTGACTTCTAACTGAGAAGCCAAACAGGAACTGTAACAGGTGTATCTCTAAAAATGTCTTCACAATGAAATATTTTCATAAAGCATTTCACCACCCTATCTCTCCCCTTCAGGCGTTGAGAATCCAAAAACAGTGAATACAAATTTTCAAAGATTGAGCTTCAAAAAATTCTTGCATAATGAAGTATTTTCATAAAAATTTTCATCCCCTATTTCACCCTCATAAGGACCCAATTTCCAAAAACAGTGAAACACGTGTTTTTTACTTCCAACCAAGTATCCAAATTCAAATCTTGATATATTTAGGTATAAAAATGTATTCCTAATCAAATATTTCATAAAATAGCTCCATAGGGACTAAATTTCCAAAAACAGTGACACACGTATTATTTATTTGTGAGAAGTCAAATACCAGTTGTTATAGATCTAGGTTTAAAAATACTTCAGTAGCTCTTTGATGATTCATTTCCCAAAAAAAATCTTTCAGCCACCATTTTTCCACAATGGGATTTAAATTTAAAAAATTCTGAGACGTATATGTCTTTATTTATGACTGAGAAACCAAGTACAGATTTTCTTAGGTGTAGCCTAACAATTGCCTTATAGCGAAAGGTTTTAAAAAGCCTTTCATCCCCTATTTCACATCCTTAAGGGTGGAATGTCGCAAACCCCTTCTTAAATGTCACATGTGGTGTAAGATCAACACCCTCTGCAAATTTCAAGTTTCTACCCTTAACGATTTGGGGTAGGCAACGATGAGTCAGTGAATAAGTGAGTCAGTCGGGATAAATGTGCAATAACCACTTACACACAGCAGGTGGCAGCACTAGTAAGTGGGGCACATAGAGGTACTCAGGGGAATGTGGACAACAGTGCAGTCGTTGTCGTAATGCGGAAACAGAGCGGTTTATCTGACGTTCAGGTAAGCATAATCATTGGCTTTCGGGCAAAGGATGTTTGTATTTCTGAACCGGCTAAGTTTGTAAGCTGTTTGCGTGCCACCATGGTTAAAGCAGACCGTGCATGGCTAAACTGTGCTAAGCAAAAGTAGTGCCGAGGCAAATGCGGTGCACGATGAGCCACACATGACAGGCATGAACGACTGCTGCCTAGCTGTATACTGGTGAATAGATGTGCAACTGTTGATCAGCTGACCGCCCATATGTGTAGTGCGTGCAGAATAATGAGGCCAGTAGAAGTGGCGACAGCGGGAAATGCGTGAGGAGAGAGGTGGGGGCTGTGGGTAGGCGCTATAGGGGAAATGCCAATCACTGGAGGGAAAGTGCCCTTTTGAACTGAAGTCTAGAATCACATTTTTTGTAAATATTAAGGGAGCCCCTTCACGCCTACCCTTGCATGTTGACTGTTCAAAAAGTCCTGTCACCTCTTCTTTGGTTAGTATCTAAAAGGAATTCCGCCGAAAATACAGTGATCTATTTTCTCCTGGCTTGTTAACCATTTATAGCTTTCAGAGAAGCGTTACAAGTGACGAATTTTGAGTAAAACCTACACGTTTCTCTAGTTGCCATGTTAAAATTTGCTTCCTATGCCTAAACTCAGTGGAGTTTACCCTGTCTCGCCTCACTAACATGTTGTGCAGACGAAATTGCGAGAGAATTCTGAAACAGTGGTTTATTAAGTTTATTAAGCGAGGAACTGAAGAAAAGTAAGGTCAGCATCTTATAAGAAAAGCAAATCCCGGTACAAAATAGACGTGCTTACGTTGTTCTAAACCCCATAGCATTTCTCATTTCACCAGCTATCGATGGCCCTTAAAATTACATCCTTTCTTGGGAAAGTCTGTAGTTAATGGAATAACGCGGCAGGTAATGAATTTTTGCATAATAAGCACGGCAATGTACTCTCCTCTTTGTGTGCTATCATTTGAAAAAATCTCATTTCGATATCTCAAACCGTTTATGAAATATGAGGAATGTTGTGGATATTTCACTCTGGCTTTACTGTTGGCACAGTGCGATCGCTAATGAGTGCGCTATATCTGATCAATTTTCTCAAGATTGGTGACGGGCAGAGAACTCCACCCAAGTCTACAGAAAGATTCAATACGTTAGCTAAATTTCGTATGCACAACAAATAATGTAATATGCACCAAATGCAAAATCATAGTGAACCGTATTGTTCATTCCAAATTTTTTTGAAATTTCGCACGGTCTGGTACTTCCCCAATTAGTAGGACCATTAACGAAATGATGGGCACATCATAATGAACCTGACGTATAAAGCTACAAGTGTAGTAGAAGTGAATTTTTTTACCAAATAGTTTCTATAAAATCGTTTGAGAAAGATTGCAGGGCTAGCGCGTCGATTGTGTCATGGTTGACTGGCCGAAAGGTCGCAAACACTTGTCGCCCTCCCCTTCTGAGCAAACGAATGAAGTCACCCAGCGCATTGGACGAAAACTGGTCACTGAAGGTTGGCCATGGTACCATGCGCGACCTATACCGAAGGGCTTCCGACAGAGTCTCCTCATCCGTAGCTCAGCAAAGGTTGCCGTGTACGGGCCTCTGCTGCAGGCACATGGTTCGTGCACCGATGCTGAGTGCTGTTCATCGGCGACGCAGGCTGCAATTTACACGCCAATAGCGAAACTAGACAGCCGCTGAGTGGCGACAGGCGCCCTTCCAGATGAATCACGTTTTGGATCCCGTTGGCCATTGGCATGAATGGCCTGGAACGTCTGAAAGCAAACACCCTGCAACAATGGTTGGAAGGGTCCAGACCAGACGAGGGAGCATTATGGTCTGGAGAGTGTTTTCGTGGCATTCCCTGGGTGATCTCGTCTTTCTGAAAGGCACAGTGGATCATCACGGTATGCGTCTGTTCTTGAGGAACATGCCCACCCCTACATGCAGTTAATTTTCCTCGGCTCAACAACATCTACCAGCAGGACAGCGCAACGTGTCACATAGCTCGAAGTGGCTCGAAGAGCACGAGGATGTTCATCCGAGAAACGTAGTGCAGCTGCGCACGGCACTGCAGTCAGCATGGCTCCACATCCCTGTCGATAGCTTCTAGAACCTCACTAACTCTCCTGCGGCACGTCTGGCAGCGGTCCGACTTGGAAAAGTTAGTTACTTAGGCTTTAGAGCGGTTGTCGTATTTACGTTACCGAACAATATAGACATCGCGGGCACAACTTCATAGGAAACTTTCGCATACTGCGTCACTATAAAGTACCATGTTGCTGTTGTTGTGTTCTTCAGTCCAGAGACTGGTTTGATACAGCTTTCAGTGCTACTCTATCCTGTACAAGTCTCTTCATCTCCGAATAACTACTGCAACCTACATCCTTCTGAACCTGCTTGGCTTATTTATCTCTTGGTCTCCCTCTATGATTTTTACCCTCCACGCTCCCCTCCGGTACTAATTGGGTGATCCCTTGATGCCTCAGAACGTGTACTATCAACCGATCCCTTTTTCTTGTCAATAGTTGTGCCACAAATTCCACTTCTCCCCAATTCTGTTCAGTACCTCCTCATTAGTTATATGATCTACCCATCTAATCTTCAGCATTCTTCTGTAGCACCACATTTCGAAAGCTTCTATTCTCTTCTTGTCCAAAGTATTTATTGTCCATGTTTCACTTCCATACATGGCTACACTCCACATACAAGTAAGTATTTTCAAAAAATACATCCTGACACTTAAATCTATATTCGATGTTAACAAATTTCTCTTCTTCAGAAACGCTTTCCTTGCCATAACTAGTCTACATTTTATATCCTCTCCAATTCGACCATCATCAGTTATTTTGCCCCCAAATAGCAAAACTCATCTACTACTTTAAGTGTCTCATTACCCAATCCAATTCCCTCAGCATCACCTGATTTGATTCGACTACATTCCATTATCCTGGTTTTGCTTTTGTTGATGTTCATCTTATATCCTCCTTTCAGGATACTGTCCATTCCGTTCAACTGCTCTTCCAGGTCCTTTTCTGTCTCTGACAGAATTGCAATCTCATTTATTTCTTTTCCGTCGATTTTAATTCTCCAAATTTTTCCTTTGTTTCCTGTACTGCTTGCTCAGTATGCAGATTTAATAACATCGGGATTAGGCTACAACACTGTCTCACTTCCTTCCCAACCACTGCTTCCGAAGTACTATAACTCGATGATTCTTATGTAGAGTAACTGCTGCAGTAGAGAAATGAAAGAAATACGGAATGAGACGAACGAAAATGACACTTTTATTCAAAGACAGTGATGAGAAAGGAGTCAGTGCGATTTATGATGGTCCCCTCGACATTACAAAAGGCGCTACATGATTCTTAGTTGGGTGTCTGATAACCACGGAGGCATTGCATGCTTTGCCACATGCTCACATGCTGGTCGCAAGGTTGACAAGCTATTGTGGTAGGGCGCTAGCGCGGTTGACGATTGCTGGACGATCGTTGGTACATGTGGAAGTGCTGCAACACGTGTCTCCAACACACCCCTCATGTGTTCGATGGCATATAGGTTGGGGGAACCGACCAGCCAGTCCGTTCGACGAATATCTTCTTGTTCCACGAGGTCTTCCACTTGCAGTATTCGATGCTGTTACGCATGAAGTCAGGGCTGAATGCACACCCGGGAAGCCGCACTTAGAGAATGAGAACAGTGAGATAGCAACGCTGACAGCTGAAAGTACCGCGTTGACAGATCTGAAGGTCAGTACACTCATGCAACATTATGCCACCCCACACCACACCTCCCTCAGATCATCAAAACGATCATGTTCGACCATGTTGGACATACCTTCATTTGGCGAGAGGTGGATACACGGAAAGCACCCCGGAACGCTGTCGAGCATAATAGTTTTGATGCTCCACGTGTCATAGTGTGGGGAAGCATAAAGTCCCATGGGCATAATGTCTTCCAAGTCTTTGGATCATTAACCTCACTGGTCAACGTTAGCGTGACACTGTACTGCTTTCCCATGTGTGTTTTTTCGTATACGAGCACACTTGTCGAGCTTTTTGGATCTTGACGATCCAGATATCTTCCTAATTTAGATATCACATCCGTAAAATCATGTTTCACTACTTATCATTACACATGTCGTTAGTTCTGTGTTTTTACTGACTTTATTCAACGATTTATGAGGAAATTGTGTTCGTCGCTGTTTATGTTCGAAATTCACCAGCTTTTCAACGAATTTTACTTTCACGCCGCGCGGGATTAGCCGAGAGGTCTCAGGCGCTGCAGTCATGGGCTGTGCGGCTGGTCCCGGCGGAGGTTCGAGTCCTCCCTCTGGCATGGGTGTGTGTGTTTGTCCTTAGGATAATTTAGGTTAAGTAGTGTGTAACCTTAGGAACTGATGACCTTAGCAGTTAAGTCCCATAAGATTTCACACACATTTGAATATTTTTTACTTTCACGCGTTTCATACCGAAGATACCCGAAAAAAATTTTCTTGATATGAGTGTTATTCCAACTTCACTGACTCCTCTGATAGTGATTCGGCGATCGTTCACACTCGTTTCATTCTCTTTGTCCATGATTTCATCGGTTGGTGATGTACTGGGGTGGCCAAGGCGCTCTTCATCGTCAACGTCTTCACAGCTTACTGCCAAACACATATACCGTTTGTAAACATTCGGTTAACTCCAAGCAGACTCTAGAAAAGCAATATGCAACATTTCTAAAACTTTGCTGCACTTTACTCGGTTCTTGCTGAAAATTTTAAAGTAAAACCTATGATCCATTTTTGTATGTAATAATTAATCGCCGATACTACCAACCTTTTTGACAAGTTATAGAAGAGCAAAGATTCGAAACAGCTAACTCTCTACAGACACTTGTCAGACACGTTTACCAACAAAAGAACGAAAAATTCTTGGTGTTAAAGTGATACAGTTATACGAAATTATAAAATTCGTTACCTTCCTAAACGTAGTCCGAGTAAAGATAGTTACGAGTGATATGTCACATAGCAAATTTGCTCGCTAGCGACCATAATGCAGCATCAAGCTGATGAAGAAGATCGGAATAAGCGACTTGACGCTTCCACTCTGAGAGATGGTAGCATATCATGTCTGGGTGACAGAGCCAGCAAGGGACTCATCATGTCTGCTTCCCAGAATACCGCCTGGGTTGGGCTGCCAAGTACTCAGCTTCCTCGGTGCGTTACCCTGCTCTGCGAATACAGCGTTACTGCAGCAGGCCATTCGCTTCTGGTGGCGATGTGCCACCGCACATCTTGCGACTGGCATGGACAGGGCTGCTAGAAATGATTCGTTTGTTTTCAAAGTTTTGTGTTACATTCACAAATATGGTTGATGCAGGAACAGAACCCTACGAAAAGGCAGCAAAATTTTAGTGAGTAGGAATACGCGAGATATTTATCTGTTTCAACAGTGCACCGTGCATTCAGGAGGATTTATTGAAAAGAGACGCCATATAAATCAAGCATTATGCGTTGGTGTAGACAATTTAGAGCCACTAATTGCCTCTCAAAACCGAAAAGCATCGGGTGACCTAGTGTACCATACGTAAACGTGGAGATGCTGCAAGTTTTTCCACTGGACGCCACTTCGAGGAGCTGCCTGTCTCTGACCTAACCCAGTTACCCAACCTGAAAATGGTAGCGACAGATTAAATTGGAATCCCAACCACGTGTTATTTCTGGCGACACCTCACTTCGTTATGAGGTAAAGGCTAAGTTAAAATGAAGTCTAAACAATCCTTGGTCCAACTGAGATTCGATCACGCCACCTCTGGATCCCCAGCACCCGCTTTTCCAGCCTTTTTTTTCTCCTCTTCCAATTTACAGCCACCAACTTTAAATTTTTTTAAATCGATGAAACTGTTGCTCAAGACAGACACGATAAATGATATCCTTATAGAGCTCCTCGGCATCTCTATCTGATAAGGGCCACACCCGAGGACCACGCCAATCAACGTCATATCTGGTAGACGTGAGATTTAGCGTTTCAGAAAACTTGGAGGGGATAAGTGTTTAACGTCTTGTCGACAGCGAGGTTGTTACAGCACAAGCTCAGGTTAGGGAAGGATGGGGATGAAGGGAACCACCCCTACTTTTGCCTGAAGCAATTTAGGGAAATCACAAAGAACCTAAATGAGGAGAGCAGAACGCGGGTTCGAATGGGGTTGTCCTCACGAACGAGAGTCCAGCGTGCTAACCACTGCGCCACCTCGCTAAGTGCTAGCAAAAATGTCCATATAACGGGGCAATTGCGAGGTGTTCCAGTATGGAGTAAACAATTGCTGGAAAACTTCGTCATCCCCCACACCAGCAACGATGAAATGTACAAAATGAGCAATTAGCCTTCGACTCCGGAAGGAAGGAGGAGACCGCACGCAGCATAGTGTCGGCAGGGTAAGCAGTGACAAAGTTCCGCTGAGGAAACCAGGCTTCCGCAGAAAGCACCAGTTCGCCAAGTGACCACTGTAGGTTAAATGTATGCGGAAGCGTGTCCATGAAAACACACCGACCACATGCAGCCGTGCCAGAAGTCCAGTTCCGTGTAGGCGTTCGTTAGTAGGTAATAAGTTATTGGTAACGCCGCAGTGGATACACCTGTTCCCGTCAGATCACTGAAGTTAAGCGCTGTCGGGCTTGGCCGACACTTGGATGGGTATCCATTCGGGCCACCATGCGCTGTTGGCATTTTTCAGGGTGCACTCAGCCTCGTGTTGCCAATTCGGGAGCTACACGACGGAATAGTAGCGGCTCCTGTCAAAGAAAACCACCGTAACGACCGGGAGAGCGGTGTGCTGACCACACGCCCCTCCTATCCGCATCCTCAGCTGAGGACGATACGGCGGTCGCATTGTCCCGATGGGCCACTTGTGGCCTACTGACGGAGTGCTTTTTTTTAAATAAGTTATTGATAGAATCGGATCGAAACACAATTTGCGGCCGAAACCGAAATCGTGACCAAATATTCGGCTCGTCTTCTAGTTTTGGCCGAAACCGTAATGGAAACTTACGTGATTAAGTATAAATTTCGCTGAATT
This sequence comes from Schistocerca nitens, assembly GCF_023898315.1. Taxonomy (NCBI): domain Eukaryota; kingdom Metazoa; phylum Arthropoda; class Insecta; order Orthoptera; family Acrididae; genus Schistocerca; species Schistocerca nitens. The sequence continues at coordinate 106,950,745 of NC_064618.1, forward strand.
TACATTATACCCCAAATCACTAGTTTTTCCCAACTTTGCAACAGATTATCCTATTAAGGGAAAATAAAAGTTTTCGATTTATTACCAAATCACTTTATTTTTTGAATACAATGTAGATAAAAAAATTGAAATACAATTTATATCAATTTTTAAGTCTCTTGTTACGTATTACAATCAACTAGTGTTCTCAAGAATGTACTTTACCAGCAGGTAAACCTGTTATTATTTCGGGTTCTCTCTGTCTTAAGCATACTGAATGTTGAAAAGCGCCGGCCGTGGTGGCGGAGCGGTTCTAGGCGCTTGAGTCCGGAACCGCGCGACTACTACAGTCGCAGGTTCGAATCCTGCCTTGGGCATGGATGTGTGTGATGTCCTTAGGTTAGTTAGGTTTAAATAGTTCTGTTCTAGGGGACTGATGACCTCAGATGTTAAGTCCCATAGTGCTCAGAGCTATTTGAGCCATTTGTTGAAAAACTCTTCAACATAGCCGTTTTTCGCTTTTAATGTGCAAAGCATCAACAACTGATATATTTTAATCGTAATGAATAGACGATATTTATCTTTCTCTTAGTATTTGTGGACTGAATGACAGTTTTATCCAAGGACGACTTAGTGTCAGTGTTTTGGGTTCCTTGTTCCACTCCCTCATAAGAACTGCAGAAGCTGGAATCGAAGTTGCACTGCGTACATTCACTAGTTTAATTTTTAACGCCTACAGTTTCTGTCATTTCTTATGGTTTCCTGCATAGCAGCCTTTCTTGATATGGAACTTCATGTTATTCGTAGCCTACGCAGCTTCCCTGTGGATGTTACGTTTTGCAATGGACGCTGTGTTTTTGTCTCTTCATTTGTGTGCCTCTCTTTCATGGATAGTGCCATTGACATCTATCTCAAGAAAAATAGTTTGTAAGTCTGTTATAAAAAATGTGGTACGTACTCATAACATATACAGTTTAGCTAATGTTCTAAAAATGTGCAACGTGTCTGGCCGTGAGCTTTTAAGTTTCAGTGTGCTTAAGATACAAAAATACAAATAATTGTGACAGTTATTGATTTGTGTTGCTTGGTTTGAAATTGGCGCATCTGAGTGTTATTAGGCCCTAAACCCAGTTACAGAAACGCAAATAAGACTCAATGACAAATACTTTTTGTATTCCGGCGCTCGTCCGCCATATCTTTGAGATACGAACTGTTGTCATTTCCTAGACCGCTCAAAGCTGGTACTTGCTGCTAGAAGTATAACTGAATCTTGGAAACAACGCGGGATATGTTTGATAACTCTGTGACCGATAACTTACTTCCTGGATGACACAGAATAAGAATACAAAATTCGCTTGATATATTCGTATCATTTCCATTAATTAACCTGAGCGATTTTCACGTAAGTTGTGAAATAAAGTTACGAACTTACGTTTTCAGTCCAGGAAAGTCATTCGACGTGGAAACTGCAATTAATCTCATCAATGAATGTGGAAGCTTATCTGTGATGGAGCAGCAAGGAAGAGCACAAAGCCGCACAATTCCGCTAGCTGTGAGGCAACGCCGACGTCTGTAAAATGGGCGCTGCTTTGGTTCCTGGTTCCAGTTTCACAGAAGATGCATTTTTAGCCTCCTCATGACAGAGCTACAAGCAGTCAGACAGAAAATCGATCGGAAATTTAATTCATTTTTTCCATGAAATGTCTCATTTCCATACTCTTTCATTGTGACCAATGACGTGAAGTAAACATAGACGATTTCGAAGTTCAGGCGTCCTGCCTGCATTTAAATAAGGATAACACAAACTAGTGTGATCCTTTTTCCGGACGTAAAAAATCTAAATACCTTCTTGCTAACGCCATCATAGGCATTGACGTCACGTGCCACGTAAAAACAAAGCCAATGGCAGCGTATGTGACTCACAACCCAAAGACTCATATTGCCTACTCATTGCACAAATCATATTTGGTGAATTATCAAGTAATATCAGATAAATCTTGCTGCTTACGCTCCATTTATTAACCGTCTCTGTTAACTTTTGTTCGATATACTGACTTGTATGATCATGCTGTAACACAGTTGCACCGAGTATAATTTTGAAACTTTGGTGCTCAGTGATGAAGCGGCCCTATAAGACTGAAGAGTAAGCATTTCCCGCTTGCGTTGGTCCATACGCCGGTGGTGACACTTAACCACTCGCATTTCGGAATCATATTCTTTGTTTTCGCTTTCACTTTGTCGTAACTCCGTGGCATCAGTGTTGTTCTACATAATTTTTCAGGTTTGAGCGGACGGTTGTGAACCACCTATGGATCAGTAAAACTGAGCCGTCAGAATCCATCGTCATCTACCATATAATACGACATCATCTCAAATACGTAATAGCTTAGTCTATTCTTTTCATAATTTCATGGTCGTATGGCCAGTGTGTACATTTAGTGGTCAAATTAGGAAGGTTATCTGAATTAGATTGGGTTTTCATCCATCTCCGTACAGGTAAACAGGAGGGCTTGTGAATCCATCCCCTTTGATTTGGTTTCATTTTGCAAATCGTCCAATTCTGATTGACGATTTAAAACCTGTTCATATTCTGGCAACAAAATTTTGATTAACTTTGCTTCAGTCCATGCAGTGTCATTTGGGTTCATGGCTGCCCATCGAAAGTGTTATGTTGCAAACTGTGCAAATGACTTTTGATAAATCGGTGGTATTCTTAATAAAGTACTTTCAAACAGGATTCTTTCCTCTTCATTGTGACGCTGTGTACCTAAAAAAATTAGTATCAATTAGAGAATAAATAAACTGAGCTAGATATTAAAAACGCCACAGATCTGCATAGCTTGTTGAACGAAGATTTCATTTATGGATACCGCAAACCTGCTAAGTAGGTACTACAAAATGGTATAGCATGGACGTGACTAATGGCATATCACAGCACAATGCAAAATACACAGAAAGGATTTATTTATTTGTTTCCGTAATGTTGTTGCGGTCTTCAGTCCAGAGACTGGTTTGATTCAGCTCTCCATGCTACTCCATCCTGTGCAAGTTTCTTCATCTCCCAGTTCCTATGGCAACCTACATCCTTCTAAATCTGTTTAGTGTATTCATCTCTTGGTCGCCCTCTACGAGTTTTACCCTCCACGCTGCTCTCTAGTACTAAATTGGTGATCGCTTGATGCCTCAGAATATGCCTTACCAACCGATCCCTTCTTCTAGTCAAGTTGTGCCACAAATTTCTCTTCTCCCCAATTCTGTTCAATACCTCCTCATTAGTTATGTGATCTACCCATCTAATCTTCAGCATTTTTCTGTAGCACCACATTTCGAAAGCTTCTATTGTCTCCTTGTCTAAAGTATTTATCGTCCACGTTTCACTTCCATACATGGCTACACTTCATACAAATACTTTCAGAAACGACTTCCTGACACTTAAATCTGTAATCAGTGTTAACAGATTTCTCTTCTTCAGAAACGCTTTTTTTTTGCCATTGCCAGTATACATTTTATATTCTCTCTACTTCGACCATCATCAGTTACTTTGCTCCCCAAATAGCAAAATTAATTTACAACTTTAAATGTCTCATTTCCTAATCTAATTCCCTCCGCATCACTCGATTTAATTCGACTACATTCCATTATCCTCGTTTTGCTTGTGTTGATATTCATCTTATATCCTCCTTTCAAGACACTGTCCATTCCGTTCAGCTGCTCTCCCAGGTCCTTTGCTGTCTCTGTCAGTATTACAATGTCCTTGGCGAACCTCAAAGTTTTTATTTCTTTTCCATTGATTTTAATTCCTACTCCGAATTTTTCTTTTGTTTCCTTTACTGCTTGCTCAATATGCAGATTGAATAACATCGGGGAAAGGCTACAACCCTGTCTCACTCCCTTCCCAACCACTGCTTCCCTTTCATGTCCCTCGACTCTTATAACTGCCATCTGGTTTCTGTACAAATTGTAAATAGAGTTTCGCTCCCTGTATTTTACCCCTGCCACCTTCAAAATTTGAAAGAGAGTATTCCAGTCAACATTGTCAAAAGCTTTCTCTAAGTCTACAAATGCTAGAAACGTAGGTTTGCCTTTCCTTATTCTATCTTCTAAGATAAGTCGTAGGGTCAGTATTGCCTCACGTGTTCCAATATTTCTACGGAATCCAAACTGATCTTCCCCGTGGTCGGCTTCTACCAGTTTTTCCATTCGTCTGTAAAGAATTAGTATCTTGCAGCCGTGGCTTATTAAACAGTTCCGTAATTTTCACATCTGTCAACCCTTTCTTTCTTTGAGATTGGTATTATTATATTCCTCTTGAAATCTCAGGGTATTTCGCCTGTCTCATACATGTTGCTCACTAGATGGTAGTTTTTCGTCAGGGCTGACTCTTCGAAGGCTATCACTAGTTCTAATGGAATGCTGTCTACTCCGGGGGCCTTGTTTCGACTTAGGTCTTTCAGTGCTCTGTCGAACTCTTCACGCAGTATGGTATCTCCCATTTCATCTTCTTCTACCTCCTCTTCCGTAATGTACCTGTAGAATACCATTCTTGAGAACGCTAATTTCACAGTTATCTTCACTTCCATATTTGCAATCGGTGAGGACGGACGAGGTGGCCGAGCGGTTCTAGGCGCTACAGTCTGGAACCACGCGACCGCTACGGTTACAGGTTCGAATCCTGCCTCGGGTATGGATGTGTTTGATGTCCTTAGGTTAGTTAGGTTTAAGTAGTTCTAAGTTGTAGGGGACTGATGACCTCAGAAGTTGAGACCCATAGTGCTCAGAGCCATTTGAACCATTTTTTTGGCAATCAGCGCCCAACCTGACATGTCTGCTATTTCTCATTCCTAATTACGTAACGCATATTAGTTACAGTCAGTAAATCAACTACAATCAGTGCTGCGGAAAGTAACTCGAAAAATAACGTCTCATTTCCAACAAACAGTATGTTGTAAATTTACGCAAACTGAACCGGACACGGTGTGTACCACATGCCCAATATTTTCCAAACCCATGTTGGTTTCTATAAAAGAAGCCTTCCGCTTTCAAGAAAACTCATCCACAAAGTCTTTCCGCATAACAATATGATAATCCATTTCGTTAGGTATAATATTAAGTAAGTTAAACTGTTATGAACTCAGTATAACAATACCACTATCAGATACGATAACTTATGGCGCGCTGGATTAGCCGAGCGGTCTAGGGCGCTGCAGTCATGGACTGTGCGGAAGGTCCCGGCGGAGGTTCGAGTGCTCCCTCGAGCATGGGTGTGTGTGTTTGTCCTTAGGATAATTTAGGTTAAGTAGTGTGTAAGCTTGGGGACTGATGACATTAGTAGTTAAGTCCCATGAGATTTCACCAACATTTGAACAACTTTATATTATGACTAACAGCGAAATACGCTTTTCACGCTGAAGGAAAGAGTCTCATAATAGTTGAACGGCACCGCACCAACAGAGGTCAAGCTCTATACCATTCTGAACGGGGCACGACTTCATGCGTGAGTTCACGAAAGCTGCTTTTGGCCAAGTCAAAGATTCGGCTGAGTTTTGGCCGAAACCAAAACTGTGGCCGAAACCAATATTTTTGTCCGAAACCGTAACCGAAATTCCTATCGGTCCTTAGTTATTAATCATCCTGTACCAATAGGAAGCCACTTTCATCGCGTGAATCGGGAGACTCACGTTGGTCCATACGACCTTCCAAAGGAGAAGCGGTAATAAAAGTCCGACGGGACTGGAGCAGACCACATTGTCCCCACGGGCAAGCGGGAGTTGTGTCGTGACCACTTACCGCCTCTAGATGTCGTCACTCAGCTACGTCACCGGAGAATAAAATTCTCTAAAGTGACGCAGTTTGACGTAAATGCGGCCTACGCCGACAGGCGAAGCAAAACTTGCTGGTTGTACAAGAGTGAATAGTCGTGGCGTAACAGTATGCAGCTCACGGCTATCAATCAACATCACGCGTCGGATATACAATACAGACACCTTCCGTGTGATATCTGAGAGAAACAAGATCGCTTCCGTGCGCGTCGTCAGATTGTCGTAACGCAGTTTAAATATGTGGTCTTCCCAAATTAATCAACCAGACAGTTGTAGCAATTTTTTCGCCACGATTTTGCGGAGGGTACAGATATGTGCGATATAATATGCCTTAATCAAAATATAGGTATCCATTATCCCTACATTTTACAAAATGGTAATCGTGCGTTATTCATGTTCCAGTCCGGCGCCCTGAATTTTATCAGTAACAGATTCCCATTTCAAAACCACCATCTTCAGTGGGAGACGATCAACGACAAACCGAAAGATGTATGACGATCTACAAAACGTGTCTAAAGAAGGACAGCGACCTCGAAGCCGCTTAGGTTGAGTTGCATTTGTATTCATTTAAGTACGCACATGAAGTACGAAAAAGGTGATAGATTATCACTTTTAACAAGCAGACTTCCTTAATCGGCGAACGAACACCACCGCGTCATCGGCATACGCCCAAATTATGAGGATCCCCCCTGAGAGTTTTAAACCCGCAGCCATCTGTTGACATCCACTCACGCTGCAACGTTCCTGTATTAGTAAGAAAGAACGACACGTCCAAGAGCCAACATCCTCTAACAGGCGATAGAGATACGCGTCACTAACACGATCAAAAGCCCTAGAAAAATTTAAAAAGGGATAAGCAGGAAGAATTGATTTAGTACAACCCTATATTTTGCCACTAGAGCCAGAGCTGTACGGCCAAGTAGGCACCACTAATGTTTACCAAACATACGACCAGGTAGTTAGGGCAATCTGCTGTCCACGGTCCGTCCAACAGTTTTGTACTTAAACGGCTGTGATACTTCGGAATGCTTGCGGTTCTAGGCGCTCAGTCCGGAACCGCGCGACTGCTACGGTCGCAGGTTCGAATCCTTCCTCGGTCATGGATGTGTGTGATGTCCTTAGGTTAGTTAGGTTTAAGTAGTTCTACGTTCTGGGGGACTGATTACCACAGATGTTAAGTTCCATGGTGCCCAGAGCCATTTTGAACTTCGAAATGACAACAATTTTCCCCACCTTCGAAGCTCACAGGAACAACTCTCCCCCGCCAAATCTCGTTTAGAATGGAAGCAACCATGTTACTTAGACTATGTTACACATACAAATACAATATATCACTTCCCTCTACATATCGCAAATTATTTTCCCCACAAACATTGTATTAGAGTTTTCTTTTTATTTTTCTTTGACTTTTGCATTATGTAAATTCTATTCTCATCAACTAGGCAGAAACAAATTATGTAGAACCATTTTACCACCGTTTAAGCAATCAATTCACTGTAACCTTAGATAAATTTTTATATATTATGTTCTGTATACTATTTAGAAAAGCATTAACAACTGATGCCCAATAAGATTGTAACAATGAGAAGTCTTTTCTGTTGGATTTAGAAGCATCAGATCCGCCTTACATTTCAAGGTGGTGGGTTATTCTGTACTGTTAATGAAATAAATAAATAAATAGGTATATTATCATCTGCATTAGCAAGGAGGACAACGTTAACTGCCGGCCAAAGTGGCCGTGCGGTTAAAGGCTCTGCAGTCTGGAACCGCAAGACCGCTACGGTCGCAGGTTCGAATCCTGCCTCGGGCATGGATGTTTGTGATGCCCTTAGGTTAGTTAGGTTTAACTAGTTCTAAGTTCTAGGGGACTAATGACCTCAGCAGTTGAGTCCCATAGTGCTCAGAGCCATTTGAACCATTTGACAACGTTAACTGACTCATCTCTATGGCAGAAATAAAACTGACTGCAGTGTTCAAGTAACAATCTATCTACTTCGAAAAGGTCCATGAATGTTACAAACAGTACACCTGATCCGAAGTAATACCAAATATTTTCACTAACCAATCATGAATTTCGTACGAACTTGGTTGCAATTACGGATGGACCTGTCGAAAGCAAAACTACCAGTAGCTTTGAGTTGGCTCAGCTTGGACGACATTTTCACGCGAAGCGCTGGGAACAGCTGCCAAAAACACACTTAAATTAACAGAAAAGACAATTCACAGACGAATAACCAGACACAGAAGTCACAACACATCGCGTAAACAACGAACTACTACAACTCGGCGGAGCTGAAGAGTAAACAAGCAAGCGCTCGGTGCTCCCAGATGTACTAGTGACATGTAACTAGATCAACAGGCACGACATTCGTACGTGTAGTTCATCTGTAGCTTTTGGCGAGTGAGTTTGCCGGTATATGGCCGTATATTTTGATTGCGTTGACTTACAGCTTAAATTATTTACACCGCCATGGGGCCCTAGATTTACAACATGACACACATTGCAACTTGATACCTCTATCTCTTTGGGAAAAAAAGGAGAACAGACGGACAGACAGACAGAGACAAACAACAAATGGTACAAAAATGTTTTTATATGTGAAAATTACAGATTAAAAATTTTCGGACTTCCCCTTTACTTGTAGGATTAAACCTTGCTTCTTGTCAAATTTAAATATCTACATCATCTTCATTTACATCTACATAGATACTCCGCAGTCGCCGTACGGTGCGTGGCGGAGGGTACCCTGTACCACTACTTGTCATTTCCCCGCCGGCCGAAGTGGCCGTGCGGTTAAAGGCGCTGCAGTCTGGAACCGCAGGACCGCTACGGTCGCAGGTTCGAATCCTGCCTCGGGCATGGATGTTTGTGATGTCCTTAGGTTAGTTAGGTTTAACTAGTTCTAAGTTCTAGGGGACTAATGACCTCAGAAGTCAAGTCCCATAGTGCTCAGAGCCATTTTTGTCATTTCCCTTCTTGTTCCACTCGCAAACAGAGCGAGGGAAAAACGACTGTCTACATGCCTCCGTATGAGCCCTAATTTCTCGTATCTTATCTTCATGGTCCTTAGGCGCAATGTTTGTTGGTGCCAGTAGGATTGTTCGGCAGTCAGCTTCAAATGCCAGTTCTCTAAATCTTCTCAGTACTGTTTCTCGACTACAATGTCGCCTTCCCTCCAGAGATTCCCATTTGAGTTCTATTAGCATCTCTGTAACACGTGTTGTTCGAACCTACTGGTAAGAAATTTAGCAGCTCGCCTCTGAATTGCTTCGATGCCTTCCTTCAATCCCAAACACTCGAGCAGTACTAAAGAATGGGTCTCACCAGCGTCCTATATGCGGTCTCCTTTACAGGTGGACCCCTCTTTCCTAAAATTCCCCCAATAAACCGTAGTAGACCATCCGCCTTTCCTACCACAGTTTTCACATGCACGTTCCATCTCATATCGCTTTGCAACGTTACGTCCAGATATTTAAACGACTTGACTGTGTCAAGCAGGACACTAGCAACACTGAATGCAAGCATTAGAGGTTTGATCTTCCTACCCATCGCATTAACTTACATTATTACACAGTTACGGCTAGCTGCCATTCATCACAACAACTAGATATTTTGTTTGTCTTGTATCTTCCTACAGTCATTCAACTCGACATCTTACCGTACACCACGGTATCATCAGCAAACAACCGTAGATAGCTGCCCATCCTGTCCACCAAATCACTTATATATACAGAGAACAACAGTCGCCGCCTTTACACTTCCCTGGGGCACTCCTGACGATACTCTTGTCTCAGATTAACACTCACCGTCGAAGACAACATACTGGTTTCTATTATACAGGGTGATTCAAAAAGAATACCACAACTTTAGAAATTTAAAACTCTGCAACGACAAAAGGCAGAGCTAAGCACTATCTGTCGGCGAATTAAGGGAGCTATAAAGTTTCATTTAGTTGTACATTTGTTCGCTTGAGGCGCTGTTGACTAGGCGTCAGCGTCAGTTGATGCTAAGATGGCGACCACTCAACAGAAAGCTTTTTGTGTTATTGAGAACGGCAGAAGTGAATCGACGACAGTTGTTCAGCGTGCATTTCGAACGAAGTATGGTGTTAAACCTCCTGATAGGTGGTGTATTAAACGTTGGTATAAACAGTTTACAGAGGATGGGTGTTTGTGCAAAGGGAAAAGTTCTGGACGGCCGAGAACGAGTGATGAAAATGTAGCACGCATCCAGCAAGCATTTGTTGGCTGTTCCCTCAGCTCGAACAAGAGGCACAACAATTCATATTTCAGCAGGATGGAGCGCCACCACATTGGCACTTATCTGTCCGTAACTACTTGAACGTCAACTACCCGAGGCGATGGATCGGCCGCCAGGCAGCCCGTGACAGAGCACTTCATCACTGGCCTCCAAGAAGCCCTGATCTTACCCCCTGCGATTTTTTTCTTGTGGGGGTATGTTAAGGATATGGTGTTTCGGCCACCTCTCCCAGCCACCATTGATGATTTGGAACGAGAAATAACAGCAGCTATCCAAACTGTTACGCCTGATATGCTACAGAGAGTGTGGAACGAGTTGGAGTATCGGGTTGATATTGCTTGAGTGTCTGGAGGGGGCCATATTGAACATCTCTGAACTTGTTTTTGAGTGAAAAAAACCTTTTTAAATACTCTTTGTAATGATGTATAAGAGAAGTTTATATTATGTTTCTTTCATTAAATACACATTTTTAAAGTTGTGGTATTCTTTTTGAATCACCCTGTATTATATATCTGTGAACTTATTCCATATGCATGTACTTTCGTTAACAGCCTGGAGTGGGACACTGTGTCAAATGCTTTCCGAAAGTCTAGAAATATGGAAACTGCCTGTTGCCCTCCATCCATGCACTCCGGCTTCAGGCCACAAGTGGCATATCGGGACCATCCGACTGCCGTGTCATCCTCAGCTGAGGATGCGGATAGGAGGGACGTGTGGGTAACACACCGATCTCCCGGTCGTTGTGCTTGTTTTCTTTGACCGGAGCCCCTACTGTTCGGTCGAGTAGCTCCTCAGTTGGCATCACGAGGCTGAGTTCACCCCGAAAAATGGCAACAGCTCATGGCGGCCCGGATGGTCACCCATCCAAGTGTCGGCGACGACCGACAGCGCTTAACTTCGGTGATCTGACGGGAACCGGTGTATCCACTGCGGCAGGCCGTTGCCCCTCCATCCATAGTTCTCAGTATATTATGTGAGAGAAGGGCAAGCTGAATTTTACACCAGGGATGCCTTGTGAGACTATGTTGATTCGTGGACATAAGCTTCTCAGTCTCAAGGTAAAAATGGAAGTGCTGTACACCTTTTTGTGAGTGAGTTTGTGAGTATCAAAATATGTGACTCGAATGGTTGTACCTTTTGACTGCATTGACTTAAAAGCTTAAATATTTCACAGCACCAAGGGACCGGAGACCTTAGTATGTGTCATAAATTTCAACTTGATTGTACCGCAAGGAAGCAAGAGTGAGGATATTGTTATGGGTGGCCAGCATCCTCTTCCTACAACACTAATGCACACGTAGATTAATACGGTTCTTAATTTACATGAACTGGAAACATTTACTTAACTTGAATAGAGTCCTTGTTTGTGGTACGAGATCATCAGTAATAGTCCTCTTACACAGTGATGTAAAGTACAGTTCTGGTTGAGGTAAGATAGTCCCTCTATAGACACTAATGTGGTCACTGCGCGCTGACATAGTCTGTGACAAACTAAACCCGCCCTGCGAGTGAACTGGCAGACGCCAAACTGGATGATTGAGTGAGGCCCTCCAGTCCGCTGCTGCGGCCTACATACATGGTGTCGAAATGGCGTTGGCAGCGCGTGTCTTGTGAATGTGTCTGTGGCCTCTCTCGTGATAGGTGCACTTGATCCAGCGCCTACTAGTCGATCTTCGCGCTTCATCTTTGCCGACAGATTACGCAAACACAGATACTTCTAACTGTCCCTGAGAAGAAGGGGTCTTAACAGTTGGGCGCACAGACTGACAGATGGACAACATAGTGATCCTATAAGGGTTCCATTTTTACTGATTGCGGTTTGGGAACCTAAAAACTAACGTACCACGCAAGCCAGAAATGTGGGATACGGCAGCAAACTGTCTGGAAGATCTTGCCTCAGTTAAATTTCAAAACGTGCTGTCTATGTGGTGGTGGTGATAAGTTCCTATGGAACCAAACTGCTGTGGTCATCGATCCATAGGCTTACACACTACATAATCTAAATTGAACTAACTTACGTTAAGGACGACACACATACCTATGCCCAAGGAAGGACTCTAACCTCCGACGGGGGGAACCGCGCGAACCGTGGCAGGGCGCCCTAGATCGCGCGGCTACCCCCGCAGCTGTGCCGTCTGCAACTTGTGCAACAATTAAAACCCGAAGGTTATGGCCAGCGCCTTAAATTTTGCATCACAAAGCTGGAAGAACTTCAGAAGGAACATTTCACCGTCAAACTCGTATTCAGCAAACGAAGGAACCTTCCATTTACCTTGAAAGTCGCGAGTTCCATCTTCTTATCTCGTGTTTTCTACTGAAAATCTCGTGCTTGTACTCTTGTTAACTTTACTATTACAGAGATCGCCTAAACTTTGATTTTTTTTATTGATCCTGTGCGCAACAAATAACTTACTTAGTCTTTCTGCTGCCACTACTTGATCTGCTGCATTCCATTATTTAACAAAAACATAAAAAAACCTATTATTCATCCTGAGTGCAATGCATGTTCTGTATGGCGGCTCCTGCTGTTGCTGCGGCTGCTGCTGCTTACTACAACTACATATAATTCAAGAGAAAGGGTTTGGTCAAATCTAAACTGGATAAATGATAACCCAAAGAAGTAATTCCTTTTTTCAAAAACTGTATTCTGAAAGCGATTCTTTCTCATTCAATTAACAAAACGCTAGAAGCTCTTTGAACAATCGCTTCGTATGTAAACCTGCCTCCAGTGGCATTAAAGCAATATTACAAATTAATCAAACTCTTGTGACAGACTGAACTACTTCTCAATTAAATACATGGTGAAACAATTCCCTGACAATTACGAAAGAAATCAATGAGAAAAATCAGTACTTAATCTATTCGCCTAACAATACCAAATCCTGTGTCGCTGCTGGCGGACACGGCAGTACGGCAGCTCGGCGACGACCCCTCGCCCAACACACGTGCGCACCACAGCAGGCGGTCTCCTACACTGGCTTCCAAACTGCCACTAGTTAATCCGTGCGCTGGGAAGCGTGACAACAATATCTTAGGTTCCAGAGCTTCTGTATGAGCGCTGTAGCCAACCTTTAAATCCTAAGAGAGTATTGACAACTCTCAACATCTAAAGGGTAATCGCAACGGTGTGAGAGTGTGTTTCACTGGAAATCCTCGTGATATTGTGATACATGAACGAGATTCGTAGAACGTTGTTTTGTTTGCGACGTCAAAGACCAGACTATACGGCCGCTTTTTCTTCTATGAGAATACTGTGACGGGTACCTCTTACCTCTGTACGATGTTACTGTTGTGATAATTGTCGCAACTGACAGCTGACTCCAAGAATTTCATCTTACAACAGGACGGAGCAGCCCCCTCGTTACCCTAGCGACGAACTTCCACGTTACTGGATTGAGCTAATCGTCAAGATGATGTGATTGTGTTAGCAGTCCCCCCCCCCCCCCCCCCGCCCCCAAGTCGCCTCACGTAACGCTTTGTAGCTTTTGACCCTGGGGGAGTACACTAAAGAAGATGCTTACATAACCCCCCACTCTTACGAACACTTGAACACCACAGAGAACTCGTCAGTGCTACTGCGTGGCCACTGACAAGGTGTACTACTTAAGGTGTGGAATGAAATCGACTACCGCTTGTACACACATCGCGGGACCAGAGGGGCAGTCGTAGACCATACGTGGAGTGAAAAATGCTTAATCAATGAGTTTACGGTTTTATTCAGGCATGAAAAATACTTGTAAACGTAATACTATGGAAAATATAGACCTTTCAAAACGACTGAATCATTTTTAGTAGCCACGTGTTGTCAGAAGTGAACTGTCTTCACTAAGTTCAAGCGTTACAACCTTGATTAAACGTGCGCATATTTAGCGAGGTAAGCAGCAGATCTCTCTTAGGGTGTGGGAAATAGGTCAAAGGCATCGCCAGAGAAGAATCTGAATTCGTTAGGATGTTGCTGATCGAATATTGATCTCTAAAGTAGCTACATTAGCTGACGCCCACATAGTACCTAACATACCAACTAAAAAGTCATAAAACTAAAACGTTAACTGCGAATGGTAATATTGCACCGAATGATGTAGACTTAAAATGTCACTGAATAGCTCAATGCTTTTCTGTAGAGTAAGGCAACTCCTCGCATATAAAATGTGCAACTGTAAAGAATAAAAAAAATGTTCCCTAACGATAATACTATTTACTAAAGATAAATAGCACAGTTACAAGTTTCGACCTACAGATTCATAGTCAGATATATATGCAAAATATTTACGAGCTCTACACTGTCCTTACGTCCAAAATTAGGAAGACTGTTGAATCTTGTTTACTATTCGACTAAATGTGAAGTTCTTAAAAAACAGTGAACAGTAACACAAATTAACGCAGGATTTTCGATGACACTACATTTCAAAGGAAGTTGCGAAATAACAGCATAAACTCAGTTAAACGATAAACGTGAACAGCCATCTGACAATGAACCTGCCGCTTCGAAACCGATACAGTGCAATTTTTCATAATAAACGCCTTATTAACAACAGCTAATTTCTATTTTTACTTTTTTTGTAAGAGTTAAATGTAATGTATAGACAATCCCTGTCACACTGCGTCAGTTATTGATAAAACGGTAACACTAAAAGCGCTTCTAGTTTATTAAGTCACGAAGTTTTATGTTCTAACAAGTCATTAAGGGCGACCATCAACGTTCTAACGCTAGTTGTTGTGAAGCGGCGAATTCTGGAACTGGGACGAAAGAGGAGGAAGATTGTTCACAATCTCTGACTGTCTCTTATAGCGGGTCGTTCGATCGACTGTTCCGTCAGATCCTGAAGTCGCTGGGACAGAGGAGAACCGACCTTGAAAGGAATTATCTCTGACAATGTCTTTTGTTAAGACTCGGCAGATGAAACCTACAGAGGAAAGGCTCCACACATCCGTTCTCCCATTTTCTGTGGCGATTGCTGAGAGAGAGAGAGAGAGAGAGAGAGAGAGAAAGAGAGAGAGAGAGAGGGCGAGAGAGAGAGAAAGAGAGAGAGAGAGAAGGCGCCACTAGAGGTACAGACTGTGTGATTGTAGTCCCTGATATTTCTTCGTCTCACAGTCTTGTGTCACGGACAAAACATGCGTCAGGGACATGAAGCACAAGCTGGTTAAAGAAGTGATCTACAGACAGCACCTATCTCTGTAGAAACTTACACAAATGTGTTTTGTTCTCTAAAATGTACCGATGTTATTCCTGTGGTGGGGCGTAACGAGCGCATACGTATGTCTCTCTATGGAAGCGAATAAATGAAATATCGTCTTTACATCTATTCCGCTTACTCAGCACAATAACAGCAACAAATCACTGTGCGGTCAACTGAGCTCGTCTTATAACTTTTTCTATAATTTTGTAAAAAACGAAAATCTACTTCCAAATTCTTAATCCCTATCTCGTAGCTCTACAGAATCTAAATTTCTAAGAAGAAAATTGGTCTCCTTCAAAGTATTTTGCCTTTTGAGTTGATCCAAGCTCTTATTACGTTTTCCGATGAGCCCACGCTCAAAAGTAAATACCATAATGCTGCACATATTATTTTTGAAGCTTCTTAACGAAGCGCATCATCAAACCCAGTTAAACCACCCACATAAATTCAGACAGCAATGATAAAACAATAAGGTTCAAATTATTTCCTTCTGAGAGTGTTTCTCAACATGTAACGGCAAGTATGCAACTATTCAACGCTAATATTCTGTTCTTTGATAAAAGTGCGACCTTAGAAGAGGACAATGTTAATTAATATTTGCATTGTTATACTGGCCTAAGAGTAAAATCCATTGCCTTTGGAACACCATGTGTAAATATGCAATTAAAACCGTGATTAGAATTCGTTCAACGGCAAAATCTTGGTGATTTGTATTTGAAGAAATTACTCACGGATAGTTTACTGAAAGTTCTCAAAGGACGAGAACAGTTCTCTGAGAAAGACTTCACCACCAGACAATAGAAAAATAGATATCATCTTAATACTCATCTAAATGAGGGTGTCGAGGCAGTTGTATCCAAAGAGACTGAAGGTTGTCTACTCTGGTAATCTCTTATGTAAGTTTATATAGCTGGAATATCGAAGGATATTTTTTAGGTCGAGGTGCTAATATGTTTCTTAGAAATACAATGAAACCCAAAGAAGCTGATATAGGCATGCGTATTAAAATGCAGAGATGTGTATACGGTGCTGCCGTCGGCAACGCCTATATAAGGCAACAAGTGTCTCTCGCAGTTGTTAGATCGGCTACTGCTGGTACAATAGCAGGTTATCAAGATTTTAGAGAGTTTGAATGTGGCGTTTTAGTCAGTGCAAGAGCGATGGGACACAGCGTCTCCGAGATAACGATCAAGTGGGGATTTTCCGGTACGGCCATTTCACGAGTGTATCGTGATTATGAGGAATCCGGTAAAACATCAAATCTCCGATATCGCTGCCGCCGGAAAAAGATCCTGTGAGAATGGGACCAACGATGACTGAAGAGAATCGCTCAGCGTGACAGAAGTGCAACTCTTCCGCAAGTTGCTGCACGTTTCAATGCTGGGCCGTCAACATGTGTCAGGGTGCGAACATTATCGATACGGGCTTTCGGAGCCGAAGATCCACTCGTGTACCCTTGATGACTGCACGACACCAAGCTTTACGCCTTGACTGGCCCGTCTAAACTGACATTTCACTGTTGATGACTGCAAACATGTTGCCTGATCGGACGAGTCTCGTTTCAAATTGAATCGAGTGGATGGACGTGTACGGGTATGGAGACAAACCCGTGAATCCATGGACCCTGCATGTCAGCAGGGGACTGTTAAAGCTGGTGGAGGCTCTGTAATGGTGTGGGGCGTATGCAGTTGGAGTGATAAGAGACCACTAATACGTCTACATACGACTCTGACA
This sequence comes from Schistocerca nitens, assembly GCF_023898315.1. Taxonomy (NCBI): domain Eukaryota; kingdom Metazoa; phylum Arthropoda; class Insecta; order Orthoptera; family Acrididae; genus Schistocerca; species Schistocerca nitens. The sequence goes on from NC_064618.1 coordinate 106,967,718, forward strand.
GGTAACACGTACGTAAGCGTCCTATCTGATCACCTGCATCCATTCACGTCTATTGTGCATTCCGGCCGGCCTGTGTGGCCGAGCGATTCTAGGCGCTTCAGTCTGGAACCGCGCGACCGCTACGGTCGCAGGTTCGAATCCTGCCTCGGACATGGATGTGTGTGATGTCCTTAGGTTAGTTAGGTTTAAGTAGTTCTAAGTTCTAGGGGACTGATGACCTCAGAGCCATTTGAACCATTTTTTATTGTGCATTCCAACGGACTTGGGCAATTCCAGCACGACAATGCGACACACAACACGTCCAGAATTGCTACAGAGTAGCTCCAGGAACTCTACTCTGTGTTTAAACACTTCCGCTGATCACCAAACTCCCCAGACATGAACATTATAGAACATTATTGAACATAAGTGGGATGCCTTGCAGCGCGCTGTTCAGAAAAGATCTCTACCCGCTCGTACTCTTACAGATTTAGGGACAGCCCTGCAAGATTCATGGTGTCAGTTCCCTCCAGCATTACTTCAAACATTAGTCGAGTTCGTGCCATGTCGTGTTGCGACACTTCTGCTTGCTCGCTTGGGCCCTACACGGTATTAGGCAGGTGTACCAGTTTCATTGGCTTTTCAGTGTATAATCATGGTAAATCACACCGGAGTGTCTATTTCAGTCAAGGATTGCGACGATGCTTTCTGATATTTCAGCTCATTAACGCGACTGTTTGTCTCACAGTTCCTTAGTGATGGGAGAGTGTCTTGTTTCAGATAGTGTGAGTCTTAAAGTGTGAGTGCGTTGTGTGTGTGTCTGTGTGTGTTTGTTTTGCATTTGTCGTATTAGAATTCTTTTTTCGTGTTTTAATTTTAAATTCAGTTCGTGAGTTCGGGGATTCTTAGTATGAACTAAATAAGCCAGACGACGTGTCTTTCCGCCACGTGGGGAGGCTTCAGACCAATGTTACTATTCATTCGAGATTTCTGTTTAAATTGAATTTCGAAAAGAATAAAGATTTGCTTTCATTCTTTATATTTATCTATGTCTTTTACCTCGTAGTTGGAGAATTTCTACACACGCTGTAGACCACGTGGTTGATCAGTGAAGCTAACATTTCTCTCTCCTATCGTGTTTCTATCTGCTGTAAAAATATATTTTCGCTTTTCTTTTCTCTTTTTCGTTGTGCGTGTACGTTGTTGGATGAATGTGCGTGAACGTGTATGTGGGGCGAATCCATCTTTAATCCAAACCGCAGCTTTTCCCACGTGTTAAGAAACAGCTATTTAAATAATTACTGTCTCGTACATGTAGTATTAAGCATCCATCTTGTGATATATATTGTGCGTAATTGATGTTCTTATATTAAATGATTCGTGAAATAAAACTGTGTTCGCAACGTTATTTTTGCAGCCCGTCCAACTTTTAGTTTGGTTCCCTCAGAATCATCTGATTCCGTTAATTGGTTCTTTTTATTTCATTCCGATATTCATACGGAAGTTTTCCCTTGAATATAATCGCCGCACGCGGTAGCCGCGCTGTCTGAAACGCCTTGTCACGGTTCGCGCTGCTCCTCTCTTCGGAGGTTCGGATCCTCCCTCAGACATGGCTGTGTGTGATATCCATAGCGTAAGTTAGTTTAAGTTAGATTAAGTAGTGTGTAAGCTTAGGGATCGATGACCTCAGCAGTTTGGTCCATTAGGATCTTACCACAAATTTCTTTGAATATAATCTAAAGTGAGTCAGGAAGGTAACATGCCAGTGATTCAGTGCAACCATGGTTGTCTTAACTATTAATCATGAATTAATTGATTGGAACTTACACCATGCAAACGAGCACTAGGCTCGGTTTCAGTCTATCCACCAGGATAGGATGTGTAGTCGGAGCACGACTAGGTTTCATTCAAGACCTCCCATGTGCTGATTATCGCTACTATAGAAATTAAAGGTAAATTATCCACCAAGCGAATCAGTGGCACAGTGAACCACGGGAACTGACTGGAATGGCCTGCGGCTTGCACTGGCATGAACCCGACTGAGTACACTTGGGATCAGTTGTAACTGCAGTGCGTCGTCGCAAGAGATTTCTTCACACAGTGGAAGAAAGCAGTTGAAGAGAGAAGCGACCCTGACCACCAGGACCTCGACCAGTCTGCAGACAGCGTTCCAACCAGCATCCAAGCATGTTACTTGTGCATCGATTTGGAGGACTGGTGGCAGGCGGCATTGAATGTTATCGAGCAGTTGATTTCGAAATTAGTGATGTGCTAAAATGTTTACCCTGGGAAAAACTCCCTTCATTTATGTTCTTGTTTCGTTTTTGCTTCACTACAAAAGTATATTTTCAGTTCAACAAAGACGTACTGTTACGTTTCCTTCTCCTCTCGAGTCCACCAACCTATCCTACGTGTGACATATTTTTTTTTCTTCTATTTACTCCAGTCTTTGATCGCAATGTAAAGTCCTTCGACGATGACCGGTTTCAGTCAGTAATGAGCATCTTCAGATGTACAATATAAAAAAAATATACAACTAGCGGGCAGTCCATCTTTCGAAACAATACCGTATTTCATATCACGATACATTCTCATTCAAACCGGGATATGTACAGATTAGGTAAAGCACAACCGCTCTACGCCACGTCCTAATGTGATAAAGCCGTAATGGCATCGACAAAACATACGTAAATACACTCAGCAAAGCATCATCACGTAGAACTAAAACATGTTGTAAAATAGGCCACATCGTCCGCACAGTCATTTTGCAAATGGCGTTACTGTAAAAAACATATAGAATGCAGCAATTACCAGAAATATGTTTGCCTATGTGCTTCACAGACGTCGCTACTGTGGGCTTAGATGTATACTTCATTTTCGTAAGAACCATAGTATGACGAAGATGTAGTAGCTAAAATACATGTAGCAGACTTTCAAATTTTGACCACTATTGCAGAAACCAATTGTGATAAAATAAAATACGAAAATAAATGTATAAAATTATTTAGAGGAAATATATAAAGATATAGGTCTGACCCTATTATGGTGTATTTACAGCAAAAAATAAAATAAAATGTACTTAAAACACTGCCTGTAGCAACCTGTAAATTACCTATGAAAGATAAAATGTCTGTCAGACAAAATAACTGTATGGACGAAAAGACAGGTCAATTATCAGCGCCCTCTGTTGGCTCGGGTGCTAGGACATTTTGTAGATGCGCCACGATCAAAAGAAGTTAACCAATAGAGGTCCACCGAAAAGGTTTATACAACATACTAACAGTAAATTAATAAGACTATATGGTCTGATCATACAGTCCATGAAAAAGTAGGATATAATCAGTTACAGGATTAGAGCGACGAATGTGTGGAAACAAGGCAGCTCCATACTGTTCTCGACATAAATCAGCAGCAAGGCTAGATATAAATAAGCTCCTCCTCCGTGAATCCCGTCGTCTCTACCGTGCCTTCCTCCGCACGCGTGACCCGGACACACTACGACGCCACCGGCAACTCCAGCGACACATTCGTAATTTGCTCGCGGCTAAGAAACGCCTGGACTGGCGACAGACATGCACCCGTTTAAATGCTACCCTACCAATCAACTCGTCCAAGTTCTGGTCGGCCTTCCGTCGCCTTACCGGAACTAAACCCTCCCCCTATTATTCTCTTCTCCATGATGATCACCCTTTCCCTGACTCCCTTAGTAAGGCCAATCACTTTGCCTCCTACCTCTCCGATGTATTTTCCATCCCCGATGATCCCCAGTTCGATTACTCCCTCTTCCCGGATATCCGCGATCGAACTGACACCTCTGTCCCTCCCCTCGCTCCTGGTTTCCAGTACTTGGACAACATTGCACACACGGAACTCACTGCCCCTATCACTACACAGGATCTCATTGCTACACTCCGCACAAAACGTAACACCGCTCCTGGTCACGATCGTGTCACCTACCGTCACCTTCGTGAAGCTCCTGTCTCTTTCCTCTCCACCCTGGCCAGGCTCTACAATGTAGTCCTGTCCACCGGTTACTACCCCGACCTGTGGAAAACCTCCCGTATCCTCATGTTCCTTAAACCCGGCAAACCGCCGTCCGCCGTCTCCTCCTACCGCCCCATCAGCCTTACCTCGGTCTTCAGCAAGGTCCTGGAATCTATCCTCCCCCGCCGCATCCACCAGCATCTCCGCCAGCACCGCCTCCTTCCCGATACCCAGTGTGGCTTTCGGCCGTCCTTCTCTTCCGACGACCTTCTCCTTCACCTCACTCATCTCCTTTCCGAACAGCTTAATTCCCGTCGCTCTGCAATCTTCCTCTCCCTGGACCTCGAACGTGCCTATGACCGCGTATGGCATTCCGGTCTCCTCTTCAAGCTCCAAACCTTCGCCCTTCCCATTAACTACGTCCGTCTGATCGGCTCCTTTCTCTCCCGCCGTCCTTCCTATGTCACCATCCATAACGCAGATTCCTACACCTTTTTCCCCTCCGCCGGTGTGCCCCAAGGCTCCGTCCTCTCCCCCCTTCCGTACCTTTTGTACACGGCGGACATGCCGCCGCCGTCACCCCCCGTCCACCTTCTCCAGTTTGCCGATGACACCGCCTTCCTTGCCCTTGCCCCCACCCTGCAGCGCTCCCAACACCTTCTCCAATCCCATCTTGACCGGTTCACCGCTTGGTGCAACCAGTGGTTGCTCAAGGTCAATCCCACCAAAACCCAGGCGATCATTGTAGGCAAAATCACCCCTTCCTTCCGCCTCCTTGATTTCTACATCACCATCTATGGCCGTCCTATCGCCCTCACTCCCACCCTTAAGTACCTTGGCGTCACCCTCGACCGTCGCCTCTCCTGGACTCCCCACCTCCGGACAATCCAAGCCAAGGCACGCTCCCGACTGTCTCCTCAAGCTCCTCTCCAGCCGCAGGTGGGGTCTGGACCCCTCCACCATCCTCCACACTTATCAATCCCTCATCCGCCCTATCCTTTGTTATGCCCATCCGGCTTGGATCTCCGCCCCCCCTTCCTTTTATAAATCCCTCCAAATCCTTGAACGCCATGCTCTCCGCCTCACCTATCGCATTCGTCTCCCCTCCCCTACGCGGATCCTGTACGATCTCCTCCCCTTCCCCCACCTCCTCCTTTTCCTTGAAAGGATACGGATCCTGTACACCTCCCGTAAACTCAATCCTCCTCACCCGCTCGTCTCCCCGATCCTCTCCCTCCCCCGCCCACTGCCGCGCCTGTATGCCCACGTCCCACCTGGTCTCCATCTCTCCACCCTCCTTACCCTCTCCCAAGGTGGCTTCCGCCAGCTCCCCCTCCCTGATGATGTCCTCCTCCCCTCCATCTACCCCTCCTATCAACTTTGATCCTCCCCCCCACCTCCTGTGTCCTTTCCTTTAGGCACCCTCCCTCCCTCCTTTCCCTTCCCTTCTCTTTCCTTTCCCCCCTCCCTCCTCCCCTCTCCCCCGGGCTCCCCCTCCCCCTTCCTCCCTCCCCCCTCTCTCCTTTGCCCATGGCATCTCAGCTCTCCCCTCTCGCTCTCCCACTCCCCTTCCTCCTCCTCCTCTCTTGGCAGGTCCCCAGACGCGCACACGCATAGTGAACATTTGCGCGCCGGAGATCATCGCCTTCTGTGTCTCGTGTGTGTGACGTCGTTTAGTGTTTTTGGTGTCCGCCGTCCCACTACTACGTTCACTTGTGCCGTCGGATTCGTCAGTGTTCTGTGCGCCGTGCCAACGTGTTTTCAGTGTTGTTATCGTCACGTGTGAACGACTCCATGTTTTTTGTGTCTCTGTGACCTCTCTCATTTGCCCGTCACTTTGTTCATTATCATTCTCCGTTTTTATACTATTGTAAAACGCTATGGCTGAAGAGCGGCGTAGTGTGCCGCTGCCAGCCTACCTGATTTGTACAGGTTTTAAACTAACAATAAAGTAAAAAAAAAGGAGTTACTACCACACACCACCATCTGAACTTAACACTCCCATCACTACACAGGACATCAGCCTCACACTCCGCACTAAACGCAACACTGCTCCCGGCCACGACTGCATTACCTACCGCCACCTCAAACACTGCCCTCCCTCCTTCCTTTCAGTCCTTGCCACCCTCTACAATGTCATCCTTGCCACTGGCTTCTATCCCGACCTGTGGAAAACCTCCCGTATCCTGATGTTCTCCAAACCCAACAAGCCTCCATCTGATGCCTCTTCCTGTCATCCTATCTGTCTCACATCAGTGTTCAGCAAGCTCTTGGAATCCATCCTTTCCCGGCGCATCCATCACCACCTCTGCCAAAACTACCTCCTCCCCAACACCCAATGTAGCTTTCGACCTTCCTTCTCTGCTGATGACCAACTCCTCCGCCTCACTCATCTCCTCTCCCTCCAGCTTAACTCCCATCGCTCCGCCATTTTTGTCTCCCTCGACCTCGAAAAGGCCTACGACTGTGTCTGGCATCCCGGTCTCTTGTTTAAACTCCGAACCTACGCCCTTCCTATCAACTACATCCGTCTGATGGCCTCCTGCCTCTCCCACCGCCTCTCCTATGTTACCATCCATAATGCCAATTCCCACACCTTCTACTCCTCTGCAGGTGTGCCCCAGGGATCTGTCCTCTTCCCTCTCCTCTACCTCCTGTACACAGCAGATATGGCCCAAACCCGCCCCCCCCACCTCCAGTTCACCTCTTGCAATATGCTGATGACACCGCATTCCTCGCCCTCGCTCCTACCCTCCAACGGTCCCAACGCCTTCTCCAGAATCACCTTGACCCTTTGGTTACATGGTGTAACCAGTGGCTCCTGAAACTCAATCCTTCCAAGACCCAGGCAATCATCATAGGTCGTACCACCCGCTCCTTCCGGCTTCTGGATTTCTCCATTACTGTCTGCGCCCGTCCTGTCCGCCTCACCCCCACCCTCACTTACCTTGACCTCACCATTGACCGTCACCTCACCTGGATCCCTCATCTCCGCTCCATCCAATCCAAAGCCCACAACCGCCTCCAACTCCTCAAACTCCTCTCTGGCCGGACATGGGCGTTGCACCCCTCTACCATCCTCCACACCTACAAATCCTTAATCCGTCCCATCCTCTGGTATGCCAGTCCTGTCTGGATATCTGCCCCCCCCCCCCAAATTCTATAAGTCCCTCCAGATCCTTGAGCGTCATGCACTCTGCCTCACCTTCCGTATGCGCCTCCCGTCCCCCACGCGGATCCTCTATGATCTCATTCCTTTCCCCCATCTGCTCCTATTCCTCGAACATATCCGCATCCTCTACACCTCCCGCCGCCTTGATCCCCCTTACCCTCTGGTTGCTCCTCTCCTCTCCCATCCCTGCCCCCTGCCACGTCTTCACTGTTGTGTCCCCCCTACCCTCCATCTCTACACCCTTCCTTTCCCAAGGTGGCATCCATCAACTCCCCCTCCCGGATGATGCCCTCTCTCCCTCCATTTATCCCTCCTATCAACTCTGATCCTCACTCCCCCCTCTGTCCTTTTCAGTGGCTCCCTCTCCCCCCCTTTCCATCCTCTTTTTCCCCACCTCCCCTCTCTCTGCCCCCTTCTCTCCCCCGAGTCCTTTTGCATTTCCCTCATCTGCCTCTTCTCATTCCCTCTCGCATCTGCCCTGCCCCTCTCCCCCTTTATGAGTCCTCTCCCTCCTTGGTCCCCCCCTTTTCGTTTTATCCTTCCTCCCTCCTTGTTCTTCCCCCTCCTCTAGGTCCCCCCCTCCCATCTGCCTTTGGCTCGGGAGTGTCATCTTTGTGCCGCCATTTTGGTGCAGTGTTTTACAGTGAGTGTTCCGTGTTGTGTTTTTTGGGAAGTGTTGCGAACGGCCATCACACTGTCGCTAGGTGTGCTTTTTATCTCTTGCGAACAGAAACCAGACAGTCGCCATGTTTTTTTAATTGTGTGTGTACTATGTTACTTGTCTGATTCCTGCGTCCTTTATTACCATTGCCAACCTCTTTTACTTTCTGTTTTAACTTTCCGCATTGTTCCGCCATTTTACACTTTAAGTCACTGTTTTATCGCCTGTTTTTCTTGTTTCTTTACTTCTTCCGTTTTTTTTAAAAAAGTCTGTAGTCTGTAGAGCAGTGTACTAAGCTGCTGCCAGCCTGCCCCCTTCGGGGGAATTGAAAATCAATAAAGGAAAACAAAAAAAAACAAAGGGGTTACTACCATCTATGGCCGTCCTATTGCCACCACCCTTAAGTACCTTGGCGTCACCCTCGACCGTCGCCTCTCCTGGACCCCCCATCTCCGGACGATCCAAACCAAGGCACACTCCCGACTCCATCTCCTCAAGCTCCTTTCCAGCTGTACGTGGTGTCTCGACCCCTCCACCACACTCCACACCTATAAATCCCTCATCCGCCCTGTCCTTTGTTACGCCCATCTGGGCTGGATCTCCGCCCCCACTACCTTTTATAAATCCCTTCAGGTCCTTGAATGCCATGCTCTCCGCCTTGCCTATTGCATCCGTCTACCCTCCCCCACGCGGATCCTGCACGACCTGTTCCCCCACCTCCTCCTTTTCCTTGAAAGGATACGGATCCTGTACTCCTCCCGTAAACTCCATCATATTCACCCGCTTGTCTCACCCATCCTCTCCCACCACCGCCCGCTGCCGTGACTGTATTCCCATGTCCCACCCAGTGTCCATCTCTCCACCCTCCATACCAAGGTGGCTTCCGCCAGCCCCCCCTCCCTGATGATGTCCTCCTCCCCTCCATCTACCCCTCCTGTCAACTTTGATCCTCCCCTCCCTCTTCCTGTGTCTTTTCCTTTAGGCACCCTCCCTCCCCTCTCTCTCCTTTTCCCCACATCCCCCTTCCACCACCCCTCTTCCCCCGGGCTTCCCCTCCCCCTTCCTCCCTTCCCCCTATCTCCCCTGCCCGTGGCATCTCTGCTCTCCCCTCTTCCTCTCCCACCCCCTTCTCCTCCTCTCTTGGCAGGTCCCCGGACTCGTACTCGCTCAGTGGACATTCACGCGCCGGAGATCATCGCCATCATTGTCTCGTGTGTGTGCCTTCGTTTTGTGTTTAGTGTTCTTTCGCCGTCACGCCACCACTGTTCACGTGTGCCGTCGCAGTCTTCCGTATTATGTGCGCTGTGTCAACAGGTTTTCGTGTTTTTACTTGTCCAGCGTGAACGGCTTCGTGTATATTGTTTTTCAGTGTGTACAGTTTTTTACCCGCCATTTGTCTTGTATCATCTGTGCCACCGTTATGTTTTCTATTGTATCACTCTTGGCTGAAGAGCAGCGTATTATGCTGCTGACAGCCCACCTTTGTACAAGGTGTTGAAAATAACAATAAAGAAAAAAAAATGGGGTTACTAAGCCTTATGCAGGTGTTTTCAGAACATGACCCATCTATCGACCGCCTCCTGAAGGAGGGTGCCCACCTCTTCCACCAATGGTGCAAGGTCGACCCCTCCTGTTCCCCTCCTCAATCCCTGCACTGCCAGAGGTGTCTGCACTATAATGCACTTCCTACATCTAAGAGCCTAGAGGCCCCGGTCTGCCCGCAATGTAAACTGGCTCACTTCCTCCGGCAGTGCCCAAACCTACAGTCGCCTCCTTCCTGCAACACCTGTAACATGCCACATCCCACTTACTCCCAGAAACGCAAGGCCACCGGCCAGTGTGGCCGAGCAATTCTATGCGCTTCAGTCTGGAACCGCGCTACTGCTACAGTCGCAGGTTCAAATCCTTCCTCGGGCATGGAAGTGTGTTGTCATGCCCTTAGGTTAGTTAGGATTAAGTAGTTCTAAGTTCTAGGGGACTGATGAACTCAGATGTTAAGTCCCATAGTGCTCAGAGCCAATGCAAGGCCGGCCGCCCCCCCCCCACCCTCGCCACCCCACCACTCCTGAACTCACCGACCCCATCCCCCCCTCTGGATGCCTCCACCCTTCCTGGCAATTCCCTTCGTCCATCCCCACCCCCCCAACCCCACCGCTGAGGACATCATCAGGTACCTAACCATCGTCCTCCAAAATGTCCACCAATTCCATTGCCCCAACACCCTCCAGAAGGTATCCCGCACAACCCGATCCATCTTCCACCTCAACATGTATGCCGCCTACTCCCATAATCAGGCCCATATCACCTTATACTGTCTCGAAACCCTCGTCTAAATCTCTGTCATGGCGCGAAAGCACCGTATCTTGTTCAATAACATCCGTTCCCTTCCAGCCAGCAAGAACCTCTTGCTGCACACCCTTGCAACCCACCATGTGGATGCCTTCCTCCTCAATGACACCTTTCTTCAGCCCCAACACACCGTACACACCTCGACCTACCTCCTTCACCACTCCGATAATCCCCTCCCAATAACACGTGGCAGATTAGCCATTCGTCACCACCGCCAAATCCCTGTTCGGCTCCAACCTCTCCTTCCTGACCCTTACAGAACACCTGATCCTTAGTCTCTTATTCCCTGGCCTTACCGTCACCTGCACCATCATCTATGTCCGCCCTAACGCCCCTATTCCCTTTGACATCCTGTCCCAATTGACTGTACCTTCTCCTCCTATGTGATCGCAGCTGACCTCAACATCCATAGTCGTTCCGCCACCCAGTTATGGTGGTGGCATTGGTTCCTCTCTTCCCTCCAAGGCGACCTCGTTCCCATTCCCCAGCACGTCTGCTCTGAATCCAACTCCACTCCCGATGTCATCCTCTCATCCACTAACCTTCTTGGCCGCATAGCGGTGGATGTCCTGGACCCCATTGGTAGTGACCATCTCCCTGTCCTACTCGCCATTTCAGACAGTTGTCGCCCCCATCCCGACCCTTGTAATGACCCTCCCCCCAAATATGTCCATGATTATTCCCGTACCGACTGGAATGCCTACCGGGATACCCTCTCTACCCAGGTCGATAGCCAACCCTTCACCTACCACCACCCTGATGATGTTACCCATGCTGCCTCCTGTCTCCAGCAGATGTCTGAGGCCATGGAGGGCCACGTCCTTTCCATAGCCATCCACCCCCACCATCCTACTTTACCCCCACAGGCTGTCCTCCTTCTCCATGAATCCCACTGTCTCTACCATGCCTTCCTTCACACGCATGACCCGGACACACTATGACGCCACCTGCAACTACAATGCCACATCAGAAACTTGCTTGTGGCTACGAAACGACGGGACTGGCGACAGACATGCACCTGTCTTAATGCTACACTTCCTATCAACTCATCCAAGTACTGATCAGCCTTCCGCCACCTTACCGGATCAAACCCCCCTCCCACTTTCATTTCCTTCATGATAATCAACCCTTCCCTGACAACCTTAGTAAGGCCATCACTTTGCCTCCTACCTCTCTGATGTATTTACCATCCCATACGATCCCCAGTTCGATTACTCCCTCTTCCCAGATGTCTGACACCTCTGTCCTTCCCCTCGCTCCTGGTTTCCAGTACTGGACAACATTGCACACACCGAACTCAATTCCCCCATCACTACTCAGGATATCATCGCTACACTCACGAAACGCAACGCCGCTCCCGGTCACGATCGTGTCACATACCATCGTGAAGCTCCTGCCTGATTCTTCCCCACCCTGGCGAGGCTCTATAATGTAGTCCTGTCCACCGGCTACTACCCCCACCTGTGGAAAACCTCCCACATCCTGATATTCCTTAAACCCGACTTACCGCCATACGCTGTCTCCTCCTACCATCCCATCAGCCTTACCTCGGTCTTCTTCAAGGTCCTGGAATCCATCCTTACCCGACACATCCACCAGCATCTCCGCCAGCACCGCCTCCTTCCCGTTACCCAATGTGGCTTTCGGCCATCCTTTTCTACCGATGACCTTCTCCTTCACCTCACTCATCTCCTCTCCGAACAGGTCAATTTCCGTCGCTCCGCTGTCTTCCTCTCCCTCGACCTCGAATGCACCTATGACCGTGTGTGGCATTCCGGTCTCCTCTTCAAGCTCCAAACCTTCGCCCATTAACTATGTCTGTCTGATTGGGTCCTTTCTTTCCCAACGTTCTTCCTATGTCACCATCCACAACACGGATTCCTACACCTTTTTCCCCTCTGCCGGTGTGTCCCAAGGTTCTGTCCTCTCCCCTCTTCTGTACCTTTTGTATACGGCGGACATGCTGCCCCATTCACCCCCCATCCACCTTCTCCAGTACGCTGATGACACCGCCTTCCTTGCCCTCATCCCCACCCTGCAGTGCTCCCAACACCTTATCCAATCCCATCTTGACCGGTTCACCACTAGGTGCAACCAGTGGTTGCTCAAGGGCCGGCTGAAGTGGCCGCGCGGTTCTGGCACTGCAGTCTGGAACCGCGAGACCGCTACGGTCGCAGGTTCGAATCCTGCCTCGGGCATGGATGTGTGTGATGTCCTTAGGTTAGTTAGGTTTAAGTAGTTCTACGTTCTGGGGGACTGATGACCACAGATGTTAAGTTCCATAGTGCCCAGAGCCATTCGAACCATTTTGAACTTCGGAATGACAACAATTTTCCCCACCTTCGAAGCTCACAGGAACAACTCTCCCTCGCAAAATCTCGTTTAGAATGGAAGCAACCATGTTACTCAGACTATGTTACACATCCAAATACAATATATCACTTCCCTCTACATATTGCAAATTATTTTCCCCACAAACATTGTATTAGAGTTTTCTTTTTATTTTTCTTTGACATTTGCATTATGTAAATTCTATTCTCATCAACTAGGCAGAAACAAATTATATAGAACCATTTACCACCGTTTAAGCAATCAATTCACTGTAACCTTAGATAAATGTTTATATATTATGTTCTGTATACTATTTAGAAAAGCATTAACAACTGATGCCCAATAAGATTGTAATAATGAGAAGTCTTTTCTGTTGGATTTAGAAGCATCAGATCCGCCTTACATTTCAAGGTGGTGGGTTATTCTGTACTGTTAATGAAATAAATAAATAAATAGGTATATTATCATCTGCATTAGCAAGGAGGACAACGTTAACTGCCGGCCAAAGTGGTCGTGCGGTTAAAGGCGCTGCAGTCTGGAACCGCAAGACCGCTACGGTCGCAGGTTCGAATCCTGCCTCGGGCATGGATGTTTGTGATGTCCTTAGGTTAGTTAGGTTTAACTAGTTCTAAGTTCTAGGGGACTAATGAACTCAGCAGTTGAGTCCCATAGTGCTCAGAGCCATTTGATTTGGTTGCTCAAGGTCAATCCTTCCAAGACCCAGGCGATCATTGTAGGCAAAAGCACCCCTTCCTTCCGTCTCCTCGACTTCTATGGCACCATCTATGGCCGTCCTATCGCCATCATCCCCACCCTCAAGTACCTTGGCGTCAGCCTTGACCGTCGCCTCTCTTCGACCCCCCATCTCCAGACAATCGAAGCCAAGGCGTGCTCCTGACTCCGTCTCCTCAAGCTCCTCTCTGGCCGCACATGGGATATGGACCCCTCCAGCATCCTCCACACCTATAAATCCCTCATTCACCCTATCCTCTGCTACGCCCAACCTGCCTGGATCTCTGCCCCTCCTACCTTTTACAAATCCCTTCAAATCCTCGAAATCCATGCTCTCCGCCTCGCCTATCGCATCTGTCTCCCCCCCCCCCCCACGCGGATCCTGTACGACCTTATTCCGTTCCCCCACCTCCTCCTTTTCCTCGAACAGATACGGATCCTCTATACCTCCCGTAAACTAGATCCCCCTCACCCGCTTGTCTCTCACATCCTCTCCCACCCCCGTCCGCTGTTGCGCCTGTAATCCACGTTCGACCTGCTCTCCATCTCTCCACTCTCCTTACTCTCTCCCAAGGTGGCTTCCGCCAGCTCCCCCTCCCTGATGATGCCTTCCTCCCCTCCATCTACCCCTCCTCAACATTGATCCTCCTCTCCCACTTGCTGTGTTTCTTCCTCAGGGCACCCTCTCTCCCGGCTCTCACCCTTCTCTCCCTCCTCCTGCCTCCCCTCCTCCATCCCCTACCCTCCATACCTTCATTCCTCCCCCCATATCCTCTGCCATTGGCATCTCCGCTCTCCCTTCTCCCTCCTCCCTCCCCCCCACCTTTTTCCCGTCTTGGCAGGTCAACGGACCTGCACACGTCTAGTGAACTTTCGTGCGCCGGAGATCATCGCCATCAGTTTTGTGTGTGTGCCGTCGTGTTTGTGCTTTAGTGTTTTTCACCGCCCACGCTCCATCGTTAACATGTATTGTCATCATCATCAGTGTTTGTGCACAGTGCTGACGGTCTTTTGTTTTCTTCGTGTGTGAACGGCCTCGTGTTTTTTAATTCCTCTGTCTACTGTTATTTTGACCAACAGAATATACTGTTACTTAAGTGTCTTCATTGTTTATCTCTATTTGTACTGTCTGAGGCTGACGAGCGGCGTAAAATTGCTGCTGCCAGCCTACCTACAATAAAGAAAAAAAAAGTTTACTAATTCCGTTCCCACACCTCATCTTTTTCCTCGAATGGATACAGATGCTTTACACCTCCGCCAAACTTGATCACCTCACCTGCTTGTCTCCCATCCTTTCCCATGCACCCCCACTCGCTGCCAGCCCTGTACTCCCACATCCCACCTGCTCTCCATATCTCCACACTCCACACTCTTGCCCAAGGGGGCTTCCGCCAACTCCCCCTCCATGAGGATGCCTTCATCTCCTCCAATTACGCCTGCTATCAACGTTGATCCTCCCCTTCCTCCCCCTGTGTTTCTCCCTTAGGGCACCCACTCTACCCTCTCTCCCTCCCTCCCTTCACCCTCCCAAGCTTCCACTACCCGACTACCTTTTCCCCTCCCCCTCCCCCCTCCCCTTCCCTCTGCCACTGGCATCCACACCCTCCCCCTCTCCCTCCTACCCATACCTCTTCCCTTTGGAGGGTCCCCAGCTTTGTGTGTGAACAGTGAATCTTCGTGCACTGGAGATCGTCGCCAGTGCCTGCGTGTGTCTTTACAGGCTGGCCGGAGTGGCCGTGCGGTTCTAGGCGCTGCAGTCTGGAGTCGAGCGACCGCTACGGTCGCAGGTTCGAATCCTGACTCGGGCATGGATGTGTGTGATGTCCTTAGGTTAGTTAGGTTTAATTAGTTCTAAGTTCTAGGCGACTGATGACCTCAGAAGTTAAGTCGCATAGTGCTCAGAGCCATGTGAACCATTTTTTTGTCTTCACGGCAGTGCTATAGTGTCTATCCATTTGTGCTCCATTCTTCACGTGCGTAAATTCTGTCTCCTCCATTTGCGTACAGTAATGAACGTTTTTTATTCAGACAGTGCGCCTGGAAATGCCTTCACGTATTTAATTTGTCTGTCTACCTTTTTTATCCACCGTGTTTGTTTTGTTTTTATGTGTCTCTTTATGTACTGTCTATCTGTGGCTGAAGAGCTGCATAGATACGCCGTTGCCGGTCTACCTTTCTTGTAAAGGTGTCGAAATGACAATAAAGAAAAAAAAGTGGTTACTGTCCCAGGTTCTATAAATACCGCCAAATTCTCGAACGCCATGCGCTCTGCCTCGCCTTCCGCATCCGCCTTCTGTCCTGCACACACATCCTCTACGACCTCATCCACTTCTCCCACCTTCTCCTTTTCCTTGAACACATCTGGACACTATATACTGTCCTGCCCGACCTGTTTCCTGCCTCTTGGTGCACCTGCTGACGCCCCTACTCTTTTCATCCTGCCCGCTCCCTTGCTGCACCTTGCTCTCCCCTCCCCTCCCCTCACCCCCTGCTGTCTCCCTTCCTCTCCACCCCCAGCCCTTTTCCGTGCCTTAACATTTCCCACCCTCCCTCCATCTCCAAACCCTCCGTCTCCTTTCCCAACGCAACTTCCACCATCTAACACTCCCAGGTGATGAGCTTCGCCCTGACATCCAGTCTTCCTACCAACTCTAACCCAATCTTCCTCCTGTCTCCTCCTCAGGGCTTCATCTCCTCCCCCTTCCTTCTCCTGAGCGGCTTTCCCCTCCTACTCGCCCTCCCTCTCTTGTGCTCCACTTCAGTGTCTCTGCCCTCCCTCCTGCCTTGTCTTCCCTCTTCATATCCTGCCACTCTCCTGCCTCTTGGTGCACCCACTGACGCCCCTACTCTTTTCATCCTGCTCCCTCCCCTGCTGCATCTTGCTCTCCCCTCCTTTTCCATCCTCTCTGGCCTGTCCCTCGGCAGGTCCTACCTGGAAATTTTATTCTTTATCGTGTGTGCTCCATGTGGGTTTAAAGTGTGTTCTTCTGGAGAGTTTTTATTACTGTGGCCATTTTTAACCTATGTGTGTGACTTCAGTGTCTTTTTTTGTTTTCTATGAATCGCCAACTATGTGTTTTTTTTTACTTTATGTCGACTTTTTTAACTGTCCCCCCATGAACGTCTCCATGTAAGTGTATTTACTTCCATTATCCCCCTTACTCTGTTTTATGTCCCCCTTTTTTATCGCCTTATATATAACATTTTATTCTTGTATTAGTTGTCATTCGGCTGAAGAGTGGCGTATTGTGCTGCTGACAGCCCTCATCTGCCCATCTGGGGCAGGGGAATGAAATCACAACAAAGAAAAGAAAAAGTGGTTACCATAGTACGTTATCAAAGCAACGTAAGTGTTGTGTACCTTTGTAGAGTCATGCTTTTTGGCTTTGTAATACCTCGAACTCCTACAGGAAATCGAGAGCACGGCCTTTCTCTGCCGTGTGTAGAATAGGTATACAACCCTCAATATTCCCTGGGTGTGGTCAGTTTCTGCTAAATCCATTTCTAATGCAGTTGGATTACATGTCTGCAAATGCTCCTTGACTCTTACTTTAAGAGATGGTCGGTTTGACCGATATAAATTTGTCGCAACTGCTACAAACAATCTTCTAAAACCCAGAACCATAAAATATATCAGAATTATTACTCAAATTATATGTTATAGGGAGTTTCAGAGTGCTGTTAACTTGAAAACCACGTCCCACCTTAGATTTCCTGAAATAATTTTCTATTTGCTAGGACATTTTTCCGTAAAATTTCACTGGCACGATTTGGAACTTTTGAATTTTTTTATATTTAGTTCTTGGCCTACGTCACCCCACCCCCTCCAAAGCTGGCTTCATTTCTTGTAAAAACAAGCTGTGTGAAATTTAGGGACCGTAGGATAAGGAGAAAAGAAGCTCCTGGACCTCTACATAGGAAATAAAACCATCATCTTGGTACGCTATAATACAGATGTGCTGCATTTTTTCCAATTACATTTGTTGGAAATAGAGGGTGACAATTATTGAAGTATATGAAATAAAATCGTCATAACTTCTGAACGGTTTGCGTTAGGACGTTCAAACTGCACGGTTGGCCGCAGGGCATGATGGGAAATAGTCTGCGCATGCATGGTGTGGTTCAGCGACGAAGCTCACTTTCATTTGTTCGTCAATAAACAAACTTGGCTCGTCTGGGGACTAAGAACCCGCATTTCGCGATCGAAAAGTCTCTCCACCCTCAACGTGTGACTGTGTGGTGTGCAATGTCAGGTCAAGGAATAATCGGTTCGATATTCCTTGATGGCACGGTGACTGGGGAACGGTTCTTGTAGGTTTTGGAAGATGATTTCATCCCCATTACTCAAAGTGAACCAGATTTCGACAAGATGTGGTTCATGCAAGAGGTAGTTCGATCCCATCGAAGCACGAGAGTAATGTCTTGGAGCAGTGGTTTGGGGACCGGATTCTGACTCTGTGGTGCCCAGAGGCCACTAGCATGGGCCTCGATTTGTCGCCATATTCTCCAGATGTGAACACATTCGACTCCATTTTGTGGGGCTTCAACGGGTCATGCAGAATTTCCCTATTCGTCGGTGATGGCAGGCATATCGGACACATCATTCCTAAATCCGAATATCTGTAGCGATGTTCATATGTTGAATAAAGCGTGTGAACGCCGTGGTTTGTAAGTAATTTACGTTTTTTTATATCGTTCAATAATTGTAATCCTGTATTTTGTTTTATTCTGTTAGTATTTACACTCCTGGAAATGAAAAAAAGAACACATTGACACCGGTGTGTCAGACCCACCATACTTGCTCCGGACACTGCGAGAGGGCTGTACAAGCAATGATCACACGCACGGCACAGCGGACACACCAGGAACCGCGGTGTTGGCCGTCGAATGGCGCTAGCTGCGCAGCATTTGTGCACCGCCGCCGTCAGTGTCAGCCAGTTTGCCGTGGCATACGGAGCTCCATCGCAGTCTTTAACACTGGTAGCATGCCGCGACAGCGTGGACGTGAACCGTATGTGCAGTTGACGGACTTTGAGCGAGGGCGTATAGTGGGCATGCGGGAGGCCGGGTGGACGTACCGCCGAATTGCTCAACACGTGGGGCGTGAGGTCTCCACAGTACATCGATGTTGTCGCCAGTGGTCGGCGGAAGGTGCACGTGTCCGTCGACCGGACCGCAGCGACGCACGGATGCACGCCAAGACCGTAAGATCCTACGCAGTGCCGTAGGGGACCGCACCGCCACTTCCCAGCAAATTAGGGACACTGTTGCTCCTGGGGTATCGGCGAGGACCATTCGCAACCGTCTCCATGAAGCTGGGCTACGGTCCCGCACACCGTTAGGCCGTCTTCCGCTCACGCCCCAACATCGTGCAGCCCGCCTCCAGTGGTGTCGCGACAGGCGTGAATGGAGGGACGAATGGAGACGTGTCGTCTTCAGCGATGAGAGTCGCTTCTGCCTTGGTGCCAATGATGGTCGTATGCGTGTTTGGCGCCGTGCAGGTGAGCGCCACAATCAGGACTGCATACGACCGAGGCACACAGGGCCAACACCCGGCATCATGATGTGGGGAGCGATCTCCTTCACTGGCCGTACACCACTGGTGATCGTCGAGGGGACACTGAATAGTGCACGGTACATCCAAACCGTCATCGAACCCATCGTTCTACCATTCCTAGACCGGCAAGGGAACTTGCTGTTCCAACAGGACAATGCACGTCCGCATGTATCCCGTGCCACCCAACGTGCTCTAGAAGGTGTAAGTCAACTACCCTGGCCAGCAAGATCTCCGGATCTGTCCCCCATTGAGCATGTTTGGGACTGGATGAAGCGTCGTCTCACGCGGTCTGCACGTCCAGCACGAACGCTGGTCCAACTGAGGCGCCAGGTGGAAAT
This sequence comes from Schistocerca nitens, assembly GCF_023898315.1. Classification (NCBI taxonomy): domain Eukaryota; kingdom Metazoa; phylum Arthropoda; class Insecta; order Orthoptera; family Acrididae; genus Schistocerca; species Schistocerca nitens. The sequence continues at coordinate 106,986,821 of NC_064618.1, forward strand.
GGCATGGCAAGCCGTTCCACAGGACTACATCCAGCATCTCTACGATCTTCTCCATGGGAGAATAGCAGCCTGCATTGCTGCGAAAGGTGGATATACACTGTACTAGTGCCGACATTGTGCATGCTCTGTTGCCTGTGTCTATGTGCCTGTGGTTGTCAGTTGATCATGTGATGTATCTGACCCCAGGAATGTGTCAATAAAGTTTCCCCTTCCTGGGACAATGAATTCACGGTGTTCTTATTTCAATTTCCAGGAGTGTAGATACTGATGTTAATTAGAAATATGATATGTTCTGTAATCCACGTGAATTATTTTATGTTATGATGCATTTATTCTGGGTTAATGCCGTTATGGAAAGTTAGGAAAAGTAATATCGTTGGAAGAGAGTGAAGACGTGTATAGGAGCGCTGTCTGAGGACGCGAGTGTGACGTCAGAGCAGAGCGCACAATGAATTCATCTGATTGCGAGACGTAAGAATGGAAACACGGAGGTGGGGTGCACTGTCGGGTCTGCGTGAGGCTGAGTTGTTACTAGCGGGACACCAACAACGTGACGACTGTGGGCATATGTAAGACACTCCAGTACCATCAAGATCCTCCCTCATAATTGCGAATCAAGGTGTGCCCACAGTATTACATGGTGCAACGGGGCTTGTAGGCAGCAGCGAAGACGACGGCTTAGACCACGAAGACGAAGGCTATCTTTGTCGACGCTAAAACTTTGTGAAATATTACCCAGCCACACTCTCAATGAATTTTATTTCAGTAATATGTGTTACACGTAAAAACTGTGGATATCTGACCTTGTCATCATCCTCAGTCATTGTCACCTACTTACGATTCCATTCCCTTCCAGATATTGAATACGCGAGTGCCATTGTTTCAATACCTAAAAGGAAATTAATAAAGGGCATCGATGCCAATTCTACTTGTTAGCGAAAGATGTAACTGAAAGTAATTACACTGTTGTTCAATGATATTATGAGGCAGTGTCGTTCTTGCTGAGTGAAGGCGATGTGAAGCAAAGTAAATTAAAATCAAAGTACTTCTGGCAATTACAAATAAAAGAAAAGAATTAATTCTCATATTTAATCTCTGTATCTGTCGTAGTACTTCTATTGTGTACTGGCATGGTTCGTACACTACTGGCCATTAAAATTGCTACACCACGAAGATGTCGTGCTACAGAAGCGAAATTTCACCGACAGGAAGAAGATGCTGTGATATGCAAATGACTAGCTTTTCAGAGCATTCACACAAGGTTGGTGCCGGTGGCGACACCTACAACGTGCTGATATGAGGAAAGTTTCCAACCGATTTCTGATACACAAACAGCAGTTGACCGGCGTTGCCTGGTGAAACGTTGTTTTGATGTCTCGTGTAACGAGGAGAAATGGCTACCATCACGTTTCCGACTTTCATAAAGGTCGGATTGTAGCCTGTCGCGATTGCGGTTTATCGTATCGCGACATTGCTGCACGCGTTGGTCGAGTTCCAATGAGTGTTAGCAGAGTATGGAATCGGTGGGTTCAGGAGGGTAATACGGAACGCCGTGCTGGATACCAACTGCCTCGTATCACTAGCAGTCGAGATGACAGGCATCTCATCCGCAAGGCTGTAGCTAATCGTGCAGCCACGTATCGACCCCGGGTCAACAGATGGCGACGTTTGCAAGACAACAACCATCTGCACGAACAGTTCAACGACGTTTGCAGCAGTATGGACTATCAGCTCGGAGACCATGGCTGCGGTTACCCTCCACACTGCATCACAGACAGGAGCCCCTGCGATGGTGTACTCAACGACGAACCTGGGTGCACGAATGGCAAAACGTCATTTTTTCGGATGAATCCGTGTTCTGTTTACAGCATCATGATGGTCGCATCCGTGTTTGGTGACATAGCGGTGAAAGCACTTTGGAAGCGTGTATTCGTCATCGCCATACTGGCGTATCATCCGACATGATAGTATGGGGTGCCATTGGTTACACGCCTCGGTCACTTCTTGTTCGCATTTACGGCACTTTGAGCAGTGCACTTTACATTTCAGATGTGTTACGACCCGTGGCTCTACCCTTCATTAGATCCCTGCGAAACCCTACATTTCAGCAGGATAATGCACGACCCCATTTGCAGGTCCTGTACAAACCTTTCTGGATACAGAAAATGTTCGACTGCTGCCCTGGCCAGCACATTCCCCAGATCTCTTACCAATTGAGAACGTCTGGTCAATGGCTGCCGAGCAACTGGCTCGTCACAATACGCTAGTCACTACTCTTGAGAACTGTGGTATCGTGTTGAAGCTGCATGGGCAGCTGTACCTGTACACGCCATCCAAGATCTGTTTGACTCAATGCCCAGGCGTATCAAGGTCGTTGTTATGGCCAGAGGTGGTTGTTCTGGGTACTTATTTCTCAGGATCTATGCATCTAAACTGCGTGAAAATGTAATCACATGTCAGTTCTAGTATAATATATTTGACCAATGAATACCTGTTTATCATGTGCATTTCATCTTAGTGTAGCAGTTTTAATGGCCAGTAGTGTAGATAAATGGAAAGTACACGTTTCGATTTACATTTTGCGGATTTGTAAATTAATTGTGCATCCAAGCGCAACTCTAGCTGTGCCTACAACGGCACTTCATCGGAAAAAAACCGCGAATTTGGACATGTGACTTGGGACACTGCTTACTAAAATTACAAGCTTTCCATTAACAATGGAGATCTGGAAGATCGTCAGACTTTCATAACAGAAAAGAAACAGTCTTTGTTCGAAAACGTGATGGTGTTAATGACATAACACATTTCAGTACTTTCAAAATCGTTACTACTGAAGAAGATAAACAATTTTTTATCAACCAAAGCTTGAAATGATGGCTGGAGTTCATGCAAGGGATCGATTATCATTTACGTGACAAAGCTAAAAGAGCGTGGTTCATGGTGTGGGTTCCTGTAGTCATGTCCTAGTTCATGAACCACGGGCAACTCCTTTTTTAAACATAAGAACATTCACCGGTATACTTGGGAAAGCAGGGGAACCAGATCTGTCATTGACTACATAATAACAGATCAGGAATTCAGGGAGGTTGTGAGGGACACACTTGTATTCAGGGGATTCCTTGATGACACTGATCATTATTTAATCTGCAGTGAAATTGGGATTGTGAGGCCGAAAGTGCAGGAGGTCAGGTCCATATGAAGGAGGAGAAACTTCAGGATAAGGAAACCAGGCACAAGTACATAACAGCGATCTCAGAAAGGTACCAGTTAGTTGAATGTAGTCAATTACAGTCATTGGAAAAGGAATGGACAAGGTATAGGGACACAGTACTAGAAGTGGCTAAAGAATGTCTTGGAACAGTAGTGTGTAAAAGTAGGATGAAGCAAAGAGCTTGGTGGAATGACACAGTCAAGGCAGCCTGTGAAAGGAAAAAGAAGGCGTATCAAAAATGGCAACATACTAGAACTCAGCTAGACAGAGAAAGTTATGTTGAAGAAAGAAACAAAGCCAAACAGATAATTGCAGCTTCCAAGAAGAAATCTTGGGAAGACTTTGGAAACAGGTTGGAGACTATGGGTCAAGCTGCTGGAAAACCATTCTGGAGTGTAATTAGCAGTCGTCGAAAGGGAGGTAAGAAGGAAATGACAAGTATTTTGGACAGGTCAGGAAAACTGCTGGTGAATCCTGTGGATGCCTTGGGCAGATGGAGGGAATATTTTGAAGAGTTGCTCAATGTATGTGAAAATACGATCAGTAATGTTTCAGATTTCGAGGTAGAATGGGATAGGAATGATGATGGAAATAGGATCACATTTGTGGAAGTGGAGAAAATGGTCAATAGATTGCAGTGCAATAAAGCAGCTGGGGTGGATGAAATTAAGTCGGAACTCATCAAATACAGTGGAATGTCAGGTCTTAAATGGCTACACAGGATAATTGAAATGGCATGGGAGTCGGGACAGGTTCCATCAGACTGGACAAAAGCAGTAACCACACCAATCTTTAAACATGGAAACAGAAAAGATTGTAACAACTACAGAGGTATCTCTTCAATCAGCGTTGTGGGTAAAATCTTCTGAGGCATTGTTGAAAGGAAAGTGCGAGTATTAGTTGAGCACCAATTGGATGAAAATCAGTGTGGGTTTAGGCCTCTTAGAGGTTGTCAGGACCAGATTTTTAGCTTTCGGCAAATAATGGAGAAGTGTTATGAGTGGAACAGGGAATTGTATCTATGCTTTATAGATCCAGAAAAGGCATATGACCGGGTTACTAGGAGGAAGTTATTGTCTGTTCTACGAGATTATGGAATAGGAGGCAAACTTTTGCAAGCAATTAAAGGTCTTTACATGGATAGTCAGGCAGCAGTTAGAGTTGACGGTAAATTGAGTTCATGGTTCAGAGTAGTTTCAGGGGTAAGACAAAGCTGCAACCTGTCTCCACTGTTGTTCATATTATTTATGGATCATATGTTGAAAACAATAGACTGACTGGGTGAGATTAAGATATGTGAACACAAAATAAGCAGCTTGCATATGCAGATGACTTAGTTGTGATGGCAGATTCGATTGAAAGTTTGCAAAGTAATATTTCAGAGCTAGATCAGAAATGTAAGGACTATGGTATGAAGATTAGCATCTCCAAAACGAAAGTAATGTCAGTGGGAAAGAAATATAAACGGATTGAGTACCAAATAGGAGGAACACAGTTAGAACAGGTGGACTGTTTCAAGTACTTGGGATGCATATTCTCACAGGATGGCAATATAATGAAAGAACTGGAAGCGAGGTGTAGCAAGGCTAATGCAGAGACCACTCAGATACGATCTACCCTCTTCTGCAAGAAGGAAGTCAGTACCGAGACTAAGTTATCTGTGCACCGTTCAATCTTTCGACCAACTTTGTTGTATGGGAGCGAAAGCTGGGTGGATTCAGGTTACCTTATCAACAAGGTTGAGGTTACGGATATGAAAGTAGCTAGGATGATTGCAGGTACTAGTAGATGGGAACAATGGCAGGAGGGTGTCCACAATGAGGAAATCAAAGAAAAACTGGGAATGAACTCTATAGATGTAGCAGTCAGGGCGAACAGGCTTAGATGGTGGGGTCATGTTACACGCATGGGAGAAGCAAGCTTACCCAAGAGACTCATGGGTTCAGCAGTAGAGGGTAGGAGGAGTCGGGACAGACCAAGGAGAAGGTAAGAATGATTTTGAAGTAATAGGTTTAACATCAGAAGAGGCACCAATGTTAGCACTGAATAGGGGATCATGGAGGAATTTTATAAGGGGGGCTATGCTCCAGACTGAACGCTGAAAGGCATAATCAGTCTTAAATGATGATGATGATGATGAGTTAAAAGAGCGTAAGACCAGGCAGAGGCAGCTGACAAGGAGCCAGAGAGAAGCGAATTATTTTCGAATAGGTCATATAGATATTATACATAAATACATTTGAAAATAAAAATCCGCTTCTCATTCAGCGCTTAAGATTTTTCTCATATTTCGGTCGTTCGATTTGGTATCGTCCAGAGTGTTCTAACTTTCTCCAAGGCCAAATCTCCGAATTACTGACGACAAGGTCCAGTAGTGTTGAATTGGAGTTAGGTGATTCCGAAGAAGTTCTAGGAACGTAAACTGCGAATATTATCTTACAAATTCTATTGCCACAAGTAAAAAAGGCAAGCAGTAGCGATTCCCCAATTTGAAGCTGCCTCTGATAACTGTAGTGTCAATAACGGGTAAGCAGTTTTTATTCTAATATCACTTTCTTTGGTGTGTGTTTACTGTGTACTATCCAATGTCCTTGAGACATGCGTGCATGCATGCGAAAAAGGCTACTGAAATCCTGAACCAATTTAAGTATAATATTCTGCAAGCCGCTACCATCCATTGGGATGTTGACTACCACCAAAGTTAACAAGTACCGATATGAAATCGTGTGATTCTTCGAAACTGTGACCTTAGTGGTCAGACTGAGGCGCCTAGAATCGCTTGGCCACACCGGCCGGCGTAATAGACCGTTTTCTTCGAGGTAATTCATAATGTTCGAACACAATATATGTTCTAAAATCCTGCTGCATAATGACGTTAACGATACGGGCCTGTAATTTAGTGGATTACTCCTACTGACATGGCGCGCGCCGCTATCTTGTGATCATGTTCAGAGCGCGCACTGTAATCGATTATAGTTCGCTGTCCTGGTGCGGGTGGCGCTCCGGCGGCGATTTGCTATGACGTCGCTGGCGTGTGTTTGCGGTGGCCGGCGGAAAGCGACAGGGTAGTGGGTTTTCCGGGTATTGCACGGAACGTGAAGTTCGATCTGCCTGACCTGCTAGTGACTAGCGCTAAGGTTGTTGTGCCTCGCAATATGAGCAGAGTGGTCTGGGACGGAGGCACTCGCCGCTGTGCTGTCCATGCGGTGGTGATTAATTTGAGTCGGCGTACTTGTTCTTACTGCCTGTCTGATGTGGAGGTCCGGTGGGGTCCTGTGATACTCTGGCCCGGAGACCACTAGTTGCTGAATTTTGGAGTCGTCTGCCAGGTTAGGGTGTGGGCTCGGATGGCTCTTCAGATTTTCCCCTGGAAGCTCCAGCAGCGGTTTCTTAACTTTTCTGATGTGGGACGGCGTTGTTGGAACTGTTTGCTGTGTGTACGGCTCGTTACGATATTTGTTGGTACTAATTTATTTGCTCAACTGGAGTCTTGTCCGGAGTTGCGTTCAAGTATGGTGCATTTGGCAGTCTATGTGTTGGGTAAAGTCTGCTGAAGAAGGGCGGTTTTGTACAGTATATACATAGTGAATTACTGCTGCTTGGTATATGTGGTCTTCTGGGACCTGAACAACACGACCTAGTCAATTTGGTTGTGTAACAGCATTTAGTGGTATGTTGTGTATTTTTTTACTGTGTTATTATTAACTTGGTGGAATAGTCACGTTTGGCGACGTCAAGGCACTTCTAAGACTGTGGTTGGACTACTCATGTGCGCTTGGCTTTTATTGTTTCGATTTAGGAAGCGAGAATTGTTTCATATTTGTATGTGTTGGCTTCCGGCACTTATTAAGAGCGCCCGAGTTAAAGGCGCTGTGGTTATCATGTACTGTCGGGATGTTGTACTGTATTTTTGAATTTTATCTTGTGTTGACATCTGTCGTGTGTTACAGAACGTAAACAAGGCGCATAAGTGATGGGAAGTTGTTGGAGGCATGTCGGGGAGCTCTCAGCGGTTTATTTCGGGGACCGTTTCGAGTGGGAAGGCTCCGAAGTGTTGAGAGCTCGCTCGTCTGTGATTGCGTTGGGAGTTGCCCTCGCTCTTTGGTTGTATCAAATTATTATTTTGTTATTATATTTATTGGTTGTGTGCTGCGCTTCTTTCATTTTATGGTGCCAAGCGCCGTTATCTTTCTCAAAGTTTTTTTTATATAAATCATTTTAAATTGTAATGCCAAGTTAACTTATTATTGGATTTTGTCTTTTGGATAAACCCTAAAAGCACTATTGTAAAAGGTTCTTAATTTTATGGTATCAAGCCGCCGTTATTGTTTTTAAGGCTCACTCTTTAACCATTTGTTAAGTTTTGTGAGTTATATGAATTTGTTGTTATTTAAAAGAGTTTAGTATTGGCAACTTAATAAATTGTGTACAGAGTCTGCTGTTTGGATATTATTGGGTGGAACTCCTTGAATAGTTGTCCTATAAGAAAACACATTTCACCTGCTACTTTTCTTGAACATTGGTGTGACCTGTGCAGCTTTCCAGTCTTTGGTTGTCTGTTCACAAGGCTTGTACTCAGCAGTTATCATTTATCACTCCTTTGTCATTTCAATAATTAATCTCATGGCAGAGCAATATTTGTTATAAAAAGTAATTCTTGGGTAGATCATTGTAATTGAGAAAGAATGAGTTTCAGTGTTCGCAGTATAGTTTTTTAAAGTTAATTTCATTTCAGTTATTTAGCAAGTTTTAATTCTACCACCGTCTCCTAACAAATTCTGTTTTCTCATTATGCGTGTCTCCTCACAGCGGAACGCAGTGACTTAGGCATGATATGGTTAGCGGAGTACCACGTCCTTACACTGCTCTGCGCCAGGCTTTGTTTCTTATTTAGCTGGTTTGTTGGTGGGGGTGCGGTTTTTTTTTCCTCGTTGCTTCGAGCAGTACTGAGTTTGCGTTGCCACAGGTAAGCCATGGAAATTTGTTAGTGCCCGATAAATCACAGTCAGAACATGGAAAGGTTATTTTCAGTCAGCTTTTCACTTCATTATTATTATCAGTTTCGGTTTAGGTAATGTTCATTTCAGATTTCGTTTCGTATGTAGATAGTTTTATTAGTACACTGCATTGTTATTCAGAAAAGTTACGCAGTCCTGTTTAATGCAACAAGTTTCATTATAAATGAAACGCGCTGGTAGTTGTTCCATAAATGCGTGAGAGCCCCCAACACTCATTACAGATGGGAGCGGTTTTTTGACTTAAACTTTTATATATTTTATTCTATATGGCACGCAGAATTGTGCCTAAACGTCATTTCGTATTTTTCGGGAACTCTGCAGTTTGAGTTCTATTACTTCGTCAGGAATCTTAAAAGTACGAGCGAGCGCGCGCGCGCGCGCGCGCGCGCGCGCGCGCGTGTGTGTGTGTGTGTGTGTGTGTGTGTGTCTGGAGCTTATGGCACTCAACGACGAGGTTATCAGCGCCCTTACATTCATTAAAACAAACGAATGTGCATAAAATCGCTGAACTTGTTGCACACAGAGAGGAGGAAATTCATAAAATGATACGCATTAGCCCACGCCCACCACATTCGCGTTGACATCCCATTCACTCTATCTAATAGGCGTTAATGCAAAAGAGAAATGTGGAGGATGCTAGACATGGGAAGAACTAAAAGGAAAGAAATGGGGAAATTTAAGTGGCTGATCATTTACTGGGCCAGCCAACCTGCCAATACATTAAAAAGATCATCATTTTCGAAAACAAGGTGAAAACGAAAAGTACGCATAATCATCAAGTTGCTTCCCTCTTCACTACAGTAAATCTGGAGACAGGACCTTTTTGCTAATGTTAACCCAAAGAAACCAAAACACTCACGGATATCTCGTTCGTACGCTGTTAGAGCAAAGTCTGAAGTAATAGAGTGACTACTTAGTACTAAACTGCATACCGTCTGTTGTTTATTTTATACAGGTAGATAGCCAGTTCTGAATTTTGAGAGCTGTTAGTAGCTCATTGTCCTTGGGAAATTATAGTTTCACAGTATTGTTCCTGGGCCACATTTCCATTCTTGATTATACTCCTTCACTTACTTAAGGAAGTGTAGACTATCCTTTTTCGCGTAACGCAGCTGTTGCGTAAACGGTACGTCAGTAGGCACGAGTACCAAGAAGCCTGCAAACGCAGAGCAGAGCACACATGTAAGCTACAACATGACGACCCTAGACCACCACTGCCCGCAGATGTGGCCGAGTGGTTCTAGGCGCTTCAGTTTGGAACCGCGCGACTGCTACGGTCGCAGGTTCGAATCCTGCCTCCGGCATGGATGTGTGTGATATCAGTAAGTTAGTTAGGTTTAAGTAGTTCTAAGTTCTAGGGGACTGATGACCTCTGATGTTAAGTCCCATATTGCTCAGAGACATTTGAACTATTTTTTTTAGACCACCACTGGGTGCAGTCGTATAACACAAACATTACCCGACCTACTAACAAATTTTTTCTGTGTGATCGGATGAACACACCATTTCCAATAGGACAGAGTGGATAATAAAGTCAATTCGCCGGACTCTATTCTGACGGAAAATCGTTGCCACCCGAGATCACCGCCTTATATGACAGGGCGGAAGCTGAGCTTTGCTCTGCCAATGGCTGCGTCGCTATAAATACATTCACGGACACGGTAATAGCTTCCTGTCCTTCTTTGAGAGTTACGGCGGCGAGTTAATTGTACCGCATTTATGGGCACGGGAGAGACGGCGCGATAATGAAAGCGGGGAATGAGGGTTTTACAGCCGTCTGCGACGCCGCGACGCCGGCCGGGGTTGCGAAGGCGACGCCGCCGCCGCCGGCGCCGCCGCGGGCTGCAGTTCCGCACGGCGCTGGCCTCTTTTCGCGGAAATGCCGAAATAACCCGGCCAGCACCTTGTCTGTCTCTCTCGAAGAGAGACGCACCTTCCGGCCGCCTTCATCCACCACACGGACGGAGCAGTGCCGCAGTGCTCCTACAACAAGTAATGTAGGCGAAGAATGTTATGAACTGAGCTGCAAACCTTGAGTCTATTGTGAGGAATGATTAACCTCATCCATCTTAAGACAACAAAGGTAAGACGTCACTATAAGACGACAATTTCGGGATAAATGTTGATTTTCCGTACACTCCCAACAGTAAACAATCCGTAACTACCCACTCCCGAATGTGACGGTGCGTTTAGTGCAGTGGTTCCCAATCTGGGGGCGTTTACCTCCAGAAAGTTAAATTTTCTGAGGAGTAAAACAAGTGAGTTCAACGCTACTTCGGACATGACAGTGAATTACATTTAAAAGATCTTTATTGTTATCAGTACCATATAAGTTGCGAATAATTACATTATTTTCGAACACTAGTAACCGTACATGTGACATAATGTCGTGAAGGTTACAGTTTGTGAAACGACTGAATCAACACCTTACTCATGTAGTCCATCCAATACAGGCCATTACAATTACTACACCAAGAAGAAATGCAGATGATAAACGGGAATTCATTGGACAAATATGTTATACTAGAACTGACATGTGATTACATTTTCACCCAATTTGGGTGAACAGATCCTGAGAAATCAGTACCCAGAACAACCATCTCTGGCCGTAATAACGGCCTTGATACGCCTGGTCATTGAGTCAAACAGAGCTGGGATGTCGTGTACAGGTACAGCTGCCCATGCAGCTTCAAAACGATACCACAGATCATCAAGAGTAGTGACTGGCGTATTGTGACGAGCCAGTTGCTCAGTCATCATTGACCAGACGTTTTCAACTGGTGAGAGATCTGGAGAATGTGCTGGCGAGGGCAGCAGTCAAACATTTTCTGTATCCAGAAAGGCCCGTACAGGACCTGCAACATGCAGTCGTGCATTATCCTGCTGAAATGTAGGGTTTCCCAGGGATCAAATGTAGAGCCACGAGTCGTAACACATCTGAAATGTAACGTCCACTGTTAGAAGTGCAGTCAATGCGAAGAACAGGTGACCGAGACGTGTAACCAATGGCACCCCATACCATCACGCCTGGTTATACGCCAGTATGGCGATGACGAATACACGCTTGCAATGTGCGTTCACCGCGATGTCGCCAAACCCGGATGCGACCATCATGATGCTGTAAACAGAACCTGGATTCGTGCACCCAGGTTCGTCGTGAGTACACCATCGCAGGCGCTCCTGTCTGTGATGCAGCGTCAAGGGTAACCGCAGCCACGGTGTCCGAGCTGATAGTTCCTACTGCTGCTGCTGCAGACGTCGTCGAACTGTTCGTGCAGATGGTTGTTGTCTTGCAAACGTCCCCATCTGTTGACTCAGGGATCGAGACGTGGCTGCACGATCCGTTACAGCCATGCGTATAAGATGCCTATCATCTCGACTGCTAGTGATACGAGGCCGTTGGGATCCAACACGGCGTTTCGTATTACCCTCCTGAACCCACCGATTCCATATTCTGCTAACACTCATTGGATCTCGACCAACGCGAGCAGCAATGTCGCGGTACGATAAACCGCAATAGGCTACAGTCCGACCTTTATCAAAGCCGGAAACGTGATAGTACGCATTCCTACCCTTACACGAGGCATCACAACAACGTTTCGCCAGGCAACGCCGGTCGACTGCTGTTTGTGTATGAGAAATCGGTTGGCAACTTCCCTCATGTCAGCACTTTGTAGGTGTCGCCACCGGCGCCAACCTTGTGTGAATGCTGTGAAAAGCTAATCATTTGCATATCACAGCATCTTCTTCCTGTCGGTTAAGTTTCGCGTCTGTAGCACGTCATCTTCGTGGTGTAGCAATTTTAATGGCCAGTAGAGTACCACGCATCCACAGGGTGACAATTATTGATCTACCTGGTGTGTAAGTATGAAACCGGAATTTGGTTGCAATAAGTACACATCTGCTGTTTGAAACTGATAAATAATATTTTATGCAAAATAATCCCCATTCCTATTTATACATTTCTCCATCTCCGGCAGGCTATGAATGCCACGCCATAAAAAAAGCAGTTCCTCTTTTGAAGCTAACTATTCTGCGAGCCAGTTTCGTACATTTTCATATGATCTGAAGCGCTGTTCAGACATAGATGATAATCGGACGGAGCCAAGTCTGGAGATAAAGCCGCGTGCTCCACTATTTCCCAACTGAACGCTTCTATCGTTTCCCTGATCCGTTTTGCTGTTTGTGATGGGTCGTTATAATGGAGCAATATGACTTTGTGTTGCTTTTTCCCATATTCCCGTCGTTTTTGACGTAATGATCGATGTAAATTGATCATTTTCTGTTGGTAGCGATCAGTGTTAACGTTTTCACCAGGTTTTAGCAGCTCATAATACGTGACACCCTTCTGATCCCAAAAAACATAGAAAATTGTCTTCTTTCCAAATCGATTTGGTCTTGCAGTGGATGTCGATGCTTTGCATGGATTTATCCATGTTTTACGACGTTTAAGAGTCGCAAAATATGTCCATTTTTGATGACCTGTCAGTATTCGATGGAGAAACGACTTCTTCTTGTATCTGGCGAGCAGCATTTCACAAGTGGTCTTTCGATTTGCTTTCTGTCTTTCATTCAGTTTATGCGGAACCCATTTTCCCAGTCTATGCACCTTTGCCATAGCTTTCAACCGAAGGGAAACGATTTTCTGCCTCACATTCAATTATTCCGCGAGTTCGTGTTGAGTCTGAGTATCATTTTCATCCAATAAAGCCTGCAATTCGTTGTCTTCGAACTTTTCCGGTGGTTTCCCGCGCTCAACGAAACAATGTGTTTTCCCAGGAGCATGTTCGGCGAAAGCTTCGACAAGCCTGCGATGCGATTTTGTAGCAGTTTTCTTCAGATGAAAACAGTAAACCTATGCTGTCCGCAAATCGTAGCTCGCAGGCACAAAACTCGACATGTCTACGGGTTTGAAACAGACACCAATGTAGGGAACTTGTGTCGATTTTTGTCGCCAGCCGTTACAGGAAGTAGATGGCGCTGCAGACGCCGCCTCACTGGCCCTGCCCTGACGGCTAGCACCATCTGTAGAGAAATTCCGGTTTCATACTTCTACTCCTAGTATATGAGAGAAACGTAAATTAGTTACGAACTACGGCGTGCACACGCTTTATTCAACATGTCACTACAGATATTCGGGTTTAGGTTATGACATGTTCGATATGCCTGCCATCATTAGCAATGATGTGGGGCAGACGGATAGCGAAATTCTGTATGAAATGCTGAAGTGTCGGAACATTAATGCCATCAGTGACAGCCTGAATTCAGCCCAGCAATAGTTGTGTGGTTATTGCTGTACACCATGTCTTTAATATAGCCCCACAAAAAGGAGTCGCGTGTGTCCACATCAGGAAAATATAGCGGCCAATCGAGGCCCATACTAGTGGCTTCTGGGTAACCCACACTCAGAATGCGGTCCCCAAAGTTCTCCTGCACGTCATCAGACACTCTCCAGCTTCGACGGGGTCGAGCTCCGTCTTGTATCGACCACATCTTGTCAAAATCAGGGACACTTTGGCTAATGGGGATGGAATCATCTTCCAAAACCTTGACGTACCGTTCGTAGTAATTGTGCCAACAAGGCCTATAGACCGGTTATTCCGTAAATGGACATTGCACACCACAGAGTCACCATTTGAGGGTGAGGAGGCTTCGCGAAATGCGGATTCTCAGTCCCCCAAATGCGCTAATTTTTCCTACTGACGAACCCATCCAAATGAAAGGGGGCTTCATAGCTAAAGCAAATTTCCATCATGTCCAGCGGCCAACCGTGTAGTTTGAACGTCCTAACGCGAACCGCTCCGAAGTTATGACGATTTTATTTCATATAGTTTATGAATTGTCACTCTATATGGTTATAGTCGCTTCAGTCTGGAGCCGCGCGACCGGTCCAGTCGCAGGTTCGAATCCTGCCTCGGGCATGGAGGTGTGTGATTTCCTTAGGTTAGTTAGGTTTAATTAGTTCTCAGTTCTAGGGGACTGATGACCTCAATAGTTGTCCCATAGTGCTCAGAGCCACTTGAACCATAACAAGCACCCGTATCGAAACGTAAGGAAAAACAAGTACGAAATAAAAACCTGAGGCGAAAAAGGCAGAGGCCAGATCACACAACTTTAAAAAAGGAGCACCTAAGGACAATAATGTCCCAACGGAAAATCACGGAAGTGGGGGGGAACGGGGGGGGGGGGCTCAAATTTACTTCGCCATGCCGCATACCGCTATGGCGAATAAAAAGTAAGACGCCATCGACAGAATGCTTGTAATCTGACAGAGTACGCAGCAAATATAGAAGTGGACGTAAACGGTTAAAAACTGGACACTATATCAGAAAGTGGCGCACTGTCAATGATTGAGAGTAGTAGGTACAGAGTGGGACAGGATCGCCACATAATAAAAGGCGGTGACTATAACGACAGTGTCCTATACGCAGACGGGCTAAAATAACCTCCTATTGACGCGAGGGCCGTGCGCAAGTCGACCACGCTATTGGAAGAGGTTTATTGTCCAGGAGTTTGTTCCCCTGCAGGTAAGACCATTGTACATTCCAAAGTGATACTGCATGCCGACAGACAGCGATACAAAGACCAGGGAACAGAATGACTAGCAGAACGAGGAAGGAGATGCGCAGTCTCTGCAGTACGATCAGCAGCCTCGTTCCCTGGCATGCCGACATGATCAGGAACCCGCAGGAACACCACGTCGGCTGCCCCCACAGTAAGCGAGTGGAGCCAGCCTTGGACCCGAAAGGGTGGACAGATTACAGCGGTCGAAGGCTCTGATGAGCACTGAGGAAGTCGACGACGCTATTGGAAGGGGTTTATTGTCCCGGAGTTTGTTCCCCTGCAGATAAGACCATTGCACATTCCAAAGTGATACTGAATGCCGACAGATCGCGATACAAAGACCAGGGAACAGAATGAGTAGCAGACCGAGGAAGGAGATGCGTATTCGCTGCAGTACGTTCAGCAGCCTCGTTCCCTGGCATGCCGACATGATCAGGAACCCGCAGGAACACCACGTCGGCTGCCCCCACAGTAAGCGGGTGGAGCCAGTCTTGGACCCGAAAGGGTGGACAGATTACAGCGGTCGAAGGCTCTGATGAGCACTGAGGAAGTCGACGACGCTATTGGAAGGGGTTTATTGTCCCGGAGCTTGTTCCCCTGCAGATAACACCATTGTACATTCCAAAGTGATACTGAATGCCGACAGATCGCGATACAAAGACCAGGGAACAGAATGAGTAGCAGACCGAGGAAGGAGATGCGTATTCGCTGCAGTACGTTCAGCAGCCTCATTCCCTGGCATGCCGACATGATCAGGAACCCGCAGGAACACCACGTCGGCTGCCCCCACAGTAAGCGAGTTGAGCGAGCCTTGGACCCGAAAGGGTGGACAGATTACAGCGGTCGAAGGCTCTGATGAGCACTGAGCAAGTCGACCACGCTATTGGAAGGGGTTTATTGTCCCGGAGATTGTTCCCCTGCAGATAAGACCATTGCACATTCCAAAGTGATACTGAATGCCGACAGACAGCGACACAAAGACCAGGGAACACAATGTCTAGCAGACCGAGGAAGGAGATGCGCAGTCTCTGCAGTACGAACAGCAGCCGATTTCCCTCACATGCTGACATGATCAGGAAACCGCAGGAACACCACGTCGGCTGCCCCCACAGTAAGCGAGTGGAGGCAGCCTTGGACCCGAAAGGATGGACAGATTACAGTGGTCGAAGGCTCTGATGAGCACTGAGGAAGTCGACCACGCTTTTTGAAGGGGTTTATGGCCCGGAGTTTGTTCCCCTGCAGATAAGACCATTGTACATTCCTAAGTGATACAGAATGCCGACAAACCGCGATACAAAGACCAGTGAACAGAATGACTAGCAGACTGAGGAAGTAGATGCGCAGTCTCTGCAACACGATCAGCAGCCTCGTTCCCCGGCATGCCGACATGATCAGGAACCTGCAGGAACACCACATCGGCTTACCCAACAGTAAGCGAGTGGAGCCAGCCTTGGACCCGAAAGGGTGGACAGATTACAGCGGTCGAAGGCTCTGATGAGCACTGAGGAAGTCGACCACGCTATTGGGTTTATTGTCCCGGAGTTTGTTCCCCTGCAGATAAGACCATTGTACATTCCAAAGTGATACTGAATGCTGACAGACCGCGTTACAAAGACCAGGGAACAGAATGTCTAGCAGACCAAGGAAGGAGATGCGCAGTCTCTGCAGTACGAACAGCAGCCTCGTTCCCTCACATGCTGACATAATCAGGAAACCGCAGGAACACCACGTCGGCTGCCCCCACAGTAAGCGAGTGGAGGCAGCCTTGGACCCGAAAGGGTGGACAGATTACAGCGGTCGAAGGCTCTGATGAGCACTGAGGAGGTCGACCACGCTATTGGGTTTATTGTCCCGGAGTTTGTTCCCCTACAGATAAGACCATTGCACATTCCAAAGTGATACTGAATGCCGACAGACAGCGACACAAAGACCAGGGAACAGAATGACTAGCAGACCGAGGAAGGAGATGCGCAGTCTCTGCAGTAGGATCAGCAGCCTCGTTCCCTGGCATGCCGACATGATCAGGAACCCGCAGGAACACCACGTCGGCTGCCCCCACAGTAAGCGAGTGGAGGCAGCCTTGGACCCGAAAGGATGGACAGATTACAGCGGTCGAAGGCTCTGATGAGCACTGAGGAGGTCGACCACGCTATTGGGTTTATTGTCCCGGAGTTTGTTCCCCTGCAGATAAGACCATTGCACATTCCAAAGTGATACTGAATGCCGACAGACAGCGACACAAAGACCAGGGAACAGAATGACTAGCAGACCGAGGAACGAGATGCGCAGTCTCTGCAGTAGGATCAGCAGCCTCGTTCCCTGGCATGCCGACATGATCAGGAACCCGCAGGAACACCACGTCGGCTGCCCCCACAGTAAGCGAGTGGAGGCAGCCTTGGACCCGAAAGGATGGACAGATTACAGCGGTCGAAGGCTCTGATGAGCACTGAGGAGGTCGACCACGCTATTGGGTTTATTGTCCCGGAGTTTGTTCCCCTGCAGATAAGACCATTGCACATTCCAAAGTGATACTGAATGCCGACAGACAGCGACACAAAGACCAGGGAACAGAATGACTAGCAGACTGAGGAAGGAGATGCGCAGTCTCTGCAGTAGGATCAGCAGCGTCGTTCCCTGGCATGCCGACATGATCAGGAACCCGCAGGAACACCACGTCGGCTGCCCCCACAGTAAGCGAGTGGAGGCAGCCTTGGACCCGAAAGGATGGACAGATTACAGCGGTCGAAGGCTCTGATGAGCACTGAGGAGGTCGACCACGCTATTGGGTTTATTGTCCCGGAGTTTGTTCCCCTGCAGATAAGACCATTGCACATTCCAAAGTGATACTGAATGCCGACAGACAGCGACACAAAGACCAGGGAACAGAATGACTAGCAGACCGAGGAAGGAGATGCGCAGTCTCTGTAGTAGGATCATCAGCCTCGTTCCCTGGCATGCCGACATGATCAGGAACCCGCAGGAACACCACGTCGGCTGCCCCCACAGTAAGCGAGTGGAGGCAGCCTTGGACCCGAAAGGGTGGACAGATTACAGCGGTCGAAGGCTCTGATGAGCACTGAGGAAGTCGACCACGCTATTGGGTCTATTGTTCCAGAGTTTGTTCCCCTGCAGATAAGACCATTGCACATTCCAAAGTGATACTGAATGCCGACAGACAGCGACACAAAGACCAGGGAACAGAATGACTAGCAGACCGAGGAAGGAGATGCGCAGTCTCTGCAGTAGGATCAGCAGCCTCGTTCCCTGGCATGCCGACATGATCAGGAAACCGCAGGAACACCACGTCGGCTGCCCCCACAGTAAGCGAGTGGAGGCAGCCTTGGACCCGAAAGGATGGACAGATTACAGCGGTCGAAGTCTCTGATGAGCACTGAGGAGGTCGACCACGCTATTGGGTTAATTGTCCCGGAGTTTGTTCCCCTGCAGATAAGACCATTGCACATTCCAAAGTGATACTGAATGCCGACAGACAGCGACACAAAGACCAGGGAACAGAATGACTAGCAGACCGAGGAAGGAGATGCGCAGTCTCTGCAGTACGATCAGCAGCCTCGTTCCCTGGCATGCCGACATGATCAGGAACCCGCAGGAACACCACGTCGGCTGCCCCCACAGTAAGCGAGTGGAGGCAGCCTTGGACCCGAAAGGATGGACAGATTACAGCGTCCGAAGGCTCTGATGAGCACTGAGGAGGTCGACCACGCTATTGGGTTTATTGTCCCGGAGTTTGTTCCCCTGCAGATAAGACCATTGCACATTCCAAAGTGATACTGAATGCCGACAGACAGCGACACAAAGACCAGGGAACAGAATGACTAGCAGACCGAGGAAGGAGATGCGCAGTCTCTGCAGTAGGATCAGCAGCCTCGTTCCCTGGCATGCCGACATGATCAGGAACCCGCAGCAACACCACGTCGGCTGCCCCCACAGTAAGCGAGTGGAGGCAGCCTTGGACCCGAAAGGGTGGACAGATTACAGCGGTCGAAGGCTCTGATGAGCACTGAGGAGGTCGACCACGCTATTGGGTTTATTGTCCCGGAGTTTGTTTCCCTGCAGATAAGACCATTGCACATTCCAAAGTGATACTGAATGCCGACAGACAGCGACACAAAGACCAGGGAACAGAATGACTAGCAGACCGAGGAAGGAGATGCGCAGTCTCTGCAGTAGGATCAGCAGCCTCGTTCCCTGGCATGCCGACATGATCAGGAACCCGCAGCAACACCACGTCGGCTGCCCCCACAGTAAGCGAGTGGAGGCAGCCTTGGACCCGAAAGGGTGGACAGATTACAGCGGTCGAAGGCTCTGATGAGCACTGAGGAGGTCGACCACGCTATTGGGTTTATTGTCCCGGAGTTTGTTTCCCTGCAGATAAGACCATTGCACATTCCAAAGTGATACTGAATGCCGACAGACAGCGACACAAAGACCAGGGAAAAGAATGACTAGCAGACCGAGGAAGGAGATGCGCAGTCTCTGCAGTAGGATCAGCAGCCTCGTTCCCTGGCATGCCGACATGATCAGGAACCCGCAGGAACACCACGTCGGCTGCCCCCACAGTAAGCGAGTGGAGGCAGCCTTGGACCCGAAAGGATGGACAGATTACAGCGGTCGCAGGGTCTGATGAGCACTGAGGAAGTCGACCACGCTTTTTGAAGGGGTTTATCGCCCGGAGTTTGTTCCCCTGCAGATAAGACCATTGTACATTCCAAAGTGATACTGAATTATGGCAGACAGCGATACAAAGACCAGGGAACAGAATGACTAGCAGACCGAGGAAGGAGATTCGCAGTCTCTGCAGTAGGATCAGCAGCCTCGTTCCCTGGCATGCCGACATGATCAGGAACCCGCAGGAACACCACGTCGGCTGCCCCCACAGTAAGCGGGTGGAGCCAGTCTTGGACCCGAAAGGGTGGACAGATTACAGCGGTCGAAGGCTCTGATGAGCACTGAGGAAGTCGACGACGCTATTGGAAGGGGTTTATTGTCCCGGAGTTTGTTCCCCTGCAGATAAGACCATTGTACATTCCTAAGTGATACAGAATGCCGACAAACCGCGATACAAAGACCAGTGAACAGAATGACTAGCAGACGGAGGAAGTAGATGCGCAGTCTCTGCAGTACGATCAGCAGCCTCGTTCCCTGGCATGCCGACATGATCAGGAACCTGCAGGAACACCACGTCGGCTGACCCAACAGTAAGCGAGTGGAGCCAGTCTTGGACCCGAAAGGGTGGACAGATTACAGCGGTTGAAGGCTCTGATGAGCACTGAGGAAGTCGACCACGCTATTGGAAGGGGTTTATTGTCCCGGAGATTGTTCCCCTGCAGATAAGACCATTGTACATTCCAAAGTGATACTGAATGCTGACAGACCGCGTTACAAAGACCAGGGAACAGAATGTCTAGCAGACCAAGGAAGGAGATGCGCAGTCTCTGCAGTACGAACAGCAGCCTCGTTCCCTCACATGCTGACATGATCAGGAAACCGCAGGAACACCACGTCGGCTGCCCCCATAGTAAGCGAGTGGAGGCAGCCTTGGACCCGAAAGGGTGGACAGATTACAGCGGTCGAAGGCTCTGATGAGCACTGAGGAAGTCGACCACGCTTTTTGAAGGGGTTTATGGCCCGGAGTTTGTTCCCCTGCAGATAAGACCATTGTACATACCTAAGTGATACAGAGTGCCGACAAACCGCGATACAAAGACCAGTGAACAGAATGACTAGCAGACTGAGGAAGTAGATGCGCAGTCTCTGCAGTACGATCAGCAGCCTAGTTCCCTGGCATGCCGACATGATCAGGAACCCGCAGGAACACCACGTCGGCTGCCCCCACAGTATGCGAGTGGAGCCAGCCTTGTACCAGAAAGGGTGGACAGATTACAGCGGTCGAAGGCTCTGATGAGCACTGAGGAAGTCGACCACGCTATTGGAAGAGGTTTATTGTCCCGGAGTTTGTTCCCCTGCAGATAAGACCATTGTACATTCCAAAGTGATACTGAATGCCGACAGGCCGCCATACAAAGGCCAGGGAACTGAATGACTAGCAGACCGAGGAACGAGATGCGCAGTCTCTGCAGTAGGATCAGCAGCCTCGTTCCCTGGCATGCCGACATGATCAGGAACCCGCAGGAAAACCATGTCGGCTACCCCCACAGTAAGCGAGTGGAGCCAGCCTTGGACCCGAAAGGGTGGACAGATTACAGCGGTCGAAGGCTCTGATGAGCACTGAGGAAGTCGAGCACTCTTTTGGAAGGGGTTTATTGTCTCAGAGTTTGTTCCCCTGCAGATAAGACCATTGTACATTCCAAAGTGATACTGAATGCCGACAGACAGCGATACAAAGACCAGTGAACAGAATGACTATCAGACTTAGGAACGAGATGCGCAGTCTCTGCAGTACGTTCAGCAGACTCGTTCCCTGGCATGCCGACTTGAGCAGGAACCCGCAGGAATTCCACGTCGGCTGCGCCCACAGTAAGCGAGTGGAGCCAGCCTTGGACCCGGAAGGGTGAACAGATTACAGTGGTCGAAGGCTCTGATGAGCACTGAGGAAGTCGACCATCCTATTGGAAGAGGTTTATTGTCCCGGAGTTTGTTCCCCTGCAGATAAGACCATTGTACATTCCAAAGTGATACTGAATGCCGACAGACAGTGATACAAAGACCAGGGAACAGAATGACTAGCAGACCGAGGAAGGAGATGCGCAGTCTCTGCAGTACGATCAGCAGCCTCGTTCCCTGGCATGCCGACATGATCAGGAACCCGCAGGAACACCATGTCGGCTGCCCCCACAGTAAGCGAGTGGAGCCAGCCTTGGACCAGAAAGGGTGGACAGATTGTAGCGGTCGAAGGCTCTGATGAGCACTGACCAAGTCGACCACGCTATTGGAAGGGGTTTATTGTCCCGGAGTTTGTTCCCCTGCAGATAAGACCATTGAACATTCCAAAGTGATACTGAATGCCGACAGACAGCGATACAAAGACCAGGGAACATAATGACTAGCACACCGAGGAAGGAGATGCGCAGTCTTTGCAGTAGGATCAGCCGGCTCGTTCCCTGGCATGCCGACATGATCAGGAACCCGCAGGAACACCACGTCCGCTGCCCCCACGGTAAGCGAGTGGAGGCAGCCTTGGACCCGAAAGGGTGGACAGATTACAGCGGTCGAAGGCTCTGATGAGCACTGAGGAAGTCGACGACGCTATTGGATGGGGTTTATTTTCCCGGAGTTTGTTCCCCTGCAGATAAGACAATTGTACATTCCAAAGTGATACAGAATGCTGACAGACAGCGATACAAAGACCAGGGAACAGAATGATTAGCAGACCAAGGAAGGAGATGCGCAGTCTCTGCAGTACGTTCAGCAGCCTTGTTCCCTGGTATGCCGACATGATCAGGAACCCGCAGGAACACCACGTCGGCTGCCCCCACAGTAAGCGAGTGGAGGCAGCCTTGGACCCGAAAGGGTGGACAGATTACAGCGGTCGAAGGCTCTGATGAGCACTGAGGAAGTCGACCACGCTATTGGATGGGGTTTATTGTCGCAGAGTTTGTTCCCCTGCAGATAAGACCATTGTACATTTCAAAGTGATACTGAATGCCAACAGACAGCGATACAGAGATCAGGGAACAGAATGACTAGCAGACCGAGGAAGGAGATGCGCAGTCTCTGCAGTACGATCAGCAGCGTCGTTCCCTGGCATGCTGACATGATCGGGAACCCGCAGGAACACCACGTCGGCTGCCCCAACAGTAAGCGAGTGGAAGCAACCTTGGACCCGAAAGGGTGGACAGATTACAGCGGTCGGAGGCTCTGATGAGCACTGAGGAAGTCGACCACGCTATTGGAAGGGGTTTATTTCCCGGAATTTGTTCCCCTGCAGATAAGACCATTGTACATTCCAAAGTGATACTGAATGCCGACAGACAGCGATACAAAGATCAGGGAACAGAATGACTAGCAGACCGAGGAAGGAGATGTGCAGTCTCTGCAGTACGATCAGCAGCCTCGTTCCCTGGCATGCCGACATGATCAGGAACCCGCAGGAACACCACGTCGGCTGCCCCCACAGTAAGCGAGTGGAGGCAGCCTTGGACCCGAAAGGGTGGACAGATTACAGCGGTCGAAGGCTCTGATGAGCACTGAGGATGTCGACCACGCTTTTGGAGGGGGTTTATTGTCCCGGAGTTTATTCCCCTGCAGATAGACCATTGTACATTCCAAAGTGATAATGAATGCCGACAGACAGCGATACAAAGACCAGGGAACAAAATGACTAGCAGACCGAGGAAGGAGATTCGGAGTCTCTGCAGTACGATCAACAGCCTCGTTCCCTGGCATGCCGACATGATCAGGAACCTCAGGAACACCACGTCGGCGGCCGCCACAGTAAGCGAGTGGAGCGCGCCTTCGACCAGAAAGCGTGGACAGATTACAATGGTCGAAGGATCTGATGAGCACTGAGGACGGCGACCACGCTATTGGATGGGGTTTATTGTCCCGGAGTTTGTTCCCCTGCAGATAAGACCATTCTGCATTCCAAAGTGTTACTGAATGCCGACAGACAGCGATACAAAGACCAGGGAACTGAATGACTAGCAGACCGAGGAAGGAGATTCGGAGTCTCTGCAGTACGATCAACAGCCTCGTTCCCTGGCACGCCGACATGATCAGGAACCCGCAGGAACACCACGTCGGCGGCCCTCAAAGTAAGCGAGTGGAGCGAGCCTTCGACCCGAAAGCGTGGACAGATTACAGCGGTCGAAGGATCTGATGAGCACTGAGGACGCCGACCACGCTATTGGAAGGGGTTTATTGTCCCGGAGTTTGTTCCCCTGCAGATAAGACCATTCTGCATTCCAAAGTGATACTGAATGCCGACAGACAGCGATAGAGAGACCAGGGAACAGAATGAGTAGCAGACCGAGGAAGGAGATGCGTAGTCTTTGCAGTAGGATCAGCCGGCTCGTTACCTGGCATGCCGACATCATCAGGAACCCGCAGGAACACCACGTCGGCTGCCCCCACAGTAAGCGAGTGGAGCCAGCCTTGGACCCGAAAGGGTGGACAGATTACAGCGGTCGAAGGCTCTGATGAGCACTGAGGAAGTCGACCACGCTTTTGGAAATGGTCTATTGTCCCGGAGTTTGTTCCCCTGCAGATAAGACCATTGTACATTCCAAAGTGATACTGAATGCCGACAGACAGCGATACAAAGACCAGGGAACATAATGACTAGCAGACCGAGGAAGGAGATGCGCAGTCTCTACAGTAGGATCAGCAGCCTCGTTTCCTGGCATGCCGACATGATCAGGAACCCGCAGGAACACCACATCGGCTGCCCCAACAGTAAGCGAGTGGAGGCAGCCATGGACCCGAAAGGGTGGACAGATTACAGCGGTCGAAGGCACTGATGAGCACTGAGGAAGTCGACCACGCTATTGGAAGGGGTTTATTGTCCCGGAGTTTGTTCCCCTGCAGATAAGACCATTGTACATTCCAAAGTGATACTGAATGCCGACAGGCAGCGATACAAAGACCAGGGATTAGAATGACTAGCAGACCGAGGAAGGAGATGCGCAGTCTTTGCAGTAGGATCAGCCGGCTCGTTCCCTGGCATGCCGACATCATCAGGAACCCGCAGGAACACACGTCGGCTGCCCCCACAGTAAGCGAGTGGAGGCAGCCTTGGACCCGAAAGTGTGGACAGATTACAGCGGTCGAAGGCTCTGATGAGCACTGAGGAAGTCGACCACGCTATTGGAAGGGGTTTATTGTCCCGGAGTTTGTTCCCCTGCAGATAAGACAATTGTACATTCCAAAGTGATACAGAATGCTGATAGACAGCGATACAAAGACCAGGGAACAGAATGATTAGCAGACCAAGGAAGGAGATGCGCAGTCTCTGCAGTACGATCAGCAGCGTCGTTCCCTGGCATGCCGACATGAACAGGAACCCGCAGGAACACCACGTCGGTGGCCCCCACAGTAAGCGAGTGGAGCGAGCCTTCCATCCGAAAGCGTGGACAGATTACAGCAGTCGAAGGCTCTGATGAGCGCTGAGGACGCCGACCACTCTATTGGAAGGGGTTTATTGTCCCGGCGTTTGTTCCCCTGCAGATAAGACCATTCTTCATTCCAAAGTGATACTGAATGCCGACAGACAGCGATACAAAGACCAGAGAACAGAATGACTAGCAGACCGAGGAAGGAGATGCGCAGTCTCTGCAGTACGTTCAGCAGCCTCGTTCCCTGGTATGCCGACATGATCAGGAACCCGCAGGAACACCACGTCGGCTGCCCCCACAGTAAGCGAGTGGAGGCAGCCTTGGACCCGAAAGGGTGGACAGATTACAGCGGTCGAAGGCTCTGATGAGCACTTAGTCGACCATGCTATTGGAAGGGGTTTATTGTCCCGGAGTTTGGTCCCCTGCAGATAAAACCATTGTACATTCCAAAGTGATACTGAATGCCGACAGACAGCGATACAAAGATCAGGGAACAGAATGACTAGCAGACCGAGGAAGGAGATGCGCAGTCTCTGCAGTACGATCAGCAGCCTCGTTCCCTGGCATGCCGACATGATCAGGAACCCGCAGGAACACCACGTCGGCTGCCCCAACAGTAAGCGAGTGGAGGCAGCCTTGGACCCGAAAGGGTGGACAGATTACAGCGGTCGAAGGCTCTGATGAGCACTGAGGAAGTCGACCACGCTATTGGAAGGGGTTTATTGTCCCGGAGTTTGTTCCCCTGCAGATAGGACCATTGTACATTCCAAAGTGATACTGAATGCCGACAGACAGCGATACAAAGATCAGGGAACAGAATGACTAGCAGACCGAGGAAGGAGATGCGCAGTCTCTGCAGTAGGATCAGCAGCCTCGTTCCCTGGCATGCCGACATGATCAGGAACCCGGAGGAACACCACGTCGGTTACTCCCACTGTAAGCGAGTGGAGGCAGCCTTGGACCCGAAAGGGTGGACAGATTACTGCGGTCGAAGGCTCTGATGAGCACTGAGAGAATCTGAGTAGATGACACAATTTGGAAACCCCTTCGCTAGGTGTACTGGGAGACCTGATGAAGCGCGTGGGGATCCACGGTAAGAATCGAGCACTGGTCAAGACATCGATATTGAAGAGGATCATCACAAAGGCATACCCGACATCACGGTCGATCTTGGAACCTTCGGTGTAGACGAAGACACTGTCCCCAAGTTGCGCGTGAAGTGCGAGAAACTCGCTGCAATACACCAGGCAAGGAGTAGTGTCCTTAGGAAGCGAATGGAGTCCGAAATTCCAATAAAGAACAACTGCCAAGTTGAGTAACATAGAAGTAGATATGCTTGAAGTAACGAAGCAGCTTAAATCACTTAATAAAGGCAAGGCCTCCGGTCCAGATTGTATACCAGTCCGGTTCCTCTCTGAGTATGCTGAAAAAATAGCTGTATATTTTGCAATTATATACAACCACTCGCTCGCAGAAAGATCCGTACCTAAAGACCGGAACATTGCTCAAGTTACACCAATACCCCAAAAGGGAAATAGGAGTAATCCGCTGAATTACAGGCCTATATCACTAACGTCGACTTGCACTAGGATTTTGGAACATACACTGTATTCGAACATTATGAAGTACCTCGAAGAAAGCGATGTATTGACACACAGTCAGTACGGTTTCAGAAAATATCGTTCTTGTGAAACACAACTAGCTCTTTATACTCATGGAGTAATAAGTGCTATCGACAGTGGATGTCTAATTGATTCCATATTTTTAGATTTCCAGAAGATTTTCGACACCGTTCCTCACAAGCGTCTTCTAACCAAACTGCGTGCCTACGGAGTATCGCCTCAGCTGTGCGACTGGATTCGTGATTTTGTGTCAGAAAGGTCACAGTTAGTAGTAATAGACGGGAAGTCATCGAGTAAAACAGAACTAATATCCGGCGTTCCCCAAGGAAGTGTTATAGGCCCTCTATTGTTCCTGATCTATGTTAACGACGTAGGAGACAATCTGAGTAGCCGTCTCAGATTGTTTGCAGATGATGCTGTCATTTACCGTCTTGTAAAGTCATCAGATGATCAAAACGACTTGCAAAATAATTTAGATAAGATATCTGTATTGTGTGAAAAGTGGCAACTGACCCTGAATAAAGAAAAGTGCGAAGTTATTCAGATGATTACTAAAAGAAATCAGATAAATTTCGATTACGCGATAAGTCACACATATCTGAGGACTGTAAATTCAATTAAATACTTAGGTATTACAATTACAAATTACCTAAATTGGAACGATCACATAGATAATATTGTGGATAGAGCAAACCAAAGACTACGATTTATTGGCAGAACACTTAGAAAGTGCAACAGGTCTACCAAATAGACTGATTACACTACACTTGTCCGCCGTATTCTGGAGTATTGCTGTGCGGTGTGGGATCCGCATCAGGTGGGACTGACGGATGACATCGAAAAAGTACAAGGAAGGGCAGCTCGTTTTGTATTATCGCGAAATAGGGAAGATAGTGCCACAGACACGATACGTGAATGGGAGTGGCAATCATTAAAACAAAGGTGTTTTTCGTTGCGACGGGATCTTCTCATGAATTTTAAATCAACAGACCTCTCTTCCGATTGCGAAAACGTTCTGTTGGCACTCGCCTACATAGGGAGAAATGATCATCACGATAAAATAAAAGAAATCAGGGCTCGCACAGAAAAATTTAAGTGCTCGAATTTCCCTCGCAACGTTCAAGAGTGCCACGGTAGATTGACAGCTTGAAGGTGGTTCATTGAACCCTCTGCCAGGCGCTTTATTGTGAATAGCAGAGTAATCACGTAGATGAAGAAATGTACAAGTGCTTCTGCACGAAGCCAGGGTTATGAAGATCTCTCACCTATGGGGAACGTGGTGGGGGCATACAGCAAAGCCATCGAAGCAGCAAACACAAGCGAACACCGGGAGGCAGCAGAGAAAACGGGCGTAGCCCATACTGGTGGGAATCGTGAAAAAAGGGAGCATAGGATGGGCGACCGGGCATAGAAGACAGCAACCTCAGCATAAAGTCTCTCAACGGGACTAGTATAGAAGGCACGCGTGGCTAAATATATCCCGAAATGGTGGATTGTGTTGACGCCGTAAGATAGACGGACGTGCGGATATACGATACATCCATAATCCAGTTTAGAAGGGGCAAGGGACCGGTATAAACGGAGAGGATGGTCAGATGTTCTCCCAACGACTCACTGCACAAAACACGTAGAACACTGATCGAGCGATTACAGCGAGCTGCCAGGTAAGAGACGTGGAAAAACCCACAGTTTCCTATCAAACGTGAGTCCCAAAAATTTGTTTGTGTCAACGAACGGAGGAAGGAATGTGCCGAGACACAGGGACGGGGAAAGAAACTACCGGTGACACCAGGAGTTCGTACAGAAAGTCTTGTCAGCGGAAAAGCGGAAGCCATTGTCGATGGTGCACGAGTGAAGATGATCAAGACAATGAAGACACCGCTTAAGTAGACTGGTGCGTTGAGAGCTGCAATAGATCGAGAAAGTCGTCAACGAGAAGAGAGTCTGAGGTACTTGCAGGGAGACTGATGTGTCGGCAGCTGGGCCAACACCTTGTAGATAGAGGTGGCTTATAAAGGCACGCGAGACTAACGCAGACGGGCGTGAAGTACTGGAACAGGATACGTAATTAATGCTATGAAGAAAAGAACGGAGCTTCTCATATACTTATCTTTAATTTCTTCTTGTACATCTCTATGGCGAACACAAGTGAGACTCTAATTACAATCACTGTAAGGCTAATGGCGCCTTGCTAGTTCGTAGCCATTAGCTGAAGGCTATTCTGTCTCTCGGCTAATGAGAGAGAAAGGCTTCGTACGTCTAGTCGCTAGCTCTGTCGTCCGTACAACTGGGCTGAGTTCGAGTCAGTCTCTCGAGACCTGCCTTGTGGTGGCGCTAGGTTTGCGATCACACAGTGGCGACACGCGGGTCCGACATGTACTACAGGACCGCGGCCGATTTAAGCTACCACCTAGCACGTGTGGTGTCTGGCTGTGACACCACATTCCTCACCCGCAAATCGGCGAACGGTCGTGAGATAAGGCTTCCGCCCGCCGTGGGGAGGACCCCATGTTGACGTATGCGATGAGGTGGGGAGCCTAACAACAGGCGAGGCTGTGCCACCCGCACCCGGCCATTCGGTCTGAGGGGAGCTAGGAAACGCCTGAAAACCTAGTCCAGGGTGCACGTCAACATGCGGTGTATGCGCCCGTAAAGAGACAGGAGGGGCCGAAGGGTCGACCCCCATGTGGTCGGAGAATCCGACGCGCGATGACGACATCTGGTCCGGAGCGGGCAAGAGTTCCATGGCGGAGGACAGCTGGTCACGGGAAGCGATCGGCGGCGCGTGACCCAGGGAGGCGCGTGGCGGCTGCAGCGAAGCGTCCACTGCGGGCGGCGCCGGAGGCGGCTGCGGCGGCTGCGGCGGCTGCGGCGGCTGCGGCGGCGGCGCGACGCCACGAGGCAAAATGGAAGGCAGCGTCGGTAACACCTGGGATGGCGAGCCAGTAGATGGGTCCCCAGGGCGCTCACCTGACGGCTCCGTCGCTGAAAGCAGGCGGGGAGCGGCAGAACCCGGGCGACGACAGAGGCGCAGCTGATTGAGATGCCGACGCACCTCACCAGAGGCCCCCAAAACCAAATACATCGCGCGGCCGAGGCAGCGAAGAATGCGCCCTGCGAGCCAACGCCGTGAACCGCGATAGGTGCGATAGAAGACAACATCGCCAGAAGCAAAAGCAGGAGTCTGCCGCTGCACAGGAACCTGATGCGGCGGATGCAGCAAAAACATCAACGTTCGATGAGAACGACCATGGAGCAACTCAGCCGGCGAGCGACCATCGCGGGGCTGAGAGCGATACGAGGACAAAAAGAGCAACAATGCGTCCTCCCGAGAATGCGACTCTTTCAATTTCAACATCTGTGACTTGAAAGACCGGACCAATCGTTCCACGGCACCGTTTGACTGAGGCGAAAACGGCGCGGACGTCAGATGTTGAATACCATTGGCCTTGCAGAAGGACTGAAATTCTGCGGACATGTATTGTGGGCCATTGTCGGAAACAATAGTCTGCGGAAGACCTTCAATGGAGAAGATAGCAGACAAGGCTTGGATTGTGGCAGAAGACGTCGTGGAAGACATCCGGACAACAAAAGGAAAATTACTGAAAGCATCGACCACAACCAACCAACGAGCATTCCAGAATGGACCAGCAAAATCGATGTGCAAGCGTTGCCAAGGGGAAGTGGCTTTCGGCCATGCAAAGAATTTCCGCGGCGGTGCGGATTGTTGTTCGGCACACGCCACGCAAGAGGAGCACATATTCGTAATCGCAGCATCGATTCCGAACCAAGTACAGTGCTGACGAGCAAGTTGTTTCGTACGCACTATACCCCAATGTCCGTGGTGAAGAAGCCGTAAGACAGAGGACTGTAACGAACGTGGGACCACGACTCGGGACTGATCATTATCAGAACGCAACAACAAAACACCACGTCGTACAAAAAGTCTCTCCTTGTGAGCAAAAAATCGGCGAACCAGCGGATCCTCGATCCGTGACTTGGACAAGGGCCATTGCGTAGCAACAAAACGCAAAACAGTAGCAAGGACAGGGTCAACAGCTGTGGCCGTAACTACACGACGAAAATCAATCGGAAACGATTCGACCACGTCATCGGTTTCCGCATCAATGAACATGCAAGCCAGTTCGGAAGAATCGAATGCTTTATCCTCGGCAACAGGCAAACGGGACAACGCATCAGCGTTTCCGTGCTTAGCAGTGGACCGATACAAGATATCGTTGCGGTACTGCGAGAGAAAAATAGACCAGCGAATGAATTTCTGCGCTGTACGTGGAGGTACAGGCGTGTTCAGATGAAAAAGCGATGTCAACGGTTTGTGGTCTGTGAGGATGGTAAAGTGACGACCATACAAGAAATCATGAAACTTTGTAACACCAAATACGAGAGCCAAAGCTTCTTTCTCTATCTGGGAATAATTTCTTTGCGCAGATGAGAGCAATTTTGACGCAAAGGCAATAGGGCGATCATGCGATCCATCTTTGTGCGCAAGCACAGCACCGATCCCGAAATCCGATGCATCTACCATCAACAAAAGGGGTTTTCGGGGATCGAATGGCGTAAGGCAAGTATGTGAAAGCAACGCCGATTTCAACTGGCGAAAGGCGCGTTCGCATTCCGTCGTCCAGACGAACGGAACACCTTTACGGCGTAAGCGATGAAGCGGAGCTGAAATGGAAGAGGCATGGGGAACATATTTATGGTAGTAATTAAGTTTCCCCAACACACGCTGCAGCTGTTTCAAGTTCTGCGGTGACGGCAAATCCTGTATGGCACGGAGGTGCTCTGGACTCGGATGTATTCCTTGGGCATTGAGGACATGGCCCAGGTAGGGTAAATCCCGAGCAAAAAACACACATTTGTCCTTCCTCAAGCGAAGACCATTTTGTCGCAAGACCTGAAATAATGTTCGGAGATTTTGCAAATGTTCGGCTTCTGTCTTTCCGGAGATCACAATATCGTCCAGATAGTTCGCAGCAGTAGGGACCGACGCACAAACAGTTTGTAAATATTGCTGAAACAATGCAGGTGCGGACGCACACCCGAATGGCAGTCTTTTGAAGCGATACAAACCAAGATGCGTGTTTACCACCAAGACGCGCTGGGATTCTTCGTCCACCGGTATTTGCAAGTACGCATCTGCTAGGTCCAACTTTGAAAAATATGTGCCCGGGCACAGTTTGTCAAAAAGATCTTCTGGGCGGGGCAAAGGAAAAGTTGCAGTCACAAGTTGTGGATTCACAGTTGCCTTGAAGTCCACACAGAGTCTCAATTTTCCGGAAGGTTTTGGCAAAATTACTAAGGGTGAGGCCCAGAGAGAAGCCTGCACACGTTCAATTACACCTTGAGATTGTAAATCGTGTAATGTTCTTGCGACCTCATCACGCAATGCGTGGGGAACATTGCGCGCTCTGAAAAACTTCGGTTGCGCGTTTGCTTTCAGTTCCAAATGTGCTTCATAGTTCTTAGCGCAACCAAGGCCCGGTGCAAAAATGTCCGCAAATTCGTCACATAGACTAGAAACACTGGCGGAAGGCACAGTCTGAATCACTGAGAGTACCTGATTTACTATAGACAAATTAAACAACTGAAATAAATCTAAACCAAACAAGTTCACTGCAGTAGAAGAACGAAGAACGTAAAATGACACAAGTTTTGTTTGTCCCTTGTATGTTGCAAGAAGGCTGCACTGTCCTAACACTGGTATTTTCTGGCCTGAGTAACTATTGAGCTGAACATTTGCGGCACGCAACGGAGGTTTGCCCAGTTGGTTGTACGTGTCGTGATTGAGCAATGTAACTGCAGCTCCGGTATCGAGCTGGAATGGTATCACTTTGCCTGCAAAGTCTAAGTCTACAAAAAGTTTATTGTCCTGCTGACGACAAAAGCGACTGTGTTGTGCAACTGGAACAGACACTGGGACAGAATCACGTGCGACGTGACGGGACTTCCGTCGACGTCGACGCACACTGTTTGTGGAATGAACACTGTCACCGGACGGGGTGGAATGAACTACATGAATATCCATGGGCGAAGGTTCACGAGCCTGAGTTTCCTTGGTTCGATCCCGGCGCGAAGCAAAGGGCCTGGAATTGGTGTGAGTGTCTGATCTGAGCTTTTTCTGGCAAACACTTTGGACATGTACTTTCTTATGACAGTAAAAGCAAATAGCTTGGCGTGACGGGCAATTTTCACGCGAATGTCTAGTTGCACACCGCGGGCATGATTTTACTGCATTAGCTCGCTTACGCGGCGCACGTGTTTGCGAGCTAGGCTGCCGCTGCGCTGACGGGCGCGAGGGCCGCCTAGCGTCCCGTGCAGCGGGCCCGGCGGGCCGGTTAATGTGACACACTGCCGGCAAAGTTGCAAATGAGTCCTGAGCAAAGCCAAGTGTGTCTTGCATATCCAATATGTCTATCACTTGTTGAAGGGAGGGATTAACTAGTTTCAAAATCTGTTCCCGTATGCGAACATCAGAAACGTTCTGTGCAATGGCATCACGCACCATAGTATCTGAATAAGGAAGTCTACATTCGCATTCAAACGCACACTCCCTAGTAAGTCCTTGCAATGTCGCAACCCACTCCCTATTAGTCTGACCGGCCGTACGTTTTGTACGAAAGAACGTATACCTTTTTGCAACGACATTTACTGTTTCCTTGAAATAGGCATCTAAAGCAGACAAAAGTTCTTCGTAGGACAGAGTTGCTACGTCGCGCCGGGGAAACAACTTCACTATCACTCGGTAGGTGGACACACCGACACAAGAAAGCAAAAACGGCTGCCGCTCATTACCTTGAATTCTGTAGGCGGCTAGATGAAAGCTGAACTGGCGGGACCATTCCTGCCAGGACTCGTGGGTTGCATCAAAGGGTCTGAATTGAGGTGCAACAGCATGTTGTGGCGGCGGTAGCGATGAAGCGGCGGCGGCCGCATCGGTGTGCAGCGCTCGTTGACCCTGGACGAGCTGTCCAAGAGCATCCAATAACGCCTGCGTCTGCTGATTCTGCAAGCGATAAAATTCGGACAGTACATCTGGAGATTGTGGCGAAGCCATGACACAAAGAAATTAGGGCAAAGTAAAACACAAGATCCGTTGTAGACTCGTCGCCATGTGATGTGTCGGCAGCTGGGCCAACACCTTGTAGATAGAGGTGGCTTATAAAGGCACGCGAGACTAACGCAGACGGGCGTGAAGTACTGGAACAGGATACGTAATTAATGCTATGAAGAAAAGAACGGAGCTTCTCATATACTTATCTTTAATTTCTTCTTGTACATCTCTATGGTGAACACAAGTGAGACTCTAATTACAATCACTGTAAGGCTAATGGCGCCTTGCTAGTTCGTAGCCATTAACTTAGCTGAAGGCTATTCTGTCTCTCAGCTAATGAGAGAGAAAGGCTTCGTACGTCTAGTCGCTAGCTCTGTCGTCCGTACAACTGGGCTGAGTTCGAGTCAGTCTCTCGAGACCTGCCTTGTGGTGGCGCTAGGTTTGCGATCACACAGTGGCGACACGCGGGTCCGACATGTACTACAGGACCGCGGCCGATTTAAGCTACCACCTAGCACGTGTGGTGTCTGGCTGTGACACCACAGAGACAATCTACAAAGGGGTTGATGGCTATGGCAAATAAAATGACGCTGATCACAGAACCCTGAGGCATCTCCTTGTCTTGATTAAAAGTGTCCGTCAGAGCCGAACTCACACGTACGTTAAAAACAAGGTCTTTTAAAGATTCCCAGATAAAAAGGGGCAGGCGACCTCGGAAATCCCACTCGTACGTAAAATGAAGAATACCCGTGCTCCAGCAGGGGTCACACACTTTCTCCAAATCAAAATATTCGACAACAGTTTGGCACTTGCGATAAAAAAAAAATTGTTCGCAACATGAGCTGGCAGTGTGACGAGGTGATCAAGTGCAGAGCAGGGCCTACGGAATCCACATTGGGAGTTAGTGAGCAGATTCCGAGACTACAGCCACCACACTAGCTGGCCACTCATCACCTTGCAAACGCTAAAGTGAGGGAAACTGGGTGGCAGCTGGAAGGAAGGTGTTTGTCCTTACCAGGAGTGACAATGGCCTCACGCCAGCGACTGGGAAATGTGCCATTGTCCAAATGCTGTTATATGTATGGAGGAGAAAGCATAGGCCCTCAGGAGATAGATGTTGCAACATCGGAATGTGAACGCCGTCTGGTCCTGAAGTGGATGACCAGTACAAACAGAGTGCATGTTTAAGCTCCCTTATGGTAAAAGCAGTATTGTAATATTCACGAGTCTGGAAAGAGAAAGATATCGTTCTTGCCTCCACTGCCCGTTTCAGAGGGAGGGAGGCAGGATGGCAGTGAGAGGAATTCGAAATATCTGCAAAATATTAGCCCAAGGTGTTGGAGGTATCAAGACTGTCTAACAATGACATTGTTTACTATGGTCAGACGAGGAACTAGGGAATGAACTGCGGTTCATGAAAGCCAACGGAGATCCCCAAAAAAATGGAAGAGGGAGTAAAACTATTCAAAGATGTTTGAAAAGAAAGCCAACTAGCTTTCTTGCTATCCCGGAAAATGCAGCGAGACTGCGGACGTAGCTGTTTATAACAGACACAGTTCGCCATCGTGGGATGGCGGTTAAAAAGGCGGAGAGCTCGTCACCGCGTGAGGATTGCTTTCCGGCTTGCCTAGTCCACCAGGGGCAAGCACACGTCGCGGCGAGGAAGAGGTGCGAGGTATGGAACATTCAGCGGCAGTAACGATAGCTTTTATAATGTATTCTACCTGGCAATCAAGGCAGAGGAAAAGGTGTTCATCGAAAGTGGCCAGTGAAGAGTACAGTTGCCAGTCAGCTTTGGAATGCTCCCAGTTGGTTGGATAGATAGATTAGATAGGTGTTAGCAAACGAATGACACAGGGGAAATGGCCACTCGAATGTGAGCTGGAGAGAACGGACCACTCAGTGATGTTCTGGAAGGCACCGACAGGGATGTGGTGTCATGCCGACTCCACTGCACATTGTCGTGGCCATCTGCGCCAGGTTACTCGGCTGAAGATCCGTGGAGCGTACAGACCGATCGAAGTAGTACCACAGACTCACGATTTGTTTTAAATCTGGTGAGTTTTGTTGCCAGCAGAGTACGGTAAACCCATGCTAGTGCTCTTCTAACCGTGCACGTACACCGCAAGCTATGTGACACGTTGGATTGTTCTGCTGGTAGACGGCGTCGTGCCGAGGAAGAACAAACTGCATGTAGGTTTGGTCATGGCCCCAAGGACAGGAGCAGGATAGATGCCTACTTGTGTTGCTCCATTGTTCCTTCAGAATGATGAAATCACCCAGAGAATGCCCTGAAAACATTTCCCAGACCATAACACTCCATCCTCCGGCTCAGACGCTTCCGACAATTGTTACAGCGTGTTTGCTTACAGATGTTTCATGCCGTATACATGAACAGCCATCTGTCTGATGGATCATAAAACGTGATTCATCTGAAAAAGTCACCTGTCAACGCTCAGTGGACGTCCGGTTGCAGTAATGGAGTGCAAATTCCAGACTCCGTCGCCGATGAACAGTAGTCACCGAGTACCAGGTGCCTGCAGCAGACGCACATACGCAGCAACGTTCGCTGATCGGCCATTGAGGACACACCGTTGGTAGCCCCTTGGTTCATCTGGGCGGTCATCGGCTCTACAGCTACACGTCTGTTCGCCCGTACACATCTTCGCAGCCGTCGTTCGCTCTTGTCGTCTATGACCCGTGGTGCACCACAGTTTTCTTGGTGCAGGTTTTGGATAGAGCCAGTTTTCCACGAACGGTATACTTTAACTACGGCCGTACGCGATCTGATTCAAAACCTAGCCGCTTTGGAAATATTTCCACCCTTGGTCTGAAAGCTAATGATCATGCCCTTTTGTAGGTCCTACAAATCGCTGTGTTGTCGCATTAGGACGACTGTACTGAAACTTCCTGGCAGATTAAAACTGTGTGCAGGACCGAGATTTGAACTCGAAACCTTTGCCATTCGCGGGCAAGTAGTTTACCGACTGAGCTATCCTGCATGACTTACTACCCCTCTTCACAGCTTTAATTCCGCCAGTACATCTCCCACCTTCCAAACATCACAGAAGCTCTCCTGCGCCGGAGGACGTCTGAGAAGTCTGGAAGGTAGAAGACGAGGTACTGGCAGAATTAAAGGAGTGAAGACGGGTCGTGAGTCGTGCTTGGGTAGCGCAGTAGGTAAAGTACTTGCTCGCGAACGGCAGAGGTCCCGAGTTCGAGTCTCAGGCCGGCACACAGTCTGAATCTGTGAGGAAGTTAGCGCACACTCCGCTGCAGAGTGAAAATTTCATCCTGGATACGTTAAATGTACGTTTATATGAGCGTACGCGGCCAAAGACAGGGGTAAGACGCTCCTCCTAAACCGCTGGTCGACTTCCACCGAGCTTGGTACATTTGTTACTTACTATCTGGAAATAAATACTGTAGGGTTAAGAACCAGCATCCTCTTATTGGAGAAGGGATGATAATATGTAGTGCGAAGGAGAGAGGAGGAGATGGGCATACAGAGAGGGGAAGCAGGAGATCGACACAGATAGGGGCAGATGGAGATTAAGTGAGGGGTGGCGGGGAGAGGAAATGGACAAATTCAAATGTTCAAATGCGTGTGAAATCTTATGGGACTTAACTGTTAAGGTCATCAGTCCCTAAGCTTACACACTACTTACCCTAAATTATCATAAGGACAAACACACACACCCATGCCCGAGGGAGGACTCGAACCCCCGCCGGGACAAGCCGCACAGTCCCATGACTGCAGCGCCCCAGACCGCTCGGTTAATCCCGCGCGGCAGGAAATGGACTACAAGAAAGAGAAGGTGATGGACAGAGGGAGGATAGTGGAGGAAATGGACAGATAGAGGAAGCAGGAAGAGATGTAAGAGAGGAGGAAATGGAGGAGATGGACTTAGACCGTTAGGAGGAGATGTACAGTGAGACAGGTGGACAGAGGGGGGCGGAGCAGATGGATGGAGGGGTGAAGGAGCAGGTAGACAAAGGGGGTGGGAGCAGATGGACAGAGAGATGGAGGTAGGCAAGTGAGGTGGAGGAACGAATGGACAGAGAGAGAGAGGCAGGTGCAGATGGTCAGTGAGTGAATGTGAACGAGGTGGAGAGAGAGAGAGAGAGAGAGAGAGAGAGAGGAGGGATGATGGGGGGGTGGAAAGGAAGGGGGAAGGAAGAAATGGATAAAGAGAGGGGGAGGAGGAGATGGACTAATAGAAGGTTAGAATAAATACATTCCTGAGCAACACTGGTTCCACAGCTAGAGAGAGAGAGAGAGAGAGAGAGAGAGAGAGAGAGAGAGAGAGAGAGAGAAAGAGAGAGAGAGTCAGGAGGGGTGGGGGGGAGGAGGTGCGGAAAACTGTACAACGTAAACTGTCTAATACTATCCTGAAAATTAGCTGCAGATTCCTATTATTGTCCGTCAAACACGTATATAACTAACAGGACAAAGAAATGGTCGATAAAATTTGTGTTATTGTAGCGTGATGGAAGATTTGAGAGTTTGTTGAGATTTCGAAAAATCATAAGAATGTGGATTATAGTCTCAGTGGATCTCGACTCCGACTGCTTGGACAATGAGGTGGCCAGTAATAATATATTTAGTTACAACACTCTGAATAAGTAATATTTTATTAATTACAACAAAACTTATATTTGCTGGCCAGGCTCGGCTGTAGCTATCAAACTGCACACGTGGACTTCGGTTCAGAACACTGTAAATGAATCACATTATTGAGTGGCGAAATGTTCAGAACGGCCGTACTGAGGATTCACTACAGCCACTAGAAAACACAATTTCATAGATATTTGTTGACAGCGTTGTGATTGTGCTGGCGCGTAGACTCGGTTGATGCTGGCTGTGTCACGACGAGTAGGCAGCACAGCGACGTTACTCCGACTGGAGCCTCCTGGAAGTGGTCAGGATCCGACGCCGAACACAACTGCCCTCCTGGTCTCTGGCGAAGCTGTTTGACGGCAGAGGTGTGGCTTCTTCCTAGCGTCTCATTGGCGCCTCGCGATACGGCTTTGCTGTGCAGTATCTCTGCGGTGGTCGATACTTCTTGCTGAAGTTGTAAGTAAGAAGACTAACATGCACTGAAAAAGTGGAACCCGTTTTGATGATGGAAAAAGTGATCGTACTGGATTTCTGGGAATCACATGAAATCTTAACTGTCGAGAATTTGGAAAATACCATAAAATAGTGTCTGTGTCTTAAAAAACAAAATTTTAGGAAAATTTCTCAATATGGTGAACCACAAATTTCTTTCTTTCTTTCGCTTACGCCATAGTCTCACAGCGATCGTGGGGTCGGCTTGGTTACAACGGATTTGACAATGTTAGTTTTAGGGATGGCCGGATGCCCTTCCTGCTGCCATCCCGTACCCCCCAGGAGGGAATCAGTGTACTCCAACTGTCTGTGTCTAGTGTAAATCGTGAAATAGTGCGGACGTGTTTCAAATGTCGGCGATGCGTGTAACTGAGTTGGAACGTGGGGACCAGCCCGGTATTTACCCAGCGGTATGCGGAAAACCGCCTAAAAACCACATCCAGGCTGGCCGGCACACCGGCCATCGTCTTTAACTCGCTGGGCCGATTCGATCCGGGGCCGGCGCGCCTACCCGAGTCCAGGAAGCAGCGCGTTAGCGCGCTCGGCTACCCTGGCGGGTCTATAGGGTGAATCACAAATTATATAGATTAATGTGGAAAGAGTACTCGTGGAAGTGCAAATATATGCCTGCTTACATAACAAGCTTTCCAGCAGCAAGGAAGTACAAGCTATGCTTTGCAATCGGTTGTTACAAAATAAATTGTATATGTGTCCGAAAAATCGATTTCGGGGCAGAATTTTTCAATGTACACTCCTGGAAATTGAAATAAGAACACCGTGAATTCATTATCCCAGGAAGGGGAAACTTTATTGACACATTCCTGGGGTCAGATACATCACATGATCACACTGACAGAACCACAGGCACATAGACACAGGCAACAGAGCATGCACAATGTCGGCACTAGTACAGTGTATATCCACATTTCGCAGCAATGCAGGCTGCTATTCTCCCATGGAGACGATCGTAGAGATGCTGGATGTAGTCCTGTGGAACGGCTTGCCATGCCATTTCCACCTGGCGCCTCAGTTGGACCAGCGTTCGTGCTGGACGTGCAGACCGCGTGAGACGACGCTTCATCCAGTCCCAAACATGCTCAATGGGGGACAGATCCGGAGATCTTGCTGGCCAGGGTAGTTGACTTACACCTTCTAGAGCACGTTGGGTGGCACGGGATACATGCGGACGTGCATTGTCCTGTTGGAACAGCAAGTTCCCTTGCCGGTCTAGGAATGGTAGAGCGATGGGTTCGATGACGGTTTGGATGTACCGTGCACTATTCAGTGTCCCCTCGACGATCACCAGTGGTGTACGGCCAGTGTAGGAGATCGCTCCCCACACCATGATGCCGGGTGTTGGCCCTGTGTGCCTCGGTCGTATGCAGTCCTGATTGTGGCGCTCACCTGCACGGCGCCAAACACGCATACGACCATCATTGGCACCAAGGCAGAAGCGACTCTCATCGCTGAAGACGACACGTCTCCATTCGTCCCTCCATTCACGCCTGTCGCGACACCACTGGAGGCGGGCTGCACGATGTTGGGGCGTGAGCGGAAGACGGCCTAACGGTGTGCGGGACCGTAGCCCAGCTTCATGGAGACGGTTGCGAATGGTCCTCGCCGATACCCCAGGAGCAACAGTGTCCCTAATTTGCTGGGAAGTGGCGGTGCGGTCCCCTACGGCACTGCGTAGGATCCTACGGTCTTGGCGTGCATCCGTGCGTCGCTGCGGTCCGGTCCCAGGTCGACGGGCACGTGCACCTTCCGCCGACCACTGGCGACAACATCGATGTACTGTGGAGACCTCACGCCCCACGTGTTGAGCAATTCGGCGGTACGTCCACCCGGCCTCCCGCATGCCCACTATACGCCCTCGCTCAAAGTCCGTCAACTGCACATACGGTTCACGTCCACGCTGTCGCGGCATGCTACCAGTGTTAAAGACTGCGATGGAGCTCCGTATGCCACGGCAAACTGGCTGACACTGACGGTGGCGGTGCACAAATGCTGCGCAGCTAGCGCCATTCGACGGCCAACACCGCGGTTCCTGGTGTGTCTGCTGTGCCGTGCGTGTGATCATTGCTTGTACAGCCCTCTCGCAGTGTCCGGAGCAAGTATGGTGGGTCTGACACACCGGTGTCAATGTGTTCTTTTTTCCATTTCCAGGAGTGTAGTTGTATTACACATAGCTGGACAAACATTTCTTTGAACGAATAAAACAACTAAAATTCGCAACAATAAACGCTTTTAAGATACACTTAGGTTATCTAGTGAAATAGCGTTTTGATTTTTGACAATGTTGTTATTTAATATTCTAAGTACTTTGCGAACAAACTCTCGCAAGTCGAATGCTGTTGCTATTGATTCTGCTTCACGACATTTCTGTAACTTGGAAGGAGAATCAGCATTGGTCGTATTTTTTTGTTTTATTATCCGCAAAATCGATTTTCGGTCACTTAGTGACCATCCTCAGTGCTGTAACATACAATGAAAATTGGTAGGCACTGGTATCAACAAGTTTAGAGCGATCACATAAAGAGTTTATGCGGATAATAAAACAAAAAAATACAACCAATGCTGATTCACCTTCCAATTATATCCACTATTTGGTCGTGGTGCACAGAACATTCTATGGAGTCGCCAAACAATAAAATTTCTGTAGCTCCTGACACCAAAGAAAATTACTCGTTAACTTGTTGTTGTCAGTTAATAGTTAAGTTTTCTTTTACTTTAACGGGACATAGTACCTTCTCAGGTAACGATTAGTTACAAACAACTTACCAAGAATTTATTCTATTCGGCTGATTACCATTCAGGTATCTGACACACTAACCTAAATCGTCGTAATTTACGGTCGATGTTATCATCCCACTAGATGAATATTGATCAGATTTTTTATTACACATAAAATTCGTAATATGCACTTGCTTTAAAGTAACTGATGAGTCTGGAATACCAGCAAAACGTTCTTTTCGTACTGAGAAGTAACGGTGTTTAAGTCTGACAACAGGTTTTTACATAACAATAAATACAGTTAGTAGTTTGAAGAGTTTTTCTCTGTATTGGAAGACGTCAGCGTTTACAGTAACATTCAGCAAAGAGAGTCGTGGAAGGTAACATCTCAGCTAAACGCTTGTCACGTGCCAGAGAAGTGACAGTTTTCATACTTTCTCTGTTAAAGTCACACGGAATACAAGATGCTGCAGAGTTTCTTTCGTCGCAGCGAATGCCTTATACTGTTACCGCGCTGCAAGCAATATGTATGAATAAAAAGGCGAAACGGCTGCTTTGAAAGCGGTATAAGAGGATGCCTTGTAAATGTTCGTTATTCCGTTACCCTGTATGTGAACACTACGAAGCCCATGACGGTCGTAGACTCGAATTGAGAGCTATTCGTTAGCGACGTATTGTTACTCTCGCCCCCTGTTAACCTCACTATGATTCTAGAGGGTAGATGTTAATAGTGGTGGTGTTTGTGTATAAAACCTACTTTAAGACATCAAAACTTCTAGTGAAAGGACTAAAAACAGTGTTCAAAATTCTTCGCGTAACACTGGAGTAACAATATTAAGCTGTAAAGAAAGAACTTCGTATGTTATTAAATCATCTAACTGGTCGATACCTTCTTTCCTCCTCTTATAGTATTAAAATCTTTTCATCTTTCAGTACCTGTTACACCAAACTATCTCGAATTATCTCTGTTGAATGTTCTAGTTTTTTTGTCTCTACCATA
The DNA here is from genome assembly GCF_023898315.1 of Schistocerca nitens. NCBI lineage: Eukaryota > Metazoa > Arthropoda > Insecta > Orthoptera > Acrididae > Schistocerca > Schistocerca nitens. The sequence continues at coordinate 107,029,188 of NC_064618.1, forward strand.
CTTTTCCTCTTCTGCCCGTTCTAGCGTCAAGATATCGATTCATTCAGTACGTCGCAAGTGTCCAGCTCATATATCCTTTCCGATAGTAAGAGTATTTTGAATGTATAACGTATAATATCTGTTGATGGTACCAGACTACCGGGCGGTGTGGCTGAGCGGTTCTAGGCGCTTCAGTCTGGAACCGCACGACCGCTACGGTCGCAGGTTCGAACCCTGCCTCGGGCATGGATGTGTGTGTTGTCCTTAGGCTAGTTAGGTTTAAGTAGTTCTATGTTCTAGGGGACTGATGACCTCAGATGTTAAGTCCCATAGTGCTCAGAGCCATTTGAACCATTTTGGTACAAGACTATAAACGCGTCAGTTTCTTCTTCTCAGGGTTTCATTTATACACACCAACAGTATCCTTTAAGTCAGTTCACTATAAAGATTTCAATATGTGGCAGCAGCAAATCCGTTGATGGTACAAAAATACAAACGTATCAGTTTCTTCCTCTTAGGGTTTCATTTATACACACCAACCGTAGCCTTTCAGTCACTTAACTATATCGATTTCAATATGTGGCTGCACCACAGCTGTTGTACGTATGATATGATTTTCTATTTCCGTTAATACAGCTGCTAAGCAGTTCAGAAAATGGTTCAAATGGCTCTGAGCACTATGGGACTCAACTGCTGTGGTTATCAGTCCCCTAGAACTTAGAACTACTTAAACCTAACTAACCTAAGGACATGACACACATCCATGCCCGAGGCAGGATTCGAACCTGCGACCGTAGCAGTCGCACGGTTCCGGACTGCGCGCCTAGAATCGCGAGACCACCGCGGCCGGCTGCTAAGCAGTTACTCCTACGATACTGCAGTGCTCTCAACGAAAGTTAATCGGTGAATTCATGACCCGTTAAATTCCCGAAAGAAACCTAGAAGTGGAGCTGATATTTCAGTTTGTCGAAAAAACTATTATGTTTGTGTGTATTTCATAGACAGCTGCAGTTACAGCGTGTAGCCCGGGATTCTACATTTTCGAGAGATTTATTTTAAATTTTAATAGAATTTTATTTAAATATTAGTGATAAGCTGTATCTTGTAGCAACGAACTCATACGGAATATCTAGAAGCTCAAGTGAATAGTGTCTGTAATTGAAAGCAACTGAGCTCACAAGTACTTCAAAAAGTATTTTTTATTCGTCTTTCATATTTTCATAAGTGTCATGATTTATGAGCACGTCTATGTAACACTGACGCGGTCTAGTTAGATTACGTTGCCTACATTTTAACCAATAACTTAATTAAACTACAGTGGTAATTTAAAGCATTAGCTGACAACTTTTCTTTTGCTCCTACAGAATAAACAATATTATAAAATCAAAAATTGTTTATCATTTGGAATTAAATTACACAGAGTCATTTTAAAGTTATATTATGTTTTGATAATTATGTGTTGTGTATAAAGTTTAAGTAATTGCTGTATTTGAATTACATTAAAATCACATTGTAGGTATTTCATTTTTTGTATTTTTGTATTTGCGTGAGTGTTTCGAACCTCACAGTATGAATTTAAATTTCTCGGCTTCCCACTTTTGTTATTTTACCCGAGAATTAGAGTTCGCCTCCTGGCGCAACACAGCTGCTTCCACTTGGCAGTCTTTTCTCGTTAGCTTTGAAGATGCTGCGCTGCTTACCTTGCTGGACTGCTACCCATGTTACAAAGGTATTATGGCCTCTTAGTACGGCATAGGTTCAAGGGAAACTACAAACCGTTTCTTTTATGTTCTTGGGTAACTATGGGATCCTGCCTTTCGAGTACACTCAGAAGAATGTCGCCATTCTAGGTCTTTTACAATTAAGGATTTTCTTAGCCCATTCAGGTTTCAGTTCTCCATTTAATCAGTAGTCTTTTTCTCTGAAGCGTTTACCGAAAGGGGTTCTTCTGGTAATCAATGCCGTGTTGTAATTTCGTCCGTTGTGTTCACGCTTTCTGTTACTAGTCGGAAATACTAGTTACCAGTAATAAATCGGTTGGAAGCAAAGAACAAAAGTCACAGAGAAATATTTATTTTATGATTATGACGTGATGCTCTGTCTACTGCGAGATGATAGAATGTATTCAGTCACTGTACAGATGCAATCAAGATGTGGCCTATTTATAAATCCTTTCAGGCGATGTGGTTCCTTTCGAATCCACCTAGGACGCTCTCATTTCAAGGCACATACACAGTAGTTACAGCTCTGCCATCCTCTACTTCTCCAGTAGGTGCTGACCTCTAGCAGCTGCATCTTCAACTAATTCATGTGTTACAAATCCTACCAGTTAGATGAGCAAATATAGGAGCCGTTTTTGTGTGCTGTGCAAGATCGTCTGAGTTTTCAAATTGTGTTAACCTGCGACTCTATAAGGTAAGTTTTGCGCTGGATTAGGAACAGAAAACTGTCCTATTCCAATTTATATTCTGTGTTTAACGATTGTAACTAAATTTGTGTCTTTATTTAAGTAATTATTGTGGTGTTGATGGTGTTAAGACAGCAACCAGCCACAAATTTACTTTGAGTTCCTTTATTCAAAGGAAACCGTTACCGGTTTCGAATCGTTGCGATTCATCATCAGACGGTTTACACGCTTTCTTTCTACATTTGGTGTGTTTTTATAGATTAATTGTCCTAAAATATAAATAAAACATAATTACAAACACGCTACACACAGATTATAATTATGTTTTATTATGTTTAATTATGTTTTATTTATATTTTAGGACAATTAATCTATAAAAACACACCAAATGTAGAAAGAAAGCGTGTAAACCGTCTGATGATGAATCGCAACGATTCGAAACCGGTAACCGTTTCCTTTGAATAATGGAACTCAAAGTAAATTTGTGGCTGGTTGCTGTCTGAACACCATCAACATTTGTCTTCAAAAACAGCCACGGTCTCCAACATGTCATCAGATGACAAAATTGCATTATTGTGGTGGTTCCTTTTGAAACCATTGCAACTCTAAGGGCAACATGAACTGCTGCGACAAGCTCTTATATTTCCAGTTTTACACGATGTAGTCCGGCAGAGCAAAGGAAGAGGAAGTTGTGACGTGCCTTTTGGAAGGGATTTCTTCCGATGCCGACTCAAAGGGTCTACATCAGCAGTGAAAGTGCGAATGAAGTCAGTAATATTTATTTGTTAGTAAATGTCGTTTAAATAAACTAATAGAGAATCCCGTAAGTGGTTGATTTTGAAACGATTTTTCAAAGTTGTGGTTGTTTTTGTTGTGGGCTTCAGTCCTGAGACTGGTTTGATGCAGCTCTCCATGCTACTCTATCCTGTGCAGGCTTCTTCATCTCCCAGTACGTACTGCAGCCTACATCCTTCCGAATCTGCTAAGTGCATTCGTCTCTTGGTCTCCCTTTACGATTTTTAACCTCCACGCTGCCCTCCAGTACCAATTTGGTGATCCCTTGATGCCTCAGAAAATGTCCTACCAACCTATCCCTTCGTCTAGTCAAGTTGTGCCACAACTTCTCTTCTCCCCAGTTCTATTCAATGCCTTCTCATTAGTTATGTGATCTACCCATCTAATCTTCAGCATTCTTCTGTAGCACCACATCTCAAAAGCTTCTATTCTCTTCTTCTCTAAACTATTTATCGTCCATGTTTCACTTCCATAGAAGGCTACACTCCATACAAATACTTTCAGAAACGACTTCCTGACACTTAAATCAATACTCGATATTAACAAATTTCTCTTCTTCAGAAACGCTTTCCTTGCCATTGCCAGTCTACATTTTATATCCTCTCTACTTCGACCATCATCAGTTATTTTGCTCCCCAAATAGCAAAACTCCTTTACTACTTTAAGTGTCTCATTTCCTAATCTAATTCCCTCAGCATCACCCGATTTAATTCGACTACATTCCATTATCCTCGTTTTGCTTTTGTTGATGTTCATCTTATATCCTCCTTTCAAGACACTGTCCATTCCGTTCAACTGCTCTTCCAAGTCCTTTGCTGTCTCTGACAGAATTACAATGTCATCGGCAAACCTCAAAGTTTTTATTTCTTCTCCAGGGATTTTAATACCTACTCCGAACTTTTCTTTTGTTTCCTTTACTGCTTGCTCAATATACAGATTGAGTAGCATCGGGGAGAGGCTACAACCGTGTCTCACTCCCTTCCCAACCACTGTTTCCCTTTCATGCCCCTCGACTCTTATAACTGCCATCTGGTTTCTGTACAAATTGTAAATAGAGTTTCGCTCCCAGTATTTTATCCCTGCCACCTTCAGAATTTGAAAGAGAGTATTCCAGTCAACATTGTCAAAAGCTTTCTCTAAGTCTACATATGCTAGAAACGTAGGGTTGCCTTTCCTTAATCTTTCTTCTAAGATAAGTCGTAGGGTCAGTATTGCCTCACGTGTTCGAACATTTTTACGAAATCCCAACTGGTCTTCCCCGAGGTCGGCTTCTACCAGTTTTTCCATTCGTCTGTAAAGAATTCACGTTAGTATTTTGCAGCTGTGACTTATTAAACTGATAGCTCGGTAATTTTCACATCTGTCAACACCTGCTTTCTTTGGGATTGGAATTACTATATTCTTCTTGAAGTCTGAGGGAATTTCGCCTGTCTCATACATCTTGCTCACCAGATGGTAGAGTTTTGTTATGCCTGGCTCTCCCAAGGCTGTCAGTGGTTCTAATGGAATGTTGTCTGCTCCAGGGGCCTTGTTTCGACTTAGGTCTTTCGGTGCTCTGTCAAACTCTTCACGCACTATCATATCTCCCATTTCATCTTCATCTACCTCCTCTTCCATTTCCATAATATTGTCCTCAAGAACATCGCCCCTATATAGACTCTCTATATACTCCTTCCACCTTTCTGCCTTCCCTTCTTTGCTTAGAACTGGGTTTCCATCTGAACTCTTGATATTCATAGAAGTGGTTCTCTTTTCTCCACTTTAATTTTCCTGTAGGCAGTATCTATCTTACCCCTCGTGAGATAAGCCTCTACATCCTTACATTTGTCCTCTAGCCATCCCTGCTTAGCCATTTTGCACTTCCTGTCGATCTCAGTTTTGAGACGTTTGTATTCCTTTTTGCCTGCTTCATTTATTGCATTTTTATATTTTCTCCTTTCATCAATTAAATTCAGTATCTCTTCTGTTACCCAAGGATTTCTACTAGCCCTCGTCTTTTTACTTACCTGATCCTCTGCTGCATTCACTATTTCATTCCTCAAAGCTACCCATTCTTCTTCCACTGTATTTCTTTCCCTCATTCCTGTCAATTGTTCCCTTATGCTCTCCCTGAAACTCTGTACAACCTCTGGTTCTTTCAGTTTATCCCGGTCCCATCTCCTTAAATTGTCACCTTTTGGCAGTTTCTTCAGTTTTAATCTACAGTTCATAACCAATAGATTGTGGTCAGAGTCCACATCTGCCCCTGGAAATGTCTTACAATTTAAAATCTGGTTCCTAAATATCTGTCTTACCATTACATAATCTGTCTGAAACCTTATAGTGTCTCCAGGGTTCTTCCATGTATACAACCTTGTGGTTACATTTTTAAATAAAAAGAATGCAAATTTCTAGATCTGCGCTGCGTGCCGTTCTGAAAGGTGATATTCCGAGAAAAACTCGTTTGATATATTGTAATATGTAATAGACACGAACAACCCGAAACAGTTCTACTTTAAGATAACTCTTACCATTAATCTGCTATCCTAGGACTCGCATATCGTACTTTTGCCTTTGCAGTCGGAATCATATCCAGCAGTTCATCATAGAACGATTGTGATATCGATCGCGGCAGTTGCGTAACCGCACAAAAGTTCACAATTCCGTTTAGCTCTAATCCAAGAAAGTGCATTTCTTGGACGATTCGAAGGTTGATTTCGTATGCTGGTTGGTTGGTTGTTTGGGGAAGGAGGCCAGACAGCGTGGTCATCGGTCTCATCAGAGTAGGGAAGGATGGGGAAGGAAGTCGGCCGTGCCCTTTCAGAGGAACCATCCCGGCATTTGCCTGGAGTTATTTAGGGAAATCACGGAAAACCTAGATCAGGATGGCCGGACGCGGGATTGAACCGTCGTCCTCCCGAATGCGAGTCCAGTGTCTAACCACTGCGCTATCTCGCTCGGTATTTCGTATGCGTTCCCGTTTAAACTTACTACATGGTATAACAACTGCTGGGCAGTGTGGACAAACAATAATTATTTTGAAGCCTAAGACTCGAGGATTACGTTCTTGCAACGTGATATCTGCATTGCACGCCTTGCATTTCACGTGTTGAAAAATAGCAGAGAAAACGACACGAGAATTCATCATCATGTAGGTCAGTCCGTAATTCACACCAATATCCAGGTCACTGTTTTTCGATTTCTTAGCAGAGGCGCTGACTGTTTCCGAACTGCTCTCAGCTTCATACGACGATACGTGTGTCCATTGTTTGAGCACTTTGATGAAATACTGCTTCGACGCCGCGTTGGATACGATGTTTTCGTATCATTTCTGCCCAAATTAACGTTCTTACCTCTCAGTCTTACTCTAAAGACAAACATGGATACTACAAGATCACAAATTAACTGTCAAAATTCAATACTTCATACAAAAATCAAGATTCTTTCTCGTACAGGTGCTTATCAAAGCTAACGTATTATTGTTTTGAAATGCTACTAACTGTAGCCATACACTACCGGTGGTATTGAGCTGGCTGTTTCTGCTCATCCGAGGCATTAGAAAAAGTGCTCGGAATTCCTTCGAACAAAGCTTTCTCATTGGTTAGACCATTTGCCTCATATTTTACAAGGTTCGAAGCATCTTTCAAGCCGATAAAAATGATTTTTTTTAAAAAAAATCTACGGTGGTTTTACCCTTTAAAGAACTACACAACATTACCAGCTTCAGAAGACAGGTAATGACATATCTACTAAAGCAATATAAAGATTACCATTGTCCATGCATGTAGCCGTTACCCTTGTACATCCTTCCTTTCATCCAGACCTTCCTCATTTCCCAGGATTCTTAACCGATGTAATCTCCCTTAATTCCCTTTCCCCACAACATGATATGTCAGACAACATCTGTTTTTTAAACTTATAAATTGATCTTACATCTGTCACTACCTTTATTGCTATTAATGTCAGGCTTATTGTCATTATTATTCTTTTTATTATTATCACTATTCTGCGTCTACATAGGCCCCTACCCATTCCGCAAGTCACCATACGGTGAGTGGCAGAGGGTACCTTACACCTCTACTAGTTTCCTTTCCACTTTCATTCGCTAATAGAGCAAGGAAAAGCGACTATCTGTGTGCCTCCATATGAACCGTCCGCCTGTATAGCTGACTGGTAACGTGTTTGTCTACCATGCAGCGGGCCCGGGTTGGAGATTTTTCTCGGCTCGTTGACTGGGTGTTGTGTTATTCTGATCATCATTTCATCATCACCGGCACGCAAGTCACCCATTGTGGAGTCACATGAAATAAGACTTACAACCAAGCAGCCGAATTTCACCGTATGGGGCCTCTAGGCCATCAATGCCACACTATCATTTCATTTTCCTTTAAGCCCTAATTTCTCGTATCTTATCTCCGTGGCCATTACGCAGAATGTGTGTTGGCGGCGGAATGATCGTTCTGCAGCGCTTCAGATGCCGGTTCTCCAATTTTCTGAATAGTATATATACGAAGATGGTATCTGTTCTTTCGGACATGCCGCTACCCTGCAGGGGCACTATGAATATCGTGCGGGACAATAAGTTGGGAATGTGGGTCTCACGGGAGGCATGGCAGAGATGAGTCCCTGCAGTCGAACTATCCTCGGTGTCCTCGATGGCTCAGATGGATCAGCCGGCACGGTAGCTCAGCGTGTTCGGTCAGAGAGCCGGTTGGCCTCTGTAATAAAAAAACTGAGTGGAAGGATCAGCCACCGAACATGAACAGGATGTCTTGCGACGTCCGCAACAACCAAACACAACGATCAATAACGAACAAAATGAAAAAAAAAAGATGGATAGAGCGTGTGCCATCTAAGCAAGAGATATCGGGTTCGAGTCTCCGGCGGAGCACACATTTTCAACTGTCCCCGTTGACTTATATTACCGCCTGTATGCAGCTAGGGGTATTCATTTCATTGTAATTTCTTTTTGAACTGTGTTCCTCGAAAAGAACGTCGCATTCCCTCCAGGGATTCCCATTTGAGTTCTCGAAGTATATCCGTAAACACCTGCGTATTGTTCGAACATACCGCTGACATCTAGCAGCCCGCCCCTGAACTGTTTCGACGTATTCCTTTAATCCGACACGGTGCGGATCCCAAACAGTCGGGCAGTACACAAGAATAACAGGTAGCTCTACTCTTCTATATGCGGTCTCTTTCGCAGATGAGCCACACTTTCCTAAAATTCTCCAAATAGACCAAGTCGACCGTTCGTCTTCGCTTCCACAATCCTCACATGCTCGATCCATTTCATATAGCTTTGCAACGTTACGCCCAGATATTTAATAGACGTTGCTGTGTCAAGCAGGACGCTACTAATGATTTATCCGAACATTACGCGCTTGTTTTCGCTGCTTATTCACATTAATATGGATTTTTCTACATTTAGAGCTAGGCCGTTCTGCAGCGAGCACAAGCAATGCCAGTAGTCACTTTATTAGCTCTTCGTCAATATAATTTAATCACACTGTCGCTTAAGACACTCAAATAATTTTAATACTAGTTCTCATACTAAAATTATTATTCTTTGGTAACTATGAAGTAATACGAGGATACTATGTGTGTGGCACCCTGTTTCGATGTAAGAGATGGCCTGGTGACCCAAAATCATCCGAGGTTAGATAAATACATAAATAAATATTATGTTTCCAAATGTCAAAACTGTACTTACTTGTGTAGAAATGGGATATATTTAATAGTTATCTTTGCGAAATCCTAACGTTATTTGTCAGAAGACATGATTTAATGCAGAAGTGTATTAACATTTGCGATTCACTCCATCAAACTAAATCACAATATAGTCCCAACAGTCAACGAACACTTGGGGCAATCATTGCATACGAAAGTTTTGCAACCAGGAGTGAAACCCGCTGGACAGAACAGGTGAGTAGGATTGTGGAAAGGGTCAAATAAGGTGCCGGTCAGGTTCACTCAAATCAAAAGGCGATTATTCCATGGCTGAAGGCCTTCAAACAAGAAATCTTAAAGCAGCAAGATAAATATCAAGTGGTAAAAACATGCAGTTAAAATTGCAAATTATATATATATATATATATATATATATATATATATATATATATATATATATATATACAGTGACGCTGAGAGCCTCAAGGCAAGGGTGAATAGACAATCAAACAAGATGCAATACAAACGGTTGAAGATCCGATTTTTTTTTACTTTTCTTTTCTTTTTTTAGAATAAGGATTTAAGTGGCTGAAGGCCCACAATTGATTTTCCAAATTTCAAAAATACATAAAATCCAGTAAAAGCAAGAATTTTTTAAATCATTGGCTATGATAGATTATAAACAGACAATTAAACACCGGTGAGAAGAACAATAAAGAAAATGGCACTCAGAAGCCTCCAGGGAGGTCGGTCTGCCCTCGTTCACTTAGGTGAGACAGGTGGTGAGCCCAACTACGCTTGATCCGTCAGAACCCAATCAGGGGACAGCCACGGACCGACCGACAAAACGACTTGCTTGCCACCAATCGGTACGTGAGAACTCAAACACAAAAGGTTATGAACGTGATTATCCACAATGAAATATGTATCAAGCTGTCAAAACTACACACCATGTTGGACAGCATCAACAGGTGAGGAAAGGATGCTACCTGAAATTACGTTTGTGGCCAGGGCAGGTAACCGGAACACTAACGGCCACAAGGTATAAAATTCCGCTGGTACACTTAAATTTGAAATAAGGTAATATAGTTAACGTCACCCAAAAGGAACACTGCCTGAATTTACGTCAGTGGCCTGGGCAGTTAACCAAAAGGCTAACGGCCAAACGGCAGAAAATTCCGCTGGTGCGCTTGAATTGTATTCAACCAATTTTCAGCAATAGAAACGATGTTGCTCACAGGAAAACCTCCCCAACAACGAACCACCGAAACGAACCACAGAAGATGAATGGACGTGGTTTGGGCAGTTTAAACCACTATGCAACTTTGACGTCCTCGGTCGGTGAGCCACGAAGCTCGTAGAAATCGGACAGCTCCACACGCGCTCCGACACCGCGCAGGAACCACCAGCGCACGCACCCTTCTGCACCGCGCGGAGATAACTTCCCTGGACAACAGCAACCGACAGACTCCTCTCAAAATGCCGACAACCTCTAAAATAGTCGTCAGTGGAAATACACCAACTACACACACAACCTGCCAAACAGTTGTAGAAAGACCTGAACGATACGCAACAGTAACTAAGCACACATGAAGACAAATCGGGAGTCGATGCACACGCACACAGAGCCGACTCATGAACGATCGACGAGCCTGAACGCGTCGTCCGGTAGGACGACCGACCGACGATCCACCAAGACCGTGGCCCGGCTCAAGTGATGCGTAGCGGCAATGGTCGGGCGAGCCATGTCGACGCAGACCTCACTGCTGCTCCAACCCGACTGCACTAGTGCCGCATTGCAACTCCCCGACTCGCAGGTCCGGACTGCGCTCCAGACACGTTCCAACTGACTGGCAGCCCGATCTCGCGATATGAACTGGACTACGACCGACAACGACTGGGAAGTAATAGCAGTCGGGCAAAGATACTACGAGAGGGGATATATCGATACGCGCTGCTAACGCCGCTCACGGTCAGCAAAAGCAGCAACTCAGTGACAGTAGTAATTTAAATTAACGTGGTGAGGTGGAAATACGTTAACAACAGGGTGTAAAATATATGGTGGCAGGAACACTAGCTCAAGGAGCAACAGATTTCCAAAAATTATTATACAATGCTATACCCGTAGAAAAAAAATTATCATGTTACTCGTATGTTCATTAGTGACGTTGTACATACAACCATGTTTAATGTGTATGTGGTTTATATTACATAAGCGCAGAATGCACTGCGTTCTTGCTACTAACTTTTGTTCTATTGTATCAGTTGAAATTCATGTAAGTTTTTTTCCCACAGATGCGAGGCACTTGTAGTATTTAGCAAATAAATACGCTACACTGGTACCATTTCAATTAACTAATGATATAACTGTTATTAGTTTATACAGGAGGTTTATCCCTTTATAAGATGAAAGGTTTTTGTTCTCCAGTAATCTATGAGAGACCCTTTTAGGAACTGCAAAGTGCGTACCTTACGGCTATAAATACTGAGCGTTGTTGCAGCTCTATTAGTAAATGTGTTTCAGTTCAAGACGGACATGATTTTATCTTTTATCTGCCGACTTACAAAAAATATTGGAGGACCATATTGGGGGTCTTGCCCCGGGAAATTTTCTAAATTTTAGAAGAAAAATAGTGAGTTTTAAAGTTTTTAAGCATTTCGGAATGATATGATCAACATTAGAACCCGAAAACTGGACTCTCGATAATTCAACAAGCCTGACACATTTTTTGGCTTTGAAAAAAGAAACAAAACATAAACACGCATGGTATTTTCGTAAAAAGCTAATTTAATTTACAGTCATAATCGTGCTTATAGACTATTACAGAGAATTGAATATATAGCTCTGAAAAGAATGAAATTATATTTAAATAAATCCTAAACTATCATTAAAAGAATAAAACATAAAATATTGCTGTCGCACAGTAATAGCACTTTGATTAATAAATGAAACAGCTAATTTAAGCCTACTTTGAATAAGGCTCAAGGTTCATTAAATAAAAACAGTATCGCAGAGTTAATGCTTTAATACAGTTAATAAAGTTAATACAGTATGCCTAACACTTTCCGTCAAGAAGTATGTAAATAACGGGTTTTAATTGGGTCTTACGCCCTAAAAATATTTAAGTACCATAGTAATATAATAATACCGTATTAAATTAGTACTAACATTTCGAAATTGAAAATTTAACATTATATATGTATTTAATCCTCTATTTTATAAAGATTTTCAGTATTGCTCTAAATGCTATTATTAGGGCAAGAGTGAAGGTGAAAATGTGAACCTTCTGACTGGATTACTGAGTATGAAGTCGTTGATGACTGGTCGGATATCCAATTCATCCAAAACATCTCGTTGGGCTTGAAGAACAACCAAGCTGTTCAGTCGCTTCCGTCCCATTGTTGATCGGAGATATGACTTCAGACACCTAAGGGCGTTAAATGACCGGTCTGCTGTTGCTTTCGTGATCGGAACTGCTTGGAGAAGCTTAATGCACTTCACTACTTCACATAACATTTCTCCAACTGCAGGCTCTTGTGTAATGTACTTTTTTACATCAGGCATATTTAAGACCAGCTGTTTTTTATTAGCGATGTCGGCTAATATATTCAAATGTAAGTGCACTCTCAATGTCCAGGTCATTTTTGAAAAACTGAGTTGATTTTTCGAAATTTGTTTCACCTCTGTTTACTAAAAGCAAGCACTCTTGTTCAGCTGCAATGGCCTGTGTGAGTCCAGTTGAAGCAAACCGCTCAGTAATGCAAGATTGCATCGTTTCACAAACTTCAATGCAAATAGCTTTGTAGTATTCCTTTGGGGGTTTTGAAAGTGTGCGGTGAGCTGTCTTCGTTGCTTTCATACTTCTTTGGTATACTTCGATTCCGAGTAAGCGAAGGATCATCAACTTGTGAAGGTTTTTCTTTTAAACACAATTCCCAAAAGTGTTCAAAACTGTCACGCCTTCCATTCAATGTACAAATCAAGCCTTCTTATATTTTTTTCCAGATCATCAACACTTAAACGAGGGCATTGAATTTTTTCATTGACGTCCTCTACTGGGTTCATTGCATGGCAATAAAGATGTAAAAAGAAGTAAGTCTTGAATTCTAACACTGACTCAAGGTAGCCTGCACAGTTGTAACCTGCCTCTGTTTTGTCCTCTGCAGAAAATGTTTCAAAAAACTCTAGAAGTTCTTAAAAGTTTTCAATATTCTCAAGCTACTAGAACCTCGCCTAGTCCATCGAATCGGGCAAAGGAATCTTTGGCGCTCTCACAGCGTATGCTTCTGAAAAGTCCCATCCTTTTGTTGGATTCCCTTGCGGTGTTTATTGTCCTAGGCTAAAATAATATCCTTAATAGACGTAAGATGGCGGAGACCGTCTAAAGCTGCCAAGTCTAAACTGTGAGCAGTGCAGTGCACATAATGTGCTTTTGGTTGTCTATACAGAACTAACTTTTTTAGTCCTTTGAACTTACCTCTCATATTCGAGGCACCATCATAGCACTGTCCTCTTAAGTTATCCATTGACAAATCAAGACGATAAAAACGTCTTTTAAAATCCATTTCAAACTTAATTCACAATACACTAAGAGACTAAAGTAAACGAATAAAATATAGTCGTATAAAATAGCCCACTAGACAATAAAGTCGGAACACTAAACACGTCTGCAGCACGCACTGAATGAAACTATCCACACGGAATGACTGCGACAGCAGGGTGGGCTTTATATAGCCGCGGCGTCGTGATGTCTCGAAGCGTTAAGGCGACGCAAGGCGGAGGGTTCCAGGCGCTTCTGCTCCAGTTCTTTTGATGACGCCGCAGCGCTGACTCGCCGGCGCCAGACTTTACCCGAAGTTTCGCGCACTGGGACAAATTCTAAGTGCGTCCGCAGCACCGTAACACTATCATGATTCACACTACTCGTTTTCAGTTAACCTGCTAACTACCGTAATAATTATTTGTTTTAACTCATTACTGAATGTGTTTTAAAAGGTAACTATCGTCAAACAAGGAAAATAAAAAATTCCACGCTTAGGCCCCATGGAGTCGGCGCCTATATATTGTCAATGGAGCTGTCACTAAAGTAGTTGAAAAATATTTTCTATTTTCTTTGAAAGTTATTTTCATTCGAAAAGAGCATATTGTCTCCATGCTGTGAATAATCCAGGACTTGGTGTGAGAAATAACCTCATCCTATTAACGAAACGTAAATTCAGAATCTAGGATATAAATTACAAAGAATAGATAGGATAATTATTGATCATGGACATCCTTCACAGGAACGACGCCGCAAAACATGGAACAGTCTTATCCGTTAGTGTAAATCAAGTTGGCCGAAAAATAAAATGACTTTAACTCAATTACTTTGTGGTTGTTGTAGTGGTCTTCGGTCCGAAGACTGGTTTACTGCAGTTCTCCATGCTACTCTATCCTGTGCAAGCCTCTTCATCTCCGAATAACTACTGCAACCTACATCCTTCTGAAACTGCTTACTGTGTTTGTCTTTTCATCTCACACTAAGATTTGTACCCCCCGCACTTCCCTACAATAGTAAACTCGTAAAATCTTGATGTCTGAGAACATGCACTATCAACTGATCCTTCTGTTAGACAAGTTGTGTCACAAACTACTTGTGTCCTCTACTCTGTTTAAAACCTACTCATTAGTTACTTGGTCTACCCGTCTAATCTTCTGCATTCTTCTGTAGCACCACATTTCAAGACCTTCCATTCTCTCGTTGTGTAAACTGTTTATCTTCCATTATTCACCTCAATACATGGGTACACTCCAGAGAAACGTCTTCAGAAGAGGCATCCTAACACTCAAATCTATATTCGATCTTACCAAACGTCTCTACTTTATAAAATGTTTCCTTGACATTGCCAGTCTACATTTTACATCCTCTCTAATTCGGCGATCATCATTTACTTTGCTTCCCAAATAGAGGAACTCGTCTACTACTTTTAGTGTTTCGCACCCTAATTTCTCAGCACCACCTGATTTAATTCTACCACATTTCACAAAAGTTTTTTTTTATTATTATTTTTTTTTTGTTCGTCTTATGTGCCCCTCTCTATACGTGGTCAGTTCCGTTCAGCAGCTCTTCCAAGTCATTTGCTGTCTCTTATAGAGTTACTGTGTAATCGACAAACCCCAAAATTTTTATTTTTGCTCCTTGAACATTAATCTCTACTCCAACTTTTTCTTTGGTTTCTTTACTGCTTGCTCGTTGTACTGACCGAATAACATCAGGGATGGCCTAGAACTGTGTCTCATTCTCTTCGCAATTAGAGCTTCGCTATCGTGCCCCCCGACTCTTATAATTGCCGTATGGTTTCTGTACAAATTGAAAACAGCTTTTCGCTTTCTGTATTTTACCCCTGCTACCTTCACAATTTCAAGAAGAGTTACTTACAGAATCATGTTAAAAAGGCTTAAAAATATGCAAAGTTAGTTCCACCCGACCTAATTTCTAATCGTTGAATTAAAAAGACGAACCAAATAACAGAAGCAATAGATTCCTAGCAGATGCCGGCGCTATCTCTGAATAAGAGAGGGAAAGACATCTAGGGTAAACCTAATGACACGTAAAGTGTGATACGTAATTACTCTTCCGATAGTATTAACTAGTAATGAAAATAGAAAGTATAAGAACTAGGGAAGAAGGGAAGAATGAAATATGGAACATACATTCTCATGATACTTGATACCAATAATTACGGTACCAGTAAATCTAGTTGCCACAATAATAATAGAGAAACAGGAATAGTATCTTCAATCAGTATTCATCCACAGATAAGAAAGCCAAAGTGCATAATGGCATGCGACGTCCAGATATTCACCTGGAAATGATTTCAGTGTTGATTCGGGGCGCTCGTATATGCAGCTATAATTTTCAACTAAGCAGAAGCGTGATTCATCTGAAAATACCTTGCATGCAATTCATCACGACAGTTACCTCGCCCAGTGAGTCACATCATTCACGGATGTTGACTGTGAGAGGTTGCATGGTAACGGCACAGAGAGGTCAGCCACGACGAGATAAATGGTGACGTATCACCCCGGATTCTGGCTACTCCACTACAGCTTCCCGCTGCTACATTTCTACCGACTGCGGAAAATAGCTCAGTATCTCCTCCGTGAAACGAAACGGATTTTTCTATTGGTTAAAACGTCACAAGTCCTTAATTTTGTTAAAGGTGATGAACTCAGAGTTTATAGTCGAGGCATCGAAAACTTCATATTAAATTTTGCCTTCGAAGAGCTCTACTGAACGACAAAATAGTTTGACACACATTTCAATACGTTCATCCTGGAAGTAGCGAAAATTCAATTACTAACTTTCCTAATTTGATTGTAAGATGCTACACTGGAGACAACATGATATTGCTTGATAACAGGGATTGGATTAATTTCAAAGTTTTACTAAAGGCAAACTTTAACGTTATAAGTGCCTTTTTAGTCTTGCTATGTCCTACTTTTCACTGACTCTGGTACTCCAAGCTTCTAGAATATCAATGACCACACGTTTTCCAACGATTATTGTTACATATATAACTAAATGAAACACCGAAGCATCGCTAGTGATACTATTATTAATTACCTGAAATGCAAAGTACATATTTTAAATAAGGGCTTCAAAATGCTTTTCTGATAACAAAATGGATAGTAAATTGACGTTAAGGAATGATTTTTTTGCACAAAAATGACAGTAGGTACACAATGCGAAAAAGAATATACTTTCCTTCCTTAATTTCTTTTCGCGAGAACGTTTATGAAACTGCAGTTTCACTTTTGGTTTACCAGTAGTGTACAAATTTTTCCTAAAATTTTTGGCAAGATAATCAACTCACTTCACTGTGTAAATAAAATTTCTCGCACATTCGCTGACACTAGAATACCTTTTCAATCTATACACCGACATTTACTACTTCAAATGGAGACATAAGATCTACGCTTCCTTTTCACATCTATCCGCATATACAGGGTTATTCTAAATGATGGACCCATCTTCAAAAATTCATATGTATTCAAGTACAAATCCAACATGAACAAGCTTTATACCAATGAAAAGAGGAAGTTTGCAAGTTTTTGGTAGGCGGTGATGGTTTCAGAAGCGGCCGGTAGGGTTCGCGTGGCAATAGGGCCGTCATTCCGTTTCACTGTCAGTTGTGAGTGAGATGGCGACTGTGGAGCATAAGGTTTCCTGCGTTCTCAAGTTCGAGAAAAGTGAGTCACAAATTGCAGTTCAGCGGGCATTTCGTACCAAATTCGGTATTCAGCCACCAACTCGCAAAAGCATTAGCCGTCGGTTTAAGTTATTTAAACAGCCTGCGAGTGTGTGAAAAGGAAAAAGCACAGGCCGACCGCTTGTGTCAAAGGATGATCTCTGACGGATTCAAGAAAGTTTTAAATTGATATCAAGCATTATGAAAAAACATTGAGACTTTCTCTTTTCATTGGTATAAAGCTTGTTCAATCTGGATTAGTACTTGAATAAATACGAATTTCCGAACATTGGTCAATCATTTAGAATAACCCTGTATTAAAAAAGGAAACGAATGTAGATAGATTTTTAGGACACATCTTCAACAGGCCATGAGCAACAGCGAGAAATATCATCGGCCAACACTTCACATACACTATTGGCCGTCTACATCGCAGACCCATAACATATAAACTATGGGTAGCCCGGGTGAATTCACCTAGTCGCGGAAAGGTGCAAAGATACCACAGCGTGGCAAACGTTCGGTGGAAAACACAAGCTCGGTCGCAGTCGACTGTAACGTGACACAATATAGTTCAGAGAGAGCGACAGAGAGTGACAGAGAGAGAGAGAGAGACAGAGAGAGAGAGAGTCAGTGAGAGAGAGGGGGGAGGGGGTCTGGAAGAAAGAGAGCACAGTAATTTAAGCACAGATAGTGAAAGGTAGTTGTCAAATGGAGAAAAGAGACAAAGAAAGACTTATTTCAATCCTTGTGATATTGCGACACCCGTAAGGAATGTCGAGAACGAACGAATCCACACTCGAATGCTGTGTCGAACGATGTATGTCGCTACATACAACTAAAGACTCCACAAGTGTACATAAATAACATAATGTTACTTGAGTTTCGTCTCATTTCTTTTTCGTCAGTAAATACCCTCTGCCGGAAGTAGAAGCTATGTTGAGTCACATTCAACCTCGAGATGCGAGATGAAAAGGTGCGTTACTACACACAAACCAGAAGATTGTTGATAATCTCGAACCTCTCTCTGTGGAGCGAAAAAGACATCAAGTCATTCCATTCCTTTCACCGTAAGGATTCTTATTGAAACTGAATTCAAAATAATCGATGAATGGAAACGCTGTTGGCAACAAAACTGTTCTCCACAATGGCTGAAACTGCTCTGCATCCAGGAAAAGCCCCCTTGCTGTAACTATCCTCGGACAATTTGGATTACCCTCACATCTGAATGGGCCATGGAAGATGTGCAGACATACACCAGAAGTGCAGAAAATCTTCATCGCCATCTTGCGGCTATGGTGTAGAACGACAGACTTTTTCTCGTCTTCTATCAATATCTCCAACACATGCCTGCAAGGGTCCTTCCTAACATACGTAAATCGCCTATAGCTGTTGTCATTTGTGTTCTATTATGCTGGAGAGCTTTGTTGAAACTTTTATATGTAGTAGTTCAGTAATCATTGTACATGTGTATCTACCCCAATCATTCAAAAACTCTTAATGCATTTCATTTTTTTATTTGAATCATCAGTCTTCTACTAGTTTTATGCGACCCGTCACGAATTCCTCTCCTAAGCCATCTTCGTCTCTTCGTCTCAGAGTAGCATTTGCAAACTACGTTCTCAGTTATTTGCTGGATGTATTCCTATGTCTTCCACTTCAGCTTTTACCCTCTACAACTCCTTCTAGTACCATGAAAGTTATTCATTGAGGATACAGAAGCTTATTCATGGTCACCCCCACTCCCTTTCTCCTTCGGAACCAATGGGATTAGATCAAGGTTAGCCAGTGGAGCCCACCACAAGCCTTTCACAATTGTGCAAGTTATCTATAGTGGTAACACGACACAAAAGTGGCAGGAAACACCTCCCTATCTCTAGAACAATGGAGCCACAATAAAATGGCGGCAAACCTGTGAACCAACCAGATTCGGTCTCTCACGCTTCCTTCGAGTGACCATCATTTATAACTAGCCCAGCTGTGTGTACGCCTCTTCATTCGGGGTCTGGCCATCATGGAGGAGAGGTTCAGTTTTGTTATAAACAATCTTCTTCTTCTTCTTCCTTAGCGTTTGTCCCGCGTGCTGGCAGGGTTCGCTGTTTTGGCTCGTTGTCGTCACTTCTTGCGTTCTTGTGCCTAATCAGGGTGAAGGCGTGAGATCTTGAGGTCTTCATGCAGGGTGTCAAGCCATCGCTGCCTTGGTCGTCCTAAGCACACGCCCGTACCAACGCAGGCGGCTTTCTCTCATTTTGTCTACTACTAGTGCAACACCGAATAGCCTGCGAACTTCGTTATTTGTGACGTCGTCATGCAATATCAATCCCGATGTCCGCCTAAGCATTTTCGTCTCCATAACGCCAAGTCTTTGCTCTACCTCCTTTGCCGAAGGCCAGCATTCACCCCTTACAGTTCAAATGGACGGATTACCGGTCGGTATACTTTTGATCTGAGCCTCTTTGGAATTTTCTTGTGGCATTGTACTCCAGTAACGGAACGCCATTTGAGCCACGCACTTCTAAGGGGGTTGAAGATTTGTGCACTGAGGTTTCCATCGGCAGCAATTGTCGAGCCCAGATACTTCAAAGTCCTTGAGGTTGGAAGGTCAACACCATTGATTCTGATGGTTACAGAGCCATTTAAATCTGTGGGAAGGTAATACGTTTTCAACACATTGAGCCGTAGTCCTACATCTGCAAGGCGGTCATCTCAGACTTGAAGTTGTAGATCATTCTTATCTTCACTAAACAGTAGCACATCATCAGCATACAGTAATGTCCAGGGTGAGGTTTTCTGCAGGTTTCTTGTGACGGTATTCATGACAGTGTTAAATAGGAGCGGTGAGAGAGCAGATCCCTGACCAACTCCCACTGAAATACGGAAGTCGTCAGACAGTCCGGCAGCTGACTGTATCCGGCTCTTCGGGTTCTGGTAGAGCAGTCTGACCCACGTAACCAACTCTTCAGGTGCTCCATGCTCTCGCAGGACGAGCCAAATTAACTTGTGTGACACTCAGTCAAAGGCCATTTCGAGGTCGAGAAAGGCAAAGTGTAGATGTTTAGACTTCTCATCGTGCTTTTCTATAAGCAGGTGAGCTGCATGGATAGCATCTATCGTCCCACAGCCTATCACGAATCCACATTGATTGATGGGGGAACTGACAATTTGCCGGATCCTTTTATCGATGATGCTCTCGAACACATTCATTGTGTGTGACAGAAGGCGTATTGGGCGGTTGTTGTTACATTCGGCTGGACTTCCCTTCTACTTCCAAACTGGAACTGTTGTGCTACATATCCAGTCAGTTGGAATCTTTCCCTCCTCAATGGTCTTATTAAAGTAATCCCTTATAAAGTAATTATTATAAATAGTAGCAAATTAAACTATGGATTATTAACAATAATTTTCTCTCTCCCTCTACACATAGTTCAATGATTCCATGAGCCTAGTCAATTGCATTCTTTAGTGATATAGAAAATAATTTATGATTTATTAACAATAATTTTTGTTTTGTTAACAGTTTTTTGTATATTTATTAAGAATAAAATTTTCTGCGTTATTTAATATGCTACACTACTGGCCATTAAAGTTGCTACACCTAGAAGAAATGCAGATGATAAACGGGTATTCATCGGACAAATGTATTATACTAGAACTGACATGTGATTACATTTTCACGCAGTTTGGGTGCATGGATTCTGAGAGATCAGTACTCAGAACAACCACCTCTGACCGTAATAACGGCCTTGATACGCCTGCACATTGAGTCAAACAGAGCTTCCATGGCGTTTACAGTTACAGCTGCCCATGCAGCTTCAACACGATACCACAGTTCATCACGAGTGGTGACTGGCGTATTGTGACGAACCCGTTGCTCGGCCACCATTGACCTGACGTTTTCAATTGGTGAGAGATCTGGAGATTGTGCTGGCCAGGGCAGCAGTCGAACATTTTCTGTATCCAGAAAGACCCGTACAGGACCTGCAACATGCGGTCGAGCATTATGTTGCTGAAACGTAACGTTTCGCAGGGATCGAATGAAGGGTAGAGCCACGGGTCGTAGCACATCTGAAATGTAACGTCCATTGTTCAAAGTGCCGTCAATGTGAACAAGAGGTGGCCGAGACGTGTAACCAATGGCACCCCATACCATCACGCCCGGTGATACGCCAATATGGCGATGACGAATACACGCTTCCAAAGTGCGTTCACCGCGATGTCACCAAATACGGATGCAACCGTCATGATGCTGTAAACAGAACACGGATTCATCCGAAAAAATGACGTTTTGCTATTCGTGTACCCAGGTTCGTCGTTGAGTACACCATCTCGGGCGCTCCTGTCTGTGATGCAGCGTCAAGGGTACCCGCAGCCATGGTCTCCGAGCTGATAGTCCATGCTGCTGCAAACGTCGTCGAACTGTTCGTGCAGATGATTGTTGTCTTGCAAACGTCCCCATCTGTTGACTCAGGCATCGAGACGAAGCTGCACGATCCGTTACAGCCATGCGGATAAGATGCCTGTCATCTCGACTGCTTGTGATACAAGGCCGTTGGGATACAGCACGGCGTTCCGTATTACCCTCCTGAACCCACCGATTCCATATTCTGCTAACAGTCATTCGATCTCGACCAACGCGAGCAGCAATGTCGCTATACGATAAACCGCAATCGCGATAGGCTGCAATCCGACTTTTATCAAAGTCGGAAACGTAATGGTACCCATTCTCCTCCTTGCACGAGGCATCACAACAACGTTTCACCAGGCAACGCCGGTCAACTGCTGTTTGTGTATGAGAAATAGGTTGGAAACGTTTCTCATGTCAGCACGTTGTAGGTGTCGCCACCGGCACCAACCCTATGTGAATGCTCTGAAAAGCAAATCATTTGCATATCACAGCATCTTCTTCCTGTCGGTTAAATTTCGCGTCTGTAGCACGTCATCTTCATAATGTAGCAATTTTAATGGCCAGTAGTGTATATTTCCCATATAAACATTACTTTCTGATTTGTTTCAATGTTTACATTTCTTTCACTATATTTGAAGTATTATCATTTCTTTCTGTTTACAACATACACAGTATTAGATTATCCTTCTGATAATTCTGTATACATTTCTGTCAGTGACTTCTGATCATTTTTGTGATCTCTTTTCTGTATACATTATTGTAAGGTGGTCATGTTATTTTGGTTTTTTAATGTTGTCGATGCGCACATTGGAGAGAGAGAAAGTTACGTTACCATTAAAGAATGTTTGTTTTGTCGTGGTGTAATCTTGGCCTCTGCGCAGTATGATACACTCTTAGTTGAAGTGTGGTAGGTGATGGACGTGTTTAGTACTGTTGCGTTTACTTGTGATGGTGTCTGTTAAATGAAGAAAGTTTTACTGTAAAGTACAGCAAGGAAGTTCCTGATGTGTGTAACGGAAGGCGGAAAGAATATAAATTTTGAATAATATTATTTTTGATGAGGAGTTTGAGGTAAGACTGCGGCACTGCGCAGCTAGGAGTTAGTATTATCTGCTAGCTAACTCGCTCAGAGCTGCGAGAAAGACCACCCAACTTCTCTGAGTCATGCAGTAACACACTAATTGATTCAGCTGTTGATTTTTATAGAAATTTTCTGTTAACATTGTACCCTTTTTAAATCATCGTTCGCTGTGTTCAGTATAGTATTGTTCAGATGAATGTTTCGTCTGAAGATCACGCTAAGTTCACTCTGTCTTTTTGAATAAATACTTCATTCTAAAATCGTTATCTAGGAATATCATTTCATACCAATAGTTACTCTCCCCATCCCACTGTTTGTCATTACGCATTACCACATGCAAAAGTTTGAATATGTATTTGGAAACAGAAATCTAGTTTAGCCGCTGCCTGCTTCTGTTTGCTGTTCTGCTTTCGAGAAATCTGCAACTATGTTGTCAAAACGCTAGGTAAGTTAAAAATTTGATTGGGACCAGATAATTGTTTAATATAAAAACAAGATACAATCAGATGAGTTACAGTTCTGTTCAAATGAGGTTCTATTTAATCAAAGCTTAGCATACGAGTTTCAATTCGATAACAGTTTTTGGGTACAAAGTTTGTTGATACATGGACTTTTATGCAGTGGGAGGTAAAGATGGGCTACATTTCATATATAATAAAAAGATATAATTTGGGGGGGGTTTTCAATATATACTGGAAGACTGCCCGGTTAGCCGTGCGGTCTAAAGCACGGCTTTCCGGATTGGGAAGGAGCGCCTGGTCCCAGCACGAATCCGCTTGGCGGACTTGTGTCGAGGTCCGGTGAGTCGGCCAGTCTGTAGATGGTTTTTAAGCGGTTTTCGATCTGCCTCGGTGAATGCGGGCTGGTTCCCCTTATTTCCCCTCAGCTACACTATGTCGGCGATTGCTGCGCAAACAAGTTCTCCACGTACGCATACACCACCATTACTCTACCACGCAAACAAAGGGATTACACACGTCTGGTGTGAGACTTTCCTGGGGGGGGGGGGGGGGGTTCCACCGGGGGCCGAACCGCACAATAACCCTGAAAGAGTGGTTCGGTGTGGGGCGGCGGAGGGGTGAAATGGACGCACGCACACACACATACACACACGCTCACACACGCACACACACACACGCGCGCGCGCGCGCACACACACACACACACACACACACACACACACACACACACACACACACAAATATAGCTACAATATTTTACAAGTACACATCGTGTTGAATGAGGAATTCATTCTCACATACATACAGATGACTTACTCCCGATCACACTATCCCCGACACACTCACAGATACGCACACATCGTCTATTCACACATAAATACACAGCTACACACTCTGCAACGTCCAGTGTGTGTGTGCGGAAGTGCCTATCCCCTCCTACAGAGGAACCTAATATCACCTGCAGTGCATTATGTACTATATGGCTTCTCGATCGACAGGTTACCTGGCTATGTGGATCTTCAGAATCACCCTCGAGGAAGTACCTCTTGCAGTTATCAATAGTCAGAGCGTTTGAAGTTGCATGATGCACGAACTTAGCATTATTTTGGGTGGCACCACAGTACTTACACAACTTACATCTGAGCTCCACAAACTTCACAATATGCGAGCCATTCGCCTCGTCTTTGATCAGACCGACAACCAGTAGTCGAATTGGTAGATGTGAGGTTTGGAGAGGTCCATAACACACCAATGCAAACAAGTTTTGTGAACTTCAGCGAAACCTTGGTCATCTCCAAGGTGACCAGTTCTTCACTGAAGATGTGGCCCATTTGAAATTTGGTCGTTTATGTAATCACTTGGGCCATAACGCCCATTCCACCGGTAAACTAAATTAATTTCGTGGTATTCTCCAACATTCTCTGTGGTTTTTCAAAAAACTGAAATGTACGTTAACTTGTAAAAATCTTTTTCAAAATCACACGTCGTGACATCCCTCTGTTCGGTGTTGCAATCAATGTACTCCCTCGACAAGGGTCATTGCTTGAAACAGATTCCGCAGGTGAGACTAACAATTTTCATCCCAGCCTGAGACGTTACTAGAGGTTTCTGTAGCGGATAATATAAAGTTGTTTGTTCCCCAGCTTTGTCATCAACTTCGGGAGGGAACCGTTTGTGGGACTAGATGGTCCGAACACAGCGGCAAGTCGCTGTGCTCGTCATGCAAATGGGAGGGATATTCCACAGCTACCTCCGGAACATATTCCTCATCCCTTTCTTTAGCCATACGCTGATTCTTTTGCTCCAAACTGCCGATATTGTTTTCAGGCAGCCAACAGAACGCTCCAAATGCTAGACTGTGTTGCACGGATTACCTCTAGAGGCTGTTTCCACTAAGGTAAAGGATGTAACTTAAATCGTCAAAACGCCTATATGCCTCCTGACGCATTCGCATGTTATTCACCCTGACAGTCTGTTGCAGTCGTTCGGTCGCAGGTTCGAATCCTGTCTCGGGCATGGATGTGTGTGATGTCCTTAGGTTAGTTAGGTTTAAGTAGAAGTTCTAGGGGACTGATGACCTCAGCAGCTAAGTCCCATAGTGCTCAGAGCAATTTTGTGCAGTCGTTGGCAAAATCCACGATGGATCCCGCATCTCAAGGAGAGCCGGATGTCCACATCTATCAGTAGTTCGAAGGTGACAGGCGTCCTCCATAACACTGCGTCCAATGAATAGAAGCCCCGACGTGGTGAAATAGAAGGCAGGTTGCAGAAATTATGTGCCCAAAAAAGTTCAAATGTGTGTGAAAACTTATGGGACTTAACTGCTAAGGTCATCAGTCCCTAAGCTTACACACTACTTAACCTAAATTACTCTAAGGACAAACACACACACACGCACATACCCGAGGGAGGACTCGAACCTCCGGCGGGACCAGCCGCACAGTCCATGACTGCAGCGCCTTTGACCGCTCGGCTAATCCTGCGCTGCTTATGTGCCCAGGGTTACACTCTGAACTTCTCGAAGATACCAGGGATGGATTAGAGGTTGTGAACACGATGCAACTCCATCTGCACAGTTTACTGGGGCAAGACCTGGATTTCCTGCTTTATGCAAGCGGCTGCCACACCAAGTTCTGCTACATGAGCACGCTTCTAGGACCGACCTAAGCCTCGATGTGTCACCGTGTGTACACCTCCTGCACTTGCACAGTACTATGAGTTTTCCCTATAGACATTACAGGCCGCCACAGAACAGCAGCCTACTGGCTGAAGAGGGGAAGATGCGACAAAATAAGAGAAATAACTGGACAAGACAAATTAAACAAATGGAGAATTGATACATGGCAGACAGAATGGGACAAAACTGATAAGGGAAGAAAAGTTTGCTCATTCTTTCTCGGAATACGAGGGCGGATGAATGTGAAGTACATAAATCCAACACGCGGCATGGTGCACTGTCTCACAGGCCACGGTCCGTACTCGGTGCATCTCCACAGGTTTGGCCAGGAACAGACTGACACTTGTGCCTGTGGTGAGTATGGACACCCGAACACATAGTGTTCATCTCTGATACTCAAGGACACATAAGACCGTGTTTAGGAAACCAGGACATAGGACAGTTAATACGCAGACAAGATGATTCAGATCTATATACAACATCGCAGTCGAAGTATCGCGAGCATTACATGCGACATACAAACAGGAGAGAGCGTATTCTAGAATAGGACAGGCACAACGTCGGGCACATCATCAGTACACAGTAAACGACACAGACTCAAGCATACATACGGAATCTATGCTACATCACACACGGGAAGTGAAGACGAGACAAACATACAAACATAGAAAAAGTAAGCGAAGTTTCTATAACACTAAATCGAATAAGTCTGAAAATGTAACTCTCTACGTAGCTATTGGTTACACGATTTCATAGCGTGTAATAATATCTGAAGATGAGAGATATCTTCTTCTTTAGCTCCATCAGGTGTGACTGACTCGAACTTTTACGGAGCCATCGCACGTAATGTACCTGACTACGTCATTTTAAATCAACTCCCAATCCCCACTGTTACCTTAAGTTCGGAAACACATTATAACCGAACTAATCAATATATCAAATTAAGTATTATCACTGTCAAGACGACATATGTAACAGATGTAACCGCACACGAAGAAGGTATAAAGGGAAGAACTATCACATCGTATCTAAGTCAAACTGCCATCTCTTGTTTCTTACATTAAATACACTTTTAATTTAAATTTGAAATACATCCACCACCTACGATGTATCTTATTTATTATCATTATGTAAGTTAGCTAGCTACAAGTTTAAACAAAGTTGTGTAGATACATTTGTACTTATATATAATTTGTTATATTTTCTAAAATTTTCAACAAAAAATGCAATAGTGACAAAACTGAATTTGTATGATATCACATGTAAAATCACAAAATGTACGACATGCCGTATAACAACAGGCAGCACGTCTTCCCTTGAGAAATAAATAAATAAACTCGCACAGTCATTGTGATTCCCTCACAGGTAGAGATCCATTTATTATAGTTGCAAAGTTGCAACCTTTGAAAGGTGGCTACACTGAGCCGCAGCGCCAGAGATTGCGCCAAAGAGTATTATTCAGCCGCCTCCACTGGCAGTGCTTGTCGAGAACTCGTAGTAGGCAGTGCTTGCTGAGATGTCGTAGTGAAAAGTTCTTGTCGAGAAGTCGTGGTGGAGAGTGCTTATTGAGAGGTGGTAGTAGTGAGTCGGTGTTGAGATGTTGTAGTAGGGAGTGCTTGTTCCATGTTGTATCCAGTTGTTTGATGGGCTAGACAGCAGATGTTGTTCGAATGGAGATATTGTAATGATCAGAGTGCCTTTCGTCAATATATATGAAGCTAAAAAAATTCCCTTTTCTTTTTATTATTTCAATGTCTTAAATAATGCGTCATTACAGGTTCAGTCAACAAAGCATCTGGCTTGTGTTCTTGTATTAGAGTGTAATTCTGGTTTCCTTACGCAATTATAGTATTTCTAATTTTTTTTAATTACTTCAGTATAAATGGCATTTAAAGTTTCTTGTCTTATTGAAGGAGAACCGTGCCAGATGTGTACGTTGAATCACACTTCCACACACAGAACAATTACACTTGTGTTTTGGTTTCGTACGTTTTATAGTTGCTGGGGACTTCATTAATTAATTGTGTTAATGAAAATTTTCTTTCATTCTTTGTTGTTATTCTATGCAGTCAGATTGCGTACTAAAACTAGTTAGGGCCAACCGTTTACGAGACTGCGTAACCGGACAGACAGCGACTGAAAATTAAAATTACTTGCATTCTTCTTCAGTTTAATTAAGCCCCCATGCACGTGGCGACCGCTGCTTCGGATCGTCCCTTGGAATTCTTCTGATTGTAAAAATAGTAGACATTAGTATTGTTGTAGTAATTTGTAGTTTAGTAATTGTAGTCTATATTGCATGTGTAGATTTGGTAATTGGCATTCTTCTAATGGTATTTTGCAAAATTTAATTTTTGTTGTCTTGTCTACGGGTTTGACAATTTAGTGCAATTATTTCAGTTGTTCGTTAATCGTGTTTGAAGGAAACATTTCGTGAGAATGGTATTGTTGGAGATAAAGAGTCATTGTGTGTAATTTTCGTACAGTGACGAGTTTTGTATGTTTTGTAAATGATTACGCGATCGATGAAAAAGGCAAAAATGATGGATAGTCAGAATGACGAAATTGTTGACATGGCGAACTCGCCAACACAGGAGAACAGTATGATGAATAATGAAGTGGAAAACAATTTAATAAGTCGGGAAAATAGTCCGGAACCATTTCAAAATTTTTCTCAATCAGAAAATTCACAGAATACGAGATTAACGATGGAAGATTCTGAAATAGTATCGAACACAGATAGCTTTATGGCTATGCAGAAGGAAGTTAGTTTTGCGGGAAATGTTAGGGGCGAAAAGAATTTGGAACCGGCTAATATGGAGCAGTTGATGGGTGCAACATTAAATCTGGGATCACAGTTGGAATCTAAATTTAAAACAGAGATGGGAACTTTGGCAACACGGTTAAAAACTGATATGGGAACAATGGAAACACGGTTAGACTCACTGCGATCACAGTTAGGATCTGAATTAAAAACGGAGATGGGAACTTTGGCAACACGGTTAGACTCACAAATAGGAATAATTAAAACAGAGATGGAAACAATGGAAACACGGTTAGATTCACGAATAGGGACATGTTTCAAAAACATGAAAGATGAATTAAAGAAAGAAATGAGTGAAGAAGTACAACCGATTTTGAATGCTCACAATAACAGATTAATTTCAATAGAAATCGGACAAAAGGAACAGGATAGAGAACAGGAAGAAAGAGATCGCGTGGTAGTACAAAAATTTTCAAAGTTAAATTTACAACGTGCACACGATAAGGAGGAAATATTTGAGAGAATCGAGGAATCCGTACGAAATGACAGAATAAATAATCTAACACAACAATATGAACAGTTAACTATTAAATGTGTCAATACTGAAACCCGAGTCGCGACACTTACAGAAGACGTAAATAAACAGAAAGACCAAATAGGTGATTTATCGGAAAGAGTTGAGGAGATTTCAGATAAATTGACAAGTCTTAGCTTAAATGGGGACAGAGATTCGGATGATACAGCTCCATTACCATTTGCAGAAACTGAAGAGTATCAGAACATAAATAAACATGTTGAAAATCAGGGAAAATTTAATGAACGCGTTAAAAGGGAAGTTGAGGCATTACGAAAGCAAGTCAAACAAATTGAAGGCGAAATCGTAGGAAAAGACAGCAGAAGAAATTTAGAATCACAGATAGCAGAGGGCTTTGAAGAAAATAATTTATTTCATTTACGGGATGCAACAAGAGAGCGCCAGGCGCGCGAACTTGACAATAATCGACATTGGGACTGGGACAGACGCGGTAGGTCTTTGTCGCCACGAGGAGAAAACTTTGACTAAAAACACTTCTTAACTGTTCGGAAATTTAAGATCTTTCGCAATTCTAAGAACGACATGCATCCATGTTCATGGTTAGATGAATTTATGTACGCACTTTCACCAAATTGGCCACTTAGTCACAAACTGGTACTTATGTGTGGATATTTAGAAAACGAACAGGCGACGCGCATGCGTGCACTTATTAGAGATTGTAATAATCTAAATGATTTTTATCATGCATTTCTATCGGCATATTGGTCCGAAAACACGCAAGACAGAGTCAAACATAGTCTTATTATGCAGCGTAATTTTAAACAATCTGAGTTCCGCACACCGGCAGAATACTTTGAAGACATGATTCGAAAGAATCAATTCCTGTCCAACCCTTATAGCCCGACTGAATTAATTTGCATTTGTTTAACTAAGCTGCCACAATCGATAAGACACATTGCTTTAGCTGGAAGATGTAACTGTCCTCAGGAGATTCACTACACTAAGTGAATATGTGCCGTAGCGTGCACAGGGCCCCGAGCTGTAGTGGTGCTATTTCCCTTTTAGTTTTCAGCACCGCTGCCTACTCTTTTACTATTCTTCGCATCTGTCAAAACAACTCTTCGACTATCAATCTATCTAGAGAATCGGTAAAGATTAACCGGATATGACGATTTTACCTAAAAGTGATTTCGGAAATTACCATTTGGACTTACTGTATCTTCTGCAGCATTCATTCGTAGTTTAAACGAAATTTTACCTGTTTATCTTCGTGACAATATTACTTCATATGTTGACGATATTCTTATTGCTAAACGTTCATGGAGTGAGCATAACAAAATTTTGGATTCATTATTACGTATTTTTGCAAGAGTTGGCATTACAGTGAACTTGGAAAAATCTGAATTTGGTCGTTCTCAGGTGAAATTTCTTGGTCACATCATTTCTACAGAAGGTATTCTTCCTGATCCAGAGAAATTAGACGCTATTCGTAATTATGCTGTACCTACCACAAAACGTGATGTTCGTAGTTTCCTTGGTGTCTGTAATTTTCTTAGACGCTTTGTTAGATTGGACAATTTGGTCACACCTCGTTTATGTGAACTATCTGGAAAGAATTCTAATTGGTGTTGGGATGAGGAAACTCAATCAGAATTTGAACAACTTCGTGATGCTTTAGTTGCTGCTCCACTTCTTTCACATCCGGATTTATCTAAAGATTTTTGTTTGGCGACGGACTCATCATACAAAGGCCTAGGTGCACATTTATTTCAAGAGATAGAAGACAACGGCGTTGTTGTACAGAAGACTATTGCATTTGGAAGTCGTGTTCTCTCTAAATCAGAAAAGAATTATTCGATTACGGAACTTGAAGCTTTGGCTGTTTTTTGGGGTTTCACAAAATTTCGCATATTTTTGTATGGCAGACATACTAAGGTTTACACTGATCATCGAGCTCTGGAATTTCTTATGTCAACAAAATTAACTCATGGAAAATTGTCACGATGGGCGCTGTACCTACAGGAATTTGATTTTGGTATTGTTTACATACAGGGATCTTCAAATATTATTGCTGATGCTTTATCACGTGCACCTATGGGTTTGAAACAAAGTGCTGAAGAGCACTGCAAGGAAAACCATTATTGTTTGATGTATATTCAAGGTGTTGCGTTTGAGAATTTTATTTCGTCTTCGCTCCAGGACATCGCTAAGGAGCAAAATAAGGATCCAATCTGGAAGGACATTAAGGAGAAGTGGAGGAGAAAGGAAAGCGTAGCGATTAGACAGTATTATTTACTTCGGAATGATATTCTTTTTAAACGAAAATCGGTTGACAACTCTGTTTGGTTAGTTTGTATTCCTGATGAGTGGGTCAATAAATTGATTTGATACACACATTTCAGTTATGCACACTTTGGTCCCAGAAAATGCTTTCATAAATTACGAGAAAATTGCTACTTCAGTAATATGGAAAAACGTATTTGATCTGTTCTTGCCAAATGCAAATTATGTCAAAAGGCTAAGCCGCCAACTATTTCTCACAAAGCACCGTTGTTTCCTATAATTCCAGCGAAATTAAAGGAGATGGCTGCAGTTGATTTGTTCGGTACAGTGGTTCGTTCTACTAATGGTTTTGCGTACATTTTGGTAGCAGTGGAATTGACATCAAAATATGTGTGTTTTACACCTTTACGCAAAGCAACATCTCGTTCAGTATCTAATGCTTTCATCAAACATTTTCTTAAAGAAGTGGGTCATGTTGATAAGGATATATCAGATAATGGATCACAGTTTCGCTCTAAAATTTGGCTTCGTACTCAACGGCGTCGTAAGATTAAACCAATTTTCATTTCACTTTTTCACCCTCAATCTAACGCTTCAGAGAGATGGATGAAGGAAATCAATAAATTGTGTCGTCTTTATTGTCATCAGAATCACAGAACGTGGGATCAGTATCTTCATATTTTTCAAAACATTCTGAATGAACTTCCTAATGATTCAACTTCTTTACCGCCTATACTGATATTAAAAAACAAAGCACCGACAAATCGCATTTCTGAAATCGTTCCTTTTCCGCCTTCACGGAAACTGCGGCATTCTGAAGTTGTCAACCTGGCTCTGCGAAATATTGCGTCTGCGGCTGCTAGAAGAGAGAAATCAGCTAAACGTCCTGGTCGTTTAAAAACTTTGTCAGTTGGTCAAAAGGTAGTAATTAAGTCTCATCGTTTGTCTCACAAAGGAAAAGGCTTGTGTCGCAAATTTTTTCTGCTTTATAACGGTCCATATAGAATTCGCAAAATTATTCATGATAACGTTGTTGAAGTAGAAACTCTTAAATCTCGGCGCTCTAAGGGAATACATCATATATCTAACGTTAAAATTTTTGTGGAATGACATACTTTCGAGAAACCAACAGTTATACGTAAACATGCGGAGAGTACAAGGATACCGCACTGTGTTTTGGCGGCGGCACATACTCAAAGCAACAGTGAAGTCTGCGCACCGCACAAGGCAGTCGTTGACCGCAAACAATAACTTCCTACGTCACGCGCCTACAGCTGATCGAGCGCTCAGTGCGAATGCACTGACAGCCGTAAACAAATACACAGTCTAATTTCTCCGAATAAATTCGGTATAAAGCTATAGTGACTTGATAAATTATGTTATTAACGTTCAGTATTTTTCAGGATACGGTTGTATAACATATTTAAGACCTTAAGGTAAATTCTGTGCGTGTCCGACGTCAAGACGACTTGCTATGGAGAAAATTTCAGGAAGAATGTAATTTCGAAGAAAAAAGTAATAAACCAAAAAGGTAACTATTAATTGAAAAAGTAATAAACCAAAAAGGTAACTATTAATTGAGTTTATTTTTCAGGTAACGTATTTCCACTTAGGTACGTACTTTAGACGTAATTTGCTGCTCGCGATTACGTGACTTATACTTTGTGTTAACTGATTTTGACAATTATTGATTAATGAACAGGGTTGTTACTTATGTATATTATACATTGCTTGGCTGCACTGCATTTTCACTGATGTCATATTTTTTTTATTATGTGCCTGCTGTGCTTATTTATTTAAATTATAATTGTCACCTGATTAGTTGTGCTGATATGTATGTAAGTTATACTTTGTGATTTATCTGCTTGCGCCTTCATGTTTACTTATTAAGATTATATATGAACATTTATTTGCTTATGCTGATATGATGCTAATGACCTGTTTATTACGTAAGATATATGTTTGCTGCTGTGAGTATGGATTGCATATTTATACATTTCTGTTTGTTGTCATAACTACTCTTTAATTTGGCATATAGAAATGTTGATATACTGTGTACGAACATAGAGTTTAGGTCACACTATGGTATTAATTATAGATTGTTTGCTTGGCAGAGCCTCGTGGTAGGGATTGTGCTGCATCCACTTGTTAACATTCTGTTCTCTGCTGATATATTTACTCGCTATTGCATGTTTTGCTTACGCTCAGTGCCTTATATTTTTAAGATAAGAAAATGAACTGCTATAATTCGACGAACGACATTAGTACAAGAAACTTCATAGAAGTCACATAAGCTGGAGGTTTTATGGAAGCTGTATAAATTTATGCTAATAGGAAGGAAGCTAACGATATGACATACCAACACTAGGGTTAGACCATTGACAGTTATTACACTGCATTCTTCGTGAGCAATTGAAATAGCAAGTGACACTTGACACAAAAAATACTCCACATGTTTGCTTCTATTTTGCCATAATTCTTGAAGTGGTGTACACACTGTGAAATATTATGATCATTCACACTCCGTACTCGTACTTACTTACTGAAAGTTATTGAAACTAAAGGCTGTTAGAGGTCATGTATGCATTTCTTTTGTTTAATGATGGACAAGGTAACCAAAATGTATTTTATGATTCATAATGAGTAGAAGATATGGGTCAGATGGATTACACAGAGGTTGTGTGTGGACGTTGTGTCTTCGGATTGTATGGGATGATGAATTGAAGTTTGCACTAGAATTTTATCTGTACTTGTTCGAGGAGACTGACTAGAGGAAAGAGTTGTTATGGAAGTGAAATGATATTGGCGATAAGGTTTATATGTATCGACGTATTGAAGAGGTATTATTGAGGTATTGAGATTGTGTAAAGTTGATGATTATTGGAGTTTTGGTGGACAAGAGGTAATGTAAATGATATTGATGATAAGGTTTATATGTATTGACGTAAGAGGTATTATTGAACTATTGAGATTATGTGATGCTGATGGTTATTGGAGTTTTGGTGGATAAGAGGTAAAGTAAGTGAGGGGCATAGTTTTTTTTGTTGGTTTATATGGAACAAGGAGGATGAAGATAGCAGACTAGAACACTCAAGTGGAAAGAAGATTGTCTACACACACACTTTGTTAAATCAATAAGCAGTATATACTTTTTTTTTAGAGAGGAAGCATTTGCATATCTTGGCTCACTGACAGTTGTTCAGCAACCGTACATTTGATATGGCTTGGCAAACATTGGTCTTGACATGATGACTATGACGTTGACTAACTATTATTGACTGTTATACATTGCTGCCACTCCTACTTGATACACATGTCGAACATCAAATCTTGGACAGAATTACATTTACACAGTTAACACTATTCAATTACACAATAGTACTTAATATGTGGATGAAAGATGAGTGAGTGTGTTTTGTGTGTTTTCCCTTCCTAATCCCAGATAATTGGTACCGACCTATCTCCTAAATATTATTTTACTTGTGTGTTGTGGCTTGCACTGACACCCATAAATATTATAGGTTTACTGATATTTGTGTATTTGTAATAGTAGTATGACAATTATCTGATATCATTTGTGTGTTTATTATAATTTGTATGTTTAGTGTAAGAGCATTGATAATAATTTTGTAAAAGCAATTGTGTGTGCATTCAAACTGTTGTTCACACCTGCACCTGTTCAACATTGATGTGTGACACTTAGAAATGATTAATTTCTGCTGATGAACTGTGTGATTAGAGGTAGTGAATATTATGGACTGTTACTTGCACTTTTTCTACATGATTGGTGCCACTAGGACATGTTTAATTTCTGCTGATGAACTGTGTGATTAGTGATAGTGAATATTATGGACTGTTACTTGCACTTTTTCTACATGATTGGTGCCACTAGGACATGTTTAATTTCTGCTGATGAACTGTGTGATTAGTGATAGTGAATATTATGGACTGTTACTTGCACTTTTTCTACATGATTGGTGCCACTAGGACATGTTTAATTTCTGCTTATAAACTCTGATGAACAGTGTGATTAGTGATAGTGAATATTATGGACTGCTGTCTGCACCTGTTCAACATTGCTGGGTGCCACTAATGGAACTGCTTATACCGAAATGTCACTTGTTGGTGTCTGCACCTTCTCAACATTGCTGGGTGCCACTAATGGAACTGCTTATACTGAAAATGTCACTTGTTGGTGTCTGCACCTGCTCAACATTGCTGGGTGCCATTGATGGAACTGCTTCTACTGAAATGATGTCACTTGTTGCTGTCTGCACCTGCTCAACATTGCTGGGTGCTACTGATGGAACTGCTTCTATTGAGATAATGTCACTTGTTGGTGTCTGCACCTGTTCAACATTGCTGGGTGCCACTGATGGACTGCTTCTACTGAAATAATGTCACTTGTTGGTGTCTGCACCTGCTCAACATTACTGGGTGCCACTGATGGACTTCTTCTGCTGAAATAATGTCACTTGTTGGTGTCTGCACCTGTTCAACATTGCTGGGTGCCACTAATGGAACTGCTTCTGCTGAATGATGTCACTTGTTGGTGTCTGCACCTGTTCAACATTGCTGGGTGCCACTGTTGGAACTGTTTCTACTGAAATGATGTTACTTCTTG
This sequence comes from Schistocerca nitens, assembly GCF_023898315.1. NCBI lineage: Eukaryota > Metazoa > Arthropoda > Insecta > Orthoptera > Acrididae > Schistocerca > Schistocerca nitens. Next base: position 107,065,080 of record NC_064618.1, read on the forward strand.
GTATTTGCACCTGTTGACCATTGCTGGGTGCTACTGCTGGAACTATCAACTACTTGTTTTTTTTTTAACAATTAAAAGTATTTTATGTGAACATTTGTATAAACTGATTTTTTGTGTATTGTGTAAACTATTATGTAAAGTCACATGTATGAAAGAATTTGTATTGCTCACTGTATTTCATATATTAGGTTATTGAAAGGTCAGTGCAAAGCCAAAATTTTATCTAATTATGTGATATTTACGTATTAATATTATCTTTTATTTTTGTCTGTATTTTTGTGGACGAATTTGGTGGTATTTTCACCACCAATGCTGGCAAAAATACCATCAAATTCTGGCCCGTGGAGGAGGGGCATATGAAAGGTGGCTACACTGAGCAGCAGCGCCAGAGATTGCGCCAAAGAGTATTATTCAGCCGCCTCCACTGGCAGTGCTTGTCGAGAACTCGTAGTAGGCAGTGCTTGCTGAGATGTAGTGAAAAGTTCTTGTCGAGAAGTCGTGGTGGAGAGTGCTTATTGAGAGGTGGTAGTAGTGAGTCGGTGTTGAGATGTTGTAGTAGGGAGTGCTTGTTCCATGTTGTATCCAGTTGTTTAATGGGCTAGACAGCAGATGTTGTTCGAATGGAGATATTGTAATGATCAGAGTGCCTTTCGTCAATATATATGAAGGTAAAAAAATTCCCTTTTCTTTTTATTATTTCAATGTCTTTAATAATGCGTCATTACAGGTTCAGTCAACAAAGCATCTGGCTTGTGTTCTTGTATTAGAGTATAATTCTGGTTTCCTTACGCAATTATAGTATTTCTAATTTTTTTAATTACTTCAGTATAAATGGCATTTAAAATTTCTTGTCTTATTGAAGGAGAACCGTGCCAGATGTGTACGTTGAATCACACTTCCACACACAGAACAATTACACTTGTGTTTTGGTTTCGTACGTTTTATAGTTGCTGGGGACTTCATTAATTAATTGTGTTAATGAAAATTTTCTTTCATTCTTTGTTGTTATTCTATGCAGTCAGATTGCGTACTAAAACTAGGTAGGGCCAACCGTTTACGAGACTGCGTAACCGGACAGACAGCGACTGAAAATTAAAATTACTTGCATTCTTCTTCAGTTTAATTAAGCCCCCATGCACCTTTGCCCAGGCATTTAAATACTATTTGTAGTGAATGAAATTTTCACTCTGTAGCGGAGTGTAAGTTGATGTGGAACTTCCCGGTAGATTACAACTGTGTGCAGGACGGAGATTCGAACTCGGTATTTTTGCCATTCGCGGGCAAGTGCTCTACCGTTTCAGCTACCCAAGCACTACTCACGACCCGTCCACACAGCTTTACGTCCACCAGTACTTCGTCTCCTACATTTCAAACTACACAGAAGCTCTCCTGCAAACCTTCCAGAACTAGCACTCCTGGAAGAATGGATATTGCGGAGACATGACTTAGCGGCAGCCTGGGGGATGTTTCCAGAGTGAAATTTTCACTCTGCAGCACAGTGTGCGCTGATGTAAAACTTTCTTGTAGATTAAAACCGTGTGCCGGATCGAGACTCGAACTCGGGACCTTTGCTTTTCGTGGGCAAATGCTCTATAATCTCAGCTACCCAAGCACGACCCACGGTTCGTCCTCACTGCTTTAAATCCGCCAGTACCTCCTCTCTTATCTTCCAAACTTCACAGAAGCCATCCTGCACATCTCCCCAAGCTTGTGGCTAATCCATGTATCCGCAATAATGTGTTAAGCAGTTAATTACTAATACTTTAAGTGAATTTTGTAGGATTGATTTTGCTGCTCGTACTCATATTTAATCTGCAGTTTCTAGACGAAATGGAAGGAGCACGGGGAAGGTGAATGGCCGACTCAGGGCTTGTTGGGAAACTTCTAGAAGAGAGTTGCTCATTTGTAGAGAAGAACGCGTGTAAAACACTTTTTTGACTCATTTCTGAGTACTTCTTAAGTGATTGGGACCTCTACTACGTCGGATTAAAGGTAGACATCAAACCAATTCAGAGACGTGCTACCAGGTATGTTACTGCTAGGTTCGACCAAAACGCGGGTATTGTGGAAATACATTGAGAACACAAATGGCACTTCCTCGAAAAAATAAACCATTCTTTTCGCGAAACGCTATTGACACAGTTCGCGGACCTGGCATTTGAGTGCGTTTTTTAAGGGGGGGGGGATGAGGAGGGCGTTGTCAATCTTCAGACTGGTTTCTAAGCGGGCTGCCATGACCCCCTCTCCAGCGACAACGTCTTCAACTGGACAGACCTTAACCCTTAGCTACCTCTTTTGGCGTCCGCTCCTCGGTAGCTGGGTGGTTAGCGCGACAGAATGTCAATCCTAAGGGCCCAGGTTCGATTCCCGGCTGGGTCCGAGATTTTCTCCGCTCAGGGACTTTGTGTTGTGTTGTCATCATCATCATCATTTCCTTCCCCATCGACGCCCAAGTCACCGAAGTGGCGTCAAATCGAAAGAATTGCACGCGGCGAATGGTCTATGCGACGGGAGGCCCTATTTACACGACTTTTATAGTTTTGTCACACACTGTCCAAGGTGCGGTCTGAGTGGCAGCTATGTTAAAATAACCATAAAAATTGCATTCAGAATTTCACTCGAACAGTTCAGACTTTATGTAAAAGGTTGCATTAATGTCGATAGCAAATATTATTTCATTATCTGGTAATCTGAAAAATGTTGCACCATTCTACGTTGTCCAGCAGCGAAACATCCCGTAAAGATGTCAAGCTTTGTTTGAAGTATACCTTCCGTGGCTTTCCGGACGGGAAGGAGCGCCTGGTCCCCGGCACGAAACCACCCGGCGGATTTGTGTCGAGGCCCGTGAACCGGCCAGTTTGTGGATGGTTTTAGGCCGTTTTCCATCTGCCTCGGCGAATGCCGGCTGGTTCCCCTTATTCTGTCTCAGTTACACTATGTCGGCGATTGCTGCGCAAACAAATTCTCCACGTACGCGTACACCACCATTACTCTACCACGCAAACATAGGGGTTACACTCGTCTGGTGTGAGACGTACCCTCGGGGTCCACTGGGGGCTGAACCGCACAGTAACCTGGGTTCGGTGTGGGGTGGCGGAGGGGTGAAGTGGACTGCGGTGGTCTTCGTGGGGTTGTGGACCACTGCGGCTGCGGCGGGGACGGAGCCTCTCCGTCGTTTCTACGTCCCCGGTTAACATACAATACAATACAATCTTCCACTCTCAGGTGGAATTTTGGAAATGGCTCCTTGTTGCCTTCAAACTTTCCTAAAGCCAAAATGATCGTCATCTAACAGTCTCAGTTTTCCTTTTCATTCTTCGATATATTATTCTTGTCAGAAACTGGGATGTGTGAGCTCTTAAACTGATTGTGCTGTAGTTCTAACGCTTATCAGCCCTTCTTATTTCCGGGACTGTGTGAATGGTAATTTTCAGAATGTTTCTGAGATTCTAGTTCAACTTAAATAGTCATTTGTTTACCACTTTGTCCAGAAAGTTTAGAAGTTTCGAAGGAATGTTTTCTGTCCCTGCTGCCTTCTTTGGTCGCAAGTGTTCCAGAACTATGTTAATCTCTAATATTCGATCGTCCCTATTGACAATCATTTCTTCCTTTATCACAGCAGACAGTTCCTCCCCCTCGCAGAGGCCTTCGGTTTCCTATTTCCACTTATCCATTGTTTCCTCTGAATTTAACAATGGAATTCACGTTGTACTCCTAATTACAACACCCTTTCTTTTAATACAGCCTAAAGCTGATTTGAATTTTCTGCGTTCTAAATTTGTACTCCTTTCGACCATACCCTATTCCATTTCTTCACCATTATGCTGCAAACATTGCAGTTTAGCTTCACTGCACTTGCTTTTGATTTCTTTGCTGAATAATTTGTACTGCTGTTTTGCTTATATTATGTGAACTTATTTTATTTCCTTTCTTCGTCGAACTACTGAAGTTTTTCTTCTGTTACCCAAGGTTTGTTTGCAACTTCCTACTCTGAACTTATACTTGTCTGTGGCACTTTGGCGATTCCCTTTTTCAGCGATACCCAATCCTCCTTAACTTAGTTGCTTGCTATGCCATCGAGATGACTTATCCCATAGATATTGCAGTACAATCTCTGACTAAAACATATATCGTGTTATAAGCAGAGTTAAACCATTGGAGAGAAATTGTGGCAGCGTTGCTACAAGTCCCTACAACAGAATCAGGTAGTAAGAAACGACTAAAAGGTCAGAGAGCGTATACCAATTGACAAGCACGATGCTCATAGCATATCCTATGCACCAAGGTCGCGTGACAAGTAACGGTAATTAAGTTAAGTTCTGTTACGTCTAAGAGCTGTGTAATGCATGTGTTTTTCTATTCTTTTTCGAGTTTATTCTGAATTTGTGCTAGTTACCTTAGGTCATTACAGTTGTGTATTGGTTACACCTTATTTCTTACTTGTTTTGTTGTATATACTCATTTTCGAAGAAGAAAGGTATCGACGAAACCTACTTTTCTCAAATGCTGGATCATCAGAACAACTGGATGTGTGTGATAATCCTAATGTTTCTCCATGTCACCAACAGAGGAGCAGTCCATACAATTTCGATTCAGCTGTACCTCAGGTGTGTTATTTTCACAACAACTGCCCAGACATTGACATGGACATTGAGGTTGACCGTTGATGTAAGGGTGATAAGAAGCAAAGGTCACAGATTGGAGGATGCATTCATAGCATTATATAAGGAAGTGCAGGGTAACAAAATTCTCACCGAGTGCAGGATCAGTTCCAGAAATGGAGGCTATTGTACGGCAAACTGAGAGCTCAGCTGACGCAAATCACTGATATTGTTCAACGGACATTAGTTTGTAGAAACGGAGGGTGGTTTTCTACTGGAGGGAATATCTTAAAAACGGTGTTTGGGATAGCGGATAACGAAGAAATGCAGGAAGTGAATAACGTGACTAAGCGAGTGCGAACGATGGCGGGAGCTAGCAAAAACCACAGCAGGGGGGCACGTTACACAAATGTCGAATTTAGAGCAGGGCGTTCTGAATCATATCAGAATTGTACGTGAGTTAAACATGTAGCAAGACCACTTGTGATGCAATAAAAACAATGAATGTTAATTTGGGGGAAATATAAATAGGACTAAGCTTAGTGGTCAGCAAATTGGCAGTAGCCACATTATTACGAGCATTAGCAGATAGACTCAACGATGTGAGAATTGGAGTGGGGACGTTGCAGGTAGCAGTCTACCGTGCGGTAAATAGAGATATGAATTCGGTATGATTGCCACCACAGTAATTTTTGACAGGGTTTCAGCTAGCACAAAAAGAATTTCTTGCGATACTACGACTCGTGATAGACGTGTCGTAAAGTAACTGTGCCATGTTTTACCACATAACAACATAGTATACATTGGTCCGACTACCAGTGCTAGGGACGAACAAACAGTGCCGTTGTTACGCAATAGTAAAAGATACAGTGACCGAACAAGATATTATTTCAAGCAAGTGACTGCGAGAAAGCAGCATTATCGCTGATGCTCTCTTAATTCCTTGAACTAAGAGAGCTTTGGTTCGATGTTAACTAATGTGAAAAGATATAGTCTAGCTTCTGATCTTAATGAGTAATGACGAATGTATTACGGCTTAAGAGAGAAGGCATTGTTGCTAAACGGCCATCTTTAATTGAAAGGCATTTTCTGAATTTGTGCGACGATAATACGCCAATAAACCAATTTCTCGGCAGCATAAACAAGGTGTGTATTCGTAAGTTATTCTCCATCTTAGGGTTTCACATTTTCAAATATTTGTGCATACCTACGAGAAATTTCTTTGCTGGAACCTGCAAACTCTATACGATCATTAATTTAAAGACTTTTGAACAAAGTCGCTTCGGCGGACAGACTTCCGGAAAGGAGAATTGGACCACAGTTAACGCAGACTAAGACGCCTACAGATACAGCACACAGTTCGACGACCGGCAGAGACATCGAGTACAGGAGGAGGAGGAGATTAGTGTTTAACGTCCCGTCGACAACGAGGTCATTAGAGACGGAGCGCAAGCTCGGGTGAGGGAAGGATGGGGAAGGAAATCGGCCGTGCCCTTTCAAAGGAACCATCCCGGCATTTGCCTGAAGCGATTTAGGGAAATCACGGAAAACCTAAATCAGGATGGCCGGAGACGGGATTGAACCGTCGTCCTCCCGAATGCGAGTCCAGTGCATCGAGTACAGCTTACAGTCAACATGCAGCAGAAGATCTCTAGTCCTCCATGCACAATCCCCTGAACATAAATGTTGCCTAGTGAGGTATGATTGGTTATTTACTCACTTTTCTTAGAGAGACTGAAAACTAAAGAACTAACTCCTCGAACCAGTAATAATAATAACAATTAAATCAAAGCAGTAAGTAAACGAATAAGAATAATAATAAAAGTAATTCATGGAGGTTACTTTTTGTGTCTGGAATCAAATTTTCAACACAGATCTCCGTAGATTAACTGGGTTCAGGGTGAAATAATGACTCCTCTCATGAATCATTCCATCTGAGCAAAATCATAACAATTTTCCTTTTACGTGAGAGGAAGTTGCAATGGTTCACCCTTATCCAGTAAGATGGGTATTGTTGATTATATGGGTACAATTAAATAGTTGAGAGATGTTAATTTCTGAGCATGAAAAGCTCACACACTTACGATGTTAAGAGATTTACAAGAGTGTTTGAAGGAGAATATCACCATGTGTCCAGCCAGAGAAATGCACACTGATGCACAGACATGTGAAGTGCAACTTATTGTGGTGAAAACAGTGGCAATGGAATGTTAAAAAGAAATATTGGAACCGCAGTCTCATTTTATGAAGATTGGAGCTCATTGGCTATACTAAGTCTTTGCAGCAGAAACTGTAATCATGAATTGGTACAACAGTGGAAAACCTCTAGGAAAGGTAAAGTTACAGTTACATGATAATGGTATTTTGGTGAACGGCACAACTTGGGAGATTGACAGGATGAACTTCCACATCCCAGCGACGCTCATGGATATGCCCATATTCCAATGAAGTCGTTCTACTTTGTACTGGCCAGAGAACCTGTTGGAAATACTGCCAACCCAAAATGTAACCTACCGTAAAAACACACTGCATCCTGATCTTATACACTCTTTAGACATGCTAACAGCATCAGAGAAAGCCAAAAATTCCATGGGTCAAATGTTGCAACGTATTCAGCAATATCCAGAGAATGGACGTCGAAACGTTGTAACTTAAGAATGATGATATAGAATCAGGAAACAAAGAGACTATCCATATAAGTCAGCTCTCACGAGCTAAAAAATTGGTGCAACGGGCGCAGTGTATAATTATGTAACTAGATTTAAGAGGTAGTTGCCGAGGACAAGCATAGGCAAAATTCGGTTGGTTGTTTTGCGGGGCAGGAGACCAGACAGCGAGGTCATCGGTCTCATCGTATTAGGGAAGGACGGGGAAGGAAGTCGGCCGTGCCGTTTGAAAGGAACCATCCCGGCATTTGCCTGGGGCGATTTAGGGAAATCACGGAAACCTAAATCAGGATGGCCGGACGCGGGATTGAACCGTCGTCCTTCCGAATGCGAGTCCAATGTGCTAACCACTGCGCCACCTAGCTCGGTGCCAAAATCGGGACGAATTTTATGGAACACGGGAGGAGTATTAAGCAGCATAATAATTTTACTGCAGATGTTTAAATTTTTGCAACGTTCTACCAAAAAGAGCAAGATTCGAACACGGCGCATGACCTCAGAGCCAGGCGGATATTATCGCAAACTTTGCCGCTTTACATAACAAGGCACTGTGTGGTAACTCTGCGTAACTTCAGCACCCGGCCTTGACTGTACAATCAAACGTAGGCAGAACGAACCGAGCTCGGCGACCGAGAATAATTACTGAATTACCGCAACGAGCGCTGTTAAACGAGGGCAAATGCGCTCGTACACCACGAGCCACCGCGTAGTAAGCACGGGCTTGTCTCTTTAAATATCTAGGCTTTTGGAGCTCAAAGTCACATTTAGCAGTGCGGCTATTCTCTCCATACCGGTGGAACCAGAGAGAATGACGGCCTCCTGCGCATCAGTGGATCCACGAAAAGCTTGTTGGTAGTGGCCTACCTCGTACCTGCTTGCTGACATCAACACCGAGCTACAGTCAAACCTAATACATAATCAGAGCCATTGTCCGCCATTGCTACCCACTGGACCATTGTAGGCGAGAAGACTGGGGTGCAGCAAGGGCTCATCCACTACAGGTCACCGTGGATGATCTACAGCTTGCCGTCTGCAAACAGATCACTCACACCAAAGATCCCAAAACACACGCACAAAGATATACACCCACAAAAACAGTTTTTCATCACCTCGGTTCCGAGAGTTCCAGAACCTGTACAGAAAACTGGAATAGAGATAAACATAAACAATATTTCCGCCCTTTCTATAGCTAATGAAAACCACAAAGTGCATGTTGTACCAGCATATAGCGAGACTTTCACAGGTGGTGGTCCAGATTGCTGTACACACCGTACGTCTAATGCCCAGCAGCACGTCCTCTTTCATTGACGCATGCCTGTATTCGTCGTGGCATACTATCCACAAGTTCATCTAAGTGCTGTTGGTTCAGATCGCCCCACTCCTCAACAGCGATTCGGCGTAGATCCCTCAGAGTGGTTGGTCTGTCACGTCGTCCGTAAACAGCGCTTTTCAATCTATCCAAGGCATGTTCGATAGGGTTCATGTCTAGATAACATGCTGGCCACTTGAGTCAAGCGATGTTGTTATCCAGAAAGAAGTCATTCACAAGATGTGCACGATGGGGACGCGAATGTTAATCCATGAAGACGAATGCCTCGCCATTATGCTGCCAATATGGTTGGATGGCATTCACGTATCGTATAGCCACTACGGCGCCTTCCATGACCACCAGCGGCGTACGTCGGCCCACATAATGCCACCCCAAAACTTCAGGGAACCTCCACCTTGCTGCACTCGCTGGACGGTGGCTAAGGCGAACAGCCTGACCGTGTTGCCTCCAAACACGTCTCCGACGATTGTCTGGTCAAAGACATACGCGACACTCATCGGTGAAGAGAACGTGATGCCAGTCCTGAGCGGTCCATTCGACATGTTGTTGGGCCCATCTGTACGTCGCTGCATGGCGTCGTGGTTGCAAAGATGGACTTCGCCATGGACGCCGGTAGCGAATTAGCGCATCATGCAGCCTATTGCGCACAGTTTGAGTCGTAACACGACGTCCTGTGGCTGCACGAAAAGCATTATTCAACATGGTGCCGTTGCTGTCAGCGTTACTCCGAGCCATAATCCGTAGCTAGCGGTCATACACTGCAGTAGTAGCCCTAGGGCGGCCTGAACGAGGCATTTCATCGACAGTTCCTGTCTCTCCGTATCTCCTCCATGTGTCAACAACATCGCTTTGGTTCACTCCGAGATGCCTGGACATTCCCCATGTTGCGAGCCCTCCCTGGCATAAAGTAACAATGCAGACGCGATCGAACTGCGGTAATGACCGCCTGGACACTTACCTTGTTGAGAGCCCTTCCTGGCACAAAGAATGAGGACGCGATCGTACCACAGTATTGATCGCCTAGGCATGGTTCAACTACAGACAACACGAGCCGTTTACCTCCTTCCTGGTGGAATGACTGGAACTGTTCGGCTGTCCGACCCCCTCCGCCTAATAGCCGCTGCTCATGCACTGTTGTTTACATTTTTGGGCTGGTTTAGTGACATATCTGAACAATCAAAGGACTGTGTCTATGATACAATATCCGAAGTCAGCACCCCTATTCAGGGTTCTGGGAACTTTTTTTGATATTACAATTTTATATATATATATATATATATATATATATATATATATATATATATATATATATATATATATATATAAAATTGTAAAAGTAAGATGATTGGTAAATCGAAGAATTAACTTGTGAAACCTAAGACTTATCATCACGGTGTGGTGAAGGTCCGAATTTTCTTATTACATGTATACATTTCGATCTTTTACCACGAGACGTTGGTAAATCTTCGGACGTACCCTTACCATCTGGTAAAACCGTATTCATTAAAAAAGAGTCAGCTTAGCAATTTATTGAGGTAGTCTTTATTTATTCTAAATTTATGTATTTTAAACATTCTTTCATTCCAATGTGATTATAATGAGCAATAGGCCATATTAGTGAAAAATGTTGTAAAAGACCTTAACATGTGAACTTTAATTTTTGCCAACGAGGCTGACTAATGTGGCATTTCGAATTACATAATATGGAAGACGATTTACACAAGCATTTTTTAGTTGAACACTTTTTTAAGCAATTGCACTTTTTGAATCCTTGTCCTGCAACAAAAGATTGCTTGGCAACCACTTCCTGTAGACTAATTTCTTCTCTTGCTACTTCTTCGACGTTGATAAAAATTTTTCTTGCACAATGTAAATTGGTTCCTAGTGTACAATGACTTCAGTTTACCAACTTTTGTACGACACTGATAAAATTCGTCAACCTGAATGTTTATCACTACTGCTATTTTAGATTTTGCATCAGATTTTGCCCTGTCTACATCCGGTACTTTAATTCGGTCCAACTGAAGGTTTTGGAATTATTGATTTAAATGAGATGTTCAAATGTGTGTCCATGTTCCTAAATACGCAATACAATGCGTCTTCTAAAGGATCTGCGGACGAATGTAACATCGTGTCGGTGTCGCGGAGCAACATGCGTCCTCGATGCGCCGTTGTAGATCATCTGGGGATTTGGGCTCAGTAATGTAAACACGATGCTTTAGATATCCCCACAAAAAGAAACGGAGGGGCCACCTGTCGGGCGATGAATGAGGACCACGGCGCACCAACCACCTTCCTGCGAACCTGTTGTTTAGTTCTTCCACAACAGCACGCACATAATGGGCTGGGTGACCATCGTGCTGCGTCCACATATGGACTCTCGTGTGTAGACACACATGTACAAGGAGACTACCCAAACTGACGACTATAAACGCGCGATATAACTCACCTGTCAGTGTACCTGAGAAGTAGCGTGGACCGATGATTTCATCCCCAAGGATTCCACACCATACATTAACAGACCACCTACGTTGACAGTCGACAGGTCGTACCCACCGAGGATTGTCTGCGGCCCAGTAGTGCACGTTATGGCAATTCACTGCACCAAAATTTGTGAACGGGGACTCATCAGAGAACATAACACCCTATAAAGACGCCAAAGTGAAATTACGCATGGCCCATTCACAGAATATAGCTCTCGCACGCAAAATCGTTCCCATGCAGCTCTTGGGTCAGCGACAGGCGGTACGGGTGAAACCTGTGGCCGTGTACTATACGCCACACAGATGTGAGACTGACACCAACGGCTGCAGCAATGGCTCGTAACCTAACATGAGGATCGTGGTGTACTGCAGCTAAAACAAACACCTCCGTCTCCTCACCTCTTGCAGTTCTTCGTCGGTTACTGAGGCACATTACCAAGTTGCCTGTTTCCTGAAGTCGTTGTTCAGCGCGTAAGAACGTCATGGCTGCCGGAGCTCTTCGCGTAAGAAATCGTACCCCATGGCTGCTTCAGTGGCATCACGTCGGCACTCGCCGAGCATCAGCAACATGTCAACGTACTCGTTGTTCGTGTATGCCAGCTTCATCCGATGTCAGTAGCTGTAGTATATTGAGCCCCGTTTGTTTGTGTGGCTTGAACTGTCTGTTATACGGCCGAGTGCAGTGACAGTCGGCAGTCCAATAGCGCATCGAGGATGCAACTCGCTCCGTGACACCGGCGACATTAGAACTCGGCCCCATCGCATCTAGAAGACGCATTGCGTTTTGCGCAGCGTTTGTGGTATCTTCCGCTGAAACATTGAAGGACTCTAGCTCCCAAACTAAAAGTGATAGGAATGTAATTTAAACTGATATATACACAGCTGGTGTTACTGATTCCAGTGCATGATAGAAACAACTATTGTTCCATTAAAAATTGTATCTTTTTGCTGTAACTCTTTGGATAATAACACAGTGTCCATTCAGAAGGCTGTTGCAGGCAGCGACTGTTATACTGATTTGTAAATAATAGATTTCAGCTATCAGTGGTTCTTGTCAAATTTTACTGGCAGAAATAGATTTCAACTAGAAACTATCCATTCTCAATGCACTATAATTTTTGATCAATGCATGTAATGTCTGTTGGTCGGGCTTCATCCACAGTTCATTGAAAATATTCAATGAACTGTGGATGAAGCCCGACCAACATGCATTACATGCATTGATCAAAAATGATAGTGCATTGAATTTTTTGATCCGATGTGCAGTTTTCGGGATATTTCAGTCTCTTCACTTAAAATGAATTGCCTATATACGTATGGGAGAAAAAGACAACAGTAAAAAATAATTAATGTAGAGTAACGAAATTTCGGGAATACATTTGTCTAGGTAACACATTTAAGAGTTTAACATTGCAAGATAACCGTTTAATGTAAGCACGAGACAAGGCGTTGCACGTATGTAATGCTGGTACATTAATAATCAGTGTAACCACCAGAATGTTGAATGCAGTCAGCATATCGCTTGCTCACAGCAACAAAATTGATCATCTGATTGAGTGCCGCGTGTCAGCTTTGCCTGTCTACTTTTTCGATCCATCAGGAAAAAAAAAAAAACTTTTTGCATATGATTTTCCTAAGACAACTTTATGGGCAATTTAGTGGAATTACGCTCAGTAACATCATGCTTCGCGGCTCGCATAAGGCCCTCCGTCTTAACGCGGCCCTCGGTGCGCTTTGTGACCTCCTGAAATGACGTCATGTTCACTTGCCCTGGCTCCTTGTAGCAGTTAAGCGCAGCTCCGCGTCATTTCTCGCGCTGCCACACTACTGCCTAACAATGGCGGCAGAGAGTGGGAGGGAGGGAGGGAGACACGGGCAGCGCGCCGCGGCGGCTCACGCATAACTCACGCAATTACGGGGGAGCGTGTCGTCGCCACAGCCAGCGGCCGCCTCTGCCGACTCCGAATATATTTTCATTGCTCGCATTACGCGGGCTCTGCATCAGAGGAGGCGAGATTTCTCAACCCGCGCTCCCATTCTCTGAGCGCGCCGCCGCCGCCGCCGCCGCCGCTGAAATATCTCCGAGCATAAGGAGGGCACCTGGCGTCGAAATAACATCTTGTAAATGCGCTCGTGTCTCGGCGCCGTCCGCCCGGAAGAATAGCGGTGCGTATATTTAACTCGCTCCACCGTGTCACAATTTTGGCAGTCCTACCTGGCCTCGTCAATTCGGGCTCTGTTCTGGCTGCGACAAAGACGGATTTCTATACCACCAGCAGGAACCACGGTGCCGCAGTACTTCGTGTTATAAGCGTACTAATCACCTCCTACCTGGGGTAGCTTCACACAGTGCTCATGTATCAGCACAAACAAGGTATGAGGCGCTTAATTACCGCAGAAAAATATCGTTCCATGACTATACACACTAAGGTTACAAAGTCATGGAATTGCGGTATACAGAGGAGCACAAAAAAAAATGTATCCAATGTTTAAAAGTCGATACCTTGCAAACTAATTGACGGAGTGGTCTAATTTTTTGTGAAAGTGTAGCTTAAAGTTCAACTTAAAGATATCACTGTCGGTGTCCGAAATGGTCACCATTAACATCCACACACAAACGATGCCCCCGAACTGCAGCACAAACTACTGACTGCAACGTGTTCAGTTGGATATTTGCACATGAATGTACGACGGGTTCTCGATCCAATGTGCGTGGCTTTTGTCGATAAACGACGTCCTTTAGTGTTCCCCACAGGTAAAAGTCCAAAGGAGTTACGTCTGGGAAACGTGGTGGATAGTCCACAGCACCTCTACGCCCTATTTATCTTCCTGGTAGATTTTCGTCGAGGTTAGCCCAAACACGATTTTGGTAGTGGTCTGGGGCACCATATTGTTGAAAGAAAACACTCCCACCTCCGTACAAGTCTCGGATGGCAGGTAGATGTCTGAAGCTCCTGAAGGTGCACCTCACCGGTAACTGTGCTGTCAAAGAAGATGGCCCAATCAAGCCCCGGTAAGACAACTCACACCAAACATTTAGTCGTAGAAAATTGACGGCTTTGTCTACATGGACGTTCGGATTTTCTGCGGTCCAGTAGATGCGATAGTAACGATTTACTGTACCATTGAGTTTGAACTGTGCCTCATCAGACCACACAATCATCTCTGCCAACTCTTCGTCGTTGCGAACCATGTTAGTAAAGCACTTATAGTACTCCATTCTACGATCTGGGTCGTCCTCATTCATTGTGTGCAGCAATCGTGGGATGTAGCACTTCCACTTTCTGTCTTCAAAATTCACCGAACACTCGAGCGACTCACTCCAGTTTCACAGGCACACTGTCTCACAGACTTCTGTGGTGAGCTAGTGAATTGTTGTAACACACGACGGGAGTTAGCTGGACTTGTTACTGTTACAGGTCGTCCAGATCGTTGTTTGTGTACACCTTTAACACAGCCTTCGGCTTCAAATTTGTCTCGAATGCGACGAATCGTTAAACTTGTCGGTGGCTCCGTTTGATACTCATTTCGCCATTGCCATTGAACCTAATTAATGTTTTCGTACTTAAAATACCACTTCAAAACTGACTTCCATTCATTGAATGTAAGCCTTCCGTCAGCCATGTTTACTCGAGTAACTGGGTGTAACTAAGAACAAAACACTGTCTATCTGGCGACTGTCATCCGACAAAACAAAACAAAGCAATACAATGGTTGTGTTGCGATTGCCGGAACTACAAAATATTACACTACCAAAGATGAGACAACTCCGTCAATTAGTTTGCCAGTTATGAACTTTTAAACAGTGGATACATTTTTGAACCCCTCTGTATACATATACAGATGCCGGTAGTATCGTGTACTGGAGACATAAAAGGGCAGTGCATTGGCGAGGGTTTCATTTGTGTTCAGCGATTTTCGGAATCATTATGGCCGCACGACGGGAATTACCAGAATTTTACCGCGGAATGGTAGTTGGCGCTCGACGCACTGGACATTCCATTTCAGAAGTCGTTAGGGAACTCAATACTCCGAGATCCACATTGACAAAATTTCTGGCATTACCTCTCACCACAAACAACGCAGTGGCCAGCGGCCTTCTCGTAACGACCGGGAGCGGCCGCGTTTGCGTAGAGTTGTCAGTGCTAATAGACAGGCAACACTACGTCAAATAACCGCAGAAATCAATATAGGACGTACGACGAACATATTCGTTAGGACGCTGCCGAGAAATTTGACGTTAATGGACAATGGCAGCAGACGACCGACGCGACGATTTGCTAACATCACGAAATCGCCACTGCGTAGAGTTATGAATAAATTTCAGAGAACAGCGCTAAGGGGACTTAGAATGGAAATTTTTTTTCACATATTCGGATTTTTATCTCATTATAACATTTGCAATTTTCCGAAATATATATATATATATATATATATATATATATATATATATATATATATATATATATATACTCCTGGAAATTGAAATAAGAACACCGTGAATTCATTGTCCCAGGAAGGGGAAACTTTATTGACACATTCCTGGGGTCAGATACATCACATGATCACACTGACAGAACCACAGGCACATAGACACAGGCAACAGAGCATGCACAATGCCGGCACTAGTACAGTGTATATCCACCTTTCGCAGCAATGCAGGCTGCTATTCTCCCATGGAGACGATCGTAGAGATGCTGGATGTAGTCCTGTGGAACGGCTTGCCATGCCATTTCCACCTGGCGCCTCAGTTGGACCAGCGTTCGTGCTGGACGTGCAGACCGCGTGAGACGACGCTTCATCCAGTCCCAAACATGCTCAATGGGGGACAGATCCGGAGATCTTGCTGGCCAGGGTAGTTGACTTACACCTTCTAGAGCACGTTGGGTGGCACGGGATACATGCGGACGTGCATTGTCCTGTTGGAACAGCAAGTTCCCTTGCCGGTCTAGGAATGGTAGAACGATGGGTTCGATGACGGTTTGGATGTACCGTGCACTATTCAGTGTCCCCTCGACGATCACCAGTGGTGTACGGCCAGTGTAGGAGATCGCTCCCCACACCATGATGCCAGGTGTTGGCCCTGTGTGCCTCGGTCGTATGCAGTCCTGATTGTGGCGCTCACCTGCACGGCGCCAAACACGCATACGACCATCATTGGCACCAAGGCAGAAGCGACTCTCATCGCTGAAGACGACACGTCTCCATTCGTCCCTCCATTCACGCCTGTCGCGACACCACTGGAGGCGGGCTGCACGATGTTGGGGCGTGAGCGGAAGACGGCCTAACGGTGTGCGGGACCGTAGCCCAGCTTCATGGAGACGGTTGCGAATGGTCCTCGCCGATACCCCAGGAGCAACAGTGTCCCTAATTTGCTGGGAAGTGGCGGTGCGGTCCCCTACGGCACTGCGTAGGATCCTACGGTCTTGGCGTGCATCCGTGCGTCGCTGCGGTCCGGTCCCAGGTCGACGGGCACGTGCACCTTCCGCCGACCACTGGCGACAACATCGATGTACTGTGGAGACCTCACGCCCCACGTGTTGAGCAATTCGGCGGTACGTCCACCCGGCCTTCAGCATGCCCACTATACGCCCTCGCTCAAAGTCCGTCAACTGCACATACGGTTCACGTCCACGCTGTCGCGGCATGCTACCAGTGTTAAAGACTGCGATGGAGCTACGTATGCCACGGCAAACTGGCTGACACAGACGGCGGCGGTGCACAAATGCTGCGCAGCTAGCGCCATTCGACGGCCAACACCGCGGTTCCTGGTGTGTCCGCTGTGCCGTGCGTGTGATCATTGCTTGTACAGCCCTCTCGCAGTGTCCGGAGCAAGTATGGTGGGTCTGACACACCGGTGTCAATGTGTTCTTTTTTCCATTTCCAGGAGTATATATATATATATATATATATATATATATATATATATATATATATATATATATATATATATATATATATATAACAGGAAGTATTTCATTTTATTTTTTAAAATATAAGCTACACCGGTTGCAAATGTTAAATTTTTTGCGTTACTTCAAGGTCTAATAAAATCGGCAATACTTTATATAGAAGGCTGCGGATTGCTGTGTTATAGTGGTTAATGTTGATCATGTCCAGAAGAGGACGGGCACCTGGTTGAGGAAATAGAAACAAAGTTTGAGAGACATGAAACTTTCTGATGGTAAAACCACAAGAGGCAGGCTGACAGACAAAATGATTGATAAACTACAGAAATATTATGGGATGGCCATTAGAAATAATACTGAGGATTTGTTGACAATGAAGCAGGCAGTGTGGGCTACCTTCATCCACAGACTGTCAACTGATGAAAAACTAGTTCACCACCTTTGCCCTCCTGGGTCTGATTCGTGGTGCTATTACTGCAATGCTTCGTACTCAAACAGCTCATACAGCCATAAACATTTCATCCCAGCAGCAGTCATGATCATAAAACTTATTTACAGAGATTTGGCAAATCCTGAATTAATGAAGAAGTGTCTGCATGGTCAGACTCAAAATCCCAATGAGTCGTTCAATAATATTATATAGACTCGATTACCAAAAAATGTTTTTGTTGGAATGAAGACACTAAAGTGAGGGGTCAGTGATGCTGTTATTGCTTTTAATGATTTATTGGTAGAGTGTAAGTGCTACAGGATATGGGAATTAGTTCTGGTGCAAACTACATCAGAGAACTTGAACGGGTGGACAAGGTTCACATTGATAAAGCAGACTATGCAGCACAGTTGGCCACTAAGGAGTCCAGAAAGAAGAAAAGAAGAATAAACTTGGAAAAAGATCAAAAGAATGATATACAGTATGGTGCTGAGTGCTTCTGAGTAAAAATAAAAATTCATGCATATACTAAGTGAGTTTCATCTTTTGAAACTTTAGAAGTCGTTCCTGAAAATTTATATTTTTTGTTTCATTTTTCCCCAAATCTCAGAAACCACTTCGAGTAGAGTATTCAGATTTTCACGGAGTAATAACATACATATCCTGGGTCTACTAAACTAAAAGAAGAACGTAATGTTCTCTATAATTAAAATTATTTAGGATAACGTACAAAAAATGACACAAAATGTTAACCGTGTAGTTAAAAAACTGTATTTCCGAAAGCCGTGACTGAAATGCAATTATTGTAGTTGAGTAGACTTGGAACATACAGTTTAATGTCCTGTAAAAGTTTCGTGTCAATGGCTACAGTGGTTCCTGAAATACAGGGAAGCCAAGTCACTAAATTTAACATTGTCGGGACAGGGCGTTCCTACTTTCCCTAAGTGACTCAGTATCATAACTTTCATATAACCTACGCGAAATAAGCAGTGCACGGTAGAAACGTCTTCTGGAGGCAAGAATATTACCTGTTCCGCATTAAAACGAGCGTTTGTCATGGCCATGATGGGCTCACATCGTGATTTAAATACCTGTAATATGCTTACAACGAATGTAAATATTGTATGTGAATCATGCGTGTATGTGTGTGTGTGTGCAAGAGAGAGAGAGAGAGAGATTCAGTATGTATCGGGGGCAGGCTAAAGTGGCACAAATAAAAGAAAAAAATAATAGGAAAAGCACGTGATGTATATGTCTAGCTTATGTTACAGAAATCCTCTTGTGAAAGTAGTGATGCACTGTTGAGACTCATTGACATGACAGGTCACTCCGAACCCAAATTTAATGTGGAACACGTAAGATTCATACCTCCCGACATTGTCGTGGACTCTTTGTGGCAGACTTCTTCGCCATGCCACACAAAGAATTTGTCCACATCTAAGTCTCATTGAAGGAAGCCAGAAAGCTAAAAGACAAGCCACCTTCTGCGCTACTAAAGAGCTTCTGTATGTAAAGGAAGCAAAGTTACTGAAGTAGTTTTACGGAAGACGTTTTACTAGTGGCATAAAAAATTAACGACCACCTACTCATATTCCGGATTAGCACTTTTTTTCGCTATGCAGTTGTTCTCAAAAGAATGCAGGAAATTACAGGTTAAGAATATATGATTATGTCAGATTGTAAGTCTCATTTCAAAGCCTGGGGGTGAGTTGGGTATCTTTTTGTTACTAGTCATATATGTTACGATACTTGGAAGATGAACAACCCTTTGTCCGTTGTTCGAAGAATTTACAATTAATTGTTTTTGTTGTTGTGGTCTTCAGTCCCGAGACTGGTTTGATGCAGCTCTCCATGCTACTCTATCCTGTGCAAGCTTCTTCATCTCCCAGTACCTACTGCAACCTACATCCTTCTGAATCTGCTTAGTGTATTGATCTCTTGGCCTCCCTCTACGAATTTTACCCTCCACGCTGCCCTCCAATGCTAAATTTGTGATCCCTTGATACCTCAAAACATGTCCTACCAACCGATCCCTTCTTCTAGTCAAGTTGTGCCACAAACTTCTCTTCTCCCCAATCCTATTCAATACCTCCTCATTAGTTACGTGATCTACCCACCTTATCTTCAGCATTCGTCTGTAGCACCACATTTCGAAAGCTTCTATTCTCTTCTTGCCCAAACTGATTATCGTCCATGTTTCAATTCCATACATGGCTACACTCCATACAAATACTTTCAGAAACGACTTCCTGACATTTAAATCTATACTCGATGTTAACAAATTTCTCTTCTTCAGAAACGATTTCCTTGCCATTGCCAGTCTACATTTTATATCCTCTCTACTTCGAACATCATCAGTTATTTTGCTCCCTAAATAGCAAAACTCCTTTACTACTTTAAGTGTCTCATTTCCTAATCTAATCCCCTCAGCATCGCCCGATTTAATTTGACTACATTCCATTATCCTCTGACAGAATTACAATGTCATCGGCGAACCTCAAAGTTTTTACTTCTTCTCCATGAATTTTAATACCTACTCCGAATTTTTCTTTTGTTTCCTTTACTGCTTGCTCAATATACAGATTGAATATCATCGGGGAGAGGCTACAATCCTGTCTCACTCCTTTCCCAACCACTGCTTCCCTTTCATGCCCCTCGACTCTTATAACTGCCATCTGGTTTCTGTACAAATTGTAAATAGGCTTTCGCTCCCTGTATTTTATCCCTGCCACCTTCAGAATTTGAAAGAGAGTATTCCAGCTAACGTTGTCAAAAGCTTTCTCTAAGTCTACAAATGCTAGAAACGTAGGTTTGACTTTTCTTAATCTTTCTTCTAAGATAAGTCGTAAGGTTAGTATTGCCTCACGTGTTCCAACATTTCTACGGAATCCAAACTGATCTTCCCCGAGGTCCGCTTCTACAAGTTTTTCCATTCGTCTGTAAAGAATTCGCTTTAGTATTTTGCATCTGTTACTTATTAAACTGATAGTTCGGTAATTTTCACATCTGTCAACACCTGCTTTCTTTGGGATTGGAATTATTATATTCTTCTTGAAGTCTGCGGAAGTGTCGCCTGTATCATACATCTTGCTCACCAGATGGTAGAGTTTTATCAGGACTGGCTGTCCCAAGGCTGTCAGTAGTTCTAATGGAATGTTGTCTACTCCCGGGACGTTGTTTCGACTTAGGTCTTTGAGTGCTCTGTCAGACTCTTCTCGCAGTATCATACCTCCCATTTCATCTTCATCTACATCCTCTTCCATTTCCATAGTATTGTCGTCAAGAACATCGCCCCTGTATAGACCCTCTATGTACTCCTTCCACCTTTCTGCTTGCCCTTCTTTGCTTGGAACTGGTTTTTCCATCTGAGCTCTTGGTATTCATGCAAGTGGTTCTCTTTTCTGCAAAGGTCTCTTTAATTTTCCTGTAGGCAGTATCTATGTTACCCCTCGTGAGATAAGCCTCTACATCCTTACATTTGTCCTCTAGCCACCCCTGCTGAGCCATTTTGCACTTCCTGTCGATCTCATTTTTGAGACGTTTGTATTCCTTTTTGCCTGCTTCATTTACTGCATTTTTATATTTTCTCCTTTCACCAATTAAATTCAATATTTCTTCTGTTACCCAAGGATTTCTATTAGCCCTCGTCTTTTTACCTACTTGATCCTCTGCTGCCTTCACTACTTCATCCCTCAGAGCTACCCATTCTTCTTCTACTGTATTTGCCGGCCGAAGTGGCCGTGCGGTTAAAGGCGCTGCAGTCTGGAACCGCAAGACCGCTACGGTCGCAGGTTCGAATCCTGCCTCGGGCATGGATGTTTGTGATGTCCTTAGGTTAGTTAGGTTTAACTAGTTCTAAGTTCTAGGGGACTAATGACCTCAGCAGTTGAGTCCCATAGTGCTCAGAGCCATTTGAACCATTCTACTGTATTTCTTTCCCCCATTCCTGTCAATTGTTCCCTTATGCTCTCCCTGAAACTCTCTACAACCTCTGGTTCTTTCAGTTTATCCAGGTCCCATCTCCTTAAATTCCCACCTTTTTGCAGTTTCTTCAGTTTCAATCTGCAGTTCATAACCAATAGATTGTGGTCCGAATCCACATCTGCCACTGGAAATGTCTTACAATTTAAAACTTGGTTCCTAAATCTCTGTCTTACCATTATATAATCTATCTGATACCTTTTGGTATCTCCAGGATTCTTCCAGGTATACAACCTTCTTTTATGATTCTTGAACCAAGTGTTAGCTATGATTAAGTTATGCTCTGTGCAAAATTCTATAAGGCGGCTTCCTCTTTCATTTCTTCCCCCCAATCCATATTCACCTACTATGTTTCCTTCTCTCCCTTTTCCTACTGACGAATTCCAGTCACCCATGACTATTAAATTTTCGTCTCCCTTCACTACCTGAATAATTTCCTTTATCTCGTCATACATTTCATCAATTTCTTCATCATCTGCAGAGCTAGTTGGCATATAAACTTGTACTACTATAGTAGGCATGGGCTTTGTGTCTATCTTGGCCACAATAATGCGTTCACTATGCTGTTTGTAGTAGCTAACCCGTACTCCTATTTTTTTTATTCATTATTAAACCTACTCCTGCATTACCCCTTTTTGATTTTGTATTTATAACCGTGTAATCACCTGACCAAAAGTCTTGTTCCTCCTGCCACCGAACTTCTGTAATTCCCACTATATCTAACTTTAACCTATCCATTTCCCTTTTTAAATTTTCTAACCTACCTGCCCGATTAAGGGATCTGACATTCCACGCTCCGATCCGTAGAATGCCAGTTTTCTTTCTCCTGATAACGACGTCCTCTTGAGTAGTCCCCGCCCGGAGATCCGAATGGGGGACTATTTTACCTCCGGAATATTTTACCCAAGAGGACGCCATCATCATTTAATCATACAGTAAAGCTGCATGTCCTCGGGAAAAATTACGGCTGTAGTTTCCCCTTGGTTTCAGCCGTTCGCAGTACCAGCACAGCAAGGCCGTTTTGGTTAATGTTACAAGGCCAGATCAGTCAATCATCCAGACTGTTGCCCCTGCAACTACTGAAAAGGCTGCTGCCCCTCTTCAGGAACCACATGTTTGTCTGGCCTCTCAACAGATACCCCTCCGTTGTGGTTGCACCTACGGTACGGCCATGTGTATCGCTGAGGCACGCAAGCCTCCCCACCAACGGCAAGGTCAATGGTTCATGGGGGGGGGGGGGGGGTACAATTAATTAGAAGTGCGAATTGCCGTTTCTAATCTGACGGAAGCATAAATAGGTACTCTCCAATTGTCATCATATTTCGAAATGCATATCTCCACATCACAGTGATGTGGACGCTGACTTAAAGGTAAGAGTGAAAAAACGTTACCAAGTCCGATATTCTATCCCACAACCATTCACTTTCTAGCCACAGGCTCTACCGGTTTTTTTAATTTTATTTTTTGACCACGTGTTGTTTCTGTCGACTCCTCAGATCGTTGTGAGGGCAAGTCCGTGGATCCCACCGAAATTCAATCCCACAACCATTCCATGTACATAAGATTTTTGAAATTTTTGAAAACATATTCCCGATCTTAAAAGTGGTTAAAATTGAAATTTAAAGCAGTCTTGATCACAATCTTGTTAAATGACTCTATGAAATAGCCGAAACCGGTCACTCACTCCAATAAAAAAATATTTTAACAAGATTGAGATCAAGACTGTTTTAAATTTTAATTTTAACTCCATCTACAAGCAGACTTTTTTGTTTTTTAACGAACTGGACATGCTGCATTGTAGCGTGCCAGTAACGCGACAGCGACTGCATGAATCCATGACACTAAGCCCAATACGAAACATGCGCTCGCTGATGAATAACAAGTTGTGGACCACATGATACCACGAGGACGCCACCGCCGTTGGAAGAACAGGAAGGCTAAGATGAAACCACACCGTCTCTCAAGAAGTTTCCGGCGATACCCGTTGAACAGATGCCGTAAAGTCAATCACTCTCCCTTGCTGTAACAAAAGTTTTGATAGTGTAGAAGTAACTGACAGCAATATAAAATTCACAGACATGTTTTAACTGGAAATTCAATCGGTGTCGACAGGCGGATCAAGACTGCCCAGCCACAGACTGTAAAACAAACGATACGTGAATGTGTGGATTGCGTGAGAGACAGTTAACACGCGCCGAACAAACAACAACACCGGAAAGTTCCAAACTACTAAGGGGTCGAGCCGGCCGGTGTGGCCGAGTGGTTCTAGGCGCTTCAGTCTGGAACTGCGCGACCGCTACGGTCGCAGCTTCGAATCCTGCCTCGGGCATGGATGAGTGTGATGTCCTTAGGTTAGTTAGGTTTAAGTAGTTCTAAGTTCTAGGGGACTGATGACCTCAGAAGTTAACTCCCATAGTGCTCAGAGCCATTTGAACCATATGAACTGGTTTTTTACGGAAGTGATGGTTTATTTGTTGTAGAAAAGTCCGCAGAATAATTTTAGAAGTGATGATTTTAACTGTGTCTCCCAATTTTAATTTTTGTCGGGAATTGCAAGGTTTAGTTCGTTGCTTTGAACAGTAAGACATTTGGGTCTCTAAATATCCGACTCTAGTCAAATATACCAACTTTACTTCTACTTCTAGCAGTAGGCTTGACAGATTCCCTTTATCTTATTGGATGGGTGACAGGTTTTTGGCTGTTCGTGTCATCCTCGTCAGCTCCAATGACCATTGTGCAGTGACTGTCATTGAAACTGTATCGATCGGTTTGGATGCTGAATGTGGCGCACTTGGAGCGTACCTCACTAGAGGAGGTGATGAGGAAGCGTGGCACCGTAGACTCATCCATGCCCGACGCAGGATTCGAACCCGCGACCGTAGCGGTCGCGCGGTTCCAGACTGTAGTACCTAGAACCGCTCGGCCACAACGGCCGGCTTATAAAACCGGAAACGGTGGAATGTGCGTCCGCAACCAGACGGTGCCTAGAGGAGAATCGAGGTCAGTTGAAGAAAAGTGAGCCGTGGCTGGCTGGTGTTATGCTTTGCATTAGTCTCCCGCG
Source organism: Schistocerca nitens (assembly GCF_023898315.1). Classification (NCBI taxonomy): domain Eukaryota; kingdom Metazoa; phylum Arthropoda; class Insecta; order Orthoptera; family Acrididae; genus Schistocerca; species Schistocerca nitens. The sequence goes on from NC_064618.1 coordinate 107,089,541, forward strand.
GTTGTCGTGATTATGCTGTCATTCTCTCTCTTCCCTAGTCGCAGCAATAGCGTTCATCGGTATTCGCACCCTTGTGCTCTGGCCTCGAGCTTATAGTTTTCGGCTGTGCCGAGGAGTTGAGATATAAAGAAATTTTACGATAAGGCCTTCTGCCTCTTAAAATTCAAATTCCTGTTTTGAGCCTTAAGTTATTAGCTTTCAGCCGACTTTAAGTTAAAGTTCTTTTGCCCTTAGGGCGTGAGATTGTTTGGGCCTTCAGCCTAATTAAAAAAAAAAATGTTTTAAGATGAGGCCTTCTGCCTTTTAAAACTAAAATTCTTGGTTTGAAGTCTTAAGTGATTGGTGTTCAGCCGGTTTTAAATTAAAGTTGTTTTGCCCTTGAGGCGTGAGATTGAATGGAGCATTTAGACGGGAATTAAGTTCTAAAATTAATGTTTGGCTTGCTCTATTTCTAATATTTTCTTTACTCGTATAATGTTGGTCAAATGGATAAGGTAGTATGTTCGAGTGTAACTGATAGCCACACGTTTTGGCCCCTTCACAGAAATTACACTATCTGTCCCGTCCTGCGGGTATAGCAGGGGATCTTTTAAAAAGTACATCAAATCCCATTATCAAGAACTCCAGCCCCTTCAATGTGAATATAGTCACTAAAACTACAGCGACATTAAGCACAGTCCAAAGCCAAGGAGATGAAAGTAAGTGAACTAAATTTCTTGTAAAAATACACCACCCGCACAGGAATCATAGATAAACTGAAGCAGCGTAGCGATCCGCAGCTCCGATTTCACCCGATTAACGTTCAAAGAAATACAGTAGAAGAAGAATGGGTAGCTTTGAGGGATGAAGTAGGGAAGGCAGCAGAGGATCAAGTAGGTAAAAAGACGAGGGCTAATAGAAATCCTTGGGTAACAGAAGAAATATTGAATTTAATTGGTGAAAGGAGAAAATATAAAAATGCAGTAAATGAAGCAGGCAAAAAGGAATACAAACGTCTCAAAAATGAGATCGACAGGAAGTGCAAAATGGCTCAGCAGGGGTGGCTAGAGGACAAATGTAAGGATGTAGAGGCTTATCTCACGAGGGGTAACATAGATACTGCCTACAGGAAAATTAAAGAGACCTTTGCAGAAAAGAGAACCACTTGCATGAATACCAAGAGCTCAGATGGAAAAACCAGTTCCAAGCAAAGAAGGGCAAGCAGAAAGGTGGAAGGAGTACATAGAGGGTCTATACAGGGGCGATGTTCTTGACGACAATACTATGGAAATGGAAGAGGATGTAGATGAAGATGAAATGGGAGGTATGACACTGCGAGAAGAGTTTGACAGAGCACTCAAAGACCTAAGTCGAAACAACGTCCCGGGAGTAGACAACATTCCATTAGAACTACTGACAGCCTTGGGACAGCCAGTCCTGATAAAACTCTACCATCTGGTGAGCAAGATGTATGATACAGGCGACACTTCCGCAGACTTCAAGAAGAATATAATAATTCCAATCCCAAAGAAAGCAGGTTCTGACAGATGTGAAAATTACCGAACTATCAGTTTAATAAGTCACAGTTGCAAAATACTAACGCGAATTCTTTACAGACGAATGGAAAAACTAGTAGAAGCCGACCTCGGGGAAGATCAGTTTGGATTCCGTAGAAATACTGGAACACGTGAGGCAATACTGACCTTACGACTTATCTTAGAAGAATGATTAAGGAAAGGCAAACCTACGTTTCTAGCATTTGTAGCCATAGAGAAAGCTTTTGACAATGTTAACTGGAATACTCTCTTTCAAATTCTAAAGGTGGCAGGGGTAAAATACAGGGAGCGAAAGGCTATTTACAATTTGTAGAGAAAGCAGATGGCAGTTATAAGAGTCGAGGGACATGAAAGGGAAGCAGTGGTTGGGAAGGGAGTAAGACAGGGTTGTAGCCTCTCCCCGATGTTATTCAATCTGTATATTGAGCAAGCAGTAAAGGAAACAAAAGAAAAATTCGGAGTAGGTATTAAAGTTCATGGAGAAGAAATAAAAACTTTGAGGTTTGCCGATGACATTGTAATTCTGTCAGAGACAGCAAAGGACTTGGAAGAGCAGTTGAACGGAATGGATGGTGTCTTGAAGGGAGGATATAAGATGAACATCAACAAAAGCAAAATGAGTATAATGGAATGTAGTCGAATTAAGTCGGGGGATGTTGAGGGTATTAGATTAAGAAATGAGACACTGAAAGTAGTAAAGGAGTTTTGCTATTTGGGGAGCAAAATAACTGATGATGGTCGAAGTAGAGAGGATATAAAATGTCGACTGGCAATGGCAAGGAAAGCGTTTCTGAAGAAGAGGAATTTGTTAACATCGAGTATAGATTTAAGTGTCAGGAAGTCATTTCTGAAAGTATTTGTATGGAGTGTAGCCATGTATGGAAGTGAAACATGGACGGTAAATAGTTTGGACAAGAAGAGAATAGAAGCTTTCGAAATGTGGTGCTACAGAAGAATGCTGAAGATTAGATGGGTAGATCACATAACTAATGAGGAGGTACTGAATAGGATTGGGGAGAAGAGGAGGTTGTGGTACAACTTGACCAGAAGAAGGGATCGGTTGGTAGGACATGTTCTGAGGCATCAAGGGATCACCAATTTAGTATTGGAGGGCAGCGTGGAGGGTAAAAATCGTAGGGGGAGACCAAGAGATGAATACAATAAGCAGATTCAGAAAGATGTAGCTTGCAGTAGGTACTGAGAGATGAAGAAGCTTGCACAGGATAGAGTAGCATGGAGAGCTGCATCAAACCAGTCTCAGGACTGAATACCACAACAACAACAAAACGTTCAAAGAAGGCCTGCATACTTTATAAATAAGCGGCAAAATTCGAGCTGCTGATTTACTTAATTACATCATCAATGTGCGTCAAGGTCCATTTGCTGAGTCCACTGAAGAGTTCGAGGGTTGGGGGCTCCAACCAGCGCCTCTGGGATCTTTGTGTTTCTTTTTTTTACAAGGCACCACGCGTTAAGGTCGGACGCGTTGGTTAGAACGACTACGAGGCCATGCTGCATCTGCAGCCGGGACGTAGGCAGTTCTTGAACATTAATCAAATTTGGTGACGAACAAGGAGTTTCGCAGGCCCGTTTCGCAGAATGGTATCCTTGTAGTTCAGACCGACGCAAAAGAGAGTGGTTAGGCAACACATAGTGTGGGTGGATATATAGTAGTTCCTTTGTATCTACCACCTGCACGGCAAAATGCCAGGCCGTCCCGATCTCGCCTGATTGGTGACATCAGAGGAACAGGTGGGTTTAGAGGCACCACAGATTGCTGCTGTTGAATCGTTGTTACACAAGAAGGTCCCTCAACTTCCCCAATCCTGGGTGATTCTGGAGGAATTACCTTAACCGAAGGAGGAACACAAGGAGACACGCTAGAGAACTCTGCAGTACTTGTCGCACTACCGACCCCTTCACGAGTCTAGGACTCGGTACTGCAAGATACATCAACCGACAGACTTGTTTCAGGGAGGAGTGGGCGAGGAGAGGACGTACGCGACTCTTCAGCACCTTCCGTACGACGTCTCTTGTGCAGCAGCGGCAACACTGGAACACTGCCCGCTTGATAAGAACAGTTTCAGGATCGTGCTGCGATGGTAAAGGGGGAATTTTAGGAGCAGTAAGCTGCGCATCCCTCTGCTGTTATATTTTATTGAGGGAAGGCTTGGCATGAATGTCGTGAGCAGGAAAAACGAAATCAGCTAAATTCAGTTTTCAACACTGTTCAGATGAGGACTTCAGTACAAATAACTGCTGTAGACAGATGTAACGTGGCCCCTTTCAATGCAGAGAAGGGATGTCCCCAATCGTTCACTATACTCATTGCATGAATGCGGTAAACATAGTTGTGTAAGTTGGAAGGAGTGCTACATTTGACTACCATATCAAGTGAACGGATACTACTAAACCATTTCAGCCTGTGTTCATTGAACCAGTTTTCGCAACGTATACCTCTCACGTCACCACAACCGAGCAAATCTCCTTAAGTAAACTGTCCTAAAGCCGTCGGCACACGGACCGTGCATCCGAACGTTGAGCGTTGAGCGTGCCCAGTTTCTGACGTCATAGCGTGGAATAGCACGTTCGGGAGTCTTTCCGAACGTGCAGAGGATTATCTAGGGTGAAATTACAATGAAATAAATGCCCCTAGCAACATACAGGCATTGATATAAGTCGACGGGGACATTTTGTGCATCCGCACAGAAGAAATGGTAATATATATATATATATATATATATATATATATATATATATATATATATATATATATATATATATATCTGTTCTTTCGGACACATACAGGCATTGATATACATCAACGGGGACATTCCCAACTTACTGTCCCGCCCTATATTCATAGTGCCCCTGCCCATTATACTCATTACTCGCGGCTTTTTGCCGATTCACATAAGAGTTGGGGCCCTGTTTGTGCATCCGCACAGAAAAATATGGTCAAATGGTTGGTGTTTCAAAAATGACCGGTATATTTGAAACGGCAATAAAAACTAAACGAGCAGCGATAGAAATACACCGTTTGTTGCAATATGCTTGGGACAACAGTACATTTTCAGGCAGACAAACTTTCGAAATTACAGTAGTTACAATTTTCAACAACAGATGGCGCTGCGGTCTGGGAAACTCTATAGTACGATATTTTCCACATATCCACCATGCGTAGCAATAATATGGCGTAGTCTCTGAATGAAATTACCCGAAACCTTTGACAACGTGTCTGGCGGAATGGCTTCAAATGCAGATGAGATGTACTGCTTCAGCTGTTCAATTGTTTCTGGATTCTGGCGGTACACCTGGTCTTTCAAGTGTCCCCACAGAAAGACGTCACAGGGGTTCATGTCTGGCGAATAGGGAGGCCAATCCACGCCGCCTCCTGTATGTTTCGGATAGCCCAAAGCAATCACACGATCATCGAAATATTCATTCAGGAAATTAAAGACGTCGGCCGTGCGATGTGGCCGGGCACCATCTTGCATAAACCACGAGGTGTCCGCAGTGTCGTCTAAGGCAGTTTGTACCGCCACAAATTCACCAAGAATGTCCAGATAGCGTGATGCAGTAATCGTTTCGGATCTGAAAAATGGGCCAATGATTCCTTTGGAAGAAATGGCGGCCTAGACCAGTACTTTTTGAGGATGCAGGGACGATGGGACTGCAACATGGGGCATTTCGGTTCCCCATATGCGCCGGTTCTGTTTATTGACGACGCCGTCCAGGTAAAAATAAGCTTCGTCAGTAAACCAAATGCTGCCCACATGCATATCGCCGTCATCAATCCTGTGCACTATATCGTTAGCGAATGTCTCTCGTGCAGCAATGGTAGCGGCGCTAAGGGGTTCCCGCGTTTGAATTTTGTATGGATAGAGGTGTAAACTCTGGCGCATGAGACGATACGTGGACGTTGGCGTCATTTGGACCGCAGCTGCAACACGGCGAACGGAAACCCGAGGCCGCTGTTGGATCACCTGCTGCACTAGCTGCGCGTTGCCCTCTGTGGTTGCCGTACGCGGTCGCCCTACCTTTCCAGCACGTTCATCTGTCACGTTGCCAGTCCGTTGAAATTTTTCAAACAGATGCTTTATGGTATCGCTTTTCGGTCCTTTGGTTACATTAAACCTCCGTTGAAAACTTCGTTTTGTTGCAACAACACTGTGTTCTAGACGGTGGAATTCCAACACCAGAAAAATCCTCTGTTCTAAGGAATAAACCATGTTGTCTACAGCACACTTGCACGTTGTGAACAGCACACGCTTACAGCAGAAAGACGACGTACAGAATGGCAAACCCACAGACTGCGTTGTCTTCTATATCTTTCACATCACTTGCAGCGCCATCTGTTGTTGAAAATTGTAACTACTGTAATTTCGAAAGTTTGTCCGCTTGAAAATGAACTGTTGTCCCAAGCATATTGCAACAAACGGTGTATTTCTATCGCTGCTCGTTTAGTTTTTATTGCCGTTTCAAATATACCGGTCATTTTTGAAACACCCTGTGTATATATATATATATATATATATATATATATATATATATATATATATATATTTTCTTTCGGACATGGCATCCCGCCATGTCTAAATTTTTTTCCTAACATTCGCGTTTTTAGTAGGTTCTAGTGCTTTATTATTAGTTTAATATAATATTTGATGCTATGTAAATATAAGTTCACCTTTTCTTGAGGAGTGAATTTGTACGATTGGCTTAATATACAGGACAGCTTGCGCTGACTGTATAAAGATATTTTGCTCCTTTTTCTTTAACGTTTCGTAATTCACATGTTGCAAAGATTCTGCTAGTGGGTAGGAACAGTGATCAAGTAAGAGTTCGGGGTTTTACTAAAATGTAGGAATGATGAAATAATGTTTATCTTACGTGGAGAACTATTGAAAATTTGTATCGCACTGTTTTTAACGGAACTTTCATAAGCCTGTGTCCTTATTGATAGGACATGGTACTTTCCTTTTCCTCTTAAAATGTGTACATGTGTATTTAAGTTATTATTTGTGTATATTACATATAGAACAACATGACTAGCATATGGACAATGGGGGATACGTACCTTTTAATAGAGCTGACGTGGGAATTTTACGCGCGCCCATTTAGTTAACAGTGTGATTTACGAACTAGAAACATCCCGCAACTGCCGCTGGAGTGCGTTGCGATCGCGTACACCATGTTGGGCCCACCTACTGCGTGCACAAGTGGCATCGTTTCTGCGCGTTCAGCATCACCTTGATCTCAGCACGCTCAGTGTTGAAGTTTGGCAGCACGTTCCGTGTGCCGACGGCTTAACCCTCCTCAGCAGTTGGACATTCATGTACTCCAGTTTCGCAATTACAAGAAATACCATACTCTAGGTACCATCATGATGCGTAAAGAGAACTTGGTAACCATGACGCAGCCTGTCTACTCGTATGGGATCCAAAAACTTGACGAAAAAGACATAGCTGTGTAAGGGATCAACCGCCCCTTACGCGCTGAGAACAATATAACTATGTGATCAAAAGTATCCGGAGACTTGGCTGAAATTGACTTATAAATTCATGGCGCCCTCCATTGGTAATGCTGGAATTCAGTATGTTGTTGGACCACCCTTAGTCTTGATGACGGCTTCCACTCTCGCAGGCATACGTTCAAGCAGGTGCTGGAAGATTTCTTGGGGAAACGTTCTTCGCAGAGTGCTAAACTAAGGAGAGGCATCGATGTCGGTCGGTGAGGCCTGGCACGAAGTCGGAGGTCCAAAACGTCCCAAAGGTGTTCCAGAGGGTTCAGGTCAGGACTCTGTGCAGGCCAGTCCGTTTAAGGGATGTTATTGTTGTGTAACCTCTCCGCCCGTGCATTATGAACGGGTGCTCCATCGTGTTGAAAGATTGAATCGTCTTCCCCGATTTGCTCTTCAAGAATAGCCACCTCCATGAAAAACACGACCACACCATAACACCACCGTCTCCGAATTGTACTGTTGGCACTATACACGCTGGCAGATGACGTTCACCGGCATTCACCACACCCACACCCTGCCATCGGATCGCCACATTGTGTACCGTGATTCGTCACTCCACGCAACGTTCTTCCACTGTTCAGTCGTCCAATGTTTACGCTCCTTATTCCAAGCGAGGCATCGTTCGGCATTTACCGGAGTGATGTGTGGCTTATGAGCAGCTGCTTGACTATGAACTTCAAGTTTTCTCACATCCCGCCTAACTGTCATAGTATTTGCAGTGGATCCTGATGCAGTCTGGAATTCCTGCGTGATTGTCTGCATAGATGTCTGCCTATTACACATTACGACCATCTTCAATTGTGGGCGGTCTCTGCCTGTCAACAGACGAGGTCATCCTGTACGCTTTTGTGCTGTACTTGTCCCTCCACTTTTCCACTTCACTATCACATCGGGAACAGTAGACTTATGGATGTTCAGGCATGTGGAAATCTCGCGTACAGACGTATTACACAAGTGACACCCTATCGTCTGACCACATTCGAAGTCAGTGAGTTTGGCGAAGCGCCAAATTCTGTTCTCTCACGACATCTAATGCCTACTGAGGCCGCTGATATGGAGTACGTGGCAGTAGGTGGCAGCACAATGAACTTAATATGAAAAATGTATGTTTTAGGGAGTGTCCGGATAGTTTTGATCACACAGTGTATCTCTGCATCACGCAGGTCGCAGTAGGTACTATCGATAATCGAGCGCCCAGTGCACCAGAGAGTAATCAGTGTTGAGACTCCGAGCATGTAAGTTGTTGGCTGCTAAGCGAACGGGGCGGATTTCGGCAGGCCGTTGGCCTGACCTTCCGCAAACACGTAAATGGCGTTAATTGAGTGATTTGTTTGATTTGTTTAAGTGTTCATTTGCACTCCGTGCTTACGCGACAACCGCGCCGACACGCACGATTTGGATTGCAATGAAGGTTGCGCATTCTGTGCCACATGAAGAATTTTGCGTGTGACAACATTAATAGGCGATGTCTGATGAGGCAACCGTTATCACTTTGTCAGACGAAGAGTGTGACTGCCTCATTGGTGCTATTGAGACAAAATATATAGAACATTAACAACAAAGTATCTGCCGGTTATTGCTACCTGACATCCTAATTAACTTTGTTGTATTTGATACGAAACAACGCCCGTGAAAATATTAACCGATCATCCTTTACCAGTTGCACACCGTCAAACTGTTTTAAACTGCTAGACTATAATCCTCTAGTCAATAACGGTGGGTTTAATAGGGAGTGTTCCAGCTGTCAGAATCAAAATGTTGTTGTTGATGTGGTCTTTGGTCCTGAGACTGGTTTGATGCAGCTCTCCATGCTACTCTATCCTGTGCAAGCTTCTTCATCTCCCAGTACCTACTGCAGCCTACATCCTTCTGAATCTGCTTAGTGTATTCATCCCTTGGTATCCCTCCACGCTGCCCTCCAGTACTAAATTGGTGATCCCTTGATGCCTCAGAACATGTTCCCCCAACCGATCTCTTCTTCTAGTTAAGTTGTGCCACAAACTCCTCTTCTTCCCAATTCTATTCAATACCCCCTCATTAGTTATGTGATCTACCCATCTAATCTTCAGCATTCTTCTGTAGCACCACATTTCGAAAGCTTCTATTCTACTCTTGTCCAAACTATTTATCCTCCATACAAATAGTTTCAGAAACGACTTCCTGACACTTAAATCAATATTCGATGTCAACAAATTTCTCTTCTTCAGAAACGCTTTCCTTGCCATTGCCAATCTACATCTTATATACTCTCTACTTCGAACATCATCAGTTATTTTGCTCCCCAAATAGCAAAACTCCTTTACTACTTTCAGTGTTTCATTTCCTAATCTAATTCCCTCAGCATCACCCGTCTTAATTCGACTACATTCCATTATCCTCGTTTTGCTTTTGTTGATGTTCATCTTATACCCTCCTTTCAAGGCACTGTCCATTCCGTTCAACTGCTCTTCCAAGTCCTTTGCTGTCTGTGACAAAATTACAATGTCACCAGCGAACCTCAAAGTTTTTATTTCTTCTCCTTGGATTTCAATACCTACTCCGAACTTTTCTTTTGTTTCCTTTACTGCTTGCTCAATATACAGATTGAATAGCAACGGGGAGAGGCTACAACCCTGTCTCACTCCCTTCCCAACCACTGCTTCCCTTTCATGTCCCTCGACTCTTATAACTGCCATCTGCTTTCTCTACAAATTGTAAATAGCCTTTCGCTCCCTGTATTTTACCCCTGCCACCTTTAGAATTTGAAAGAGAGTATTCCAGTTAACATTGTCAAAAGCTTTCTCTATGTCTACAAATGCTAGAAACGTAGGTTTGCCTTTCCTTAATCTTTCTTCTAAGATAAGTCGTAAGGTCAGTATTGCCTCACGTGTTCCAGTATTTCTACGGAATCCAAACTGATCTTCCCCGAGGTCGGCTTCTACCAATTTTTCCATTCGTCTGTAAAGAATTCGCGTTAGTATTTTGCAACTGTGACTTATTAAACTGATAGTTCGGTAATTTTCACATCTGTCAGAACCTGCTTTCTTTGGGATTGGAATTATTATATTCTTCTTGAAGTCTGCGGAAGTGTCGCCTGTATCATACATCTTGCTCACCAGATGGTAGAGTTTTATCAGGACTGGCTGTCCCAAGGCTGTCAGTAGTTCTAATGGAATGTTGTCTACTCCCGGGACGTTGTTTCGACTTAGGTCTTTGAGTGCTCTGTCAGACTCTTCTCGCAGTATCATACCTCCCATTTCATCTTCATCTACATCCTCTTCCATTTCCATAGTATTGTCGTCAAGAACATCGCCCCTGTATAGACCCTCTATGTACTCCTTCCACCTTTCTGCTTGCCCTTCTTTGCTTGGAACTGGTTTTTCCATCTGAGCTCTTGGTATTCATGCAAGTGGTTCTCTTTTCTGCAAAGGTCTCTTTAATTTTCCTGTAGGCAGTATCTATGTTACCCCTCGTGAGATAAGCCTCTACATCCTTACATTTGTCCTCTAGCCACCCCTGCTGAGCCATTTTGCACTTCCTGTCGATCTCATTTTTGAGACGTTTGTATTCCTTTTTGCCTGCTTCATTTACTGCATTTTTATATTTTCTCCTTTCACCAATTAAATTCAATATTTCTTCTGTTACCCAAGGATTTCTATTAGCCCTCGTCTTTTTATCTACTTGATCCTCTGCTGCCTTCACTATTTCATCCCTCAAAGCTACCCATTCTTCTTCTACTGTCAAAATAGGCAGTGTGAATCTCATCAGACGTTACATGAATGGTGCCGAAGAGACAATCATGAATCTCCAAAGATCCGAACTGCACGGAATGCAAGGATTTGTCAAAACTAACACTTACTGTACCTTTTCTCCGAACACACTTGGAAACCACGATCGATATTATGCTACTATTAGACACACACAACAACTGATCCCACGGAGCAGACGACGATGTGACACACAAAGACACAAACAACACCGAGGAAAAGTTTTCCAGGCGCGCGCGATGCTGTGGTGAGGTGGAGAAGCAGGAACCTGCACCCTCTGCTCGCGATGCAGAACTACGGCTACACCACTACACCACATAGAAATTTGATTCCGCTTAAGAGGTCTCGAGGAACTATTGCTCTCTCAAGCTATGGCGGGTACAATCTCCATGAGTTAAGGAATTACTGCGTCTGTTAGTCAGAAGTGAATCAGAATCCATAAAAAAGTTCCAAAGAGTGGAAATAGGTAACATGTGTCTGAAAACTGTCGAATAGGAAGCCACTGATGGCTCAAAAAAAAAAAAAAAAAAAAAAAAAAGAGAAATCACCTTCTGCAATATTCTGAAATGGATGTCATGAATAACATAAATTATTTGTAAGCTGCAAAAAAAGCAATCTGGGTCACACAGTTCCACAAACTCGCAAATGACTAGAAACCAGTACAATTAGTTTACTAGCCTGGCCCTCAGTCGTGGTGTAAACTCCAGAAAGCGCAAGATTCAGGGGTGTGTTTCGAACACAAGAATTCTTTGGTATCATCAGTCGATATCCCCATTACCGGCGTCTCACAGTTGGCAACGGAAACGCTCGGTTCCGACAGACTCCGACAGCAGTCGCATGAGGACTCAGCGGAGAAGAAAAATTCTGAATATTGCTGTGAACTATCTCGAACCATCAGTGCCACCAGGGATTGCGTCACATCAGAGCGTGTACATTCGAAAACAGGCAGTATTGTCCCTTCTCTGAACTGATGATAGCGTGGCTGGCTGTCGCTTCAGCACACGAAACTTATTTCTTCTTACCGTTGAGAGAGCGCAATAAAATATATTTTCGTTCATTTTATTTACAAACCAGCAGGAAGACGAAGAGAACTGGTGTAATTTTAGTGTGATCTCCAACTCTCAGACGAAAAAGAAATGGTACAACTTTAGTGCAATTTCCGACTTGGATTCAAAGAGAAACGGCAATATTTACAGTATGCTGTAGCACATTAGCACTTGATCACCGGCCTCCACAGTAAGTATGCCGCAGCAGTGCTGACCACTTTCATAATACAACCAATATGGGTACAAGCATGCTTACATTAGTTCCTTTCACTGGTCAGAATTTAACTACGTACACAAAAATACAGAGTTAAATTGTTCTGCCTATAAGAAAACTTTTCAGTATATTGTTTCCACCTTGTAATGAGTTATCCTCTTCTAACATTACCTTTTTTTATAGAGATAACCGATACCGTCTATAATCTCGAATTTTGCATAGGTTAAAATTATCTTAGCTGTTTTATTAAAATAATTCATATGATTTTGTATACGATGTACTATATTTCAGGCTAAAATGAATAAAAAAATTAATGTCTTACAATCGATATGTACTAACACTTAAAATCACTCTTTTTTTAAAAATATTTGAACGTACAAAATTTGTGGCATACTTAAAATTCATATTATTACTTGCGCAATCAAAGGTTAATTATTAAATTTGTTTCTAAAGCTATTTACGAAATAATGATATAATTTGGTAGAGATTCTTCTCCCATCGAGAAAGTCTGTAAACTCTTTTGCTTTGTAAGCTCTTTGGAAATTATGAGTACTGCAGAATGTAAGTGGTTCTGGGCGTGCCTCTGATGGAAACGCACCTATTTTGCTAAACTTGTCAACAACAATATAATTAACGGTTTTTTGAAAGTGGAAATTCTTAAGTCAGTGTTATTTAAAATAATGAGATAAAATAAAAAGGTATTTATAAAACAGCCAACTCTTCAACGGTTATTTTATCAGCACGAACCTAAGAAATCGAAATATTCAGCTGCAAGAAAGTACTCCTAGACAAGACTGTGAGCCATCGAGAACAACAACGAGATAATCAAGATAAGTAAAAAGTTTTTCTTTTGTAATCTTACCCCTCACGTAATTTTCAAAAATCTGTGCAAAGACAGAGAAATAAATGGTGATGTGTGACAGCGAAAGATTACTACCTGTTAGCTAAATCATCATTTTGTATAAGAATCCTTCTTTCCACGCAGTGTTGTTCTTATGCGACATATTTTCTTACAGAGTTGTGTGTATCTTCTGTAATCGAGGGCTAATTCCATTGGGAAACGTAGGCACCATGACCGCATTGTTACCAAAATATTTTGAATAAATGGCAGCATCGGTCGTAAATATTGAAATCCTTCATGTTACATATAGATTTTGGTCAGTATGTGACCAACTTAAGAGCAAATTATTCGAACCCTGAATGAGACTTTCACTCTGTAGCTGAGTGTGCGCTGATATGAAACTTCCTGGTGGATTAAAACTGTGTGCCGGACCGAGACTCGAACTCTGGACCTTTTCCTTTCGCGGCCAAGTGCTCTACATTCTGAGCTACCTAAGCACGACTTACGCCCCGTCCTCACAGCTTTACTTCTGGCAGTACCTCGTCTCCTACTTTCCAAACTTCTCAGAAACTCCGTCCCGAGTTCGAGTCTCGGTCCGGCACACAGTTTCATTCTGCCAGGAAGTTTCATATTCGAAGCTTGTAGGCCCATATCACAACAACACAATATTTTCTACTCGGCGTAAAATGTACTGTGATGATTACTTCCTTATCATATCTTCGCTTTTACTGTGTGCGATAATTTTTAGATTTACAGAAGAGCCTATCTTGTAATCTTAGTAGTTAATGTTTGCAATTGCCGATCCAGCGTACAATCTTTTCTGACTTCCCTTTCGTAAATTTTTCGTCTCTTTATTTCCGTAAGCCCCAGTAAATTAACCACGCGGTGTCTGGAAGCAAATAGAGCAGTAGATCTGAGAGTCCACAAGAATAGTGTTACTGCAGACTGGAGAGCTAAATGCAGTGCTAATAGGCGACGTAACTTTCTGGAACTGTTCGACTAACTTTGCTGGGGCGGCGCCTTCGGGAGGGCGGTGTGGGTGGGTCGGGGGTGGGTGGATAGGGGAGGGGGGCGGTACCGGGTGAGAAACTTGCGGGCTGAGCCGCAGCTCTAGGGGCGAGCGTCGGGAGCGTCCCGTCCCCGAGAGGCCCAGAGGCTGCAGCGGCGCCGGCGCAGCCAGGAGCAGCGCGTCCTCGCCCGGCACCTGGCAGGCGGGAACCCGCGGCTGCGGTCGCCCTGCGGTCTCTCTGCTGTGTGACGGCTGCCTCATCCAGACGCCGCGTGGTGTCTGGTGAATATGAGACGTAACACCAACAACTCGGTCACCGGTACTCGAAACACTGATACAATACTGGCCATTATAATTGCTACACAACGAAGATGACGTGCTACAGACGCGAAATTTAACCGACAGGAAGAAGATGCTGTGATATGCAAATCATTAGTTTTTCAGAGCATTCACACAAGGTTGGCGCCGGTGGCGACACCTACAACGTGCTGACATGAGGAAAGCTTCCAACCGATTTCTCATACACAAACAGCAGTTGTCCGGCGTTGCCTGGTGAAGCGTTGTTGTGATGCCTCGTGTAAGGAGGAGAAATGCGTACCATCACGTTCCGACTTTGATAAAGGTCGGATTGTAGCCTATCGCGTTTGCGGTTTATCGTATCGCGACAATGGTGCTCGCGTTGGTCGAGATCCAATGACTGTTAGCAGAATATGGAATCGGTGGGTTCAGGAGGGTAATACGGAACGCCGTGCTGGATCCCAACGGCCTCGTATCACTAGCAGTCGAGATGACAGGCATCTTATCCGCATGGCTGAAACGGATCGTGCAGCCACGTCTCGATCCCTGAGTCAACAGATGGGGACGTTTGCAAGACAACAACCATCTCCACGAACAGTTCGTGGACGTTTGCAGCGGCATGGACTATCAGTTCGGAGAGAATGGCTGCGCTTACCGTTGACGCTGCATCACAGACAGGAGCGCCTGCCTTGGTGTACTCAACGACGAACCTGGGTGCACGAATGGCAAAACTTCATTTTTTCGGATGAATCCAGGTTCTGTTTACAGCATCATGATGGTCGTATCCGTGTTTGGCTACATCGCGATGAACGCACATTGGAAGCGTGTATTCGTCATCGCCATACTGGCGTATCACCCGGCGTGATGGTATGGGGTGCCATTGGTTACACGTCTCGGTCACCTCTTGTTCGCACTGAGGTCACTTTGAACAGTGGACGTTACATTTCAGATGTGTTACGACCCGTGGCTCTACCCTTCATTCGATCCCTGCGAAACCCTACGTTTCAGCAAGATAATGCACGACCGCATGTTGTAGGTCCTGCACGGGCCTTTCTGGATACAGAAAATGTTCGACTGTTGCCCTGGCCAGCACATTCTCCAGATCCATCACCATTTGAAGATGTCTGGTCAATGGCGGCCGAGCAACTGGCTCGTCACAATACTCCAGTGACTACTCTTGATGAACTGTGGTATCGTGTTGAAGCTGCATGGGCAGCTGTACCTGTACATGCCATCCAAGCTCTGTTTGACTCAATGCCCACGCGTATAAAGGCCGTTATTACTGCCAGAGTTGGTTGTTCTGGGTACTAATTTCTCAGGATCTATGCATCCAAATTGCGTGAAAATGTAATCACATGTCAGTTCTAGTATAATATATTTGTCCAATGAATATCCATTTATCATCTGCATTTCTTCTTGGTGTAGCAATTTTAATGGCCAGTAGTGTAGAATAACAGCAACGGATACATTACAGTGTTCACACAGGAACCACTTCCACTTATGTTTCAAATACCAAGACCTGCCAAAACTTCGCATGATCAAGTTCGTGAAGCATCCGAACTGAATTTTACACATAAAATTTGTCTTAATAAAAGTATGACCGGTTTCGACTGCTCAAGCAGTCATCCTTAAATTGAAATTTCGTTATAATTTGTAACATGACTTAGGGGTTTTGGAAGAACGGCAGATTTTGGTCGATCTTCAAAACTTCGTGGGTGACTGATGCACGACAGCGGCAATAACCTCACCCTCCCCCCTCCCCCATCCTTTCTTTTTAAAGTGTCGTTTAACAAGAGTTGAATACGAAGCAATTCCATCACACAGATGTAAAAGTTGTTAATTCAACTAAAGACCAAGGCATTACAATTGAGGGGCTTATTTCAATAGTGGTACAAGTCCATATTTGTTCATTCTGAGATACAGAATCGTAAAGTTAAAAGAGCGCTGAAAAATATGCAGTTGAGATTTATTCAGAAATAATCAAGTATATATACTTGAATAAATCTGGTATCTCAACTGCAGATTTTTCAGCAGTTGAGATTTCTTCAGAAATATTCAAGTATATATACTTGAATATTTCTGGTATCCCAACTGCAGATTTTTCAGCGCTCTTTTAACTTTAGGACTCTGTTTCTCAGAATGAACAAATATGGACCTGTACCACTATTGAAATAAGCCCCTCAATTACGAACAACTGAAATACGAACGATCACATAGACCGTGTTGTGGTCAACTCAGACCAAAGACTGCGTTTTATTAGCAGAACACTGAGAAGATGCAGCAGGTCTACTAAAGAGACAGTCTACACTACGCTTGTCTGTCCACTGCTGGAATAATGCGTAGAGTATAGGATTCTTACAGATTGAGTTTACGAAAGCCATCGAAAAAGTTCAAAGAAGGCAGCTCGTTTTGTGTTACACGAAACTGTTAGAGTGTCACGGTTATGATACGTGAATTGAGGTGGCAATCATTAAAACAAGGGCATTTATGATCGCGGCAAGATCTTTTCACGAAATTTCTATATGCAACGTTCTCCTCCGAATTCCAAAATATTTTATAAACACCCGCCTATAAAGTAAGAAATGATCACTGTAATAAAATAAGAGAAATTAGAGCTGGTACAGAAAGATCTCTCTTTTAGACAGCGGAACGGTAGAGAGATAGTGTGACAATGGTTCAAAAAAATGGTTCATATTGCTCTGAGCACTATGGGACTTAACATCTGTGGTCATCAGTCCCCTAGAACTTAGAACTACTTAAACCTAACTAACCTAAAGACAGCTCACACATACATGCCCGAGGCAGGATTCGAACCTGCGACCGTAGCAGTCTCTCGGTTGACAGTGGTTCGATGAACCCTCGGTCAGGCACTTAAGTGTGAACTGTACACTAGTCATGTGGATGTAGATGCAGAAACTTCCAGTATTTACAACATCCCTCAGTTAAACCCAGAATGTGAATAAAATACTGTTCCACTTTCCGAACTGCCATTGCTGTAGCAGTAGCAATTGATAAATTTTAATACAACAGTCTCACCTGTCATTAGTAGCATCTCTTGGTCCTTTTTAAGAAATGAAGAGGCTCATAGAGACTGTTATTAAAAAGCGCTGAGAAAATAATGTACATTTACGTAAAAGCTTTATCGCAATCCTACACGACACTAACATGGTTCGTGTGTTCCTACATAAGTTATGTTGTCGGTGAAAGAGATGTATGTCTTTTGAATTGGATGCATAGCTGTACAATGAAAGAAAAAACAAGCTGCGTAGCCGATGGTGAAGAGAAATTTTCATAGCATTCATATGCCCTTTGTGGCAGCGTAAAAATGAAGCCGGCTTTTGTGGCCGAGCGGTTCTAGGTGCTTCACTCCGTAACCGTGCTGCTGCTACGGTCGCAAGTTCGAATCCTGCCTCGGGCATGGGTGTGTGTGATGTCCTTAGGTTAGTTAGGTTTAAGTACTAAGTCTAGGGGACTGATGACCTCTGATGTTAAGTCCCAAACATCTACATCTATACTCCGCAAGCCATCTGACAGTGTGTGGCGGAGGGTATCTTGAGTACCTCTATCGGTTCTCCCTTCTATTACAGTCTCGTTCGTGGAAAGAAAGGTTTTCGGTATGCCTCCTTGTGGGCTCTAATCTCGCTGATTTTATCCTCATGGTCTCTTCGCGAGATATACGTAGGAGGGAGCAATATACTGCTTGACTCCTCGGTGAAGGTATGTTCTCGAAACTTCAACAAAAGCCCGTACCGAGCTACTGAGCGTCTCTCTTGCAGAGTCTTCCACTGGAGTCTATCTATCAGCTATGTAACGCTTTCGCGATTACTAAATGATCCTGTAACGATGCGCGCTGCTCTCCGCTGGATCTTCTCTGTCTCTTCTGTCAACCCTATCTGGTACGAATCCCACACCGGTGAACAGTATTCAAAAAATGGTTCAAATGGCTCTGAGCACTATGGGACTTAACATCTATGGTCATCAGTTCCCTAGAACTTAGAACTATTTAAACCTAACTAACCTAAGGACAGCACACAACACCCAACCATCACGAGGCAGAGAAAATCCCTGACCCCGCCGGGAATCGAACCCGGGAACCCGGGCGTGGGAAGCGAGAACGCTACCGCACGACCACGAGATGCGGGCAGGTGAACAGTATTCAAGCAGTGGGTGAACAAGTGTACTGTAACCTACTTCCTTTGTTTTCGGACTGCATTTCCTTAGGATTCTTCCATTGTATCTCAGTTTGGCATCTGCTTTACCGACGATTAATTTTATATGGTCATTCCATTTTAGATCACTCCTAATGCCTACTCCCAGATGATTTATGGAATTAACTGCTTCCAGTTGCTGACCTGCTATATTGTAGCTAAATGATAAAGGGTCTTTCTTTCTATGTATTCGCATCACATTACACATGTCTACGTTGAGATTCAATTGCTATTCCCGGCATCATGCATCAATTCGTTGCAGATCCGCCTGCAGTTCAACAAAATTTTCCATTGTTACAACCTCTCGATATACTACAGCATCATCCGCAAACAGCCTCACAGAAATTCCGATGTTATCCACAAGGTCATTTATATAAGTTGTGAACAGCAACGGTCCAACGACACTCCCCTTCGGCACACCTGAAATCACTCTTACTTCGGAAGAATTCTCTCCATTGAGAGTGACAAGCTGCGTTCTGTCATCTAGGAACTCTTCAATCCAATCACACAATTGGTCTGATAGTCAATATGCTCTTACTTTGTTCATTAAACGACTGTGGGCAACTGTATCAAACGCCTTGCGGAAGTCAAGAAACACGGCATCTACCTGGGAACCCGTGTCTATGGCCCTATGAGTCTCGTGGACGAATAGCGCGAGCTGGGTTTCACACGATCTTCTTTTTCGAAACCCATGCTGATTCCTACAGAGTAGATTTCTAGTCTCCAGAAAAGTCATTATACTCGAACATAATACGTGTGCCAAAATTCTACAGCTGATCGTCGTTAGAGATATAGGTCTATGGTTTTGCACATCTGTTCGACGTCCCTTCTTGAGAATGGGTATGACCTGTGCCCTTTTCCAATCCTTTGGAACGCTACGCTCTTCTAGAGACCTACGGTACACCGCTGCAAGACGGGAGCATGTTCCTTGGCGTATGCTGTGTAAAATCGAACTGGTATCCCATCAGGTCCAGCGGCCTTTCCTCTTTTGAGCGATTTTAATTGTTTTTCTATCGCTCTGTCATTATTTCGATATCTACCATTGTGTCATCTGTGCGACAATCTAGAGAAGGAACTACAGTGCAGTCTTCCTCTGTGGAACAGCTTTGGAAAAAGCATTTAGTATTTCGGCCTTTAGTCTGTCATCCGCTGTTTCAGTACCATTTTGGTCACAGATTGTCTGGACACTTTGTTTTGATCCACCTACCGCTTTGACATAAGACCAAAATTTCAAAGTTTTTAGACCCATATGAAGCATAAAATTGAACGTCACTGCAGAAAAAATGGTTGAGGCAGCTGGCTTGAAAACAACAGACACAGACTCTGTCACCAGCACGGAATGTTTTTATTTTATTTTATTTTATTTTATGCTACTGCCGTGCAGTACATACGCTAATTCAAAACGTATTGGTTTGATTATCGGGTCTAGGAAAATCCATAATCGTGGCCAGCTGAAGCATTAATGCTAACAAGACGTTGCCAATGTGCTGTTGTAGACCATGTACTTTTCTTCCGTATTGTTGTCCTCAACCACGGATGCTAATGACACACCGTCCTGAAGTTCAAGTTGCTGCAACGGCGTTTCGAGCGTGCCTGCCAGGCAACGGAGGGGGGAGATCCTATTTGTGTAATAGAACCTTGAAAGCGCTCATATTTCTTATTTATTATAAAAATTAAAAATATATAGAAAAACACCCAAATTAAATAATATTTATTTGGCAATATGATGACATCACTCTATTGCCTACCGAATTAAAATACAATCTTCGATCCTAATAAATGCTTTTACATTGTACGATATACGTTGTCGGTTATATAGCATTTATTTACAAATACATTAGAGCTGTGATTGTTGGAGTTGCCGCTCCAAGAATATTACGAATAAGAGCCGGCCGCGGTGGTCTAGCGGTTCTAGGCGCGCAGTCCGGAACCGCTCGACTGCTACGGTCGCAGGTTCGAATCCTGCCTCGGGCATGGATGTGTGTGAGATGTCCTTAGGTTAGTTAGGTTTAAGTAGTTCTAAGTTCTATGGGACTGATGACCACAGATGTTGTGGTGTCACCGCCAGACACCACACTTGCTAGGTGGTAGCCTTTAAATCGGCCGCGGTCCGGTAGTATACGTCGGACCCGCGTGTCGCCACTGTCAGTGATTGCAGACCGAGCGCCACCACACGGCAGGTCTAAAGAGACGTCCCAGCACTTGCCCCAGTTGTACATCAGACTTTGCTAGCGATGCTACACTGACAAATACGCTCTCATTTGCAGAGACGATAGTTAGCATAGCCTTCAGCTACGTCATTTGCTACGACCCTGCAAGGCGCCATTACCAGTTTATATTGAGATTATAATTTATGTATCCTCAAGAGCGATGTTCTACAATTGTGGATTAAAGTTAAGTATTTCAGCCGCTACGTTCTTTTCTTCATAGTATAACTCCTTTAACTGTTCCAGACCTCACGCCAGTCTGCGTGAGCTTAAACGCGTGCCTTTCGGCTACCTCCGAGTGGCTTGGCTGTCTTGCCAAGTCACTACAGATGTTAAGTCCCATAGTGCTCAGAACCATTTGAACCATTACGAATAAGACATTTCAGAGTAGAACATCGTTCTTGTAGTAAAACTTGAACACCTGGCATACCGCCGTTTCACAAGTGAATCATCTTTATGCACGAATACGTACACTGGTGTCCACAATGAAAGCAACAAACCTCTGTTTCCCCATCCTGTGTCTAATTCAAGATATAATCATACAAACTGTCAACCAGATGTCCACACGATCGTGTTCTGCACGGTAGAGGCATTCCGGTCAACGGGCAACCATGCCAAAGATGACGCCAGGGCATCTATGAAACGAGGTGTTGTATTGCCTGGTAGTCCCACATCCACAATCGCTGTTTACAGAGTCACAGACGATGCACTGTGGCACAGAGGAGACAACTACCAGGCTCTCTGAGGTGAAGGGCGAGAAAAAGCACACAAGGAGGACAGTCGAAAACTGATTTTTCCCGATGGTTTAACGTGAATCGTTCTGTTGTTTCTCGGATGTGGCGACGGTTTATAGAGACCGAAACTGTATCGCGAAGACCAGGGCAGGCCAGACCACGTGTGACCTCAGATGAGAGGACCGTTACTAGGCTGAAAAGTCACGGCGTTACCGCCACAGTAATGCACGGCAACTGGCACGTGAGTTCACAGCATCCACTGGACGTGTTGTATCAAGGCAAACGTGTGCAGAATGTTTCAAGAGAGTCGTCTTCATTATCAGAGATCTGCTGTATGCCTGCCTGTGACGCATCTTCACAGAAGGGAACTCTAGAGTGAAGTCATCAATATGCCACCTGGACGGTTGAACAGTGGGCCAATGTTCTTTTCGCAGATGATGGTTCAAATGGCTCTGTGCACTATGGGACGTAACTTCTGAGGTCATCAGTCTCCTAGAACTAGTTAAACCTAACTAACCTAAGGACATCACACACATCCATGCCCGAGGCAGGATTTGAACCTGCGACCGTAGCGGTCGTGCGGTTCCAGACTGAAGCGCCTAGAACCGCTCGGCCATTCCGGCCGACTTTGGCAGATGAGACCCAATTTAGTCTGGAGAGTGATTCTCGGTGGATTCACATCTGGAGGGAACGTGGAACACGATTTCGGGATCCTACCGTTGTGGAAAGAGACCGAGATTGAGGAGGATCCATAATGTTGTGTGCAAGTTTACCACTCGAACCCCTCTTCACGGAATTGTACTGGTGTATCGGCAAGATTTAACTGCTGTCAGGTATCGTGAGGAGATCTTGGGACCTTATCTGCACTGTTGCGAGGTGCTGCGGGCACAGACGTCGTATTTATGGACGATAATGCTCGACCTCATAGAGCATGGGGGCTGATGTTTTCTCGGAAACGGAAGATATTGCACGGTTGGCGTGGCCTTTTTACTCTCCCGATTTGAATCCCATAGAGCACGTCTGGGACGCACTGGGGAGACAGCTTTCATCACGTCAGCATCCACCAACCCCTATCCAAGACTGCGAGCAGCTCTGCAGGAAGAATGGGTGTTACTACCTCAATATGAGACTGATGACATCATTCACAGCATGCACCGTTGTTGCCAGAGGTTGTCGGAATGTGTGTACAAACCCGTAAGTTGGAAAAAACGAATATTTTTGTCTACCGTTATGCATGTTGCAAGTTGTTTGCGTTCTGTATTCATTACATTTTTTTACTTTACTGTCACCTGTTTATACTGATTTGTCGCAGAATAAACGGCACCCTGCAACATATCCTTTTGTTGCTTCAATTTTGGACAACAGCGTAGTTGTATTTCGACAAATAATGTGGCTCCGTAATAGCACGTTTTCTTCAGTATCTCTGGTTAGCAGCGTCAACAACAATGAGTTTCCGCGTAATTGTCAAAAAATATTGGAAAATATAGCCAATGTAGCATTAGTTCATCTCTCAATTGTGTTGCCGTGTGGCTGTGGTGTCAACACATCCCTGCTCAGCGTTACGACAGTCGGGTACGGCAGCATAATCGGTGGCAGAGTGACTGCCTGCCGGCAGCCGTTCGCACTCTTAAAGGCTTCAAAACATTTCAAGAAAAACTGTGAGTAAATTGACAGCGGTCAACAGAATAACATTGTATCTTTGATAGGAATGCAGTTAGATCCTCATGTGTCATGAAGTAATAGGTGCTATTGACAGAGGATGTCAGATTGATTCCATATTTTTAGGTTTCCAGAAGGCTTTCGACACCGTTTCTCACAAGCCTCTTCTAACCAAACTGCGTGCCTACGGAGTACCGCCTCAGTTATGCGACTGGATTCGTGATTTCCTGTCAGAAAGGGCACAGTTCGTAGTAATAGAGGAAAAGTCTTCCAGTAAAACAGAAATAATATCCGGCGTTCGCCAAGGAAATATTATAGGCCCTCTATTGTTCCTGATCTATATTAACGACATAGGAAAAAATCTGAGCAACCGTCTTAGATTGTTTGCAGATGATGCTGCCATTTACCGTCTTGTAAAGTCATCAGATGATCAAAACGAATTGCAAAATGATTTAGATAAGATATCCGTATAGTGCGAAAAGTGGCAATTGACCCTGAATAAAGAAAATTGTGAAGGCTGTAAATTCAGCTAAAAACTTATCGATTACAATTATAAATGACCTCAATTAGAACAATCACATAGATAATATTGTGGGTAGAGCAAACCAAAGACTGCGATTCATTGACAGAACACTTAGAAGGTGCAACAGGTCTACTAAAGAGACTGCTTACATCACGCTTGTCCGCCCTATTCTGGAGTATTGCTGTGCGGTGTGGGATCCGCATCAGGTGGGACTGACTGATGATATCGAAAAAGTACAAAGAAGGGTAGCTCGTTTTGTATTATCATGAAATAGGGAAGATAGTGTCACAGACATGATACGCGAATTGAAGTGGCAATCATTAAAACAAAGGCGTTTTTCGTTGCGACGGGATCTTCTCATGAAATTTCAATCATCAGTTTTCTCCCCCGATTGCGAAAACATTCTGTTGGCACCCACCTACACAGGGAGAAATGATCAGCACGATAAAATAAGAGAAATCAGGGCTCGCATGGGAAAAATTTAAATGCTCGTTTTTCCCGCGTTCCGTTCGAGAGTGGAACGCTAGAGAGACAGCTTGAAGGTGCTTCATTGAACCCTCTGCCAGGCACTTTATGTGAATACCAGAGTAATCACGTAGATGGAGATGCAGATGTCACCATTTGAAACTCATGAGTGCATTTTCGAAGAAGTTGGAATTGTAGAATATTATTCACTTGGATTTTCTTCAGAATTTTGTCTTCATCAGATTTAAAGATGCTTAAAATTGTGACAAACTCGTGGCTGCGGGTGGCAATACTAGGAAACTGACGCACCTTGGCGGATCTGGTAGTAGTGTTGCTGTACTACAAGTAACTTATGAAATCCGGAATACAACAGTTCATAATGTACGTTCTGAATGCCAAAATGAGGTGATAGCGCGGTACCTAGAACAGTACAGCACCGTTCTGAAGACTTAAAATGATAAATGGTCTGGCA
Source organism: Schistocerca nitens (assembly GCF_023898315.1). NCBI lineage: Eukaryota > Metazoa > Arthropoda > Insecta > Orthoptera > Acrididae > Schistocerca > Schistocerca nitens. The sequence continues at coordinate 107,114,021 of NC_064618.1, forward strand.
CTACCCGATATGAAATTAGCAGTGGTGGACAAAATGTTCGGATTGAATTTAAAAGACATTCTCCGTCCTACGCATTAAATGCGGGAAATAGAGCGTCTATAAGACGCAGTGGGCAACCGCAGACATGGTCCATTTTTCATTGTACTGACCACGTGTGTATTAATTGTACTGAAAGAGTGCAGGTGCAGCTCCTCACGGATAGAAACGATACTTTAGTGGATACGTGTGACATCCGCAGTAGTTATGCGCAATCCACAAACAGGATAGTGGCGTACACTTCATTACCACCAGCTACCACGACTGAGACATCTAAACCTCCGCAGTAAAAGAGGAAATTGAGAAACCAGTGGCAGAATGCGAACAAACAACACGACCCTCCAAGAGAGCTCATCTGTGGCTGAAAACCAAACAGAAATTCACTCCAAAGGCAAATAATATACATCTAACGAAGCAAAATAAAATCCGGAAGTTGAAAAGGAAAAGAGAAGAAATGAGGAAACTAAGACGTGTGACGAACCGGAACCACAGATGGAAGGTAGCTTTACCTCCGAAAATGATCAGTCCCAGGCGACAATGACAATCGAAAATACAGCAGACTAGCCTCCCAGAAAGAAGCAAAAACCGGCAGTCAAAAGCCCTGTGTCCTCTGAAGTTGAAGGTTCAAATGGTTCAAATGGCTCTGAGCACTATGGGACTTAACATATGAGGTCATCAGTCCCCTAGAACTACTTAAACCTAACTAACCTAAGGACATCACACACATCCATGCCCGAGGCAGGATTTGAACCTGCGACCGTAGCAGTCGCGCGGTTCCGGACTGAAGCGACTAGAGCCGCTTGGCCACCGCGGCCGGCGAAGTTGAAGGTAATATACCTGAACAGCCTGTTACAGTCATGCATCCACAGACAGCCTAATACAGAACAAGTCAAATTCTATCAGGCAAACAAAAAAATTAACATTCGCATCAGGTAAAAGGTATAACAAAATTTGAAGGCCGGCACGTTAAGAAATTTTTACAAGCAGCTGATCTTGACATTATTTGCTCATTCAGTTCCAGTGATGAGGCAAGTGTAAAACCAGTGGAATGGGCAGACGATATACACGATGAGGTGTCCGCATACATCAACAATAAATGTCGCACAATCATATTCTCTGGAACATTCTCATTCTTAACATAAGATATCCCACATTGTAATGTAATGTAATGTATGGAACTGGAGACCTAGAAACGACGGGGAGACTTCGTCCTCGCCGTAGCCCGCAGAGGTACACAACCCCACAACAAGGTACAGCAGTCCACCGCCGCCCCACACCGAATCCAGGGTCTCTGTGCAGTTCGGCCCCCAGTGTTAGGCGTCATTAAGGCATATTTGCTACAAGAATGAAGGCTGTCAACTGGCGCACGACACTACATAAAGCAAGAGAGGTAGTAAAAATCCACGAACATAGAAGTTTATCTACAACAGATAAAATCAACCTGTACAAGATGCAAATGCTCGTAAAAGCGTGATACTCAGCTCAGGTCCTCCGGATGCCAAAAAAAGTATAGGTAGTGCTATACATCAAGCGAAATAGTGGTTTATACAGAGGGGTTAAATCTTTAAGGTATCTCTGCAGACCTGCAGTCTCAGCTTAAATCACGGTGGAGTGGAACCAACAGACTTGCACGCAAAGCGCGCAGCACTACTCGTCAACAGAACTAAGTGTGTAATAGAAAACAGACAACACTCGTCAACTATTGTACTTGAGCCGTGTGTCGGCTCTCAACATATATCGATCTGTAAAGATTGTTCTGAGTCCTTCCATTCCATCGTTAATTGATTCTTTCATATTTATCGTAATGCTGCGTACGATTCTGTTGAGATTCCCCTCTGGCGGCGTGTCTGGTCTTATCGATCTTCGAGTCGTTGCTTCCTGTTAGCCTTGTGTAAGGGAATAAGATCGTTAGGGGGATGGCCGGTTGGTTGCCTAGCGGTGACGAGTCGGTCGGTCTGTTTTTAAAATCGGGAATTAGAGAATGTCGTACGATGAGACCGCGGCGTGGCGTGGCGTGGCGTGGCGGTGGAGAGTTGGCTGTTGTTCCGGGAAGCAGCGTGGTCTATCCTGGCGGTGCGAGAGGAGTGGGACGAGTTGACGGGACAAGGCTGTAAGCTCTGGCTGTGAACACCCGGGGGCCACGGCTGTGGTTCCGAGTCACTACTTGTTGTGAGCGGCAAAGGATGTCTTTAAATTTTGCGTCTGGAGGCGGGAATGATAGACTAGTAACTCGCCTAACCTGAGGAGTGGTATTTCGCAGCCGTGGGTGCAGAGAAGACGAGGGCCCAGGTGAGAGCGCGTGGCTGCGTGACTGTGCCCAGTTGGGTACGCTGGCGACGTGTACACGATTGGGTGTGAGGAACCATTGCATCGGAGTTCACCTCCTGTTTCTCTGATAAACTGCAAGTTAAGTTGGTTAGAGGTTTAGCTGTTAACCGGAGAATTTTGGTTTGTGCAAACAGCGTCTTTTCTGCCTTGTGGCCTCCTGCGTTCGGGTTTCTTGTCCCTGTCACCGGTGTATTTATAGACAATAATCTTTTCCGCTTCTTATTAGTACTGCCCGGTAGGAAGTGTATTTTTGGGAAGTGATTATTGTTTTAGATTACATTTTTCTGCCTTGTGGCCTCCTGCTTTCGGATTTCCTGTCCCTGTCGCAGGTGTAATTATTGACAGTGATCTTTTGGCTTCTTATTACTACTGCCTGTGAGGTGTATTTTTGGGCAGGGGTTATTGTTCCTGATTTGATTCCTCCTCCCCTGGCCTCGCGTGAGGTCGATGTGATTGCTGAATGTGAGGTGTTGTGGGTCTGTTAGTCCGCTTCTAGCCTAAGCATCCTTCGGGAGACAATTGTGGTCGCCCTTACACCCGGTCGGTTAATTATTTCTATCCCAGGACAGTTTGGTGGCAAGACATGGTATTAAAGTTGTTAGTTATTGTAAAATGTTAAATGGTTGTATTTTACTCTGATTGTTTTGGCCACTGTTTAAAATGGTTAAGTTTGCCTTTCATTGGTGGGTTTTTAAAATTACGTGACTTTAAAATTGTTAGTTATTGTAAAAGGTGAATGACTGTATCTTTACTTTGATTGTTTTAATCTACTTGGCATCCTTTGCTAGTTCTGCCTCCCTGTTAGCGAGCCCTTGTAATTTAATATCTTGTTGTGTCAAAGTTTAAAAGAAGTTGGCTCCCTACATGTTCGGTAGCGAAATTGTATGCAAATTGGTGTTTTGTTTGTTTAATTACTTGGAAAGTTTTAATTTTGTCATTAAATGCTTTATCAAAGTCTGTTTTAAGTAAAATGGCTTGACTATTAACGGTAAAGTAAAGTTTTTAATTTCATTACTTGGAAAATTTATATTTGTTATCAAATGTTCTATCTGATGTGTCGGCAGAAGTGCCAACACCGTTTTGTTTGAGGAAGCCGAAATGCACGCTAGAAGCTCACGCAGGATGGCGTGAGGTCTGAAACAGGATACTTAATGAATGCTATAAAGAAAAGTACGTACCTGCTGGAATACTTAACTTTAATCCACAATTGGTGAACATTGGTCTTGTTACTGTACATGCTTCATTAGATACATAGCAAAGGATAAATGTCGCCTTGCTAGGTCGTAGAAATTGACTAAGCTGAAGGCTATGCTAGCTATCGTCTCGGCTAATGAGAGCGTAATTCTCAGTGAACCTTTCCTAGCAACGTCGGCTGTACAACTGGGGCGAGTGCTAGTAAGTCTCTAGAGACCTGCCGTGTGGTGGCGCTCGGTCTGCGATCACTGACAATGGCGACACGCGGGTCCGACATGTACTAATGGACCGCGGCTGATTTAAAGCTTCCACCTAGCAAGTGTGGTGTCTGGCGGTGACACCACACTATCAAAGTCGGTTTTAAGTAAAATGGCTTGGCCGTTAACTGTAAAGTAAATTGTTTTGAAAAGGCACTCATTCCTACTAGCTTTTTTGGATCTGTTCCTGGTCAAGTTATAAACAAATGACTTTTAATGGTTGAAGTAATCAATAAAGAAATTGTAAATTGCAACTCGACGCTAACCAACTAATTTTGGCCCCGTTTCCCAACTGTGGGTTTTCCTTGGATCCCAAAGTTTTGCCCGAAATTATTATTTCAATAAAAGCTACGTATCAACAGACGTCTTAAAATAGGGGAAAGTTCGTAACACGGCCGTAACTCTCAAAGAAATACCAGTTCCTCATAACGGGGAGCTGCGACTACCGAAGCACAATTGGAAAATCGCGTGGGAAAACTTAGCGATGAAAATGATACCAGGAGGCGCCAGATATACTTGGTACAAAGTTATGAGCCTGAAAATAGCGACCAACTCCAAATTTAGTCCATATAGGTAAAATCGTCAGCCGCATGTGAAAATTTTTATTCGGAGGACACAATCGAACATCGCTGGAAGTGCCCGAAATTTTTAAAGATATGGCACACAGCACGGGACACGACTCGACTGATCAGTATCAGGACATACGCCATACCCAGGTTTGCAACGCAGTGATAACCGAAAAGAAACCGTTTCCCAAAGCTAAGAGACACGCAACAATGTGGATCATGGCACACGCAATGCATGTAATTTTTTGACTTAAATTAACGAAGAACTTGCTGTATCTGGCAAACTTATGGGATTAATACGAAAAAGTAACTCTTCATCCTAAGTACAAGCTTGTTGTTGTTGTTGTTGTTGTGGTCTTCAGTCCTGAGACTGGTTTGATGCAGCTCTCCATGCTACTCTATCCTGTGCAAGCTTCTTCATCTCCCAGTACCTACTGCAACCTACATCCTTCTGAATGTGCTCAGTGTATTCATCTCTTGGTCTCCCTCTACGATTTTTACCCTACACGCTGCCCTCCAATGCTAAATTTGTGATCCCTTGATGCCTCAAAACATGTCCTACCAACCGATCCCTTCTTCTGTTCAAGTTGTGCCACAGACGTCTATTCTCCCCAATCCTATTCAATACCTCCTCATTAGTTACGTGATCTACCCACCTCATCTTCAGCATTCTTCTGTAGCACCACATTTCGAAAGCTTTTATTCTCTTCTTGTCCAAACTATTTATCGTCCATGTTTCACTTCCGTACATGGCTACACTCCATACAAATACTTTCAGAAAAGATTTCCTGACACTTAAATCTATACTCGATGTTAACAAATTCCTCTCTCTAGAAACGCTTTCCTTCCCATTGCCAGTCTACGTTTTATATCCTCTCTACTTCGACCATCAGTTATTTTGCTCCCCAAATGGCATAACTCCTTTACTACATTAAGTGTCTCATTTCCTAATCTAATTCCGGTAGCATCAACCAATTTAATTCGACTAAATTCCATTATCCTCGTTTTGCTTTTTTTATGTTCATCTTAAATCCTCCTTTCAAGACACTGTCCATTCCGTTCAGCTGCTCTTCAAAGTCCTTTGCTGTCTCTGACAGAATTACAATGTCATCGGCGAACCTCAAAGTTTTTACTTCTTCTCCATGAATTTTAATACCTACTCCGAATTTTTCTTTTGTTTCCTTTACTCCTTGCTCATTATACAGATTGAATAACATCGGGGAGAGGCTACAACCCTGTCTCACTCCTTTCACAACCACTGCTTCCCTTTCATGCCCCTTTCATACAAGCTTACGTACATGAAACCTAGCGAAAAAAGGAAATGTAATGTGAATTCTAAAAAAACTGTCCTCTACGAAATAACTCAGGGAACAAAATCTGGCAGATTTCTGTAGAAAGACTGAGATGTGAAAATGTTGTAATGCATATAATTATTTTTCAGATGAGTTTGTTTTTTGTTATTGTGTGAAACCGTTAAACGTGAAATAAAAAGATTGGAGAGGAGGGCACTGGGATTCAATTCCAGGTGGATTCAAAATTAGAAAGAATGATGCATGCTCTATGAACATTTACATGAAGTATAAAATAAAAGAAGACGGCAGAAAATTTACGTTTTAGTATTTTAATCATAAGAGCTTGATTAACAATCGTTTATAAAAGATCAATAATTAAGATTTGTTTTTGCAATGAAAACTGAATTTTTTGTATACAGTGTGTAGTGAGAAATCGCAAAACGTGCGTCTTTCATGAAAGTGATAATCAGATGTGTTAATTAACATATATTTGATAAATTTTGTGTTTAAATGACGTAGGTATTCGAACTGAACGGAAAAACGAAAGAAATCATCAGCGAATCTTGACACTGCACATTTCTTCTTTTATGTAGCAGCCATTTCGTTTATTTTCAAGAACTGGTACATCCGCACCGATCACGTCGAGAAGTACCAAGTATATCCACCTCGCACTTCGAAAAGTTGGTGTATTGTTTTGTTTCTCATTTGGCAAACACAAATGAACGGACCACTAGAGAGGTACAAGCGCACTTCGGCTTATTGACGCAACAGAGAGCATGTGACAATGACGTCGCTCGTCAGCAATTGCCTGGAAAGCATAGGCAGCAGCGTACAAACTCATGTCTCTGTTAACATCTTTGCATCTCCAGGGCGTTTTCCGTTGCAATACTAGGAATTAGCTACAATCGCCTGCATGGTTGGCTATGGACGGCGACTAACGTCGGTGACAGAAGACAAATCTTAAACACGGAAGCCATTTACGCACGATCAAGCGACCTCCGTTATCTTGCTTATGACCGAGGTTGGTGCAATGGGATAGCAGTGCAACATAAAGGGTTCATGTCACCACTTTATTACGCGGTCATTTACACATTTTGCCGCCGGCCGGAGTGGCCGAGCGGTTCTAGGCGCTACAGTCTGGAACCGCGCGACCGCTACGGTCGCAGGTTCGAATCCTGCCTCGGGCATGTATGTGTGTGCTGTCCTTAGTTTGGTTAGGTTTAAGTAGTTCTGAGTTCTAGGAGACTGATGACCTCAGAAGTTAAGTCCCATAGTGCTCGGAGCCATTTGTTTTGAACACATTTTACCATCCAGTTGTGTTACAGCTGTACATAGCGCTTACGTCGTACGTGAATCATCCGGTACCTAAAATGTTGCCAGATGAACAACAATATACACAACATCTTCCGTATCTACAACATGCTCCGTAGGGCCACTAACCGCCGCCAGACGTTTCGCTGGATCCACTACGGGCAATCTGGTAGATGCAGGGAAGTATCAGGGCGGCGGGCGCAGTGAAGGATACAGAAATAAGCTCGGAGAAAAATTGCCGCCGTCGCTGGCAGTTCTGAATTGCTAAGAACGTTAAATCCGCCGCTGCGCGCGAAGGTCAGAGCAGCCAGTGTCGCGCGGGGCGAAAACAGCTCCGCCATATTTCTGCGAGGGCAGCGTGGCGCGTTCCTGATAAATAATACGTTAAGAACGGCTCGAGCGGTCGGGTGGATGGGAGGGAAGGAGAGAGGGAGTATCGCTGTAGCCCCTCCTCTCCTGCCCTTCTCTCCTCTCCCCGCTAGACGAGGCCGGCGTTTGGCGCTCGTGGCCGGCGCTAGCTCAGGGCTAACCGGTGAGCTAGCTAGCTAGTAGCTAGCCATTAAGAATGCGGCGCGCAGGTCCCTGCAAACGCCGAGGTGCCCGGAGCGGGCGACTTAGGAAATTATTGCCGTTACGTTCACGTGCCGGCTCGCATGAGAATGAGCGCAAGAAAAGCGGGCTGCCGCCGCCGCCTCCGGCTCACGTTTAAACAATCCTCGCCGGGTGCCGCCTCTCCGCCGCCGTATAAAGTGAAAGAATCCCGCCGTGCCCGCCCCGAGATCACGTTAGGCACAGGGAAATGCGGGACCTCCGAAGACGTAGAAACAATGGAGACGTGTGCAGGTCTTCATACGTAGTCGGGTGGCAGCCGATTTGTGCCGCACCCGTTGCGGAATAGGATCCTGTCAACGTCGCCACAAATGAAGTAATTTTTCTCGATTCTAGATTCGACAAGACTAGAAGCTGAACCAATGAATTAAGACATTTGCCACAACTGGGACTTCAACACCTGTGTCTGAGGTACATGCAGGATTTCCCCGTGACTGTCAAAGTTGGGGTGCTCTTCCAGTGTCGGAGAACCGCTGCAATACTGACGATTTAAGAGGGGGAAAAGGGGCTGAAGATTTGAAGCTTGTGTTGGGAGGACATGGGACTAGGTTCCACCATGCTGCAATATTAACCACCATGCTATGTTGATGTAGTGGGTGGCATCTCTGTCTAGTAATCAGAAGAACCTCCATCAAGCCCCGACTGTGGTACCAATTTTAATTCATTGCTTCACCTTCTATTCTCATCTGAGATAAAACTGACAGTCATATATGCACTATGGGACTTAACTTCTGAGGCCATCAGTCCCCTAGAACTGAGAACTACTTAAACCTAACTAACCTAAGGACATCACACACATCCATGCCCGAGGCAAGATTCTAACCCGCGACCGTAGCGGTCGCGCGGCTCCAGACTGTAGCGCCTAGAACCGCTCGGCTACTCCGGCCGGCAAAATGTAATTCCATCAGGTCAACTCTTCTAGATATTTGGATTTGGGAGAACGACGGTGAAATAATTTTCTGATTTCTTACCTGGCTTCATATTCCTCTTCCTTGTTTCCTTTTCTATAACTTTACATTTCTATGCCTCTGCTAGGAATCTCTTCAGGATTCTTCTCATATCACCGAGTGGAAGTCCACTGACAAAATTCACTTTTAATTTCTTCTTAATTCTGTATTTCATACTTTAAAGTTTTTTCTATTATTTCAGATTCCTTGACGTTGTCATTGTGTAAGTAGGCTGTTTAGTTTTTTTTATTGGTAACGCCACGTAGCGCTCTGTATGAAAATCACTGACTGTGCTGTGTGCAGTCCGTGGCTGGTTTGCATTGTTGTTGGCTATTGCAGTGTTGGGCAGCTGGATGTTAACAGCGTGTAGCGTTGCGCAGTTGGAGGTGAGCCGCCAGCAGTGAAGGATGTGGGGAGAGAAATGGCGGAATTTTGAGAGCGGATGATCTGGACGTGTGTCCGTCAGAAACAGAACATTTGTAAGAATGGATGTCATGAACTGATATATATATTATCACTTTTGAACACTATTAAGGTAAATACTTTGTTTGTTCTCTATCATAATCTTTCATTTGCTAACTATGCCTATCAGTAGTTAGTGCCTTCAGTAGTTAGAATCTTTTATTTATCTGGCAGTAGTGGCGCTCGCTGTATTGCAGTAGTTTGAGTAACGAAGATTTTTGTGAGGTAAGTGAGTCATGAAAGGTATAGGTTATTGTTAGTCAGGGCCATTCTTTTGAAGGGATTTTTGAAAGTCAGATTGCGTTGCGCTAAAAATATTGTGTGTCAGTTTAGTGTTGATCAGAATAAGTAAAGAGAGTAATGTCTGAGTACGTTCAGTTTTGCTTAGCTGTTTGAAAATCAAATAATGTAAGAGGTTTATCAGCACAGTAATTCAATAATTTTTCTAAGGGGACGTTTGAATTGTAGTTCTTTCCTTCTTTCTGTAATCCACGCTACTACCAATTTTGTTGCCCGGAAATACAGCAATACTTGTTTCGATAGCCTGCCCTCATTCTCTCGGTAGACATACCCAAAGGAGATTGTTCTTATTGTCATATTTTCTCTGTTTTCGTAGATCTCCTCATTGGTTCTCATTTTACAAACGTCTGTAATTTGTACTGCTCCCATTATTTTTCTAAACTCCGTCTTTCAAGTATCTCTATTCTGTCTTTGTTCGTCGTTTAGCATTGATACACATATAACCATTCAATCCTTATCACTGTGTTATAGTGGTTTAGTTTTGTTTTTCTAGATATTTTTTGTGAAATGATGTGTTCTATCCATTTAATTGTCTATCGTATCTATTGCCAAATTTTCTAGTCCATCCTTTTGTACGGTTTCTGTAAGATATTTAAATTTACTGATTCGCTCATGTTTGTATTTCTATGTAGTTTGGTGCATGTCATGAATTTTGTTTTTCACTTGAAATTGTGACACCTGTTTTATTCGCTCTTTTTCCAAATCTTTTATTTGATTAATAGCTTGCACGAGATTTTCTGAAAGTATTGCAACATCCTGTGCAAAAGCCAGGCAGTTTACTTTAATTCCATCTGATTTTCTTCCAAGAATTGTTGCTTAACCCTCATTTCTTTTTACCTCCAACTTCAAAATCCTTACAATATTTTCTTAGGGCTGGCTGGCAGAGTTGAAATTGTAACTCTTCAGCTAACGGACTATGAACAATTTCCAAATTAATTTAAGTGGTAAAACAAGGAGTTATGTCTGCTGTCTAGATTATGGTTCTGTGACGTGCAACATCTTCATTATAATAATGGTACAGTTGGAGCTCTTGGTCAATATGGGTAGGGATTTGGATGTGAGTACTATCGGAGAGTATGTTATAAGGTAAAGGACGTGAAATGTTGATGTGGGAATCAGCTCATGCTCTGGGATGTGAGGCAATTGAAATGACACTTTTAAAGGACGCAGAGCTGGAGTTAAGTTGGGACAGTACCACAGCTAATGGTGTCAAGGGTAACGGATTTATATACAAATCGATGATAGTTTCAAGTGTTTATTTCCATCTTTTCCCTGTCACTTTTTTCGAAAATCGGTAAAGCTGTTTACTAAGGTTTTTCCGAAGAAGTGAAGTTATTGGGTAATTATCTTCAATTCGCGGTCCAATCTCAATGAATAATTACTGACATAAGGTCCTGAAAGAGAGAGGGAATCTTATCAAAACATACTGTTGTCGTTCCTTCGAGATGGCTTTGAGATAATTGTTTGTTCATCGCACACCGTGGCCTGGGAGTTACTTCCTCGAGCACCCCTACTAAATACAATAGTCGCCAATAACTGAAAACTGGTGACAATATTGAACGAAAATACGCAATCGATCGACATGGGCCACTAGTTTCTCTTGTGAGTGGTACCACCGTGTCTTAGGAAGAGAGACATAATTGTCTTATAATTGACCAGCTATTAAAAGCACGATGGCAACGACCATGTTACTGTAACCTTGCATAAAAAAGCGGTCCTGCTTCTACAGGCGCACACAAGGATTGCTGACAATATCCATGTTAAAATCTATACATGCTTTATGAACTGATGTACGATATTGCTTCCAAGCGAAAGTGTCTTCTATACAGAAACCGCGACAATGAATATAGATGGTGATCATGACCAAAAGTGCGGATGCATGTGTAAGCTCGTAATAAAATCACCTTTCTCGCCGAATCTAGAAAGTTATTTAGCGAAGAAAGGTATTATTAAACTGATATTTCCAATTCCTCCATGCTTCTGCTAGATATCACCCACGCTAACAAAGAGTATTTGTAACGCAATCTACGAGGGGCGTTGAGAAAGTAAGCTCCGATCGGTCGCGAAATGGACACGACTATGAAAATCCGATAAAGCTTTGCACAGATGTGTTGGGTAGTGTCTCTAGTATAACCCCAGTTAGCATCACGTCGCTCTTCTCATTTCTGAGCTCGCAGTGAGTGCGTAAAGATGTCTAGAAAATAGTGTCTGCCGCCAAGTACGAGGGCCTGGTGAGAAATTTCGCCTGAAGCTATGCAGCTAACATTACATAACTGTCGTGCTGTTTCTTCTTCAAGACAATTCTCAGCCGCATTCTGCAGGGGCAATGAAGATGCTCCTGCATCGTTTTCAAATGGAAATGTGAGATTACCCACAATACAGTCCGCAATTGTCTCCCCCTGAGTTTCATCTCTGGTCACATGAACCGCTGTCTTTGAAGACAACATTTTGACACAGACAACGAGGTGTAGGCCAGCGTGGAGAATTGGCAGAAAGCACTGGCGGCTGCCTTCTATGATGAGGCTATTGAAAAGTTGGTACAACGCTATGACAAAAGTCTAAGTCAGAACGGCGACTACGTAGAGAAGTAGCTGAAAGGTGTAGCTAATTGTTACAAGTAAAACATTTCTGATGTTCACTGTGGTTTCAATTTGGCAATCCATCGGAGCTTACTTTCTGAACAGGCCTCGTATCTTGATAACAAGTAGGCAGTGCAACAAAGGTTCAGTGATATATCCACGGGATTATAGGCAAGAGGGCATGATGTTTAACAATGATCACATACAGTAGATGAAGTGCTATGTGAGGGTTCACTTAAAAGTGCAACACTGGATTGAAGTTGTAAGAAGTCTACATCATATGACCAATACAACCGCTTTTCAAACATGTAGTATTACGCTTTCTGGAAGAAATTTTGTCTGTGATTTGAAATCAGGTTTTTCCATTCAACGACATACTTGCATTGTATCCTATGGAGGTACCTTTCAATGATTACAGCCACTGGTGAATCATATTCATAGCACTCTCATATCTCGAAACGAATCACGTTTCTAGAACCTATGTGCTTCGGACTCCACGCAGCAAAACCCCAACATGGTGTAAGACAGTCTCTTTGCATCTTGTAACTTCACCGTCCTCCCTGCAGCTTTGTCAATGAGATGGTTCCTATGTAGGTCGGAAGTCCGAGAGCGCCATATCTGCCACCTTCTGCATCCCTTGGAGAAACAGCGTCAGCTGAATTCATGCGACAGGACCGTGTTTTGGCCACTCGGTGGAAATGGGAAGATGTTTTCGTATCTCTGCCGACCATGTATTGTTTAAGGCCAGTACCAAACGAACAAACCTTTCTCTTGCGAGATGAGATAGAAGGAAAGACAGTATGAGCACTTACAGTTATGTTTCTTATCATGCAAATTAGGAAGACTTCACATCATACGGGAAATGGAAGAAGGACAGGGATTTTGCTACTGAATTGCAGTGAATTTCCAAACTTGACACAGGTACAGCAGTCTGAAGGAGATCTGCGACTGTTACGGTGCGTGCATGTCTGTCACCTAAATATTCCCTCCCTCCTCATTATTTTATACCAACCAACCGAGAAAAACGACGAAGTATAATAACTCCACCAACCTTACCTGGTAAAGGGTTCGATAAGGTGTTACTGTGTCCATCTCTTCTGATACATGGAAAACATCTAGCATAAGTGGCGATCCTATTACAGGTAGTGGTCCATTGTACCTGGTCGCCAGCGATTGAAGTCACTTGCATAGACGAGTGTATAGTTTCGTCACCCGTACTATCCCACAGACTATCAATCACAAGAGAGGGTGCCTGTACTGTGCTTTCATATGCAATTTTCTACAGTGTTTTTCTTCTGGAACACATCCAAGCATTGTATGGCTACAGCTTTGTTCACTGTCATACTTTTTTTTGTGCCAGCTACGAAACTAACATTACGATGTTTCAAGATATTGGCTCTCACAGAAAGCTAGACATCACCACGTGTAAACTATACTGCTCCCACAACACAGAGGATGGTTGAAATAAAGAGGTGTTGACAAAAATGTGGACATCGCAATATACAGGGTGGTCCATTGATAGTGACGTGGCCAAATACACTCCTGGCAATTGAAATAAGAACACCGTGAATTCATTGTCCCAGGAAGGGGAAACTTTATTGACACATTCCTGGGGTCAGATACATCACATGATCACACTGACAGAACCACAGGCACATAACACAGGCAACAGAGCATGCACAATGTCGGCACTAGTACAGTGTATATCCACCTTTCGCAGCAATGCAGGCTGCTATTCTCCCATGGAGACGATCGTAGAGATGCTGGATGTAGTCCTGTGGAACGGCTTGCCATGCCATTTCCACCTGGCGCCTCAGTTGGACCAGCGTTCGTGCTTGACGTGCAGACCGCGTGAGACGACGCTTCATCCAGTCCCAAACATGCTCAATGGGGGACAGATCCGGAGATCTTGCTGGCCAGGGTAGTTGACTTACACCTTCTAGAGCACGTTGGGTGGCACGGGATACATGCGGACGTGCATTGTCCTGTTGGAACAGCAAGTTCCCTTGCCGGTCTAGGAATGGTAGAACGATGGGTTCGATGACGGTTTGGATGTACCGTGCACTATTCAGTGTCCCCTCGACGATCACCAGTGGTGTACGGCCAGTGTAGGAGATCGCTCCCCACACCATGATGCCGGGTGTTGGCCCTGTGTGCCTCGGTCGTATGCAGTCCTGATTGTGGCGCTCACCTGCACGGCGCCAAACACGCATACGACCATCATTGGCACCAAGGCAGAAGCGACTCTCATCGCTGAAGACGACGCGTCTCCATTCGTCCCTCCATTCACGCCTGTCGCGACACCACTGGAGGCGGGCTGCACGATGTTGGGGCGTGAGCGGAAGACGGCCTAACGGTGTGCGGGACCGTAGCCCAGCTTCATGGAGACGGTTGCGAATGGTCCTCGCCGATACCCCAGGAGCAACAGTGTCCCTAATTTGCTGGGAAGTGGCGGTGCGGTCCCCTACGGCACTGCGTAGGATCCTACGGTCTTGGCGTGCATCCGTGCGTCGCTGCGGTCCGGTCCCAGGTCGACGGGCACGTGCACCTTCCGCCGACCACTGGCGACAACATCGATGTACTGTGGAGACCTCACGCCCCACGTGTTGAGCAATTCGGCGGTACGTCCACCCGGCCTCCCGCATGCCCACTATACGCCCTCGCTCAAAGTCCGTCAACTGCACATACGGTTCACGTCCACGCTGTCGCGGCATGCTACCAGTGTTAAAGACTGCGATGGAGCTCCGTATGCCACGGCAAACTGGCTGACACTGACGGCGGCGGTGCACAAATGCAGCGCAGCTAGCGCCATTCGACGGCCAACACCGCGGTTCCTGGTGTGTCCGCTGTGCCGTGCGTGTGATCATTGCTTGTACAGCCCTCTCGCAGTGTCCGGAGCAAGTATGGTGGGTCTGACACACCGGTGTCAATGTGTTCTTTTTTCCATTTCCAGGAGTGTATCTCACGAAATAAGCGTCAAACGAAAAAGGGGGAAACCAGATGGCGCTATGGTTGGCCCGCTAGGTAGCACTGCCATAGGTCAAACGGATATCAACTGCGTTTTTTTGAAATAGGAACCCCCATTTTTATTACGTATTCGTGTAGTATGTAAAGAAAAATGAATGTTTTAGTTGGACCACTTTTTTCGCTTTGTGATAGATGGCGCTGTAATAGCCACAAACGTATAAGTACATGGTATCACGCAACATTCCGCCAGTGCGGACGATATTTGCTTCGTGACACATTACCCGTGTTAAAATGGACCATTTACCACTTGCGGAAAAGGTAGATATCGTGTTGATGTATGGCTATTGTGATCAAAATGCCCAATGGGCGTGTGCTATGTATACTGCTCGGTATCCTGGACGACATTATCCAAGTGTCCAGACCTGCAACAAATGATGCCCAAGTAGGTGTTTTAGCTGCTGTCGTGGCTAATCCGCACATCAGTAGCTGACAAATTGCTCGAGGATCGGGAATCTCAATAACGTCGGTGTTGAGAATGCTACATCAACGTCGATTGCACCCTTACCATATTTCTATGCACCAGGAATTGCATGGCTACGACTGGGCACAAGAGAAATTACGGGACGATGACAGATTTTTTGCACGCGTTCTATTTAGCGACGAAGCGTCATTCATCAACAGCGCTAACGTAAACCGGCATAATATGCACTATTGGGCAACGGAAAATCCACGATGGCTGCGACAAGTGGAACATCAGCGACCTTGGCGGGTTAATGTATGGTGCGGCATTATGAGAGGAAGGATAATTGGCCCCCATTTTATCGATGACATTCTAAATGGTGCAATGTATGCTGATTTCCTACGTAATGTTCTACCGATGTTACTACAAGATGTTTCACTACATGACAGAATGGCGATGTACTTCCAACATGATGGATGTCCGGCACATAGCTCATGTGCGGTTGAAGCGGTATTGAATAGCACATTTCATGACAGGTGGATTGGTCGTCGAAGCACTATACCATCTTCCGCACATTCACCGGATCTGACGTCCCCGGATTTATTTCTGTGGGGAAAGTTGAAGGATATTTGCTATCGTGACCCACCTACAATGCCTGAAAACATGCGTGTGCCAACATTACAGAAGGCGAACTACTCGCTGTTGAGAGGAATGTCGTTACACCTATTGCCAAATGCACTGAGGTTGACGGACATCATTTTGAGCATTTATTGCATTAATGTGGTTTTTACAGGTAATCACGCTGGAACAGCATGCGTTGTCAGAAATGATAAGTTCACAGAGGTACATGTATCACATTGGAACAACCGAAATAAAATGTTGAAACGCACCTGCGTTCTGTATTTTAATTTAAAAAACCTACCTGTTACCAAGTGTTCGTTTAAAATTGCGAGCCATACGTTTGTGACTATTACAGCGCCATCTATCACAAAGCGGAAATAGTGGTCCAACTAAAACATTCATATTTATTTACGTACTACACGAATATGTAATAAAAAATGGGGGTTCCTATTTAAAAAAAACGCAGTTGATATGTTTGGCCTATGGCAGCGCCATCAAGCGGGCCAACCATAGAGCCATCTGGTTTCCCCCCTTCAAGCTAGATAAGTTTCGTTCTTTGTAGTTTTTTTGTTTGATGCTTATTTCGTGATATATTTGGCCCCGTCAAGATCAATGGACCACCCTGTATACAAACTGGAAGAATCTGCGGCATTGTGGAGCGTTTTCAAACAGCTGTCTGAAGATGATGTTTTCTACATTTAACGTTCTGTTCCACATTGACAGTGTAGCAGTGTAACACCTACAGCGCCTCTCGGTTTTGAAAAAACAAAGATATCGCCCAAATCAGCTCCCATGTCCTTAAAATATCAATTCACAAAATGAGCCAAGTCCCTCCACAAGTAGTAATTACGAAAAATAAATAAAAAACAAATAAAGGGAAATATCTAATATAGAAAGCAGGTTTTTAGGTGTTCCATTTTGAAGAGACGAAGAGCATTGATTCGTCATATTGCAGCTATGTACACAATCACTGTTTCGGTGCTCGCCATCCCTGGAAGGGGTTTCTCCCACCAAGACTCACTCCAAATCAAAAAATTGCGTCAATCAAGCTTATGTGGTAATCAACAACAAACCAGTGGATGGATAGGAGGAAAAGAAACCATCGAGATGGGACGATGTACTGTAATAAGCACCACAGTTGGTAGTGTGGTCAATTTTAGAAATCTTAGCAGTTTGCCTGTAATGTCAACGACTGCCAATGACACACCTACATGCTCCCCAGTTTCTGTATCACTGACCACCTCTCTCCTCCCCCTCCCCCCGCTACTTTGTGTGTACCATATACCAGATTGCAAATGTAGATTGATGAATGTGCAGTACATCAATTTATGGTAAATCCTCGGACATACACAAAAGTATACCAGACAGAGTTCTATAGCGCTGCATATGCATATTTCTAGCATTTTGATCATAGTGCGTAATTTACGATCATGATTGTTCATCTTTGCCTATGTGGTTGGGAGTCACAGAGTATTCTTGCAGTCATAGGATAAAGTTAGAGATTGAAAGATGCTCTCGCCCTGTTTTTGACCAATCCTCCCTGGAACACTGCCGCCAATGTAATTTGCAATGGATGGTACTATACCCACTACATTCCATGTCACAGAGTGAACGCAGTGCGTAACTGCGGTTCAGTGAAGGCTGTTCTGCACCTGTATTACTCACAGTACCCATCCACATGCGCAAGACCTTTCCAGATGCGTACATGTCAAGGAGGTTAGGACCTCTTATCGGTGTATAGTAGATATGAGAATGTTGTGATGATATAACAGACAGTTAAGAAGAAATGTGTGGTTTATGCATGATGTAGCTCCAGATGGACAAAGTTTCAACTGTGCTGTTCTGAAGTATTGTTCTAGTGTCTGGGGTCTGTAACAGGAAGACATTGGCAAGAGAGAACTGATCGTAGAATTGAGCTCACTCACTTTTAAGGCTACACAGTTCTGTACTTACACATGTTATAACGTTAAAGCCACGTGGTTTCCAAAACATTAGTCACGTAGAGTGGAACGCTCTTATTACTCTAATGCAGGACATATACGTCCAGCATCTGACCTACACCCACCCTGCAAGTTTTATGTCCCACTCACTACTGTGACAAAATTGAAGATGATAAAACTACTTCCTTCCACAAAAAAAAAAAAATCGTCGTGGTACATGCACAATACAGCTTTTTTAGATGTGTATAGCGCCCTCTGCTCACAATCAGCTATGGTCAGAAAGTATTTATAATGATCGTCTGCAACAGAAAATGTATCATACAAGGAACACATAGCAGAGGTATTTGACTTGTGAAATTCGGTTTGCAGTAGCTCATAAACCCCTGTCACTAACATAGAATCACTGCAGTTATGAAACTGAAGTCTTGATTTATATCGAAGACGTGGCAGAGAAATGCAGTGCTTTGCATACGTCTTCGTTCGTCTAGAGGAGTGTATAGAAATGGGTGTTCTATCAATGAACATCATTCATCACACATGCGTTGGAAGTACTCTGATGAGTTTGGTGTGAAGAGGTTTGCTGTTAACCATTGCAGGTAGATATCTCTCTAAGTCACACACAGAACACGCAGTTGTATACGAGTCGAATGCAAGTTATACCACGCAACTAATGTACCCCGAAAAAACAACGGAAAAAATCGTTAAATGCATGGTTAATGACCCACAGCATCTGCCTCTCCTTGGAACACGTCGTCAGTCTACCATTAAATCACATATCATTACAATCACTCTCGGCAGATCATTCCATCTACTTTCTATCATCCTTTAACGCAGTTCCATGTCAGTTTAGAGGCAGATGGTTCTCTTTTCAGGGACAGTGTCAAAGACTGCAGTGAACTTGCACGTATAGCTATTATCTGAAGAGACATACATATGGATTTTGTTAAGAACCGTGCAGCAACTATTCAGTAAGGTATTTGTTAGCTGACACCACATGGTTGTGATTGGTGGAGAGTACTAAGAAGCACATAGTAAATGCTGTTTGCTAGGATATGGAACACCTACTAAACAGTTTAGCACAGGCTCAAATATACGATCCATTCTGTAGTATATTGCAGTCTCCTCCAGCCCCCCCCCCCCCCCAAGACAGTAATACAAGGTTCTTTAGCTAAGGACACTTTTTAAAAAAATATAGGTGGCTGCCGATATCTTTAGGGTCACACCTGGGCTTGTGATCCGACATAAAATAAATTTAAATTTTATTACGCTTCATTTGATGGTCATCCACGTTAAACAATCTGTTCAGGGCCATCTTATCGCTGTCCACGAAAAATGACTGTTTCGCTGGTTCTTGGTGCTTCCGAATCAACATTTCCTCGTATTCCTTTTGCTATCACATTCTCGTTCCCAAGGATTTTCCTGCACCAAGCAGAAGATTTACAAGTATTTCTTCATTCCCTTTCAATTTCACCGTATTTTCGCGAATTTTCCCGCAGTTTTCACATATTGTTCGCCAATTTTCGTAATGTTATCAATTTTATGTCACTTCCACCCATAGTCATGACATAATTTCTCGCCACGTATCCTACAGTTACTTGTAAACGTAGTACAGTTCTCCACACCTAGCACAAACGCATTGTTTACCTGCACAATTTATCGGTGGTATCATTTTCGGTAAGTTATTATGTACAAGAGACTAATCAAATTACAATATCAAATGGTTCAATTGGCTCTGAGCACTATGGGACTTAACATCTGAGGTCATCAATCCCCTAGAACTTAGAACTACTTAAACCTAACTAATCTAAGGACATCACACACATCCATGCCCGAGGCAGGATTCGAACCTGCGACCGTAGCGGTCGCGCGGTTCCACACTGAAGCTCCTAGAACCGCTCGGCCACACCAGCCGGCAAATTACAATATCAGCTCCCCACCAGAAACACTACTATTGTCACATCAGAAAGCACTACTCTAACATTCTGCGTGGTGTCTGTTTGTTCTATATCGTGTCTCCCTGCCACTTTCGCGCAACGACGCTCTGAGCGTGTTTTTTAGGGAATTGACTAGTTTGAACCTGGGACCTGTTGCTGGTAAGGAGACGCCAGACCACACATCCCCCCTGCGGGTCCGGGGATTAGAATAGGCCCGAGGTATTCCTGCCTGTCGTAAGAGGCGACTAAAAGGAATCCCTCCCCCTCAAGGGGGTAGTTAGCGCCTGCGTCCGGAGACGGACGGTTCCACGACCTCTATTTGCGGTCATTTTGCTTTTTCACTTCTCGTTTCTTCCTTCCTTTGGTTGGTTCCTTTCTTTGCTCTTCTCCACCTCACTGTCTTCCTTACTCTTTCCCTTGTCTTCTTCTCCTTGCCTTCTTCTCCTTGCCTTCTTCTCCTTGCCTTCTCATTGCCTTCTTCTCCTTGCCTTCTTCTCCTTGCCTTCTCATTGCCTTCTCATTGCCTTCTTCTCCTTGCCTTCTCTGGTCTCCGCCTCGGCGTTTGAGACAGTCTGTCCTCTCTCTCCCTCTCTCTCTTCTTTTTCCTCTTCTTCCTTCCTCCCTATGCGCGCCTGAAGACCGACCCACGCGTTCGCACGCGTAGCCGGTGACGGGGTAACGCGTAATTCTCCGCCCTGGGTAGACATATAAGGCACGCACGTACCCCCTGGTAAAGGCCAGGCCCGGGGAGGGGTGATTGCCTGAGCTGATACCTTCTGACCATGCCGATTGGTCCGTCTGTTTCTCGGGAGGTGTGACCTGAGGTGTAAACATTCACCTTAGGCGGGAGTGCCCTCTGAGAGGGTCCCCACAAGGAAGGAGCGCGCCATCGGAGACGCTGGCAATCATGGGGGATTCCTCCGCAATGGATTTCACTCCATCTCTCTCGACTTCTGCCAAAAAACGGAAACTTGACCAGCCACCAGTGACAAAAGTACTACCGCCTGCCCCACAGTTCCTCGTCGTTTCTCGATCTGAGGACGGAAAGGATTTTTCCTCTGTCAACCCTTTCGTTATCCAGAAGGGCGTAGATGCCATAGCCGGATCTGTCAAATCTTGTACCAGGTTGCGTAACGGTACCTTATTACTAGAAACTGAGAGCGCCTTTCAGGCACAAAAACTGCTTCGGGCCACACTCCTGTACACGTTCCCTGTCCGGGTGGAGGCTCACCGAACTTTGAATTCGTCTCATGGTGTGGTCTATACTAGATCCCTCGACGGATTGACTGACGAGGAGATTCAATCTTTCCTCGCTGAGCAGGGCGTGACGGCTGTCCATAGGGTCATGAAAAAGGTCAACAATGACCTTGTACCGACCCGGACACTTTTCTTGACCTTTGATAGTGTTAAGCTGCCATCGCGCATCAAGGCGGGCTACGAGGTTATTTCTGTTCGCCCCTATGTCCCGACACCTACGCGCTGCTACCAGTGTCAGCGTTTCAATCACACTCGACAGTCTTGTTCCAATGCGGCTAAATATGTCACTTGTGGCAGGGATGCCCATGAGGGTGACTGTCCACCTCCGTCTCCTCGTTGTGTGAACTGTCAGGGTGACCATGCCGCATCCTCCCGCGACTGTCCTGTCTATAAGGAAGAACGCTGTATCCAAGAAATTCGGGTCAAAGAGAAAGTGTCCACCTCGGCTGCACGCAAGCTATTGGCTAGTAGGAAGCCCACGCTGCTCCCAGCGGGGAAATACAGTACTGTCCTCGCCTCTCCTCGGACTACCAGGGAGGTGGCAACACAGACATGCGATCTGACCTTCAGCACCACGGTCGTCCGTTCGGCCAGTGCTAAGATCGCGCGGTCGACGTCTCCTCTTCCTCCCATCACCCCACAGACACCAGCCCCTTCATCAGCTTCTGCTAAGACGAAGTCTGATGCACGGGCCTTCAAGAAGGAACCGTCCCGTGCAGACTTCCTACGTACCTCGACCTCCCAGCCTTCGACCGGTACTTCCACCAAACGACCTTCCATCTTCCCAAGATGTCCGATGAACCTATAGACCCAATGGACGATGACTGTCCGCCTACTGATAGCGGCGGCAGTGGTCGCTCGAAGCCAGGCCCTCAGCGGCCTTCGAGGTGACCCCTCCTTTCATCTTCCTTTTTTTCTTACGATGGCACTTATTCACTGGAATATTCGCAGCATTCGCTCCAACCGAGAGGACTTGAAGTTGCTGCTCCGCTTGCACCGTCCGCTCGTCGTAGCCCTCCAGGAAACGAAGCTACGCCCATGCGATCAAATTGCCTTGGCACACTACCCCTCTGTGCGTTTTGACCTACCCCCTGTGGTAGGTATCCCGGCTCATGGAGGGGTTATGTTGCTAATCCGGGATGATATTTACTACGATACCATCACGTTGCACACCGGCCTGCAGGCAGTTGCCATCCGCATTACTCTCCCCACTTTTACATTTTCCATTTGTACCGTTTACACTCCATCGTCGTCTGCCGTTACCAGGGCAGACGTGATGCAACTTATTGCTCAGCTACCTGCACCATTTTTGTTAACTGGAGACTTCAATGCCCACCATCCCCTTTGGGGCTCTCCAGCATCCTGCCCCAGGGGCTCCCTGTTAGCAGACCTTTTCAACCAGTTCAATCTTGTCTGCCTCAATACTGGCGCCCCTACTTTTTTTTCGGACACATCTCACACCTATTCCCATTTAGACCTCTCTATATGTACTCCCCAACTTGCACGCCGGTTTGAGTGGTATGCACTTTCTGATACATATTCGAGCGACCACTTCCCGTGTTGTATCCATCTCCTACAGCATACCCCCTCTCCGTGCTCATCTAGTTGGACCATCTCCAAAGCAGACTGGGGGCTCTTCTCTTCCAGGGCGACCTTTCAGGATCAAACCTTCACAAGCTGCGATCGTCAGGTCGCACACCTCACGGAAGTCATTCTCACTGCTGCTGAATATTCCATCCCTCACCCTACTTCTTCTCCACGTCGCGTACCGGTCCCCTGGTGGACCGCAGCATGTAGAGACGCTTTACGTGCTCGTCGACGTGCTTTACGCACCTAAACGCCACCCTACAGTGGCGAATTGTATCAATTATAAACGATTACGTGCACAGTGTCGTCGTATTATTAAAGAAAGCAAGAAAGCTAGCTGGGCTGCTTTCACAAGCACCTTCAACAGTTTTACTCCTCCTTCTGTTGTCTGGGGTAGCCTGCGCCGGCTATCTGGCACTAAGGTCCACTCACAAGTTTCTGGCTTGACGGTCGCGAATGACGTCCTTGTGGCCCCTGAGGCTGTCTCCAATGCCTTCGGCCGCTTTTTCGCAGAGGTTTCGAGCTCCGCTCATTACCACCCTGCCTTCCTCCCCCGCAAACAGGCAGAGGAGGCTAGGCCACCTAACTTCCGCTCCTCGAATCGTGAAAGTTATAATGCCCCATTCACCATGCGGGAACTCGAAAACGCACTTGGCCGATCACAGTCCTCCGCTCCATGGCCTGATTCTATTCATATTCAGATGCTGAAGAACCTTTCTCCTGCGGGTAAATGTTTTCTTCTTCGTACTTACAATCGCATCTGGATTGAGGGACATGTTCCCGCATGCTGGCGCGAGTCTATTGTAGTCCCGATTCCTAAGCCGGGGAAGGACAAGCACTTGCCTTCCAGTTATCGACCCATCTCGCTTACCAGCTGTGTCTGTAAAGTGATGGAGCGAATGGTTAACTCTCGATTGGTTTGGCTGCTCGAGTCTCGACGCCTCCTTACCAATGTACAATGTGGATTTCGTAGGCGCCGGTCTGCTGTTGACCATCTGGTTACCTTGTCGACCTTCATTATGAATAACTTCTTGCGGAAGCGCCCGACCGCGGCTGTGTTCTTTGATTTGGAGAAGGCTTACGACACCTGTTGGAGGGCGGGCATTCTCCGCACCATGCATACATGGGGCCTTCGCGGTCGCCTCCCTCTTTTTATTCGTTCCTTTTTAATGGATCGACAGTTCAGGGTACGTGTGGGTTCTGTCCTGTCAGACACATTTCGCCAGGAGAATGGGGTGCCACAGAGCTCAGTTTTGAGCGTCGCTCTCTTCGCCATAGCGATCAATCCAATAATGGATTGCCTCCCAGCTGATGTATCAGGCTCCCTTTTCGTGGACGATTTTACCATCTATTACAGCGCGCAGCGTACGTGTTTCCTGGAGCGCTGTCTTCAGCGCTCTCTTGACCGTCTTTACTCCTGGAGTGTCGCCAATGGCTTCCGTTTTTCTGCCGAGAAGACGGTCTGTATTAACTTCTGGCGCTACAAAGTGTTTCTCCCACCGTCCTTACGACTTGGTCCCGTTGCTCTCCCATTCGTGGAGACAACAAAATTTTTAGGTCTTACATTTGACAGGAAACTTAATTGGTCTTCACATGTGCCATATTTGGCTGCCCGTTGTACCCGTTCTCTAAATGTCCTCCGTGTTCTCAGTGGTATGTCGTGGGGAGCGGATCGAACCGTCCTACTTCGCCTATATCGGTTGATCGTCCGCTCCAAGCTGGATTATGAGAGCTTCGTATACTCCTCTGCACGGCCATCCATCTTACGCCGCCTCAACTCCATACAACATCGGGGTTTACGACTTGCGATCGGAGCGTTTTATACTAGTCCCGTCGAGAGTCTTCATGCTGACGCTGGTGAGTTGCCACTCACCTACCGGCGCGATATACTGCTTTGTCGGTATGTCTGTCGGCTACTGGCAATGCCCGACCACCCGTCTTATCGTTCCTTTTTTGATGACTCTCTCGACCGTCAATACGTGTTGTATGTCTCTGCCTTGCTACCCCCTGGAGTTCGCTTTCGTCGCCTCCTTCAACACCTTAATTTTTCACTCCCTGCAACCTTTCGAGTGGGCGAGAGCCACACGCCACCTTGGCTCCAGGCTCAGGTTCGCGTCCACCTTGACCTCTGTTCGCTCCCGAAGGAGGTTACCCCCGGTTCGGTCTACCACTCCCGTTTTGTCGAACTTCGTTCGAAGTTCATTAATATGACCTTCATTTATACAGATGGCTCTAAGACCAATGACGGGGTCGGGTGTTCTTTTATTGTCGGGGCACAAAGTTTCAAATACCGGCTCCATGGCCATTGTTCGGTCTTCACAGCTGAGCTCTTTGCCCTCTACCAGGCTGTTCTTTACATCTGCCGCCACCGACCTTCTGCATATGTCATCTGCTCCGATTCCCTGAGCGCTATCCAGAGCCTGAGTGATCCTTACCCGGTTCACCCTTTCGTGCACCGGATCCAACGCTCTCTTCAGCAGCTGGTGGACGTCGGTTCTCCGGTTAGCTTTATGTGGGTTCCTGGCCATGTCGGTATCCCTGGGAACGAAGCTGCAGATGCCGCGGCCAAGGCTGCGGTCCTCCAGCCTCGGACAGCTTCTTGTTGTGTCCCTTCGTCAGATTGTAGCAGGGTCATTTGTCGGCGCATTTTATCGCTGTGGCACGCCGATTGGGCTGCACTTACAGACAACAAGCTTCGGGCCTTGAAACCTGTTCCCGTGGCTTGGACGTCCTCCTCACGCCCTTCTCGGCGGGAGGAGGTAGTTTTGGCCCGGTTACGAATTGGACACTGCCGGTTCTGCCATCGCCATCTGCTGACGGCTGCGCCGGCGCCGTTCTGCCCATGTGGGCAATTGCTGACGGTCCGCCACATTTTAAAGTCCTGTCCGGATTTTAACACACTGCGTCTTGATCTTGGCCTGCCATGTACTCTAGAAGCCATTTTAGCGGATGACCCACGAGCAGCTGCTCGCGTTCTTCATTTTATCAATTTGACAACCCTCTCTCAGGACATTCGATTATGCTGTTTTCTTTTTTTAATCCTATGCCTGTCAGTCTGTTTTTTATCGTGTTTTCCGTTTCGTTGCTGTTTTAAACTTGTGACTCGCGGTGCATTCCTAACGTAGTCTGGGCGCTAATGACCGTTGAAGTTGTGCGCCCTAAAACCACAAAAAAAAACCACACATGACATGTAGAATTCAGAAGAGTTCAGTGAGACTAGCGACGATATAACCAAATACTTAATGATTTCAGCGTCAGCTCCACTGCACTCCCTGTAAAATAATCTTAATACTAACTAAATTTAGTGGAAGGGGTTCAAGGATTTCCTATTTTCAGTTAGCTAGTAAAATAACGTCGAAAAAGCAGATAAGTTTACCATTGGAAATTTTATTCTACTCACAAAACATTGTTTATAAATTGCACTATCGATAAAAGGAAATGTTTTAATACAAGATGGTAAAAACCAACTGCGTTCAACAAAAATGTGAACGAATATTCCGTGAATGGGTTTCCAAGTTCTACAATGGATCGAAGGATGACCTATGCCATATCACATGTATAATCAAGGTTTAAATTAAGTTTCACAAAAGAGAAAACTATCAAAATGGTCTACATTGACCCTCAATTGTCTTTAATTACTTATCTAACTTGTAAATTACAGTGGCTGATGTGGCTTCTCAATAACTATATAACGGAAAAATCATCGCGTTTCAGATTTTTACTTCAAGTGGCAAATGTGAACACCATGAGCTATAATTGACGATCGACACTAGTATTACGCAAAAAGGGTAGTGTAACAGATGAGACTTCTGCAGTTCTGAGTGAAGCTTTATGCGCTGTTATGCGGCATCGCGTGCGTTCATTACCTTGTCGGTGTTCGTCAGGGGGCGGCGGACAGCACAGCTCCGCTCACCTCTCCGTCTCGGAAGCAACTCTCTCCTAACTTCTCCTCACTAAAATTTACCGAAGTTGGTTTAAAAAAACTATCTGGCTGTGTTTTCATCCGACCAATCAGGGTCTCAATGTTAACCTTAAGCTACGCCTACAAAAATTCTGTCTATCCAATGAGAATCGTTATACTTTTCGTGGTGGGGCAATGTTTTTAAAGTTTGCAACGTAACAGAGACGCGAAAAAGTCTCACGCTAAGGCTCTAGCTTTTAACATGGACTGGGGGGTGGTCCTAACGGTTAGCTGGCGACGTGGGTGTCCGTCCCATATCGTAGGGCCTTCTAACTTAACACGGTTCTGCTCTCGGCATCTGTTATCGTTTCTCCCCTCGGAACTGCGTCTGTCTCACGGTGGGAACGTATGACATGCATTTAGGCATTCTTGTTAGTCTGTGGTATTCCATTTGCTCACTCGTTACTCATATTACTTTGGTTAATTTAATGTCAGGATTTATTCGAAGTTATGTGACATACTACTGGAGTAGCTTATCATGTCAGGGTTTTCATGGAAGGTGTTGGATTTGCCTGACACCTTACACTACTCATGGAATTATTACAGACTTTTTAAGAGATTGTGATCTGCACTAACTTCCACCGGAAGGTTTTTTTACCATCTAATGGTCTGTCACACGATACAAATAAATTTACGCTTTGTGTAATCCTAATCTCATGGAAGCCATCAAACACGATGACCAAAAGTAATGTATACACGCTTGAAAGTAAATATCTGTTTAATCAAAGTAGATAGAATTAAAAAACTTTCATCTGTACGTTAGGGTGAAATTTGAGATGAATGTGCTTCCATTACAATGCATTATCTACAACGACTTAGAGCAGAATGACATCTCAATTGTATTCTTTTCCAAAGGAACGACATTCGCAGCACAGTTTTCAGGTAGTGTTCACATGTGCCGCTCAATGTACCTGCAGAATTGTATGGTGTGGCCGAGCGGTTCTAGGCGCTTCAGTCTGGAACCGCGCGACCGCTACCGGACGTGGATGTGTGTGATGTCCTTAGGTTAGTTATGTTTAAGTAGTTCTAAGTTCTAGGGGACTGATGACCTCAGATGTTAAGTCCCATAGTGCTCAGAGCCATTTGAACCATTTGTATCTTTGTACGAGACTGAGTGGGAAATAGGGCGTCATAAGTATTAAGATCCATCAAAACCTAGCTATTCCTTAAATGGAGTGGAAAGTACTGAGACTATGCTCATCCAGTTTTTGATAATGAGAGTACTTAGCTGTTTTATACAAGGTAGTTCGATTCTTTAAAGAACTGACAATTTGAGAGGGTGGAGAGTTGGGAGTTACCGATTACGCCTAGATGAAGAAACATAAAATCCTTAGTCCACATGTGAGGACACCCGCTTTTTAATTACGAGGGAGTCCTGAAAAGTAGTTCCACCGAATTTTTTATGTGAAATCTCTTCAGGCTTTTTAAATTAAACATATGTCATTAACATTACACATCTTTTTTCTTCATATCTACCTATATATTTCTCAAAGTAAGTATCCTGGCAACGAACATACTTCTCCCAACAAGAGACCAATTTATTCATACCGCCAGCGCAAAATGTTTGACTTTGTTGATGGAGCCATAACCTCAACTCTGCTTGCACCACTCCATCACTACTACAACTGCTGGGATTTCATACGTGTAGTAAGCAGCTTGTTTCAAGAGGAATTAATGCTATTCATTTTCCTAATCAGAGTAGTATTCATCGACTGATAAATAACTTTCGTGAAACTGGAAGTGGCTCAAATGGTTCAAATGGCTCTAAGCACTATGGGGCTTATCATGTGAGGTCATTAGTCCCCCTAAGGAAATAGCACACATCCATGCCCGAGGCAGGATTCGAATCTGCGACCGTAGCAGCAGCGCGGTTCCAGACTGAAGACCCTAGAGCCACTCGGCCACTGCGGCCTTCACTTTAAGCGGTCTTGATAGAAAACATAGACCAGCACATAAAGTACTCACAGAAGAAACTCCGGATAAGATTGAACATGCTCTGGAAAGATCTCCTAATAAGTCAGACTTTTCTCTAGCATATGGGAATTTCCTAAGGCTCTGTTCAAACAGCCGTATAAAGTAATTTCATTACAATCGCTTGAACCAGGTTACCCTGCAGAAAGGTTTCGGATATTTAGCATGTATTATGAATAGTTTTGCATGACTGACAAATTGATCCCCATCTAAGTATCTTTTCGGATGAATTATGGTTCCATCTAAGTGGATACGTTAATACATGTGATGTGCGTACTGTAAGACCTTCGGTACACACACCATCAGATTATTTGACTTGTCGCTCTAACGAAGTAGGCGAGTGTCAGCAATATGTCTCGTGATCTTATCGTGGCGTGTTTATCTTCTGCCGTTAGGTCAGACGATAGAAATGCCACTTGCACGCTTAGAGTAGCAGATTGACGGTGACGAAAATTGACAATCTGAAGTTCCTTTGGTCTTGGTACGTTTATCTTATTCTCACATATCTCTGATACTTGACAAAGTGTCTATACATTTATCATCATGGCTATGTACAGGAATATGATAATCTTATTAGGCGCAGACTGAAACTTGACTACAGACTAATGGAGACTAATGGAGACTAATGCAGACTGACTAATTGGAGGTCTATACACTCGTCATAATACCTCGCGCGTTCAGGTCACTGCGAGAGTGTGATCCGCGAGGAGAAAAGGTTCTACGTTAGCAGCAATCTCATTGGCTGCGTTACATATTAATACGCGGATCGGCGGAAGCAGAATTTGGTCCGTCTTTATGGCAGCAGCATCTCGTAGTATGGAGACGGACGAGCGCTGCGCCTGCGCTGTTGTGCTTAGCGGGGCGCGCTCTAGTGGGAAAGTTGTGTACGCGCTGACTACGCGGAACTATGTACACAACAATACATAAACTAACCGTTAATGGAGTTCCGAAAAGCCAGACGTAGTACACGAGGGACCCCTGCTTGATCAAAAGGAACGAGTTTTTTTGTGTGTGTGCGACGTGGTGTTTTACAGTGCCTTCGGCTTCGCCGAATCTACGTGTATTTGTGTGTAGTTTTTGGTTGTTTTTCTCTGGGATTTCTTTTATTTACAAAGCAAATCGTGGTCTTTGGAGGGCATGGTCGGAACAATAAGGCCTTGCGGCCCTCGACCATCCTCGATGTATGGGGCATGGGTTTGGGTTTGTTGGGTTCTGTGCAGTGGGTGCAGCTGTTAGTGCTTCCCACTGCTTTCCTTTGTGTAGTTGCACTAGTCGGCAGCAGCGAGTGTTGTCGTTCCTAGGCGGCCGCTGTGCTCGTTGTGGCAGGGTGTTGGCCGTCCCCACCTGGGTGGGGTACGGTGTTCCCCGCCGCTTGCCCGCTGAGGGCTCTTCACTTGCTAGTCTAGGTCTGGTTAATCTATCTATGGGGAAATCTATGTTGTTATGGGTGTTCGCACAGCCAACAGAGATGGGGGGGGGGGGGGTAATTGGACTTAGTCACTACATTTGTAGGTTAGTTTAGGTACTTAAACTACTAATTACATGTGATGTACAAGGTACCTTTTGTTAGTTGGCTCGCAAGGTTTTGTACCTTTGGCTGCTGTGGTGTTGCCTGCTTTAATTATCAGAGGGTGGTACCTTGGATTTCGTGGTGCAATTAATTCCCCAAAAAACTTTGCCTGTTGTGGTGGTGACAGGTCTTACTACCTAAACAAAAAAAAAACATATTATACAAAAAGGGAACACGAAACAGACAGAAGAAGACAAGAGCATACTAAACATTTACCTATTCACTACTAGTTACTTATTGTACAGGTTCTTGAATGATAAGGCGTGGCACTCTGTGCCCGTGCCGTGTTCTGGGTGTCACAGTACCTGTGTCCCTGAGTTGTCTACAACTGTCTTTAATATTTCTAATTTGTTGTACAGTGTAGTCACCAGTCTTTTCACTGTGTCATGGATGGTTTCAATATATACTGTTTCGTGGAGCTCGATTATGGGTGTCCATGGTGGGGCGTCCAGAATCCACCTTAAGACCTTGTTTTGCACTCTTTGCAGTTTTTTGTGGTTGGTCTGGCACGTGATTTCCCCACGCAGAACACCCAGGGACGAGTGTGGTGCGCCACTTGCGGTGAGAGAATAATTGACCCTGTCTTTCTTTTTCCTAGGAAACAATTAACATTATGAGATACGTGGAAAACATTTACGGCATTTTGTGGACAATTAAACAAGACAGAATGTGTTTTCGCGACTTCTCGCCAGTACTCTGGGAATGTGCATTCATTTTAGAGGAAATTCATGGCGTGTTTCAAGATACAGATATCTTTAATAATATTCCCCTGTTTTAGCCGCCTGCGATATTTATCCCTGGAGGGGGGGGGGGAGATTAAAAGGGTAAGTTTGCAAATCAGACCCACACACTTGAGACGGTTTTAAAACTAACATTGATCAAGCGAATGCTGACATTTCTCAGAGGGAACTGCAGGGTGTAACGAGCAATTTTCTAAGCACTAGTCACAAATGCTTGTACAATGAAGGGAGATAATTCCAACATCTCCGTGCTTAATACACGTGAATGTATTTTAATTTAAAAAACCTACCTGTTACCAACTGTTCGTTTAAAATTGTGAGCCATATGTTTGTGACTATTAACGCGCCATCTATCACAAAGCGAAAAAAGTGGTCCCACTAAAACATTCATGTTTCTTTACGTACTTCACGAATATGTAATAAAAGTGAGGGTTCCTCTTAAAAAAAAAAAAAAACGCAGTTGATATCCGTTTGATCTATGGCTGCGCCATCTAGCGGGCCAACCATAGCGCCATCTGGTTTCCCCCTTCAAGCTAGACATGTTTCGTTCTTTGCAGTTTTTTCGTTTGACGCTTTTTTCGTGAGATATTTGGCCCGGTCACGATCAATGGACCACCCTCTATAAGCGCAGCAAAGACGGACGAGGATCACCTACCGAAGACACAGACTGCAAATGGAGAAATCCACTGAGATAAGCGGCTTTGTCAAAGGGCATATAATTATTTCTCAAAGGCTGTGACCGAGTATCTAGAAAACGGAGAAGCCTGCCGATTGTTCACTTGCTAATGTCGGCAAATGTCGTGAGCATCTAGGGAAACAGGTAGAATGATAGTGAAACTACACTAGGTGCTAAATGGTTGGACGTCCACGGTTCTTCACAGAACGCGGGGTTCGGCTCCTTGTATGCTTTGTGAAGTAGGAGAGCTGGTGATCTGTGGCATCTCTGGCGAAAGAACACAATGCTGGTGGGCGCACAAGTGTTTCGGAACACTTCGTTCATCATACGTTGTTGAACATAGAACTCCGCAGCAGACGAACCTTACGTGTTCACATATTGACCAAACGGTAACTTCAGTTATGATTGCAGTTGGCAAGGGACGGCCAGGATTCGGCCGTCGATCAATTGGAAACGCGTCGGAGTTTCGGGTGAATCACGGTTTTGCTACACGTGGTCGATGGTCGTCTCCACATGTGCGAGTCATCGAGGGGGAACGGCGGTTCGCGAAGTAAAGCACGTCACGGATGCAGGATGTTGGGAGCAGTATTATGTTGTGGGAGACATTCTCCTGTGCTTATGTGGGACCTGTGGTAGTAAAGGAAGCAAAGCTGACAGCTGGGAACCACCTGCATCCTTTCATACTTGATGTCTTCCCCTTTCAGCAGTATAGTTGTCCGTGTCTCGGACCCAGAATCGTTCTACACTGGCTTCAGGAGCGTTATAGTGAACTCTGCGACCAAGTTCGCCTGATGTAAATCCTATGGAACCCACCTGGGTCGCTTGCGGGCGCTATCACCGAGTAAGCAAATCAGCGACCCGTTATTTACGCTTATTACACGATCTGTGCGAAGACATCAGATGCCACGAACGTCCACAAACCTACCAATAAACTGTCGGATTTATGATACGCAGAATCAGTTATGTGTTTCGTTGCAAAGATAAACAAGAAATTAAGCAGGCGATTGTAATGTTCTGGCTCATCAGTGTACTTACGTTACACACCGCCATGTTACAGGCTAGAATACTGTGTCCTAAAGCGGCAGAGAACTACAAATACGTAAACATGAAGAATAAAATCGTTGAATGCTAATAACGTCAGTTTTATTTAAAAAGCTTTGACAGTTCTCACATAAAAATTCGGAGGCATTACTTTTCAGCATGCTCTCGTATTTATCTGCCTGAAGGTATGAGTAGCATAGAGTAATAAGTGTCGCTAAATTTTTCAGGCGATTTTCTCAACACCCACGCCCCTTTTTCCCCCGCATTAATAGTGCCTGTGCGAAGCGCGACGCATGGCGAAGTGCTCGTCGTACACCCAGGGACGTGCAAGTTTTCTGCGGAGTTATAATTACGCTTTAATCCGGTCATTAATTTCGGTGCCACAACTCGGGGCCCCCGGGGGAGCCCCGACGCGCTCGCCTGCGGGAATCCCTCCAACTCCACAGAAGCGCCACCAGAGGCCCGCCCGGTGCCTCCCTGCTGACCCAGAAGGCGCCTCGGCGCTGCTGGAAGGAGTCACTCACCAACTTGCGTAAGCCCGGAGCCCGCAAGCTGCCGCTGATAATCAGTCAACACGGCCAACTGTTGCCCCCGGCGTGGCAGCTACCGACTCCGTGCTGCGTGGGGTAATTGTGTACACCATCACGTGGAGCAGACACTTCAGGAGTGGTCGCACAGTACTGAATGACAAAGTGGCTGACCATCTCTTTTGTAAAGAAGCGGGAATCGCTAGATATTCGTATACAGAGGATCTGGCCGACGACGACCGGCGTAGCACAATCGACGAGATGGTGGCATAAGTGAAATTCAGTCACGGATCAGTTTTCTACCTCTTGAAAGCTAACGGTCCTCAAGTAACTTTACTACAGAGTTCTGTAAAGGAACCGAAACATTTAGCGACAAACGGTTAACCTTCCGCAATTGCAACATAAATTTCTATGTTGTGTTTGTGAAGGAAACGGATTAATTAATATCGGCATGGAATTTTGCAAAACTGATTAAGTATTCGAGTAAGACGAAGAGTCAGGCAACTCAAATGTCACCGCCATTTGTTCGATCTTAAGCTAGGGATCCAAGTAAAATGTTCTTTTAAACCCGATTGATTATCGTCGAAATTACATAGGGGACGGTTCCGGCATCATTGCTCCCGGAAGAACTGCATTCAGCGACAACTGTACCACTGACTCTTACTATGGGTCTCAAAATATTGCACTAGACAAAAGAAAAACGCGTGGCAGTATAAAGAGTGTGCAGTTTGTACAGTATCCTTTGAGCAATTATTTTAAATTTATTCACGACAGTAAAATGCTATCGAAAAACAGGATCCATACAATGCCAGCAAGAAAAGAGAACATGTAATCATAAAATTAGAAAGAAGATTTTGATCATTTTACTCTTCTCTTCCTCCGTAAGAGTTACTGAAACATAATTTTTTTGTTTACTCGTGTTGGTTTGATTTCATTAAGTGTCAATGCAAATAAATAGTTTGGATAAATAACAGGAGTTCTTGAGATACATAGACTGCAAGTTCGACTTAACAAATGTTGAAATAGGAAGACGACAGAGAGTCAAGAGTCACAAAACTGAGTTCTTCCAACTAATTTAAAAGGCTAAAATATATACAAAACACTTATCTAGTGCAGGAATGCAGGTTATGCACTGTACTACAAAATAAAGGTGAAATAGTTGAAATGGCTTTATTATTTCACAACAGAATTAAAGATACAGGAATAAAACAAGCTTCTAGTAGCGAAGCTCAGCAAGGAAGAAAAAGTCGTTATACTCTTATAAGGTTCTCTTACGTTTTGTCCCTGCGTTTAATTTTATCTATCGTTAATCAGTTGTGCGGCGCTGAGACATTCTTATTTGAGGTTTCCAAAGAGTGAGATCTGTTTTCTGTGAATCTTGGAGAAGCTATGTAAAGTACTTTAGTACGGAGATGAAAACTGACATATATTGCTTTCTTGTTCGTGTTATCGATAGAGAAAATTTTGGAGGAATTTTAAAGGCATGTTTGTAATGTTTTTAATTAGAGAACTTCGTAACTGTTAGTCTTCTTATAGTGTGCTGTCCTATTCTCAATAACTAGAGTCTTATTTCTCAAAAACGATCTTCTTTAAAGTAAAACCAACCTCCATGATTCGCAGTAAACTGCAGAATTTTTGTCGTGAGTGCAAACTGTTGCCCGCCTCGCTAAGAGGATCATTACCGAACGGCAGTGCTGCCCAACACTTGTCCCTTACACGGATTTCAACGTGACGGCCAAGGAAGCTGCTTATCGTGACTGGAACTGTGAATGGCATGCATGCCAGCACTAAAAGCGCGGTCACCAGGCGTCCATAAGACCGAATGCCTCTTCTCGGACATGGTTTACCTCATCGAAGTTTGGCTAACGTCATATGACCTCTCCCATTCACGTGAGACTGGGACACGGGTGTTACCACGCCTACCTATCGCTTCTGGACACTGTGATCAGGACACAACGACGGTGGCGGATCTGAACCGCGTCATACACACACCAAAATAAGTTTTGCATCACCTCCGTTCCGAGAGTTCCGAAACCTCTACAGAAAATAGGAATAGAGATCAACATAAACATCATTTCAGCCTTTTTTATTGCTCATGAAAACCACACATTGCAGGTTGTACCACCATACAGCGAGACCTTCAGAGGTGGTGGTTCAGATTGCTGTATACACCGGTACGTCTAATACCCAGTAGCACGTGATCTTTCATTGTTGCATTCCTGTATTCGTCGTGGCATACTATCCAAAAGTTCATCAAGGTACTGTTGGTCCGTCCCACTCCTCAACGGCGATTCAGCGTACATCCTTCAGAGTGGTTGGTGGGCCACGTCTTCCATAAATAGCCCTTTTCAGTCTATTCCAGGCATGTTCGATAGGGTTCATGTCTGGGGAACATGCTATCCACTCTAGTCCAGCGATGTCGCAATCCTGAAGGGAGTCATTCACAAGATGTGCACGATGGGGGCTGGAATTGTCGTCCATGAAGACGAATGCCTCGTCAATATGCTGCCGATATGGTTGCACTGACGGTCGGAGGATGATATTCATGTATCGTACAGGCGTTACAGCGCCTTCCATGACCACCAGTGGCGTATGTCGGCCCCACATAATGCCACCCCAAAACAGCAGATAACCTTCACATTGCTGCACTCGCTGAACAGTGTGTCTAAGGCGTTCAGCCTGACAAGGTTGCCTCCAGACACGTCTGCGACGATTGTCTGGTTGAAGGCATATGCGACACTCATCGGTGAAGAGAACGCGATGCCATTCCCGAGCGATCCATTCGGCATGTTGTTGGGCCCATCTGTACCGCGCTGCATGGTGTCGTGGTTGCAAAGATGGACCTCGCCATGGACTCTGGGAGTGAAATCACGCATAATGCAGCCTATTGCGCACAGTTTGAGTCGTAACGCGACGTCCTGCGGCTGCACGGAAAGCATTATCCAACATTGGCCATAATCCGTAGGTAGCGGTCATCCACTGCAGTAGTAGCCCTTGGGCGGCCTGAGCGAGGCATGTCATCGACAGTTCCTGGCTCTCTGTATCTCCTCCATGTCCGAACAACATCGCTATGGTTCACTCCGAGAGGCCTGGACACTTCCCTTGTCGAGGGTGCTTCCTGGCACAAAGTAACAATGCGGACGCAATCGAACCGCGGTATTGACCGTGTAGGCATGATTGAACTAAAGACAACACGAGCCATGTACCTCGTTCATGGTGGAATGACTGGAACTGTTCGGCTGTCTGACCCCCTCCTTCTAAGAGGTGCTGCTGATGCGTAGTTGTTTACATCTTTGGGACGAGTTTAGTGACATCTCTGAACAGTCAAAGGGGCTGTGTTTGTAGACAATATCCAAAGTCAACGTCTATCTTCAGGAGTTCTGGGAACCGGGGCGATGCACAACTTCTTTGGTATGGATATTGTCGCCTACTGAGTACTTTACCACACTGGCGCTCTTACACAAAAAAAAAAAAAAAAAATGGTTTTGAGATGCTATCCTTCCTAAAAGTTTAATGCTTTACTTCACCGGTTTGATACACACAACTGTTATTTGCTCACTAACTATTTAAGACACCGCTATCTAGCTTTGACAACATGTGCGTCTTGCCTTCCATGTAACCAGCCCAGTTCGAAAGCTAAAACTTCTGTTTGTGTTTTTACTTTGCACTAATATTTTATCATTGTAAACGACACTGTAGTCCAATTTTTCAATTATAAGTTTCCGTAGGTGTCATTCTCCTCTGGAGCCGACCCGATTCGAACCCTGTGTTGCAATTTTGTGTTTTTTAAATTACATATCGAAATTATCTTTGTACTTCTCACTCTTACCATTGTTCTGTGAAAACTGCATTAATATTAACTTGGCACTGTTGTAACTACTATTGGCTGGGTGGTGTTCGACTTTAAGTGTTTTTATTTTACAGTAAGAAATTATGTTCGTAAATGGATCTTTTTTGTTGTTCCACTATGGAAATTGCAATACTACTCTTATGGCACTATTGCAATTACGATTACTCGCTGACTCACTATAAGCCGACCTAAGTTCCCTCACTTTCAGGTGCAATAATACTGAGGTTGACTATGCTGATATAAGAATTGTCGCGCTTTCCTTCTCTGCTTCCGTATCCGATACTTCTCATGGCCGATCACGTTCTCTCTTGATATTTGCTTCCAGTCACTTAATACAGCCTTCTAGCGATAATTTTATATTCTCATTTTATAGTATTTATTACCTACTAACCTTTGCCAAAGAAGAACTGCATACAGACAGGTAGTCCAAAATTGTGGGTTGACCTCATTCCACAGTATGACAAGAGTACCTCGCATTAATTTGTTCTTGATTGATCAATGCAAATTTGTTCTTTTAACTTCTTGCCTGTTACTTGTTTCTAGCTTCCCCTGTCCCTCTTTTAATGTCATATAGTCTGGCAACACAAGTACTTGTACCTTTTAGTTAACAGAAGAATAGCAGATAGGAATTCATATACCTGCTAACGGCGAAATTGTAACAGTCCGGATAGATGAATCATTTAATTAACTAAAATCTGCCGGCCGGATTGATCGAGAGGTTCTAGGCACTACAGTAAGGAACCGCGCGACCGCTACGGTCGCAGGTTCGAATTCTGCCTCGGGCATGGATGTGTGTGATGTCCTTAGGTTAGTTAGGTTTAAGTAGTTCTAAGTTCTAGGGGACTGATGACCTCAGAAGTTAAGTCCTATAGTGCTCAGAGCCATTTGAACCAATTAACAGCTGTACAGAAATCGTAATCGCAGCCATACAAATGTTCAGTTTTCCACGGACGTGTCCAGAAACTTCTCTCGGTTTACTTAGTAGGTAAACAGATGTATCAGAAATGAGTGTCTGCCAAAGAAATATTATCAGAAATACGTCTATACGTTAAAGAAATAGGCCAGGAACAATCTCACAAAAGAATAACATAATATACTTTCTTCGTGACCTCCCACTTAATTGTTGTAGATTGCCCTAGAATGTTCGTTAGCGATAGATTTAGTTTGTGGTTATCCTCGGCGCACAGTGGAATATTGTCACTTCATTCGGGATGTATCTGTGACACTGTAGTATTGACAGGTACCGCTAATGACAGATTGGAACTTTGACAAGTAATCACGGCCACTCCTCGGACTGCACCGCCAATTTGGAGTTAATTGAACCTTTGCAGCGAGCTCGATACAATGGGCGAATGACGTGAAAATACGCCGACACAAGGTGACAAGCAGAGAGAACGAAGCGGTAAAAAAAAAAAAAAAAAAAAAAAAAAAAAAAAAAAAAGAGAGGAACGAACTGTATCGGACACATACTGTTGTAGCGCTCGTCACACGCAGGACAGCCTATGACGTGGTAAAGCGGCAGGTTTCACCATGACCTGTAACGAGAAATGAACACAGAACACAGTCGAAGCTGTCTGCTGCATGTGTACTTAACAACGCGTACATATATACTTCTTTCGGTCGCAGGTTCGAATCCTGCCTCGGGCATGGGTGTGTGTGATGTCCTTAGGTTAGTTAGGTTTAAGTAGTTCTAAGTTCTAGGGGACTGATGACCACAGCAGTTGAGTCCCATAGTGCTCAGATCCATTTTATACTTCTTTCCTTTGTTTTAAACACTTACAGAAGAAGTATGGTTCGAGTACAACTGATTTCTTAGGTGGTTTCCTATACAATAACGGGCTCTAATATAACACAAAGCTGCATATTTGTATTCATTGCAAATTCAAATAAAGTTAAGCAGAATCTATTACCAATTCAGACTAATCATCTACACTACTGGCCATAAAAATTGCTACACCACGAAGATGACGTGCTAAAGACGCGAAATTTAACCGACAGGAAGAAGATGCTATAATATGCAAGTGATTAGCATTTCAGAGATCCACACAAGGTTGGCGCCGGTGGCGACACCTACAACGTGCTGACATGAGGAAAGTTTCCAACCGACATCTCATACACAAACAACAGTTGACCGGCATTGCCTGGTGAAACGTTGTTGTGATGCCTCGTGTAAGGAGGACAAATGCGTACCATCACGTTTCCGAATTTGATAAACGTCGGATTGTAGCCTATCGCCATTGCGGTTTATCGTATCGCGACATTGCTGATCGCGTTGGTAGAGATCCAATGACTGTTAGCAGAATATGGAATCGGTGGGTTCAGGAGGGTAATACGGAACGCTGTGTTGGATCCCAACGGCCTTGTATCACTAGCAGTCGAGATGACAGGCATCTTATCCGCATGACTGCAACGAATCGTGCAGCCACGTCTCGATCCCTGAGTCATCATATGGGGACGTTTGCAAGACAACAACCATCTGCACGAACAGTTCGACGACATTTGCAGCAGCATGGACTATCAGCCCGGAGACCATGGCTGCGGTTACCCTTGACGCTGCATCACAAGACAGGAGCGCCTGCCTTGGTGTACTCAACGACGAACCTGACTGCACGAATGGCAAAACGTCATTTTTTCGGATGAATCCAGGTTCTGTTTACAACATCATGATGGTCGCATCCGTGTTTGGCGACATCGCGGTGAACGCACATTGGGAGCGTGTATTCGTCATCGCCATGCTGGAGTATAACCCGGCGTGATGGTATGGGGTGTTACTGGTTACACGTCTCGGTTACCTCTTGTTCGGATTGACGGCACTTTGAACAGTGGAGGTTACATTTCTGATGTGTTACGACCCGTGGCTCTGCCCTTCATTACATCCCTGCGAAACCCTACATTTCAGCAGGATAATGCACGGCCGCATGTTGCAGGGCCTGTACGAGCCTTTCTGGATGTTCGACTGCTGTACTGGCCAGCACATTCTCCAGATCTCTCATCAACTGAAAACGTCTGGTCAATGGTGGCCGAGCAACTAGCTCGTCACAATCCGCCGGTCACTACTCTTGATGAACTGTGATATCGTGTTGAAGCTGCATGAGCAGCTGTACCTGTACACGGCATCCAAGCTGTGTTTGACTCAATGCCCAGGCGTACCAAAGCCGTTATTACGGCCAGAGGTGGTTGTTCTGGGTCCTGATTTCTCAGGATCTATGCACCTAAATTGCGTGAAAGTGTAATCACATGTCAGTTCTAGTATAATATAGTTGTACATTGAATACCCATTTATCATCTGCATTTCTTCTTGGTGTAGCAATTTTAATGGCCAGTAGTGTAATTATTTAGATTCGTGGAATATGTTAGCTATGTTGGGCCATAGCTGACTGTGCAGCACTGGACTGCCTGTCGCCAATGCACCGAAACGACGCTGTAGGAAGAACGGTCCCGTCGCTGTGGTGACCACGAATTATATAGTAAAAGGTGGTATTCAGAGTGCAGTTGCGCTTACTTAGAAAGCTCACGAAACGTGAAGGGTGGACGTGGGCGATACTTCAGATCCGGCTAGGTTGTTTCAGGAGCTGACTAAACATGAACAGCAGAACGAATGAAATCATCGCCACTTGGCGTCGACACTGGCTGCTGCAGCCTTTCTTTTGGAGTGCACTGCTGTTGTAAAAGTAGTGGCCACAAGATTGCAATCAATCACCCCTCCCCCAACACCTTCAGATCAAGCCATTTTCAGATGTACTCAAATATTTCCATACGGTTGCCAACATTCTTTGTACAGGAGCATTTCGGGGCCTGTAAATGACGCGAAAGACAGATATCTTCATCACCCACTGACTGTGACAAACAGACTGCTTCACAGTCATACGAAGCATCCAGCCACCTGCTAAGGACCTTGTTGTGTCTAGACCATACAGCCCAGACACAATGCTGTAGCCGATAGGGCACGCAAGGCTAACGCAGACGGGCGTGAAGTCTGGAACATGAGACTTATAAATGCACTAAAGAAAAATACGTAGCCTTTTTAATACTTAACTTTATTCTCTTGTTGGAATACATCTCTCCTGCATACTCGTAAGCTATTGGCACTGATACAAATGGCGCCTTGCTAGGTGGTCGCCATTTAACTTAGCAGAGGGCTATTCTACTGTCTATCTCTCGGCAAATGAGAGCAAGGCTTAGCACGTCCAATCGCTAGCTATGTTGTCCGTACAACTGGGAACGAGGTCTCCTCAGTCTCTCGAGACCTGCCTTGTGGTGGCGCTAGGTTTGCGATCCCACAGTGGCGACACGCGGGTCCGACATGTACTACAGGACCGCGGCCGATTTAAGTTACCACCTAGCAAGTGTGGTGTCTAGCGGTGACACCACAGACCTCGTCTCCAGTAACATCTGGCAACCCCGTCAGTGGACTGTGTGCAAGCGACTCGTCACTCAGTGCCTTCGCGCCATACCTCATGGTGGCGGCCACCTCCCCAGTGGAACACCTTCTTGAGCCCAAGATGGGGGCGCCTGTTCTAAGTGTGCTCTGATCCGTGAAGGCTATCATCAACGCTGATCATTGGCCAAGGCAGGCACAAGCATTCGACATCCATCACGATGGGGGCTGTGATTTGAGTACCGTTCTACACTGTGCAGTATTCCGCTGCCCAGGCCGGGCCAGCATCCTGGACACAAACCCATACAAGCAATGGGTGATGCTGATTAAGCATACTGTCGCCTGGGCATATTTGCAAACGATGGCTCCATGAGCTCTGTGTCATCCGGTGACTGATGGGCACATCTCTGTTGCTAACATAAATAAATGTCTAATTCAAACAGGATCTCTTACTAGTGGTCCGCCACTCGCTTCCTGTCTCCAATGCCACTCTCGGTCCATGTCGCGGCGAGGGAAGCCACAGTACCTGGTGACCTTCGCATAGCCGTTTCCTCAGTCAGCGCAGATGTCACAGCCCCATCCTCTAAGGCTACATGACACGTGGCCGCTTGTGTTAGAAATACATTCAGCTGTTAAAGCTGAAAGGTTGTGGGCTTTTTAGAGTAGTTTATTGAGTTAAATGCATTTGGCATAAGCATAAATAGCATTAAGCAGTATGCTACGACTCGCACATACCTGAAACCCATGGGGTGTACAGAACATGGAAAATATCAGAATGATGAATACATTTCGAACTATGGTATATCTATTACCTTACTCTTATTTTATTAAATTAATGTATTTTATTCTGTTTTTTTTTTTTTTTTTAAAGAAACGACTTCATTTGCCAGATGTACTTCATGTTTCAAGATACCGTGTTTTCATGCGGAATCTCAAAGAATTCGAAGATTGTACACGTTCCAGTCACATAAATGTTACCACTACTTACGTTCACCATCAATGTGCAATACCCACTCACAGACGCCAGGCTTGAGCAGTAGCAGTGGAGGGTAAGCAACGCGTTTTGGAGGGACGCGGAAAACAGAGCAGTTGTTGTTGTACTGTGGAAATAGAACGTTTTGTCTGATGACCAAAAGGGCATGATCATTGGCTTTTGGGCCAACGGTAGAAACTTATCCGAAATGACTATGTTTATAAACTGTTTGCGTGTCGCCACGGTAAAAATATACTGTGCGTGGCGAAACAGAGTTATCCAGAAGTGGCACCAAGATAACTGTGACACACCACAAGCCATAGACAGAGGTGAACGACGGCTGTGGAGATGTGTACAGGCGAGCAGACGTGCAGTTGTTGGAGCAGCTGGCCTGCCACATGTACCAAGAGGCGATCAAGAGTGTCTCCTGAATCACCGTACAGGAAAGGTTGCTAAGTACGGGCCTATGCAGCAGGCGTCTGGTGCATGCACCCATGTTGACTCCTGTTTGAGCCGTGCCGGCTCTTATCGATTGATCGATCGGGTCTGCATGGTGTGATCTTTGGGCTCGGCCGTTTGGCGTGGCTTTTGGCCGCGACGGGCGTGGGGGCTAGAGAGGGACAGCCGGAGAGCCGCGTGACGCGTGAGAATCGGAGGCGAGCGTGGTTGAGCAGGCCGGGGCACGACGCAGAGGTTGTGGTGGGTTTGAGACTTTTGCAAGACCGAACCTGGCCTGTAGTGTAGGAACTGGAATCGCCACATTACCCGAATCGAGCCGTGCGGCCCTGATTTGGATCTATAAAGGATTTCACGAAAGATTTGGTGAGAACTGCTTGTAATACTTTTGGTGCGCATATTATGCTGATCCTTGCTTTCCAAGTATCTGCACCATGACCGGAAACTGTTGTCTTGCCAACCAAAAGGTCCCCTCTATTTAGCGCTGTTTAAGTAAACACGTGTTATTGTGTTTGGTTAAAGCTCTATCTGGATTTTGGTGATGTGATACAGTCCGAGCAAGCGAGGTGTATTAATTGGTACTATTGCTGTTCGGAATGACGGACGGCATAAACCAGTATGGTGAAACGGTAATATTTTTTCCTAGTACAGTGAGCTGTGTGGACGTTGGTATAGTTGGTTCAAAGCACAGGCTTAACATTTAATCTGTACGTTCTGTGTTATCTAATTGCGTTACTTGTTCACTCGTAAACAGTGAAATGGTAGCCTTACTTGACAGTTTAAGTTTATCAGTATCCTGTTAAGGACTAATTTAAAATGAGCTCTCAAGTTTCAGTGAGCATATGTCAACCTTATAGTGTAGTTTAAATTTCTAAGTTGACTTGGTATTATGTTATTCGCCCTCGTCGTTTAAGGCTACGTCAAGGGTATTAGTTATTGATTCACCCTTGACTATTTTATTTCAATGTTTGTGAAATAGACTATTATTTTATACATCGTAGTTATTTTACGTTTGAGGAATTAATGTTTGCCGTTTTCTCTCCCCCCTTTCTCTGTATAGTAGCGCGGACTCTAAGACCTTTTTTTCAGTGTGTTATAGTGTACTGTGTGCGGCACTCTGTCCAGCTCGCCCGCTTGCTGTGGGTTCTGGGTCTGGCCGCCTCTGGTCTGGGCCCAGTGGGGCCCCCTTCTGCTACTTGAATTAGACCTTGCCTATGCGACGTCACCTGTTTTGAAAATGTCACGAAGGGGCGTATCTGTTTGTATTTTATTTTGTGTTAAAAAATATGTGATATACATTATTGCCCCCTCCCCCAAGAACCATGGACCTTGCCGTTGGTGGGGAGGCTTGCGTGCCTCAGCGATACAGATGGCCGTACCGTAGGTGCAACCACAACGGAGGGGTATCTGTTGAGAGGCCAGACAAACGTGTGGTTCCTGAAGAGGGGCAGCAGCCTTTCCAGTAGTTGCAGGGGCAACAGTCTGGATGATTGACTGATCTGGCCTTGTAACACTAACCAAAACAGCCTTGCTGTGCTGGTACTGCGAACGGCGGAAAGCAAGGGGAAACTACGGCCATAATTTTTCCAGATGGCATGCAGCTTTACTGTACGATTAAATGATGATGTCGTCCTCTTGGGTAAAATATTCCGGAGGTAAAATAGTCCCCCATTCGGATCTCCGGGCGGGGACTACTCAAGAGGA
The DNA here is from genome assembly GCF_023898315.1 of Schistocerca nitens. NCBI lineage: Eukaryota > Metazoa > Arthropoda > Insecta > Orthoptera > Acrididae > Schistocerca > Schistocerca nitens. The sequence goes on from NC_064618.1 coordinate 107,158,515, forward strand.
CGTCGTTATCAGGAGAAAGAAAACTGGCGTTCTACGGATCGGATCGTGGAATGTCAGATCTCTTAATCGGGCAGGTAGGTTAGAAAATTTAAAAAGGGAAGTCGGTGGCGCGAGGAACAAGACTTGTGGTCAGGTGAATACAGGGTTATAAATACAAAATCAAATAGGGGTAATGCAGGAGTCGGTTTAATAATGAATAAAAAAATACGAGTGCGGGTAAGCTACTACCAACAGCATAGTGAACGCATTATTGTGGCCAAGATAGACACGAAGCCCACGCCTACTACAGTAGTACAAGTTTATATGTCAACTAGCTCTGCAGATGACGAAGAAATTGAAGAAATGTATGATGAAATAAAAGAAATTATTCAGACAGTGAAGGGAGACGAAAATTTAATAGCCATGCGTGACTGGAATTCGGTAGTAGGAAAAAGGAGAGAAGGAAACGTAGTAGGTGAATATGGATTTCGGCTAAGAAATGAAAGAGAAAGCCGCCTGATAGAATTTTGCACAGAGCACAACTTAATCGTAGCTAACACTTGGTTCAAGAATCATAAAAGAAGGTTGTATACATGGAAGAAGCCTGGAGATACTGACAGGTTTCAGATAGATTATATAATGGTAAGACAGAGATTTAGGAACCAGGTTTTAAATTGTAAGACATTTCCAGGGGCAGATGTGGACTCTGATAACAATTTATTGGTTATGAACTGTAGATTAAAACTGAAGAAACTGCAAAAAGGTCGGAATTTAAGGAGATGGGACCTGGACAAACTGAAAGAACCAGAGATTGTACAGAGCTTCAGGGAGAGCATAAGGGAACAACTGACAGGAATGGGGGAAAGAAATACAGTAGAAGAGGAATGGGTAGCTTTGAGGGATGAAATAGTGAAGGCAGCAGAGGATCAAATAGGTAAAAAGACGAGGGCTGGTAGAAACCCTTGGGTAACAGAAGAAATACTGAATTTAATTGATGAAAGGAGAAAATATAAAAATTCAGTAAATGAAGCAGGCAAAAAGAAATACAAACGTCTCAAAAACGAGATCGACAGGAAGTGCAAAATGGCTAAGCAGGGATGGCTGGAGGACAAATGTAACGATGTAGAGAGTTATCTCTCTAGGGGTAAGATAGATACTGCCTACAGGAAAATTAGAGGGACCTTTGGAGAAAAGAGAACCACTTGTATGAATATCAAGAGCTCAGATGGAAACCCAGTTCTAAGCAAAGAAGGGAAAGCAGAAAGGTGGAGGGAGTGTATAGAGGGCCCATATAAGGGCAATGTACTTGAGGATAATGTTATGGAAATGGAAGAGGATGTAGATGAAGATGAAATGGGACGTATGATACTGCGAGAAGAGTTTGACAGAGCACTGAAAGACTGAGTCGAAACAAGGGCCCGGGAGTAGACAACATTCCATTAGAACTACTGACGGCCTTGGGAGAGCCAGTCCTGACAAAACTCTACCATCTGGGAGCAAGATGTATGAGACAGGCGAAATACCCTCAGACTTCAAGAAGAATATAATAATTCCGATCCCAAAGAGAGCAGGTGCTGACAGATGTGAAAATTACCGAACAATCAGTTTAATAAGTCACGAATGCAAAATACTAACGCGTATTCTCTACAGACGAATGGGAAAACTGGTAGAAGTCGACCTCGGTCAAGGTCAGTTTGGATTCCGTAGAAATATTGGAACACGTGAGGCAATACTGACCCTACGACTTATCTTAGAAGCTAGATTGAGGAAATGGAAACCTACGTTTCTAGCATTTGTAGACATAGAGAAAGCTTTTGACAATGTTGACTGGAACACTCTCTTTCAAACTCTGGAGGTGGCAGGGGTGAAATACAGGCAGCGAAAGACTATTTACAATTTGTACAGAAACCAGATGGCAGTTATAAGAGTCGAGGGGCATGAAAGGGAAGCAGTGGTTGGGAAGCGAGTGAGACAGGGTTGTAGCCTATCCCCGATGTTATTCAATCTGTATATTGAGCAAGCAGTAAAGGAAACAAAAGAAAAATTCGGAGTAGGTATTAAAATTCATGGAGAAAAAGTAAAAACTTTGAGGTCCGCCGATGACATTGTAATTCTATCAGAGACAGCAAAGGACTTGGAAGAGCAGTTGAACGGAATGGACAGCGTCTTGAAAGGAGGATATAAGATGAACATCAACAAAAGCAAAACGAGGATAATGGAATGTAGTCAAATTAAGTCGGGTGATGCTGAGGGGATTAGATTAGTAAATGAGACACTTACAGTAGTAAAGGAGTTTTGCTATTTGGGGAGCAAAATAACTGATGATGGTCGAAGTAGAGAGGATATAAAATGTAGACTGGCAATGGCAAGGAAAGCGTTTCTCAAGAAGAGACATTTGTTAACATCGAGTATTGATTTAAGTGTCAGGAAGTCGTTTCTGAAAGTATTTGTATGGAGTGTAGCCACGTATGGAAGTGAAATATGGACGATAACTAGTTTGGACAAGAAGAGAATAGAAGCTTTCGAAATGTGGTGTCACAGAAGAACGCTGAAGATTAGATGGGTAGATCATATAACTAATGAGGAGGTATTGAATAGGTTTGGGGAGAAGAGAAGTTTGTGGCACAACTTAACTAGAAGATGGGATCGGTTGGTAGGACATGTTCTGAGGCATCAAGGTATCACCAATTTAGTATTGGAGGGCAGATTGGAGGGTAAAAATCGTAGAGGGAGACCAAGAGATGAATACACTAAACAGATTCAGAAGGATGTATGTTGCAGTAGGTACTAGGAGATGAAGAAGCTTGCACAGGATAGAGCAGCATGGAGAGCTGCATCAAACCAGTCTCAGGACTGAAGACGACGACAACAACAACGTTATCGGCTAAACTTTATCTCATTATTGTAGTCTCATTTTGGAGCTTTACTGTGTATAGAACGTAATTAACTTGCAAGTCACTTAATGCTTGGTTAAAGATTAATATTGTTCTTTGAAGAGGGCGGTTACCCATGCTTGTAAGGATTTTGAATTTTAAAGCTAAAATTTTATTTGGCCAAAGAACTGTTAATAAAAGTGTTGTTTTTATAAACTGTAAATGTTGCTTATGTGGCACGGCCCTTCCGGTCGACAGCAATTGTCTGATTAGGGTGGATTAACCATCTCACTGTTCATTGGCAACGAAGACTGGAATTCGCACACCAAGACCGCACTGGAGGTTGACTGAGTGGTGAAAGCTGACCTTTCGAAACGTTTCATGCTGCGTTAAAAAGATGGCCTTTAGAACGTACAACCCTGAAAAAATCGTTGGAAGGATCCTGACCGGGGGGGAGGAAGTTTATCGTGTGGGGACTGATTCCGTGGCATTTTCTGTGTGATGCTGTCATTCTGGAAGGCACAGCTTGTCGGTACAAGTACACATCTGTTCTTCGGGGCCACGTCCTCCCTTACAAGCAGTTTGCTTTCCCGCAGCACGAATCCATTTACCAGGACAAATCAACGTGTTACACAGCTTGCAGTGCACGTGCGTGCTTCCAAGAGCACTAGTATGAGTTTATCTTACTCCCCTGGCCGCCAGACGCAATTGGAGTTGGCATGACTCCACATCAGATTCTAATTGACTTTCTTCCTGTACGTCCACGCTGCAAAAGATGGCTATTTAAGGTTTCCATACGTGGCCATATTAATGTAAGAGTACCATTTCATTGCCCATTATGGCAACTACATATTTACTGGTACGGTCCGATTGTGACACTATGATGTGAGGGTAATCTTAAGGATTCTTTTTTTCTTTAACTGCACAACACTGCCTTTCCCCATTGGTAAGGACACCACTGTCTTGCAAGTGTCAGACTGGCAGTCTAGGAGTACCATTTCATAATTTAATTAATTACTTTTGCAGGAAAATTATGTAAGTGCTCCGATAAAAGTTGACGTTTTTTTCAGAACCCAGAAACATCATTAAGACGTCGAGTCACGTTGAGAGTGCGTTTGAAATACAGAATGGGAACTGACATAATTAAATCCTAGTTCATATTTAATAGTCATAACATGGAGAGATATGGTGTAAAAATGAGGCATGTTGGTAGCTACTATGAATTTCCTATCTCGCAATTTATGGCGGCACATAAAAGCACCCCCCAAACAATGATCTAACATCCGCGCACTGTGGAATAAAAAAAATACAAATGACTTTGTTCGGCCAGACTTGATGACTGGACTACCAGCCGGCCATTGTGGCGCCGGCCGAAGTGGCCGTGCGGTTCTAGGCGCTGCAGTCTGGAACCGCGAGACCGCTACGGTCGCAGGTTCGAATCCTGCCTCGGGCATGGATGTGTGTGATGTCCTTAGGTTAGTTAGGTTTAACTAGTTCTAAGTTCTAGGGGACTAATGACCTCAGAAGTTGACTCCCATGGTGCTTAGAGCCATTTGAACCATTTGAGCCACTGTGGCCGAGGGCTCCGAGGCGCTTCCGTCCGGAACCCGGTGCTGGTACGGTCGGTGGCAGGTTCGAATCCTGCCTCGGTCATGGATGTGTGTGATGTCCTTAGGTGAGTTAAGTTTAAGTAGTTCTAAGTCTAGGGGGACTGATGACCTCGTATGTTAAATCCCATAGTGCTTAGAGCCATTTGAGCCGTTTGAACTGGAGTACCCTCACTCGCGCGCGCGACACACACACACACACACACACACACACACACACACACACACACACACACACACACACACACACACACACTCAACCCCTCATAATATAAACCCCCAACATAATGTCATAAGGTTTCAATCTAGGGAATAATAGAATGTGCGAAGGGTCACGAAGATGTTTATTTCCAATTAAAAGCGAGTTTAATTAACATTCATTAACAAAAACCTGCACACACAATAGGTAAAAACAAAGGAATTAATGTGTACTTAATCCGTGAGATTCAGTACGCTGGTGTACTTCTTGATCAGTGCTTCTACACATACTACAAGTAGTTGACACAGCTTGAACACATGGCAAGTCATGCCCAGATAAATTACAGTACGGACATCTCTCTGGTGTTCCTTGGGACAGAGACAAGTCTTCAGGTTCCTGTGCTCAAAAAACGACACTTTAGCGTACCGGTCAAAATAGGCATCAGAGAATTCAGAACCAGAAAGCAAACAAACATGTGATCACATCACCATATCGTTAAGAACTTCGGCTTGTAGCGGTTAATCTTGCATCAGAGCTGCGTAGACAATTGGCTCCTGCTGTCCTAGACGTGTGGGTGTGGCACCAGGTGCAGATGTCTCCACCACTGGCAACCACTTGCTGACACCACATGTATGGGTCCACTCGCAGACTCCTACATTCGTCAGGAGAGAGCTGGGCGGGATGCCGCAGTGAGATCTTAGTTATGCTTGAGACTACCAGGAAAACATAGTTAACAATAATACATTTATTAGGCAGTAAATGCAGGATTGTCTTCCAGACCGCCGTGCCACAACCAGGCCAGCGGAGTAGCGCCTCGTCAGCTGCGGAAGGCCGACTTGTACTCATCTTGCAGTATCGCCTGCATAGGGAAGTGTCGGGTGGTGACTGGTATGTCACGGGTGGCCGTCGATCACAGAATCTGGCGCTCTCGAACTCTGTGTATTTATCTCCGAAGTGCTCTCATGGATGTCGAAGATTAGCACTTAGGGATCTTGCCCCCAGGTCAGTATGAAGTACTCGCTAGCTCGCAGAGGGCTGACTCTGAGCCTGGAGTCAGCGGCATCGGTGTCTGCCACAGCAATGGGATGAGCAGCAGTGGTGCCTACTCACTGGTAAGTCGATGACGGACAGCATCCAGTTCGTGCCGGTCGAACCTCCAACTAGCCTGTAGGGTGATGACGACTTCTGTGGCCCTCCAGTGTTGTCTCGAAAGTTGGCACTGCAGCTGGCCGCAGCAGTGTCCTTCCAGCCAGACTTGTGGTTCCATAGACGATCAAAGACAGCTAGGTGTACGGAAGATCGGCCTCCTTAGCCTCTGAGCCGTAGTAAAGTTAGTTTTGAAAAGCGCGCTGCAGCGCGTAGCGTGAAGCAGTCGCCCTCCGTTTTCTGGCGGAGGCGCCGTTGTCGCAATTGAAGGCTTCGGTGTCTCCCTCTAGCGGGAAAGGGGAAAAGTGGGCCGTTGGCGTGGGTTTAAGAAGTGGCTGTATGGGCTCTCGTTGAGAGCTGCCAGAACAAAGGAAATATAGGTTTACAGATACATTTCTTGCATTTTATTCTTATTTTATGCGTAGACTTCTCTCTGATCTAAACTGTGCACTATTTTCTCTTTTCAGCCTGGCTTGACACTCGCCATTTGTTTGAAAACGATTTTAACTCAACAGTTTACGCTGAACTACGTACGTATCAGATACTAAATGGATACAAAAAAATGCTGGTGCCTATGGTTATTTTTTTATTTACTGCCCAATTCCAGCTATTAATTTCGATGACAGATCCATAATTAATGAAAGATCAGCAATAAATACTAGAGTATTTGTTTTCGGTGTTATCAAGGACAGTGGTAACTTCAGCCCATTTAAAGACATGGGTGAACGTACTTTTGGCGCTTATGATTCGCCCATGATATTTCTGTTTTCACAATCTGGAGAAGTGGTGCCTTAATAAAGCTTCAACAGTAAAATAAAATTTTCGCTACGTTGTAAGTACCGTTACCATCCATTTTCCTAACTTTCCAGATAGAAAAGGTGGCGCAGATACTGGTTTGTTATTCATGTATCAATTTTTTTACGAAGTGTTCTGAAATCCGTTCTGCCACAAGCATGTAATAAACAGGCGTCCAGCCCTATTTTAGTTCGTAACATCATCGACGGACACTTGGAGTCAATTGTGCCGTGGATTATCCATTTTGGCAGTGTTCCAGCATGTCACAACTAAAACCATACGCTACGTCTTGCGCAACTGTGAAAGTAAATGTGGGTACTAACTAAAGCTTCCTAAAATATTTATTCCTTAACGAGATTCGTCATGAATGAAGCCACTTCTTTCTCGAATCAAAACTTCATTTTGTGCGATCACCACTAGAAATAACGATAATCTACATAACTAAAGACACTTTGTGCCATCAGGACATTGCCAGAGCGATTCTACATCTACATGGATACTCTGCAAATCACATTTAAGTACCTGGCAAAGGGTCAAGTCAACGATTCAGTCCATCCCATAGAAAGAGACTGTCGCAAATAATTACAACTGAATTCAGATCACAGCTTCTCAGAACTGATTTAAAAAAAAAAAAAAAAGAGAGAACGACTGGTGTCACATGTATTAAGCAAGTACATGACTTTATGTGCAAATCTTTCCCAGTAAATCAATTATGTGCGAAATTATGAGACTTTTAATGTGTTATGGAAAGACAGGACTATAAGACCATGATGTCAATATAATTAGGTCAGTATCTTAAATAACTTTTATTAAAATCCCAATACGACGTTGGCCATTAGGAAAAAGCTGTTTGCGTCCAAATCCTGTCTGTGTTCCATGTAGTCAGAATGGGAGACTTTTATCTCCGCGTCTTCGTGGTGGCTTCCCGTTAAGAGCGCAACCCTACAGCTGAAAACTCCTCGCCCTCGCCATAAAGACGTAACTGGGGCACTTCAGTGTAGTTACCGCGAGGTTCGGCAGTGCACTATTTGCATAGCGTCGCCCGGTTGTGGCATAAACCGACGACGTTACAGTTGTTGACACGCGGGGGAGGGAGGGGGGGGGGGAGGGTCTGAACCACTGCCTGCTTGCTGTCGCCAAGCCAAGCTGGTAAGCCCTGTGGTCTAGCCGCTTCTTGCGACTGTCACGGCTAGTTCACAGCTCCTATTCACGCTCTGCACAGTTTCCACAGATGAAAGTTATTTAATCATTAACCTGTTCTGACTGGGGCCATCAGGTGCTCTTTTACATCGGGTTTCATCCATACACCTTCTTTACATCATAGTTACCTTCGAAATATCGATTTTGATATGACAAATAGTACTAAAATATGAAAGTCTATAGAGTTAATACTACTAGTACGTCTGCCGCTGCTGCCACATAACGACAATAGTAACAGTATTAATAACGATAATAACAGTTATAACAATAATGATAGAATCTGATATTAAAAAAAATTATATGTACAAGACGCATGTTTTCTGATATAACGAACTCTGGGGAAAGGAAATTTAAGGAGACTGCTCCAGGTAGGAATACTTACGAAGGACGAAGATGTGGTTGTGAAGAAGGATGTGCAGGGTAACGAGCGGGCACTAGGATAATGACATTCATTATTGTTGCTTCAGTACATACGTCATTAACGGTCATCTGAAGCTGGAGGTGTTACTCTGTCCGCTAATATAACGCGGGAGGTTATTCCTATAGTAGGGTGTCTGCTACGGAGGACTTAGTGAAAGTGGCTGAACTATGGAGAGAGACGGAAAGGAATTTGCTATGATGGGAGCGGCAGGTTCTGTCATGTTGCTAACACAAGTAGGTTAACGTAGAGGAGAGATACCGGTATAGGGGACAGTGTACGTTGATCAGACAGTAGAGAAGACAGAGACTATGGACATCTCTGCGATTGTCTGCACTCAGCCAGAATATCTGTGCATATGATGGTGAAATATAATCATAAGAGTCGAATGTCGCACATATAACGAACACAGGAATTCATAACCAGTAACAGGCGCCGTGATCTTTTCTGAGTGTACCCCTTCTGTTCCGGTTACAGCGTATTTCCTTATTTTCCAGTTTTACAGTTTTGTACTGCGTCTGCAGATGTCACGTAGCGTACAGTGAGTATAGCGGTATCGGAGAACGCACACAGTCGGGAGTAAGATTTCAGTTCACACGCTGGCTGAAGAAGCCGGTGGGCCATATGGCGTTGCCAGTGGACTGTGGTGTGAGGCGCTGTTATTAGACAAGAGCACGCTCGTTACGTCAGCAGCGAGTTACGGAGGAAAATCACAGTTTTTCTGGCGCGAAGCAAGTGATCTTGCTTAATAAATATTTGCTAATAAAAGTCGCTTTTTCTGACACAGATATTAGGAGAAGTCTACATCTCGTAAGTGCTTTCTTACAGCGATATTAAAACGCCAGAGATCTATCATCTTAATAAATAAGTGAATAATTTTAAAACTAACGAAAATGTATCAACGGTTACGGGATACCACGAGCACGGGGTACAGGCAGTGCGCCATAGCCGTCAGCCGCCGATACGGTGTCTTCCGGTCTACGCCTGTCGTAAGAAAATGCTCTCGGGGAAATAGAATCCGACGGAGCCGATATTGCTTCCGCGAAGGACAAACTTCGACAGTTTTTCGGCAGACCAGGTAGAAAGAATCCTGCACGACGACTCACTAAGATAATCCAATGACGTGTTGTCTTAATCTCCGTAAAACTAGGACGGAAAACCACGGTCAATCATTCTGTACACCTCTTGTACCATCTTCTACGAATGGCTAAAATGAGACATGTCTGGGTGTTTTGTACGAGTTGGGTGTTCTTGCAAAGGTCTTGCTGGATAACACCGCTGTAATCGATATTCGGAAGTGTAAATGTTTGTACAAGTTGCTTTTTCAGGTCATATATATATATATATATATATATATATATATATATATATATATATATATATATATATATATATATATTAGAGGATGGGCAGATTTCGATGCCTCCTTGCTCACAGCAGTTACGTGCTCAGTTCATTTCAGATTTTCGTCTATTATTACTCCCAGACTCGTTACTCAGGGCGAGAAGTTCATACTTGTCCCATTTAAGATTAAAAGTGGGAGGGATTCCCACTATTTCGGACAAATGAGCCAAGGATGACCAGCAGCTTGTGCTTTTGGATGGAATGAGCTTTAACCCTATATTCTGTGCCAACACAGGTCGGTATTGAGATTCTCGACAGCTCTTGTCAGGTTTACTGGTTTTGCACCTAGATACAACTGGAGGTCATCAACGTACATGTGATACTTGCAGTAGGACAAAAATGTTGACACATCATTGACATACAATGAAAAGAGTATAGGACCTAATACCGAAAACTGGGAGACTCCTGATATTACGTATCTCTATTGTAACTTTATGATGCCTGACATGACGCATTGATGGCGAGACGTCAGATATGAATGAAACTATTGCACTGTACTTGGCATTAAATCAAGGCTGCTAAGTCTGGCAAGTAAAATGTCGAAGTCGACAGTGTCTAAAGTTTTGTTGAAGTCTAAGAAGCACATGATAGCTGCCTCTTGTGCAACCACGGCAAGCTTCAGGTCATGTGCTACCTTTATTAAGGCCGAAGTTCTGCTGCGATGTTTTCGGAAACCTGATTGGTGATTGTGTACTAGATTTTTTGTAATTTGGTAACTTCTTAACTGGTCGTATGCTATATATTCTATGTCCTTGGACAGCGCAGGAAGAATGTAAATAGGTCGGTAATCAGGGGTTGCTGTGGTAACTTCCTTTTTAGGTAGCAACTTAACTGGTCCCTGTTTCCAGGCTTCAGGCAGAAGGCTTGCGATTAAGGAATGGTTGAAGATATCTGTTATAGTGTGCAGCAGTCGGTCAGTAACAAGCTATGATGCCATCGTGCCCAGTAGATGCTGATCTGATACGGCTTTTTTGACGGATTGGCAGTAATACGTTTTAGAAAGTGGCTGCAGTCATATACCCCCTTGAAGTAAACAATGAGTCTGTTTCGTTTGCGGGTCAGTTGTGTCTGTAGGTAAGATGAAGTACCGATTCACTTCTGCGGCTTAGACTGCGTTCACACTGCCGGCCGGGCCTAGCCGGGATGACGCGTACTGGCTCGGCTCGTGCCTAGCCGGCTCAAGCCTACGTGTAGTGCATTCACATTGCGCGCCGCGCCGAGCCGGGACGGCGAAATGGGGGAAAATCCACTTCTCCGATTTTCATGTTTTAAAAATTCTTAGCGGTACATAAGACTTCGCCAGATCGTTTTATGAACTTATTTTTCCCTTAAAAGCGTTACTTACGTCGTGAAAAAAGAAAGTCTACTTTTCGTTTCGCGTGATTTCTTAGTATCGTAACGCTTCCCAACCGATTTTGAAGAAAGTATGCGGCTAAAAGATCTGATTTTTGTACACGTGGTAGTGTAACATCTTAGCTTCGTATTGAATCATTTATCTTTCCATATTTCGTAACAGTCATTGTGAAATGATGCTATTTGTCAACGCTGTGCACTTGATTTACAAATCTTGTAGTGAAAAAGTTAAGTAGCGGGTAGCTTACTGTTAGATCCGTTTTAGACCATTCATTGTTGGGAATGAAATGTAGCTAAAAGTACCGAAAAGTTTTTGAAATGATGGTGATACTGATATCTGTCTCTGGTCACAAGAAATGCGAGCTATTCAGTGGCGTCAGTGCCGCGTCCGCAAGCCACGGAGTTCGCGCGGTTACAGCTTGGTTTAGTACATGTACAGGTAGAAGTGTCAATGACATAGGTCTGTTAAAATTTGGTGACAAACTAATCACAAAAATAAACTGGAGATTTGTAATATGTTTACTGCAGAAACTGAAGCGCAATTCTGTAGTCTCGTTGTCTACTCTGACAGAAAAAATAATGGAGGGTTAATGAAACTACTGTAGATACAGAAGGGCGTTTCATTGTTCTTCATTGTTTTTTTTCTTCCTTGTCGGGCTGCGCTGCACTGTCAAGGTAATCCCCACTCTTTGGCTAAATGGCTGTTAGTTGCCGATGTTGTGGACTGGCAAGACAGCCGATCCACTATGGACAGGAGACCGAAAGGCACGCGTTTAAGCTCACGCAGGCTGGCGTGAGGTCTGGAACAAGGACAATGTCTTGAGACTAGCAAATAAAGTACGTAGCTTCTGGAATACGGCCGGCCGCGGTGGCCGTGCGGTTCTAGGCGCTCCAGTCCGGAGCCGCGCTGCTGCTACGGTCGCAGGTTCGAATCCTGCCTCGCGCATGAATGTGTGTGATGTCTTTAGGTTAGTTAGGTTTAAGTAGTTCTAAGTTCTAGGGGACTGATGACCACAGCAGTTGAGTCCCATAGTGCTCAGAGCCATTTGAACCATTTTTCTGGAATACTTAACTTAAATCCATAATTGGTGAACATCGGTCTGACGGTACATGCATCACAAGATTAATAGCAAATGATAATGGCGCCTTCCTAGGTCGTAGCAAATGACGTAGCTGAAGGCTATGCTAACTATCGTCTCGGCTAATGAGAGCGTAATTTGTCAGTGAACCATCGCTAGCAAAGTCGGTTGTACAACTGGGGCGAGTGCTAGTACGTCTCTCTAGACCTGCCGTGTGGCGGCGCCCGGTCTGCAATCACTGACAGTGGCGACACGCGGGTCCGACGTAAACTAGCGGACCGCGGCCGATTTAAAGGCTACCACCTAGCAAGTGTGGTGTCTGGCGGTGACACCATAGCCGAAGGCCAAATAAATAAATTAAAAAAATCCCCACCCTTCGACAGCTGACAAGCAAGTCAGTAGAAAACGCAGCTGCAGTCAACAGTTGCTCGCCTTTACCTAGTCTGTGCTGTCTTGTAGAACAATGTCTTCACTCTTTTATTGGTATTGTTTTGACTCTGCAGTAACTCGTCGAGTTTTGAAGTACAGAAGAACTAGGAGGTTATGGATTCATCCCATAAATAGCGACAGACATTGAGGAGAGTTTTTTTCTTTACATGAAGAACTTAAAAACTATCCTGAAAAATTTTATTCATATACAGAATGAATCATAATACATTTCAGTATGTGCTGCAGAACATTCAAGACAAAATTTCGAAACAGAACACAAATTTTCGCAGAAGTATAACAGCAGAAGAAAAATTGTGTATAACGATAAGGTAAGATTCGTTAGTACACACTTTTTGGATTGCTGTAGAACTTTGTGCAGCATTCACTACCTCCAATTAATTGTAGTCATGCTTTTGTATTTTAAATTTCACAAACGCTTACCTCTGAGGGGAAGAGAGTTTGTGGGACTCCTGGGAATCATTAGTAAGTAACTAGCTTCGTCATTTTGGGTAATGTCTTGCTGTGCCTTCAACGAAGAATCGCAGAAACACTCCTTCAGAATTTTCCAACTATTTTCTTCTTTTTTCTTCTTGATGCAGCGCTTGGCAGTGGTGATGGTTCATCATGTGGAGCCACTGATGACCTCACAGAATTCTTTTCATTTCCTTGTAAGATAGACAGATTGATAGGAGAACAGTTTTGAGATAATGCCCTTTGACTCAGTGGTTCTATTTCCACTGGTAAGGAACTGTGCATAGCTCTTGGAACTTTGGAAAATCATATGACAGAACAGAGCCCGAGTGGAATTGCATTTTAATATACTATTCCCTGGATCACATGACTTTATTTTGCCAAGTTATACAAGTTATTCTCTGTAACTGTCTCTCAGGTCTTTGCATTTCGATTTCGTTATTTTAATTGAAAGAATATAGAAGTGTGCAAGAAAATGTCTCTTTAATTATTTATTGTTGTATAACTATGAAATGACAGGGACTAAGTAAATATCTACTGTGCAAACAAAACTGTAAAAACTTCGCCCCACACCACACTTGAGTAACACATTTTACGATTTTTTTTCTCAGGTATCTGTCAAAACTGGCATCTCCTTTCATGCACTAGCATCGTCATTCCGATTAGGAGTGTCCACCGTATCAGTGGTGGTGAAAGACGTTTGTATGGCCATATGGGAGTCACTTGCTCCCATTCATTTACCAACGCCAACTGTTTCTCGGTTTAAAGAAATTGCCAGTGAAATGCATACGAGATGGAGATTTCCAAACTGTGTTGGATGTATAGACGGGAAGCACATACGTGTCCAATGTCCTAAACTTTCTGGCAGCATGTTTTACAATTACAAACAGTATTATTCGGTTGTACTCCAAGCAGTTGCTGATGCAAATTACAAATTTATGGTTGTAGATGTGGGTACCTACGGTAAACAGTCTGATGCAGGCGTGTTTAAAGAAAGTATGTTATATAAGAAACTTACAAATGGGGAGTTGTTATTACCGCCACCAACAAGACTTGAAGGAATGCGTCAGGAACTACCGTACGTCATTTTGGGAGATGAAGCTTACCCCTTATTAGAGAATTTGATGAGACCTTTTCCTCGCAGAAATTTGGACAACGGGAAGATTCTATAGAATGATATGCATTCCAGAGAAAGAAAAGTTGTTGAATGTGCATTTGGTATAATGGCCAATAAATGGAGACTACTGAGGAAGGAAATTGAAACATCCGTTTACGTAGCTGATCACATAGTCAAATTCATTTGTCTACTTGACAATATTGTCATTGACAGAGAAGGATGCAATATTGATGCTGACAAGTTTTGTAACAATGCTGATATGCAGACAGCTGGTGCCACATTGAACAGAAATTCCACATTACGTTCGAAAACTGTCAGGAACACTTTTTTTGAATATTTCGTTAAAAATGCAACTTAAAATAATTAAAAAACCTTTCAAAAAAATTTTTGGAATTGACAATACTTAGCTATTTACTGTATTTTTGTGTATCTCATTTCACTGTAAATAAAACAAATAAAATTATAAAGGAAAATAATTTATATTTGTGCGTACTATCTGAAACACACTCCTTGGTTACTTCGTTCCATAATCTAGAAACTGCATCATTACTCTCATACTAGCCGAATTTCTGATACCAAATTGATGGACACAAGTTAATGTCATGTATATGTTATTCAGCATTCATTAAAGTAAGAACATCGCAAAAAGATGTCACAGACAACAGCTTATAGTAACGTGCCACAGCATTACTTTACAATGCATTGTCATCTGGTAGGGACACATTTCCGTCCCTCAGTGACACTCATATCTACCTCCGTTTACAAGTAAGTGCGAACTATTCAGTGGCGGCAATGCCGCGATCGCTGGCAAGGTACACTTGTAAATGCATGTAGATTAAATAAATGAAATAAAAGTAATTTCGCATGTATCATTATAATAAACGTAATTATTCCTCACTGATTGTGAAATGTGAGGTAACATCTTAAAATAAAAGATGTGTGCAGTCACACTTGTGATGAAAGCAGAAGGGAAACGTGTGATGCGTGTACTGCAGAAGCTGTAGTGCTGCTCCACAGGCTCGCGCCTGCTGTCGGCTCGCGACGGCAATATTAAACACTCGGGATGTCGCCGGCTCGGCTCCGGGAGGCTTACGCCGTGTCGGCTCGGCCCGGACGCCAGTGTGAACACCGCAATTCAAAACCATGTCATTGGTATCACAGCGGGCGGGGCCCAGCCAGGGTAAGCTCGGCCCGGCCGACAGTGTGAACACCGCAATTCAAAACCATGTGTTTGGTATCACAGCGGGCAGCGGCCCAGCCAGGCTCGGCTCGGCCCGGCCCGGCCGCCAGTGTGAACTCCGCAAATCAAAACCATGTGTTTGGTATCACAGCGGGCGGCGGCCCAGCCAGGTAGGCTCGGCCTGGCCGCCACTGTGAACACCGCAATTCAAAACCATGTGTTTGGTATCACAGCGGGCGGCGGCCCAGCCAGGTAGGCTCGGCCCGGCCGCCAGTGTGAACACCGCAATTCAAACCATGTGTTTGGTATCACAGCGGGCGGCGGCCCAGCCAGGTAGGCTCGGCCTGGCCGCCAGTGTGAACACCGCAATTCAAAACCATGTGTTCGGTATCACAGCGGAAGGCGGCCCAGCCAGGTAGGCTCGGCCCGGCCACCAGTGTGAACACCGCAATTCAAAACCATGTTATTGGTATCACAGCGAGCGGCGGCCCAGCCAGGCTCGGCTCGGCCCGGTCGCCAGTGTGAACACCGCAATTCAAAACCATGTGTTTGGTATCACAGCGGGCAGCGGCCCAGCCAGGCTCGGCTCGGCCCGGCCCGGCCACCAGAATGAACTCCGCAAATCAAAACAATGTGTTTGGTATCACAGCGGGCGGCGGCCCAGCCAGGTAGACTCGGCCCGGCCGCCAGTGTGAACACCGCAATTCAAAACCATGTTATTGGTATCACAGTGAGCGGCGGCCCAGCCAGGCTCGGCTCGGCCCGGCCGCCAGTGTGAACACCGCAATTCAAAACCATGTGTTTGGTATCACAGCGGGCAGCGGCCCAGCCAGACTCGGCTCGGCCCGGCCCGGCCACCAGTGTGAAATCCGCAAATCAAAACCATGTGTTTGGTATCACAGTGGGCGGCGGCCCAGCCAGGTAGGTTCGGCCCGGCCGCCAGTGTGAACACCGCATTTCAAAACCATGTGTTTGGTATCACAGCGGGCGGCGGCCCAGCCAGGTAGGCTCGGCCCGGCCGCCAGTGTGAACACCGCAATTCAAAACCATGTGATTGGTATCACAGTGGGCAGCGGCCCAGCCAGGTAGGCTCGGCCTGGCCGCGACTGTGAACACCGCAATTCAAAACCATGTGTTTGGTATCACAGCGGGCGGCGGCTGAGCCAGGTAGGCTCGGCCCGGCCGCCAGTGTGAACACCGCAATTCAAACCATGTGTTTGGTATCACAGCGGGCGGCGGCCCAGCCAGGTAGGCTCGGCCTGGCCGCCAGTGTTAACACCGCAGTTCAAAACCATGTGTTTGGTGTCACAGCGGGCGGTGGCCCAGCCAGGTAGGCTCGGCCCGGCCGCCAGTGTGAACACCGCAATTCAAAACCATGTGATTGGTATCACAGTGGGCGGCGGCCCAGCCAGGTAGGCTCGGCCTGGCCGCCACTGTGAACACCGCAATTCAAAACCATGTGTATGGTATCGCAGCGGGCGGCGGCCCAGCCAGGTAGGCTCGGCCCGGCCACCAGTGTGAACACCGCAATTCAAACCATGTGTTTGGTATCACAGCGGGCGGCGGCCCAGCCAGGTAGGCTCGGCCTGGCCGCCAGTGTGAACACCGCAATTCAAAACCATGTGTTTGGTATCACAGCGGGCAGCGGCCCAGCCAGGTAGGCTCGGCCTGGCCGCCAGTGTGAACACCGCAATTCAAAACCATGTGTTCGGTATCACAGCGGGAGGTGGCCCAGCCAGGTAGGGTGGGCCCGGCCTCCAGTGTGAACACCGCAATTCAAAACCAAGTTATTGGTATCACAGCGAGCGGCGGCCCAGCCAGGCTCGGCTCCGCCCGGCCGCCAGTGTGAACACCGCAATTCAAAACCATGTGTTTGGTATCACAGAATGCGGCGGCCCGGCCAGGCTCGGCTCGGCCTGGCCTCCACTGTGAACACCGCAATTCAAAACCATGTGTTTGGTATCACAGCGGGCGGCAGACCAGCCAGGCTTGGCTCGGCCTGGCAGCCAGTGTGAACATCGCAAAACAAAACCATGTGTTTGGTATCACAGCGGGCGGCGGCCCAGCCAGGCAGGCTCGGCCCGGCCGCCAGTGTGAACACCACAATTAAAAACAATGTGTTTGGTATCACAGCGTGCGGCGGCCCGGCCAGGCTCGGCTCGGCCCGGCCTCCAGTGTGAACACCACAATTCAAAACCATGTGTTTGGTATCACAGCAGGCGGCGGCCAAGCCAGGCTCGGCTCGGCCTGGCGTCCAGTGTGAACACCGCAATTCAAAACCATGTGTTTAGTATCACAGCGGGTGGCGGCCCGGCCAGGCTCGGCTCGGCCCGGCCGCCAGTGTGAACACTGCACTTCAAAACCATGTGTTTGGTATCACAGAGGGCGGCGGCCCGGACAGGCTCGGCTCGGCCCGGCCGCCAGTGTGAACACCGTAATTCAAAACCATGTGTTTGGTATCACAGCGGGCGGCGGCCCAGCCAGGCAGGCTCGGCCCGGCCGCCAGTGTGAACACCGCAATTCAAAACCATGTGTTTGGTATCACAGCGTGCGGCGGCCCGGCCAGGCTCGGCTCGGCCCAGCCTCCAGTGTGAACACCGCAATTAGAAACCATGTGTTTGGTATCACAGCGGGCGGCTGCCCTGCCAGGCTCGGCTCGGCCTGGCCGACAGTGTGAACACCGCAATTCAAAACCATGTGTTTGGTATCACAGTGAAAGGCGGCCCGGCCAATCTTGGCTCGGCCCGGCCGCCAGTGTGAACACCGCAATTCAAAACCATGTGTTTGGTATCACAGCGGCCGGCAGCCGAGCCAGGCTCGGCTCGACCTGGCTGCCACTGTGAACACCGCAATACAAAACCATGTGTTTAGTATCACAGCGGGCGGCGGCCCAGCCAGGCTCGGCTCGGCCCGGCCGCCAGTGTGAACACTGCACTTCAAAACCATGTGTTTGGTATCACAGAGGGCGGCGGCCCGGACAGGCTCTGCTCGGCCCGGCCGCCAGTGTGAACACCGCAATTCAAAACCATGTGTTTGGTATCACAGCGGGCGGCGGCCCAGCCAGGCAGGCTCGGCCCATCCGCCAGTGTGAACACCGCAATTCAAAACCATGTGTTTGGTATCACAGCGTGTGGCGGCCCAGCCAGGCTCGGCTCGGCCCGGTCGCCAGTGTGAACACCGCAATTCATAACCATGTGTTTGGTATCACAGCGGGCGGCGGCCCAGCCAGGCTCGGCTAGGCCCGGCCGCCAGTGTGAACACTGCAATTCAAAACCATGTGTTTGGTATCACAGCGGGAGGCAGCCCTGCCAGGCTCGGCTCGGCCAGGCTTCCAGTGTGAACACCGCAATTCAAAACCATGTGTTTGGTATCACAGAATGTGGTGGCCCAGCCAGGCTCGGCTCGGCACGGCCGCCAGTGTGAACACTGCAATTCATAACCATGTGTTTGGTATGACAGCGGGCGGCGGCCCAGACAGGCTCGGCACGGCCCGGCCGCCAGTGTGAGCACCGCAATTCAAAACCATGTGTTTGGTATCACAGCGGGCGGCGGCCCAGCCAGGTGGGCTCGGCCCGGCCGCCAGTGTGAACACCGCAATTCAAAACCATGTGTTTGGTATCACTGCGTGCGGCGGCCCTGCCCGGCCCGGCCAGGCTCGGCTCGGCCTGGCGTCCACTGTGAACACCACAATTCAAAACCATGTGTTTGGTATCACAGCCAGGTTCGGGTCAGCCTGGCCACCAGTGTGAACACCGCAATTCAAAACCATGTGTTTGGTATCACAGCGGGTGGCGGCCCGGCCAGACTCGGCTCGGCCCGGCCTCCAGTGTGATCACCGCAATTCAAAACCATGTGTTTGGTATCACAGCGTGCGGTGGCCCAGCCAGGCTCGGCTCGGCTCGGCCGCCAGTGTGAACACCGCAATTCAAAACCATGTGTTTGGTATCACAGCGGGCGGCAGCCTGGCCAGGCTCGGCTCGGCCAGGCTTCCAGTGTGAACACCGCAATTCAAAACCATGTGTTTGGTATCACAGCGGGTGGTAGCCCGGCCAGGCTCGGCTCGACCTGGCTGCCACTGTGAACACCGCAATTCAAAACCATGTGTTTGGTATCTCAGCGGGCGGCGGCCCAGCCACGTAGGCTCGGCCCGGCCACCAGTGTGAACACTACAATTCAAAATCATGTGTTTGGTATCACAGCGGGCGGCGGCCCAGCCAGGTTCGGCTCGGCCTGGCCGCCAGTGTGAACACCGCAATTCAAAACCATGTGTTTGGTATCACAGCGGGCGGCAGCCCAGCCAGGCTCGGCTCGACCTGGCTGCCACTGTGAACACCGCAATTCAAAACAGTGTGTTTGGTATCACAGCGGGCGGCGGCCCAGCCACGTAGGCTCGGCTCGGCCGCCAGTGTGAACACCGCAATTCAAAACCATGTGTTTGGTATCACAGCGGGCGGCGGCCCAGCAAGGTAGGCTCGGCCTGGTCGCCAGTGTGAACACCGCAATTCAAAACCATGTGTTTGGTATCACAGCGGGCGGCGGCCCAGACAGGACGGGCTCTGCCTGGCCGCCAGGGTGAACACCGCAATTCAAAACCATGTGTTTGGTATCACAGTGGGCGGCGGCCCAGCCTGGTAGGCTCGGCCTGGCCGCTAGTGTGAGCACCGCAATTCGAAACCATGTGTTTGGTATCACAGCGGGCGGCAGCCCGGCCAGGGTCGGCTCGGCCCGGACTCCAGTGTGAACACCGCAATTCAAAACCATGTGTTTGGTATCACAGCGTGTGGTGGCCCAGCCAGGCTCGGCTCGGCACGGCCGCCAGTGTGAACATCGCAATTCATAACCATGTGTTTGGTATGACAGCGGGCGGCGGCCCAGACAGGCTCGGCTTGGCCCGGCCGCCAGTGTGAGCACCGCAATTGAAAACCATGTGTTTGGTATCACAGGGGGCGGCGGCCCAGCCAGGTGGGCTCGGCCCGGCCGCCAGTGTGAACACCGCAATTCAAAACCATGTGTTTGGTATCACAGCGTGCGGCGGCCCTGCTCGGCCCGGTCAGGCTCGGCTCGGCCCGACCTCCACTGTGAACACCACAATACAAAACCATGTGTTTGGTATCACAGCCAGGCTCGGCTCGGCCAGGCCGCCAGTGTGAACACCGCAATTCAAAACCATGTGTTTGGTATCACAGCGGGCGGCGGCCCAGCCAGGTAGGCCCGGCCCGGCCGCCAGTGTGAACACCGCAATTCAAAACCATGTGTTTGGTATCACAGCGGGTGGCGTCCTGGCCAGGCTCGGCTCGGCCCGGCCTCCAGTGTGATCACCACAATTCAAAACCATGTGTTTCGTATCACAGTGTGTGGCGGCCTTCCAGGCTCGGCTCGGCCCGGCCTGCAGTGTGAACACCACAATTCAAAACCATGTGTCTGGTATCACAGCGGGCGGCTGCCTGGCCAGGCTCGGCTCGGCCTGGCCGCCAGTGTGAACATCGTAATTCAAAACCATGTGTTTGGTATCACAGTGGGCGGCGGCCCGGCCAGTCTCGGCTCTGCCCGGCCGCCAGTGTGAACACCGCAATTCAAAACCATGTGTTCGGTATCACTGCGTGCGGCGGCCCACCCAGGCTCGGCTCGGCCCGGCCGCCAGTGTGAACACCGCAATTCAAAACCATGTGTTTGGTATCACAGCGGGCAGCAGCCCGACCATGCTCGGCTCGGCCAGGCTTCCAGTGTGAACACCGCAATTCAAAACCATGTGTTTGGTATCACAGCGGGTGGCAGCCCAGCCAGGCTCGGCTCGACCTGGCTGCCACTGTGAACTTCGCAATTCAAAACCAAGTGTTTGGTATCACAGCGGGCGGCGGCCCAGCCACGTAGGCTTGGCCCGGCCGCCAGTGTGAACACCGCAATTCAAAACCATGTGTTTGGTATCACAGCAGGCGGCGGCCCAGACAGGTAGGCTCGGCCTGGCCGCCAGTGTGAACACCGCAATTCAAAACCATGTGTTTGGTATCACAGCGGACGGCGGCCCAGCCAGGCTCGGCTCGGCCCGGCCGCCAGTGTGAACACCGCAATTCAAAACCATGTGTTTGGTATCACAGCGGGCGGCTGCCTGGCCAGGCTCGGCTCGGCCTGGCCGCCAGTGTGAACACCGCAATTCAAAACCATGTGTTTGGTATCACAGCGGGCGGCAGCCCAGCCAGGCTCGGCTCGACCTGGCTGCCACTGTGAACACCGCAATTCAAAACAGTGTGTTTGGTATCACAGCGGGCGGCGGCCCAGCCACGTAGGCTCGGCTCGGCCGCCAGTGTGAACACCGCAATTCAAAACCATGTGTTTGGTATCACAGCGGGCGGCGGCCCAGCAAGGTAGGCTCGGCCTTGTCGCCAGTGTGAACACCGCAATTCAAAACCATGTGTTTGGTATCACAGCGGGCGGCGGCCCAGACAGGACGGGCTCTGCCTGGCCGCCAGGGTGAACACCGCAATTCAAAACCATGTGTTTGGTATCACAGTGGGCGGCGGCCCAGCCGGGTAGGCTCGGCCTGGCCGCTAGTGTGAGCACCGCAATTCGAAACCATGTGTTTGGTATCACAGCGGGCGGCAGCCCGGCCAGGGTCGGCTCGGCCCGGACTCCAGTGTGAACACCGCAATTCAAAACCATGTGTTTGGTATCACAGCGTGTGGTGGCCCAGCCAGGCTCGGCTCGGCACGGCCGCCAGTGTGAACATCGCAATTCATAACCATGTGTTTGGTATGACAGCGGGCGGCGGCCCAGACAGGCTCGGCTTGGCCCGGCCGCCAGTGTGAGCACCGCAATTCAAAACCATGTGTTTGGTATCACAGCGGGCGGCGGCCCAGCCAGGTGGGCTCGGCCCGGCCGCCAGTGTGAACACCGCAATTCAAAACCATGTGTTTGGTATCACAGCGTGCGGCGGCCCTGCCCGGCCCGGTCAGGCTCGGCTCGTCCCGACCTCCACTGTGAACACCACAATTCAAAACCATGTGTTTGGTATCACAGCCAGGCTCGGCTCGGCCAGGCCGCCAGTGTGAACACCGCAATTCAAAACCATGTGTTTGGTATCACAGCGGGCGGCGGCCCAGCCAGGTAGGCCCGGCCCTGCCGCCAGTGTGAACACCGCAATTCAAAACCATGTGTTTGGTATCACAGCGGGTGGCGTCCTGGCCAGGCTCGGCTCGGCCCGGCCTCCAGTGTGATCACCACAATTCAAAACCATGTGTTTCGTATCACAGTGTGTGGCGGCCTTCCAGGCTCGGCTCGGCCCGGCCTCCAGTGTGAACACCACAATTCAAAACCATGTGTCTGGTATCACAGCGGGCGGCTGCCTGGCCAGGCTCGGCTCGGCCTGGCCGCCAGTGTGAACATCGTAATTCAAAACCATGTGTTTGGTATCACAGTGGGCGGCGGCCCGGCCAGTCTCGGCTCTGCCCGGCCGCCAGTGTGAACACCGCAATTCAAAACCATGTGTTCGGTATCACTGCGTGCGGCGGCCCACCCAGGCTCGGCTCGGCCCGGCCGCCAGTGTGAACACCGCAATTCAAAACCATGTGTTTGGTATCACAGCGGGCAGCAGCCCGGCCAGGCTCGGCTCGGCCAGGCTTCCAGTGTGAACACCGCAATTCAAAACCATGTGTTTGGTATCACAGCGGGTGGCAGCCCAGCCAGGCTCGGCTCGACCTGGCTGCCACTGTGAACTTCGCAGATCAAAACCAAGTGTTTGGTATCACAGCGGGCGGCGGCCCAGCCACGTAGGCTTGGCCCGGCCGCCAGTGTGAACACCGCAATTCAAAACCATGTGTTTGGTATCACAGCAGGCGGCGGCCCAGACAGGTAGGCTCGGCCTGGCCGCCAGTGTGAACACCGCAATTCAAAACCATGTGTTTGGTATCACAGCGGACGGCGGCCCAGCCAGGCTCGGCTCGGCCCGGCCGCCAGTGTGAACACCGCAATTCAAAACCATGTGTTTGGTATCACAGCGGGCGGCTGCCTGGCCAGGCTCGGCTCGGCCTGGCCGCCAGTGTGAACATTGCAAATCAAAACCATGTGTTTGGTATCACAGTTGGCGGCGGCCCGGCCAGGCTCGGCTCGGCCCGGCCACCAGTGTGACACCGCAATTCAAAACCATGTGTTTGGTATGACAGCGTGCGGTGGCCCAGCCAGGCTCGGCTCGGCACGGCCGCCAGTGTGAACACCGCAATTCATAACCATGTGTTTGTTATGACAGCGGGCGGCGGCCCAGACAGGCTCGGTTCGGCCCGGCCGCCAGTGTGAACACCGCAATTCAAAACCATGTGTTTGGTATCACAGCGGACGGCGGCCCGGCCAGGATTGGCTCGTAGAGTCTTCCAGTGTGAACACCGCAATTCAAAACCATGTGTTTGGTATCACAGCGGGCGGCGGCCCAGCCAGGCTCGGCTTGGCCTGGCTGCCACTGAGAACACCGCAATTCAAAACCATGTGTTTGGTATCACAGCGGGCGGCGGCCCAGCGAGGTGGGCTCTGCCCGGCCGCCAGCGTGAACACCGCAATTCAAAACCATGTGTTTGGTATCACAGCGTTCGGCGGCCCTGCCCGGCCCGGCCAGGCTCGGCTCGGCCTGGCCTCCACTGTGAACACCACAATTCAAAACCATGTGTTTGGTATCACAGCCGGGCTCGGCTCGGCCCGGCCGCCAGTGTGAACACCGCAATTCAAAACCATGTGTTTCGTATCACAGCGTGCGGCGGCCTGCCAGGCTCGGCTCGGCCCGGCCTCCAGTGTGAACACCGCAATTCAAAACCATGTGTTTGGTATCACAGCGGGCGGCTGCTCGGCCAGGCTCGGCTCAGCCTGGCGCCAGTGTGAACATCGTAATTCAAAACCATGTGTTTGGTATCACAGCGTGCGGCGGCCCAGCCAGGCTCGGCTCGGCACGGCCGCCAGTGTGAACACCGCAATTCATAACCATGTGTTTGGTATCACAGCGGGCGAAGGCCCAGCCAGGCTCGGCTCGGCCCGGCCGCCAGTGTGAACATCGCAATTCAAAACCATGTGTTTGGTATCACAGCGGGCGGCGGCCCAGCCAGGTAGGCTCGGCCCGGCCGCCAGTTTGAACACCGCAATTCAAAACCATGTGTTTGGTATCACAGCGTGCGGCGGCCCGGCCAGGCTCGTCTCGGCCGGCCCGGCCGCTAGTGTGAACACCGCAATTCAAAACCATGTGTTTGGTATCACCGCGGGCGGCGGCGCGGCTAGGCTCGGCTCGGCCCAGCCTCCAGTGTGAACACCGCAATTCAAAACCACGTGTTTGGTATCACAGCGGGCGGCAGCCCGGCCAGGCTCGGCTCGGCTCGGCCTCCTGTGTGAACACCGCAATTCAAAACCATGTGTTTGGTATCACAGCGGGCGGCGGCCCGGCCAGGCTCGGCTCGGCCCGGAATCCAGTGTGAACACCGCAATTCAAAACCATGTGTTTTGTATCACAGCGGGCGGCGGCCCAGCCAGGCTCGGCCTGGCCTGGCCACCAGTGTGAACACCGCAATCCAAAGCCATGTGTATGGTATCACAGCCGGCGGCGGCCCAGCCAGGCTCGGCTCGGCCCGGCCGCCAGTGTGAACACCGCAATTCAAAACCATGTGTTTGGTATCACTGCGGGCGGCGGCCCAGCCAGGCTCGGTTCGGCCCGGCCGCCAGTGTGAACACCGCAATTCAAAACCATGTGTTTGGTACCACAGCGTGCGGCGGCCCTGCCCGGCCCGGCCAGGCTCGGCTCGGCCCGGCCTCCACTGTGAACACCACAATTCAAAACCATGTGTTTGGTATCACAGCCAGGCTCGGCTCGGCCCGGCCGCCAGTGTGAACACCGCAATTCAAAACCATGTGATTCGTATCACAGCGTGCGGCGGCCTGCCAGGCTCGGCTCGGCCCGGCCTCCAGTGTGAACACCGCAATTCAAAACCATGTGTTTGGTATCACAGCGGGCGGCTGCCCGGCCAGGCTCGGCTCAGCCTGGCGCCAGTGTGAACATCGTAATTCAAAACCATGTGTTTGGTATCACAGCGTGCGGCGGCCCAGCCAGGCTCGGCTCGGCCCGGCCGCCAGTGTGAACACCGCAATTCATAACCATGTGTTTGGTATCACAGCGGGCGAAGGCCCAGCCAGGCTCGGCTCGGCCCGGCCGCCAGTGTGAACACCGCAATTCAAAACCATGTGTTTGGTATCACAGCGGGCAGCGGCCCAGCCAGGTAGGCTCGGCAGGGCCGCCAGTTTGAACACCGCAATTCAAAACCATGTGTTTGGTATCACAGCGTGCGGCGGCCCGGCCAGGCTTGTCTCGGCTCAGCCCGGCCGCTAGTGTGAACACCGCAATTCAAAACCATGTGTTTGGTATCACCGCGGGCGGCAACGCGGCTAGGCTCGGCTCGGCCCAGCCTCCAGTGTGAACACCGCAATTCAAAACCACGTGTTTTGTATCACAGCGGGCGGCAGCCCGGCCAGGCTCGGCTCGGCCCGGCCTCCTGTGTGAACACCGCAATTCAAAACGATGTGTTTCGTATCACAGTGTGCGGCGGTCTTCCAGGCTCGGCTCGGCCCGGCCTCCAGTGTGAACACCACAATTCAAAACCATGTGTTTGGTATCACAGCGGGCGGCTGCCTGGCCAGGCTCGGCTCGGCCTGGCCGCCAGTGTGAACATCGTAATTCAAAACCATGTGTTTGGTATCACAGCGGGTGGCGTCCTGGCCAGGCTTGGCTCGGCCCGGCCTCCAGTGTGATCACCGCAATTCAAAACCATGTGTTTGGTATCACAGCGGGCGAAGGCCCAGCCAGGCTCGGCCCGGCCCGGCCGCCAGTGTGAACACCGCAATTCAAAACCATGTGTTTGGTATCACAGCGGGCGGCGGCCCGGCCAGGCTCGGCTCGGCCCGGAATCCAGTGTGAACACCGCAATTCAAAACCATGTGTTTTGTATCACAGCGGGCGGCAGCCCAGCCAGGCTCGGCTCGACCTGGCTGCCACTGTGAACACCGCAATTCAAAACAGTGTGTTTGGTATCACAGCGGGCGGCGGCCCAGCCACGTAGGCTCGGCTCGGCCGCCAGTGTGAACACCGCAATTCAAAACCATGTGTTTGGTATCACAGCGGGCGGCGGCCCAGCAAGGTAGGCTCGGCCTTGTCGCCAGTGTGAACACCGCAATTCAAAACCATGTGTTTGGTATCACAGCGGGCGGCGGCCCAGACAGGACGGGCTCTGCCTGGCCGCCAGGGTGAACACCGCAATTCAAAACCATGTGTTTGGTATCACAGTGGGCGGCGGCCCAGCCGGGTAGGCTCGGCCTGGCCGCTAGTGTGAGCACCGCAATTCGAAACCATGTGTTTGGTATCACAGCGGGCGGCAGCCCGGCCAGGGTCGGCTCGGCCCGGACTCCAGTGTGAACACCGCAATTCAAAACCATGTGTTTGGTATCACAGCGTGTGGTGGCCCAGCCAGGCTCGGCTCGGCACGGCCGCCAGTGTGAACATCGCAATTCATAACCATGTGTTTGGTATGACAGCGGGCGGCGGCCCAGACAGGCTCGGCTTGGCCCGGCCGCCAGTGTGAGCACCGCAATTCAAAACCATGTGTTTGGTATCACAGCGGGCGGCGGCCCAGCCAGGTGGGCTCGGCCCGGCCGCCAGTGTGAACACCGCAATTCAAAACCATGTGTTTGGTATCACAGCGTGCGGCGGCCCTGCCCGGCCCGGTCAGGCTCGGCTCGTCCCGACCTCCACTGTGAACACCACAATTCAAAACCATGTGTTTGGTATCACAGCCAGGCTCGGCTCGGCCAGGCCGCCAGTGTGAACACCGCAATTCAAAACCATGTGTTTGGTATCACAGCGGGCGGCGGCCCAGCCAGGTAGGCCCGGCCCTGCCGCCAGTGTGAACACCGCAATTCAAAACCATGTGTTTGGTATCACAGCGGGTGGCGTCCTGGCCAGGCTCGGCTCGGCCCGGCCTCCAGTGTGATCACCACAATTCAAAACCATGTGTTTCGTATCACAGTGTGTGGCGGCCTTCCAGGCTCGGCTCGGCCCGGCCTCCAGTGTGAACACCACAATTCAAAACCATGTGTCTGGTATCACAGCGGGCGGCTGCCTGGCCAGGCTCGGCTCGGCCTGGCCGCCAGTGTGAACATCGTAATTCAAAACCATGTGTTTGGTATCACAGTGGGCGGCGGCCCGGCCAGTCTCGGCTCTGCCCGGCCGCCAGTGTGAACACCGCAATTCAAAACCATGTGTTCGGTATCACTGCGTGCGGCGGCCCACCCAGGCTCGGCTCGGCCCGGCCGCCAGTGTGAACACCGCAATTCAAAACCATGTGTTTGGTATCACAGCGGGCAGCAGCCCGGCCAGGCTCGGCTCGGCCAGGCTTCCAGTGTGAACACCGCAATTCAAAACCATGTGTTTGGTATCACAGCGGGTGGCAGCCCAGCCAGGCTCGGCTCGACCTGGCTGCCACTGTGAACTTCGCAGATCAAAACCAAGTGTTTGGTATCACAGCGGGCGGCGGCCCAGCCACGTAGGCTTGGCCCGGCCGCCAGTGTGAACACCGCAATTCAAAACCATGTGTTTGGTATCACAGCAGGCGGCGGCCCAGACAGGTAGGCTCGGCCTGGCCGCCAGTGTGAACACCGCAATTCAAAACCATGTGTTTGGTATCACAGCGGACGGCGGCCCAGCCAGGCTCGGCTCGGCCCGGCCGCCAGTGTGAACACCGCAATTCAAAACCATGTGTTTGGTATCACAGCGGGCGGCTGCCTGGCCAGGCTCGGCTCGGCCTGGCCGCCAGTGTGAACATTGCAAATCAAAACCATGTGTTTGGTATCACAGTTGGCGGCGGCCCGGCCAGGCTCGGCTCGGCCCGGCCACCAGTGTGACACCGCAATTCAAAACCATGTGTTTGGTATGACAGCGTGCGGTGGCCCAGCCAGGCTCGGCTCGGCACGGCCGCCAGTGTGAACACCGCAATTCATAACCATGTGTTTGTTATGACAGCGGGCGGCGGCCCAGACAGGCTCGGTTCGGCCCGGCCGCCAGTGTGAACACCGCAATTCAAAACCATGTGTTTGGTATCACAGCGGACGGCGGCCCGGCCAGGATTGGCTCGTAGAGTCTTCCAGTGTGAACACCGCAATTCAAAACCATGTGTTTGGTATCACAGCGGGCGGCGGCCCAGCCAGGCTCGGCTTGGCCTGGCTGCCACTGAGAACACCGCAATTCAAAACCATGTGTTTGGTATCACAGCGGGCGGCGGCCCAGCGAGGTGGGCTCTGCCCGGCCGCCAGCGTGAACACCGCAATTCAAAACCATGTGTTTGGTATCACAGCGTTCGGCGGCCCTGCCCGGCCCGGCCAGGCTCGGCTCGGCCTGGCCTCCACTGTGAACACCACAATTCAAAACCATGTGTTTGGTATCACAGCCGGGCTCGGCTCGGCCCGGCCGCCAGTGTGAACACCGCAATTCAAAACCATGTGTTTCGTATCACAGCGTGCGGCGGCCTGCCAGGCTCGGCTCGGCCCGGCCTCCAGTGTGAACACCGCAATTCAAAACCATGTGTTTGGTATCACAGCGGGCGGCTGCTCGGCCAGGCTCGGCTCAGCCTGGCGCCAGTGTGAACATCGTAATTCAAAACCATGTGTTTGGTATCACAGCGTGCGGCGGCCCAGCCAGGCTCGGCTCGGCACGGCCGCCAGTGTGAACACCGCAATTCATAACCATGTGTTTGGTATCACAGCGGGCGAAGGCCCAGCCAGGCTCGGCTCGGCCCGGCCGCCAGTGTGAACATCGCAATTCAAAACCATGTGTTTGGTATCACAGCGGGCGGCGGCCCAGCCAGGTAGGCTCGGCCCGGCCGCCAGTTTGAACACCGCAATTCAAAACCATGTGTTTGGTATCACAGCGTGCGGCGGCCCGGCCAGGCTCGTCTCGGCCGGCCCGGCCGCTAGTGTGAACACCGCAATTCAAAACCATGTGTTTGGTATCACCGCGGGCGGCGGCGCGGCTAGGCTCGGCTCGGCCCAGCCTCCAGTGTGAACACCGCAATTCAAAACCACGTGTTTGGTATCACAGCGGGCGGCAGCCCGGCCAGGCTCGGCTCGGCTCGGCCTCCTGTGTGAACACCGCAATTCAAAACCATGTGTTTGGTATCACAGCGGGCGGCGGCCCGGCCAGGCTCGGCTCGGCCCGGAATCCAGTGTGAACACCGCAATTCAAAACCATGTGTTTTGTATCACAGCGGGCGGCGGCCCAGCCAGGCTCGGCCTGGCCTGGCCACCAGTGTGAACACCGCAATCCAAAGCCATGTGTATGGTATCACAGCCGGCGGCGGCCCAGCCAGGCTCGGCTCGGCCCGGCCGCCAGTGTGAACACCGCAATTCAAAACCATGTGTTTGGTATCACTGCGGGCGGCGGCCCAGCCAGGCTCGGTTCGGCCCGGCCGCCAGTGTGAACACCGCAATTCAAAACCATGTGTTTGGTACCACAGCGTGCGGCGGCCCTGCCCGGCCCGGCCAGGCTCGGCTCGGCCCGGCCTCCACTGTGAACACCACAATTCAAAACCATGTGTTTGGTATCACAGCCAGGCTCGGCTCGGCCCGGCCGCCAGTGTGAACACCGCAATTCAAAACCATGTGATTCGTATCACAGCGTGCGGCGGCCTGCCAGGCTCGGCTCGGCCCGGCCTCCAGTGTGAACACCGCAATTCAAAACCATGTGTTTGGTATCACAGCGGGCGGCTGCCCGGCCAGGCTCGGCTCAGCCTGGCGCCAGTGTGAACATCGTAATTCAAAACCATGTGTTTGGTATCACAGCGTGCGGCGGCCCAGCCAGGCTCGGCTCGGCCCGGCCGCCAGTGTGAACACCGCAATTCATAACCATGTGTTTGGTATCACAGCGGGCGAAGGCCCAGCCAGGCTCGGCTCGGCCCGGCCGCCAGTGTGAACACCGCAATTCAAAACCATGTGTTTGGTATCACAGCGGGCAGCGGCCCAGCCAGGTAGGCTCGGCCCGGCCGCCAGTTTGAACACCGCAATTCAAAACCATGTGTTTGGTATCACAGCGTGCGGCGGCCCGGCCAGGCTTGTCTCGGCTCAGCCCGGCCGCTAGTGTGAACACCGCAATTCAAAACCATGTGTTTGGTATCACCGCGGGCGGCAACGCGGCTAGGCTCGGCTCGGCCCAGCCTCCAGTGTGAACACCGCAATTCAAAACCACGTGTTTTGTATCACAGCGGGCGGCAGCCCGGCCAGGCTCGGCTCGGCCCGGCCTCCTGTGTGAACACCGCAATTCAAAACCATGTGTTTCGTATCACAGTGTGCGGCGGTCTTCCAGGCTCGGCTCGGCCCGGCCTCCAGTGTGAACACCACAATTCAAAACCATGTGTTTGGTATCACAGCGGGCGGCTGCCTGGCCAGGCTCGGCTCGGCCTGGCCGCCAGTGTGAACATCGTAATTCAAAACCATGTGTTTGGTATCACAGCGGGTGGCGTCCTGGCCAGGCTTGGCTCGGCCCGGCCTCCAGTGTGATCACCGCAATTCAAAACCATGTGTTTGGTATCACAGCGGGCGAAGGCCCAGCCAGGCTCGGCCCGGCCCGGCCGCCAGTGTGAACACCGCAATTCAAAACCATGTGTTTGGTATCACAGCGGGCGGCGGCCCGGCCAGGCTCGGCTCGGCCCGGAATCCAGTGTGAACACCGCAATTCAAAACCATGTGTTTTGTATCACAGCGGGCGGCGGCCCAGCCAGGCTCGGCCTGGCCCGGCCGCCAGTGTGAACACCGCAATTCAAAACCATGTGTTTGGTATCACAGCGGGTGGCGTCCTGGCCAGGCTTGGCTCGGCCCGGCCTCCAGTGTGATCACCGCAATTCAAAACCATGTGTTTCGTATCGCCGTGTGCGGCGGTCTTCCAGGCTCGGCTCGGCCCGGCCTCCAGTGTGAACACCACAATTCAAAACCATGTGTTTGGTATCACAGCGGGCGGCTGCCTGGCCAGGCTCGGCTCGGCCTGGCCGCCAGTGTGAACATCGTAATTCAAAACCATGTGTTTGGTATCACAGTGGGCGGCGGCCCGGCCAGTCTCGGCCCTGCCCGGCCGCCAGTGTGAACACCGCAATTCAAAACCATGTGTTCGGTATCACTGCGTGCGGCGGCCCACCCAGGCTCGGCTCGGCCCGCCCGCCAGTGTGAACACCGCAATTCAAAACCATGTGTTTGGTATCACAGCGGGCGGCAGCCCGGCCAGGCTCGGCTCGGCCAGGCTTCCAGTGTGAACACCGCAATTCAAAACCATGTGTTTGGTATCACAGCGGGTGGCAGCCCAGCCAGGCTCGGCTCGACCTGGCTGCCACTGTGAACTTCGCAATTCAAAACCATGTGTTTGGTATCACAGCGGGCGGCGGCCCAGCCACGTAAGCTTGGCCCGGCCGCCAGTGTGAACACCGCAATTCAAAACCATGTGTTTGGTATCACAGCAGGCGGCGGCCCAGCCAGGTAGGCTCGGCCTGGCCGCCAGTGTGAACACCGCAATTCGAAACCATGTGTTTGGTATCACAGCGGACGGCGGCACAGCCAGGCTCGGCTCGGCCCGGCTGCCAGTGTGAACACCGAAATTCAAAACCATGTGTTTGGTATCACAGCGGGCGGCTGCCTGGCCAGGCTCGGCTCGGCCTGGCCGCCAGTGTGAACATTGCAATTCAAAACCATGTGTTTGGTATCACAGTGGGCGGCGGCCCGGCCAGGCTCGGCTCGGCCCGGCCACCAGTGTGACACCGCAATTCAAAACCATGTGTTTGGTATCACAGCGTGCGGTGGTCCAGCCAGGCTCGGCTCGGCACGGCCGCCAGTGTGAACACCGCAATTCATAACCATGTGTTTGGTATGACAGCGGGCGGCGGCCCAGACAGGCTCGGCTCGGCCCGGCTGCCAGTGTGAAAACCGGAATTCAAAACCATGTGTTTGGTATCACAGCGGACGACGGCCCGGCCAGGATTGGCTCGTAGAGGCTTCCAGTGTGAACACCGCAATTCAAAACCATGTGTTTGGTATCACAGCGGGCGGCGGCCCAGCCAGGCTCGGCTTGGCCTGGCTGCCACTGAGAACACCGCAACTCAAAACCATGTGTTTGGTATCACAGCGGGCGGCGGCCCAGCGAGGTGGGCTCTGCCCGGCCGCCAGCGTGAACACCGCAATTCAAAACCATGTGTTTGGTATCACAGCGTTCGGCGGCCCTGCCCGGCCCGGCCAGGCTCGGCTCGGCCCGGCCTCCACTGTGAACACCACAATTCAAAACCATGTGTTTGGTATCACAGCCGGGCTCGGCTCGGCCCGGCCGCCAGTGTGAACACCGCAATTCAAAACCATGTGTTTCGTATCACAGCGTGCGGCGGCCTGCCAGGCTCGGCTCGGCCCGTCCTCCAGTGTGAACACCGCAATTCAAAACCATGTGTTTGGTATCACAGCGGGCGGCTGCCCGGCCAGGCTCGGCTGAGCCTGGCGCCAGTGTGAACATCGTAATTCAAAACCATGTGTTTGGTATCACAGCGTGCGGCGGCCCAGCCAGGCTCGGCTCGGCCCGGCCGCCAGTGTGAACACCGCAATTCATAACCATGTGTTTGGTATCACAGCGGGCGAAGGCACAGCCAGGCTCGGCTCGGCCCGGCCGCCAGTGTGAACACCGCAATTCAAAACCATGTGTTTGGTATCACAGCGGGCAGCGGCCCAGCCAGGTAGGCTCGGCCTGGCCGCCAGTGTGAACACCGCAATTCAAAACCATGTGTTCGGTATCACAGCGGGAGGTGGCCCAGCCAGGTAGGGTGGGCCCGGCCTCCAGTGTGAACACCGCAATTCAAAACCAAGTTATTGGTATCACAGCGAGCGGCGGCCCAGCCAGGCTCGGCTCCGCCCGGCCGTCAGTGTGAACACCGCAATTCAAAACCATGTGTTTGGTATCACAGAATGCGGCGGCCCGGCCAGGCTCGGCTCGGCCCGACCTCCAGTGTGAACACCGCAATTCAAAACCATGTGTTTGGTATCACAGCGGGCGGCAGACCAGCCAGGCTTGGCTCGGCCTGGCAGCCAGTGTGAACATCGCCAAACAAAACCATGTGTTTGGTATCACAGCGGGCGGCGGCCCAGCCAGGCAGGCTCGGCCCGGCCGCCAGTGTGAACACCACAATTAAAAACAATGTGTTTGGTATCACAGCGTGCGGCGGCCCGGCCAGGCTCGGCTCGGCCCGGCCTCCAGTGTGAACACCACAATTCAAAACCATGTGTTTGGTATCACAGCAGGCGGCGGCCAAGCCAGGCTCGGCTCGGCCCGGCGTCCAATGTGAACACCGCAATTCAAAACCATGTGTTTAGTATCACAGCGGGTGGCGGCCCGGCCAGGCTCGGCTCGGCCCGGCCGCCAGTGTGAACACTGCACTTCAAAACCATGTGTTTGGTATCACAGAGGGCGGCAGCCCGGACAGGCTCGGCTCGGCCCGGCCGCCAGTGTGAACACCGTAATTCAAAACCATGTGTTTGGTATCACAGCGGGCGGCGGCCCAGCCAGGCAGGCTCGGCCCGGCCGCCAGTGTGAACACCGCAATTCAAAACCATGTGTTTGGTATCACAGCGTGCGGCGGCCCGGCCAGGCTCGGCTCGGCCCAGCCTCCAGTGTGAACACCGCAATTAGAAACCATGTGTTTGGTATCACAGCGGGCGGCTGCCCTGCCAGGCTCGGCTCGGCCTGGCCGACAGTGTGAACACCGCAATTCAAAACCATGTGTTTGGTATCACAGTGGAAGGCGGCCCGGCCAATCTTGGCTCGACCCGGCCGCCAGTGTGAACATCGCAATTCAAAACCATGTGTTTGGTATCACAGCGGGCGGCAGCCGAGCCAGGCTCGGCTCGACCTGGCTGCCACTGTGAACACCGCAATACAAAACCATGTGTTTAGTATCACAGCGGGCGGCGGCCCAGCCAGGCTCGGCTCGGCCCGGCCGCCAGTGTGAACACTGCACTTCAAAACCATGTGTTTGGTATCACAGAGGGCGGCGGCCCGGACAGGCTCGGCTCGGCCCGGCCGCCAGTGTGAACACCGCAATTCAAAACCATGTGTTTGGTATCACAGCGGGCGGCGGCCCAGCCAGGCAGGCTCGGCCCATCCGCCAGTGTGAACACCGCAATTCAAAACCATGTGTTTGGTATCACAGCGTGTGGCGGCCCAGCCAGGCTCGGCTCGGCCCGGCCGCCAGTGTGAACACCGCAATTCATAACCATGTGTTTGGTATCACAGCGGGCGGCGGCCCAGCCAGGCTCGGCTAGGCCCGGCCGCCAGTGTGAACACTGCAATTCAAAACCATGTGTTTGGTATCACAGCGGGAGGCAGCCCTGCCAGGCTCGGCTCGGCCAGGCTTCCAGTGTGAACACCGCAATTCAAAACCATGTGTTTGGTATCACAGCATGTGGTGGCCCAGCCAGGCTCGGCTTGGCACGGCCGCCAGTGTGAACACTGCAATTCATAACCATGTGTTTGGTATGACAGCGGGCGGCGGCCCAGACAGGCTCGGCTCGGCCCGGTCGCCAGTGTGAGCACCGCAATTCAAAACCATGTGTTTGGTATCACAGCGGGCGGCGGCCCAGCCAGGTGGGCTCGGCCCGGCCGCCAGTGTGAACACCGCAATTCAAAACCATGTGTTTGGTATCACAGCGTGCGGCGGCCCTGCCCGGCCCGGCCAGGCTCGGCTCGGCCTGGCGTCCACTGTGAACACCACAATTCAAAACCATGTGTTTGGTATCACAGCCAGGTTCGGGTCAGCCTGGCCACCAGTGTGAACACCGCAATTCAAAACCATGTGTTTGGTATCACAGCGGGCGGCGGCCTAGCCAGGTAGGCTCGGCCCGGCCGCCAGTGTGAACACCGCAATTCAAAACCATGTGTTTGGTATCACAGCGGGTGGCGGCCCGGCCAGACTCGGCTCGGCCCGGCCTCCAGTGTGATCACCGCAATTCAAAACCATGTGTTTGGTATCACAGCGTGCGGTGGCCCAGCCAGGCTCGGCTCGGCCCGGCCGCCAGTGTGAACACCGCAATTCAAAACCATGTGTTTGGTATCACAGCGGGCGGCAGCCTGGCCAGTCTCGGCTCGGCCAGGCTTCCAGTGTGAACACCGCAATTCAAAACCATGTGTTTGGTATCACAGCGGGTGGTAGCCCGGCCAGGCTCGGCTCGACCTGGCTGCCACTGTGAACACCGCAATTCAAAACCATGTGTTTGGTATCTCAGCGGGCGGCGGCCCAGCCACGTAGGCTCGGCCCGGCCACCAGTGTGAACACTACAATTCAAAATCATGTGTTTGGTATCACAGCGGGCGGCGGTCCAGCCAGGTTCGGCTCGGCCTGGCCGCCAGTGTGAACACCGCAATTCAAAACCATGTGTTTGGTATCACAGCGGGCGGCAGCCCAGCCAGGCTCGGCTCGACCTGGCTGCCACTGTGAACACCGCAATTCAAAACAGTGTGTTTGGTATCACAGCGGGCGGCGGCCCAGCCATGTAGGCTCGGCTCGGCCGCCAGTGTGAACACCGCAATTCAAAACCATGTGTTTGGTATCACAGCGGGCGGCGGCCCAGCAAGGTAGGCTCGGCCTGGTCGCCAGTGTGAACACCGCAATTCAAAACCATGTGTTTGGTATCACAGCGGGCGGCGGCCCAGACAGGACGGGCTCTGCCTGGCCGCCAGGGTGAACACCGCAATTCAAAACCATGTGTTTGGTATCACAGTGGGCGGCGGCCCAGCCGGGTAGGCTCGGCCTGGCCGCTAGTGTGAGCACCGCAATTCGAAACCATGTGTTTGGTATCACAGCGGGCGGCAGCCCGGCCAGGGTCGGCTCTGCCCGGACTCCAGTGTGAACACCGCAATTCAAAACCATGTGTTTGGTATCACAGCGTGTGGTTGCCCAGCCAGGCTCGGCTCGGCACGGCCGCCAGTGTGAACATCGCAATTCATAACCATGTGTTTGGTATGACAGCGGGCGGCGGCCCAGACAGGCTCGGCTTGGCCCGGCCGCCAGTGTGTGCACCGCAATTGAAAACCATGTGTTTGGTATCACAGCGGGCGGCGGCCCAGCCAGGTGGGCTCGGCCCGGCCGCCAGTGTGAACACCGCAATTCAAAACCATGTGTTTGGTATCACAGCGTGCGGCGGCCCTGCCCGGCCCGGTCAGGCTCGGCTCGGCCCGACCTCCACTGTGAACACCACAATTCAAAACCATGTGTTTGTTATCACAGCCAGGCTCGGCTCGGCCCGGCCGCCAGTGTGAACACCGCAATTCAAAACCATGTGTTTGGTATCACAGCGGGCGGCGGCCCAGCCAGGTAGGCCCGGCCCGGCCGCCAGTGTGAACACCGCAATTCAAAACCATGTGTTTGGTATCACAGCGGGTGGCGTCCTGGCCAGGCTCGGCTCGGCCCGGCCTCCAGTGTGATCACCACAATTCAAAACCATGTGTTTCATATCACAGTGTGTGGCGGCCTTCCAGGCTCGGCTCGGCCCGGCCTCCAGTGTGAACACCACAATTCAAAACCATGTGTCTGGTATCACAGCGGGCGGCTGCCTGGCCAGGCTCGGCTCGGCCTGGCCACCAGTGTGAACATCGTAATTCAAAACCATGTGTTTGGTATCACAGTGGGCGGCGGCCCGGCCAGTCTCGGCTCTGCCCGGCCGCCAGTGTGAACACCGCAATTCAAAACCATGTGTTCGGTATCACTGCGTGCGGCGGCCCACCCAGGCTCGGCTCGGCCCGGCCGCCAGTGTGAACACCGCAATTCAAAACCATGTGTTTGGTATCACAGCGGGCAGCAGCCCGGCCAGGCTCGGCTCGGCCAGGCTTCCAGTGTGAACACCGCAATTCAAAACCATGTGTTTGGTATCACAGCGGGTGGCAGCCCAGCCAGGCTCGGCTCGACCTGGCTGCCACTGTGAACTTCGCAATTCAAAACCAAGTGTTTGGTATCACAGCGGGCGGCGGCCCAGCCACGTAGGCTTGGCCCGGGCGCCAGTGTGAACACCGCAATTCAAAACCATGTGTTTGTTATCACAGCAGGCGGCGGCCCAGACAGGTAGGCTCGGCCTGGCCGCCAGTGTGAACACCGCAATTCAAAACCATGTGTTTGGTATCACAGCGGACGGCGGCCCAGCCAGGCTCGGCTCGGCCCGGCCGCCAGTGTGAACACCGCAATTCAAAACCATGTGTTTGGTATCACAGCGGGCGGCTGCCTGGCCAGGCTCGGCTCGGCCTGGCCGCCAGTGTGAACATTGCAAATCAAAACCATGTGTTTGGTATCACAGTTGGCGGCGGCCCAGCCAGGCTCGGCTCGGCCCGGCCACCAGTGTGAC
This sequence comes from Schistocerca nitens, assembly GCF_023898315.1. NCBI lineage: Eukaryota > Metazoa > Arthropoda > Insecta > Orthoptera > Acrididae > Schistocerca > Schistocerca nitens. The sequence goes on from NC_064618.1 coordinate 107,196,175, forward strand.
ACCGCAATTCAAAACCATGTGTTTGGTATCACAGCGTGCGGTTGCCCAGCCAGGCTCGGCTCGGCACGGCCGCCAGTGTGAACACCGCAATTCATAACCATGTGTTTGTTATGACAGCGGGCGGCGGCCCACACAGGCTCGGTTCGGCCCGGCCGCCAGTGTGAACACCGCAATTCAAAACCATGTGTTTGGTATCACAGCGGACGGCGGCCCGGCCAGGATTGGCTCGTAGAGTCTTCCAGTGTGAACACCGCAATTCAAAACCATGTGTTTGGTATCACAGCGGGCGGCGGCCCAGCCAGGCTCGGCTTGGCCTGGCTGCCACTGAGAACACCGCAATTCAAAACCATGTGTTTGGTATCACAGCGGGCGGCGGCCCAGCGAGGTGGGCTCTGCCCGGCCGCCAGCGTGAACACCGCAATTCAAAACCATGTGTTTGGTATCACAGCGTTCGGCGGCCCTGCCCGGCCCGGCCAGGCTTGGCTCGGCCTGGCCTCCACTGTGAACAGCACAATTCAAAACCATGTGTTTGGTATCACAGCCGGGCTCGGCTCGGCCCGGCCGCCAGTGTGAACACCGCAATTCAAAACCATGTGTTTCGTATCACAGCGTGCGGCGGCCTGCCAGGCTCGGCTCGGCCCGGCCTGCAGTGTGAACACCGCAATTCAAAACCATGTGTTTGGTATCACAGCGGGCGGCTGCTCGGCCAGGCTCGGCTCAGCCTGGCGCCAGTGTGAACATCGTAATTCAAAACCATGTGTTTGGTATCACAGCGTGCGGCGGCCCAGCCAGGCTCGGCTCGGCCCGGCCGCCAGTGTGAACACCGCAATTCATAACCATGTGTTTGGTATCACAGCGGGCGAAGGCCCAGCCAGGCTCGGCTCGGCCCGGCCGCCAGTTTGAACACCGCAATTCAAAACCATGTGTTTGGTATCACAGCGTGCGGCGGCCCGGCCAGGCTCGTCTCGGCTCGGCCCGGCCGCTAGTGTGAACACCGCAATTCAAAACCATGTGTTTGGTATCACCGCGGGCGGCGGCGCGGCTAGGCTCGGCTCGGCCCAGCCTCCAGTGTGAACACCGCAATTCAAAACCACGTGTTTGGTATCACAGCGGGCGGCAGCCCGGCCAGGCTCGGCTCGGCCCGGCCTCCTGTGTGAACACCGCAATTCAAAACCATGTGTTTGGTATCACAGCGGGCGGCGGCCCGGCCAGGCTCGGCTCGGCCCGGAATCCAGTGTGAACACCGCAATTCAAAACCATGTGTTTTGTATCACAGCGGGCGGCGGCCCAGCCAGGCTCGGCCTGGCCTGGCCACCAGTGTGAACACCGCAATCCAAAGCCATGTGTATGGTATCACAGCCGGCGGCGGCCCAGCCAGGCTCGGCTCGGCCCGGCCGCCAGTGTGAACACCGCAATTCAAAACCATGTGTTTGGTATCACTGCGGGCGGCGGCCCAGCCAGGCTCGGTTCGGCCCGGCCGCCAGTGTGAACACCGCAATTCAAAACCATGTGTTTGGTACCACAGCGTGCGGCGGCCCTGCCCGGCCCGGCCAGGCTCGGCTCGGCCCGGCCTCCACTGTGAACACCACAATTCAAAACCATGTGTTTGGTATCACAGCCAGGCTCGGCTCGGCCCGGCCGCCAGTGTGAACACCGCAATTCAAAACCATGTGTTTCGTATCACAGCGTGCGGCGGCCTGCCAGGCTCGGCTCGGCCCGGCCTCCAGTGTGAACACCGCAATTCAAAACCATGTGTTTGGTATCACAGCGGGCGGCTGCCCGGCCAGGCTCGGCTCAGCCTGGCGCCAGTGTGAACATCGTAATTCAAAACCATGTGTTTGGTATCACAGCGTGCGGCGGCCCAGCCAGGCTCGGCTCGGCCCGGCCGCCAGTGTGAACACCGCAATTCATAACCATGTGTTTGGTATCACAGCGGGCGAAGGCCCAGCCAGGCTCGGCTCGGCCCGGCCGCCAGTGTGAACACCGCATTTCAAAACCATGTGTTTGGTATCACAGCGTGCAGCGGCCCAGACAGGTAGGCTCGGCCCGGCCGCCAGTTTGAACACCGCAAATCAAAACCATGTGTTTGGTATCACAGCGTGCGGCGGCCCGGCCAGGCTTGTCTCGGCTCAGCCCGGCCGCTAGTGTGAACACCGCAATTCAAAACCATGTGTTTGGTATCACCGCGGGCGGCAACGCGGCTAGGCTCGGCTCGGCCCAGCCTCCAGTGTGAACACCGCAATTCAAAACCACGTGTTTTGTATCACAGCGGGTGGCAGCCCGGCCAGGCTCGGCTCGGCCCGGCCTCCTGTGTGAACACCGCAATTCAAAACCATGTGTTTCGTATCACAGTGTGCGGCGGTCTTCCAGGCTCGGCTCGGCCCGGCCTCCAGTGTGAACACCACAATTCAAAACCATGTGTTTGGTATCACAGCGGGCGGCTGCCTGGCCAGGCTCGGCTCGGCCTGGCCGCCAGTGTGAACATCGTAATTCAAAACCATGTGTTTGGTATCACAGCGGGTGGCGTCCTGGCCAGGCTTGGCTCGGCCCGGCCTCCAGTGTGATCACCGCAATTCAAAACCATGTGTTTGGTATCACAGCGGGCGAAGGCCCAGCCAGGCTCGGCTCGGCCCGGCCGCCAGTGTGAACACCGCAATTCAAAACCATGTGTTTGGTATCACAGCGGGCGGCTGCCTGGCCAGGCTCGGCTCGGCCTGGCCGCCAGTGTGAACATCGTAATTCAAAACCATGTGTTTGGTATCACAGTGGGCGGCGGCCCGGCCAGTCTCGGCCCTGCCCGGCCGCCAGTGTGAACACCGCAATTCAGAACCATGTGTTCGGTATCACTGCGTGCGGCGGCCCACCCAGGCTCGGCTCGGCCCGCCCGCCAGTGTGAACACCGCAATTCAAAACCATGTGTTTGGTATCACAGCGGGCGGCAGCCCGGCCAGGCTCGGCTCGGCCAGGCTTCCAGTGTGAACACCGCAATTCAAAACCATGTGTTTGGTATCACAGCGGGTGGCAGCCCAGCCAGGCTCGGCTCGACCTGGCTGCCACTGTGAACTTCGCAATTCAAAACCATGTGTTTGGTATCACAGCGGGCGGCGGCCCAGCCACGTAAGCTTGGCCCGGCCGCCAGTGTGAACACCGCAATTCAAAACCATGTGTTTGGTATCACAGCAGGCGGCGGCCCAGCCAGGTAGGCTCGGCCTGGCCGCCAGTGTGAACACCGCAATTCAAAACCATGTGTTTGGTATCACAGCGGACGGCGGCACAGCCAGGCTCGGCTCGGCCCGGCTGCCAGTGTGAACACCGCAATTCAAAACCATGTGTTTGGTATCACAGCGGGCGGCTGCCTGGCCAGGCTCGGCTCGGCCTGGCCGCCAGTGTGAACATTGCAATTCAAAACCATGTGTTTGGTATCACAGTGGGCGGCGGCCCGGCCAGGCTCGGCTCGGCCCGGCCACCAGTGTGACACCGCAATTCAAAACCATGTGTTTGGTATCACAGCGTGCGGTGGTCCAGCCAGGCTCGGCTCGGCACGGCCGCCAGTGTGAACACCGCAATTCATAACCATGTGTTTGGTATGACAGCGGGCGGTGGCCCAGACAGGCTCGGTTCGGCCCGGCCGCCAGTGTGAAAACCGCAATTCAAAACCATGTGTTTGGTATCACAGCGGACGACGGCCCGGCCAGGATTGGCTCGTAGAGGCTTCCAGTGTGAACACCGCAATTCAAAACCATGTGTTTGGTATCACAGCGGGCGGCGGCCCAGCCAGGCTCGGCTTGGCCTGGCTGCCACTGAGAACACCGCAATTCAAAACCATGTATTGGGTATCACAGCGGGCGGCGGCCCAGCGAGGTGGGCTCTGCCCGGCCGCCAGCGTGAACACCGCAATTCAAAACCATGTGTTTGGTATCACAGCGTTCGGAGGCCCTACCCGGCCCGGCCAGGCTCGGCTCGGCCCGGCCTCCACTGTGAACACCACAATTCAAAACCATGTGTTTGGTATCACAGCCGGGCTCGGCTCGGCCCGGCCGCCAGTGTGAACACCGCAATTCAAAACCATGTGTTTCGTATCACAGCGTGCGGCGGCCTGCCAGGCTCGGCTCGGCCCGGCCTCCAGTGTGAACACCGCAATTCAAAACCATGTGTTTGGTATCACAGCGGGCGGCTGCCCGGCCAGGCTCGGCTGAGCCTGGCGCCAGTGTGAACATCGTAATTCAAAACCATGTGTTTGGTATCACAGCGTGCGGCGGCCCAGCCAGGCTCGGCTCGGCCCGGCCGCCAGTGTGAACACCGCAATTCATAACCATGTGTTTGGTATCACAGCGGGCGAAGGCCCAGCCAGGCTCGGCTCGGCCCGGCCGCCAGTGTGAACACCGCAATTCAAAACCATGTGTTTGGTATCACAGCGGGCAGCGGCCCAGCCAGGTAGGCTCGGCCCGGCCGCCAGTTTGAACACCGCAATTCAAAACCATGTGTTTGGTATCACAGTGTGCGGCGGCCCGGCCAGGCTTGTCTCGGCTCGGCCCGGCCGCTAGTGTGAACACCGCAATTCAAAACCATGTGTTTGGTATCACCGCGGGCGGCGGCGCGGCTAGGCTCGGCTCGGCCCAGCCTCCAGTGTGAACACCGCAATTCAAAACCACGTGTTTGGTATCACAGCGGGCGGCAGCCCGGCCAGGCTCGGCTCGGCCCGGCCTCCTGTTTGAACACCGCAATTCAAAACCATGTGTTTGGTATCACAGCGGGCGGCGGCCCGGCCAGGCTCGGCTCAGCCCGGAATCCAGTGTGAACACCGCAATTCAAAACCATGTGTTTTGTATCACAGCGGGCGGCGGCCCAGCCAGGCTCGGCCTGGCCCGGCCACCAGTGTGAACACCGCAATCCAAAGCCATGTGTATGGTATCACAGCCGGCGGCGGCCCTGCCAGGCTCGGCTCGGCCCGGCCGCCAGTGTGAACACCGCAATTCAAAACCATGTGTTTGGTATCACAGCGGGCGGCGGCCCAGCCAGGCTCGGTTCGGCCCAGCCGCCAGTGTGAACACCGCAATTCAAAACCATGTGTTTGGTATCGCAGCGGGCGGCGGACCGGCCAGGCTCGCCACGGCCCGGCCCCCAGTGTGAACACCGCAATTCAAAACCATGTGTTTGGTATCACAGCGGGCGGCGTCCCAGCCAGGCTCGACTCGGCCCGGCGGCCAGTGTGAACACCACAATTCAAAACCATGTGTTTGGTATCACAGCGGGGGGCGCCTCAGCCAGGCTCGGCTCGCCCCGGCCGCCAATGTGAACAGCGCAATTCAAAACCATGTGTTTGGTATCACAGCGGGCGGCGGCCCAACCAGTCTCGGCTCAGCCCGGCCGCCAGTGTGAACACCGCAATTCAAAACCATGTGTCTGGTATCACAGCGGGCGGCGGCCCAGCCAGGCTCGGCTCGGCCCGGCCTCCAGTGTGAACACCGCAATTCAAAACCATGTGTCTGGTATCACAGCGGGCGGCGCCCCAGACAGGCTCGGCCCGGCCCGGCCGCCAGTGTGAACACCGCAATTCAAAACCATGTGTTTGGTATCACAGAATGCGGCGGCCCGGCCAGGCTCGGCTCGGCCCGGCCTCCAGTGTGAACACCGCAATTGAAAACCATGTGTTTGGAATCACAGCGGGCGGCGGACCAGCCAGGATCGGCTCGGCCTGGCCGCCAGTGTGAACATCGCAATTCAAAACCATGAGTTTGGTGTCACATCGGGCGGCGGCCCAGCCAGGCAGGCTCAGCCCATCCGCCAGTGTGAACACCGCAATTCAAAACCATGTGTTTGGTATCACAGCGTGCGGCGGCCCGGCCAGGCTCGGCTCGGCCCAGCCTCCAGTGTGAACACCACAATTCAAAACCATGTGTTTGGTATCACAGCCATGCTCGGCTCGGCCCGGCCGCCAGTGTGAACACCGCAATTCAAAACCATGTGTTTGGTATCACAGCGGGCGGCGGCCCAGCTAGGTAGGCTCAGCCTGGCCGCCAGTGTTAACACCGCAATTCAAAACCGTGTATTTGGTATCACGGCGGGCGGCGGTCCGGCCAGGCTCGGCTTGGCCCGGCCTCCAGTGTGATCACCGCAATTCAAAACCATGTGTTTGGTATCACAGCGTGCGGCGGCCTGCCAGGCTCGGCTCGGCCCGGCCTCCAGTGTGAACACCGCAGTTCAAAACCATGTGTTTGGTATCACAGCGGGCGGCTGCACGGCCAGGCTCGGCTCGGCCTGGCCGCCAGTGTGAACATCGCAATTTAAAACCATGTGTTTGGTATCACAGTGGGCAGCGGCCCAGCCAGGCTCGGCTCGGCACGGCCGCCAGTGTGAACACCGCAATTCATAACCATGTGTTTGGTATGACAGCGGGCGGCGGCCCAGCCAGTCTCGGCTCAGCCCGGCCACCAGTGTGAACACCGCAGTTAAAAACCATGTGTTTGGTATCACAGCGGGCGGCTGCACGGCCAGGCTCGGCTCGGCCTGGCCGCCAGTGTGAACATCGCAATTTAAAACCATGTGTTTGGTATCACAGTGGGCGGCGGCCCAGCCAGGCTCGGCTCGGCACGGCCGCCAGTGTGAACACCGCAATTCATAACCATGTGTTTGGTATCACAGCGGGCGACGGCCCAGCCAGGATCGGCTCGGCCCGGCCTCCAGTGTGATCACCGCAATTCAAAACCATGTGTTTGGTATCACAGCGGGCGGCTGCACGGCCAGGCTCGGCTCGGCCTGACCGCCAGTGTGAACATCGCAATTTAAAACCATGTGTTTGGTATCACAGTGGGCGGCGGCCCAGCCAGGCTCGGCTCGGCCCGGCCTCCAGTGTGATCACCGCAATTCAAAACCATGTGTTTGGTATCACAGCGTGCGGCGGCCTGCCAGGCTCGGCTCGGCCCGGCCTCCAGGCTGAACACCGCAGTTCAAAACCATGTGTTTGGTATCACAGCGGGCGGCTGCACGGCCAGGCTCGGCTCGGCCTGGCCGCCAGTGTGAACATCGCAATTTAAAACCATGTGTTTAGTATCACAGTGGGCGGCGGCCCAGCCAGGCTCGGCTCGGCACGGCCGCCAGTGTGAACACCGCAATTCAAAACCATGTGTCTGGTATCACAGCGGGCGGCGCCCCAGCCAGGCTCGGCCCGGCCCGGCCGCCAGTGTGAACACCGCAATTCAAATCCATGTGTTTGGTATCACAGAATGGTGCGGTCCGGCCAGGCTCGGCTCGGCCCGCCCTCCCGTGTGAACAACTCAATTCAAAACCATGTGTTTGAAATCACAGCGGGCGGCTGCACGGCCAGGCTCGGCTCGGCCTGGCCGCCAGTGTGAACATCGCAATTTAAAACCATGTGTTTGGTATCACAGTGGGCGGCGGCCCGGCCAGGCTCAGCTCGACCCAGCCACCAGTGTGAACACCGCAATTCAAAACCATGTGTTTGGTATCACAGCGTGCGGTGGCCCAGCCAGGCTCAGCTCGGCACGGCCGCCAGTGTGAACACCGCAATTCATAACAATGTGTTTGGTATGACAGCGGGCGGCGGCCCAGCCAGGTTCGGTTCGGCCCGGCCACCAGTGTGAACACCGCAATTCGAAACCATGAGTTTGGTATCACAGCGGGCGGCGGACCAGCCAGGATCGGCTCGGCCTGGCCGCCAGTGTGAACATCGCAATTCAAAACCATGAGTTTGGTGTCACATCGGGCGGCGGCCCAGCCAGGCAGGCTCAGCCCATCCGCCAGTGTGAACACCGCAATTCAAAACCATGTGTTTGGTATCACAGCGTGCGGCGGCCCGGCCAGGCTCGGCTCGGCCCAGCCTCCAGTGTGAACACCACAATTCAAAACCATGTGTTTGGTATCACAGCCATGCTCGGCTCGGCCCGGCCGCCAGTGTGAACACCGCAATTCAAAACCATGTGTTTGGTATCACAGCGGGCGGCGGCCCAGCTAGGTAGGCTCAGCCTGGCCGCCAGTGTTAACACCGCAATTCAAAACCGTGTATTTGGTATCACGGCGGGCGGCGGTCCGGCCAGGCTCGGCTTGGCCCGGCCTCCAGTGTGATCACCGCAATTCTTAACCATGTGTTTGGTATCACAGCGTGCGGCGGCCTGCCAGGCTCGGCTCGGCCCGGCCTCCAGTGTGAACACCGCAGTTCAAAACCATGTGTTTGGTATCACAGCGGGCGGCTGCACGGCCAGGCTCGGCTCGGCCTGGCCGCCAGTGTGAACATCGCAATTTAAAACCATGTGTTTGGTATCACAGTGGGCAGCGGCCCAGCCAGGCTCGGCTCGGCACGGCCGCCAGTGTGAACACCGCAATTCATAACCATGTGTTTGGTATGACAGCGGGCGGCGGCCCAGCCAGTCTCGGCTCAGCCCGGCCACCAGTGTGAACACCGCAGTTAAAAACCATGTGTTTGGTATCACAGCGGGCGGCTGCACGGCCAGGCTCGGCTCGGCCTGGCCGCCAGTGTGAACATCGCAATTTAAAACCATGTGTTTGGTATCACAGTGGGCGGCGGCCCAGCCAGGCTCGGCTCGGCACGGCCGCCAGTGTGAACACCGCAATTCATAACCATGTGTTTGGTATCACAGCGGGCGACGGCCCAGCCAGGATCGGCTCGGCCCGGCCTCCAGTGTGATCACCGCAATTCAAAACCATGTGTTTGGTATCACAGCGGGCGGCTGCACGGCCAGGCTCGGCTCGGCCTGACCGCCAGTGTGAACATCGCAATTTAAAACCATGTGTTTGGTATCACAGTGGGCGGCGGCCCAGCCAGGCTCGGCTCGGCCCGGCCTCCAGTGTGATCACCGCAATTCAAAACCATGTGTTTGGTATCACAGCGTGCGGCGGCCTGCCAGGCTCGGCTCGGCCCGGCCTCCAGGCTGAACACCGCAGTTCAAAACCATGTGTTTGGTATCACAGCGGGCGGCTGCACGGCCAGGCTCGGCTCGGCCTGGCCGCCAGTGTGAACATCGCAATTTAAAACCATGTGTTTGGTATCACAGTGGGCGGCGGCCCGGCCAGGCTCAGCTCGACCCAGCCACCAGTTTGAACACCGCAATTCAAAACCATGTGTTTGGTATCACAGCGTGCGGTGGCCCAGCCAGGCTCAGCTCGGCACGGCCGCCAGTGTGAACACCGCAATTCATAACAATGTGTTTGGTATGACAGCGGGCGGCAGCCCAGCCAGGTTCGGTTCGGCCCGGCCACCAGTGTGAACACCGCAATTCGAAACCATGAGTTTGGTATCACAGCGGGCGGCGGCCCGGCCTGGCTCGCCTCGGCCCGGCCCCCAGTGTGAACGCCGCAATTCAAAACCATGTGTTTGGTATCACAGCGGGCGGCGGCCCAGCCAGGCTCGACTCGGCCCGGCCGCCAGTGTGAACACCACAATTCAAAACCATGTGTTTTGTATCACAGCGGGGGCGACTCAGCCAGGCTCGGCTCGCCCCGGCCGCCAGTGTGAACACCGCAATTGAAAACCATGTGTTTGGAATCACAGCGGGCGGCGGACCAGCCAGGATCGGCTCGGCCTGGCCGCCAGTGTGAACATCGCAATTCAAAACCATGAGTTTGGTGTCACATCGGGCGGCGGCCCAGCCAGGCAGGCTCAGCCCATCCGCCAGTGTGAACACCGCAATTCAAAACCATGTGTTTGGTATCACAGCGTGCGGCGGCCCGGCCAGGCTCGGCTCGGCCCAGCCTCCAGTGTGAACACCACAATTCAAAACCATGTGTTTGGTATCACAGCCATGCTCGGCTCGGCCCGGCCGCCAGTGTGAACACCGCAATTCAAAACCATGTGTTTGGTATCACAGCGGGCGGCGGCCCAGCTAGGTAGGCTCAGCCTGGCCGCCAGTGTTAACACCGCAATTCAAAACCGTGTATTTGGTATCACGGCGGGCGGCGGTCCGGCCAGGCTCGGCTTGGCCCGGCCTCCAGTGTGATCACCGCAATTCAAAACCATGTGTTTGGTATCACAGCGTGCGGCGGCCTGCCAGGCTCGGCTCGGCCCGGCCTCCAGTGTGAACACCGCAGTTCAAAACCATGTGTTTGGTATCACAGCGGGCGGCTGCACGGCCAGGCTCGGCTCGGCCTGGCCGCCAGTGTGAACATCGCAATTTAAAACCATGTGTTTGGTATCACAGTGGGCAGCGGCCCAGCCAGGCTCGGCTCGGCACGGCCGCCAGTGTGAACACCGCAATTCATAACCATGTGTTTGGTATGACAGCGGGCGGCGGCCCAGCCAGTCTCGGCTCAGCCCGGCCACCAGTGTGAACACCGCAGTTAAAAACCATGTGTTTGGTATCACAGCGGGCGGCTGCACGGCCAGGCTCGGCTCGGCCTGGCCGCCAGTGTGAACATCGCAATTTAAAACCATGTGTTTGGTATCACAGTGGGCGGCGGCCCAGCCAGGCTCGGCTCGGCACGGCCGCCAGTGTGAACACCGCAATTCATAACCATGTGTTTGGTATCACAGCGGGCGACGGCCCAGCCAGGATCGGCTCGGCCCGGCCTCCAGTGTGATCACCGCAATTCAAAACCATGTGTTTGGTATCACAGCGGGCGGCTGCACGGCCAGGCTCGGCTCGGCCTGACCGCCAGTGTGAACATCGCAATTTAAAACCATGTGTTTGGTATCACAGTGGGCGGCGGCCCAGCCAGGCTCGGCTCGGCCCGGCCTCCAGTGTGATCACCGCAATTCAAAACCATGTGTTTGGTATCACAGCGTGCGGCGGCCTGCCAGGCTCGGCTCGGCCCGGCCTCCAGGCTGAACACCGCAGTTCAAAACCATGTGTTTGGTATCACAGCGGGCGGCTGCACGGCCAGGCTCGGCTCGGCCTGGCCGCCAGTGTGAACATCGCAATTTAAAACCATGTGTTTAGTATCACAGTGGGCGGCGGCCCAGCCAGGCTCGGCTCGGCACGGCCGCCAGTGTGAACACCGCAATTCAAAACCATGTGTCTGGTATCACAGCGGGCGGCGCCCCAGCCAGGCTCGGCCCGGCCCGGCCGCCAGTGTGAACACCGCAATTCAAATCCATGTGTTTGGTATCACAGAATGGTGCGGTCCGGCCAGGCTCGGCTCGGCCCGCCCTCCCGTGTGAACAACTCAATTCAAAACCATGTGTTTGAAATCACAGCGGGCGGCTGCACGGCCAGGCTCGGCTCGGCCTGGCCGCCAGTGTGAACATCGCAATTTAAAACCATGTGTTTGGTATCACAGTGGGCGGCGGCCCGGCCAGGCTCAGCTCGACCCAGCCACCAGTGTGAACACCGCAATTCAAAACCATGTGTTTGGTATCACAGCGTGCGGTGGCCCAGCCAGGCTCAGCTCGGCACGGCCGCCAGTGTGAACACCGCAATTCATAACAATGTGTTTGGTATGACAGCGGGCGGCGGCCCAGCCAGGTTCGGTTCGGCCCGGCCACCAGTGTGAACACCGCAATTCGAAACCATGAGTTTGGTATCACAGCGGGCGGCGGACCAGCCAGGATCGGCTCGGCCTGGCCGCCAGTGTGAACATCGCAATTCAAAACCATGAGTTTGGTGTCACATCGGGCGGCGGCCCAGCCAGGCAGGCTCAGCCCATCCGCCAGTGTGAACACCGCAATTCAAAACCATGTGTTTGGTATCACAGCGTGCGGCGGCCCGGCCAGGCTCGGCTCGGCCCAGCCTCCAGTGTGAACACCACAATTCAAAACCATGTGTTTGGTATCACAGCCATGCTCGGCTCGGCCCGGCCGCCAGTGTGAACACCGCAATTCAAAACCATGTGTTTGGTATCACAGCGGGCGGCGGCCCAGCTAGGTAGGCTCAGCCTGGCCGCCAGTGTTAACACCGCAATTCAAAACCGTGTATTTGGTATCACGGCGGGCGGCGGTCCGGCCAGGCTCGGCTTGGCCCGGCCTCCAGTGTGATCACCGCAATTCTTAACCATGTGTTTGGTATCACAGCGTGCGGCGGCCTGCCAGGCTCGGCTCGGCCCGGCCTCCAGTGTGAACACCGCAGTTCAAAACCATGTGTTTGGTATCACAGCGGGCGGCTGCACGGCCAGGCTCGGCTCGGCCTGGCCGCCAGTGTGAACATCGCAATTTAAAACCATGTGTTTGGTATCACAGTGGGCAGCGGCCCAGCCAGGCTCGGCTCGGCACGGCCGCCAGTGTGAACACCGCAATTCATAACCATGTGTTTGGTATGACAGCGGGCGGCGGCCCAGCCAGTCTCGGCTCAGCCCGGCCACCAGTGTGAACACCGCAGTTAAAAACCATGTGTTTGGTATCACAGCGGGCGGCTGCACGGCCAGGCTCGGCTCGGCCTGGCCGCCAGTGTGAACATCGCAATTTAAAACCATGTGTTTGGTATCACAGTGGGCGGCGGCCCAGCCAGGCTCGGCTCGGCACGGCCGCCAGTGTGAACACCGCAATTCATAACCATGTGTTTGGTATCACAGCGGGCGACGGCCCAGCCAGGATCGGCTCGGCCCGGCCTCCAGTGTGATCACCGCAATTCAAAACCATGTGTTTGGTATCACAGCGGGCGGCTGCACGGCCAGGCTCGGCTCGGCCTGACCGCCAGTGTGAACATCGCAATTTAAAACCATGTGTTTGGTATCACAGTGGGCGGCGGCCCAGCCAGGCTCGGCTCGGCCCGGCCTCCAGTGTGATCACCGCAATTCAAAACCATGTGTTTGGTATCACAGCGTGCGGCGGCCTGCCAGGCTCGGCTCGGCCCGGCCTCCAGGCTGAACACCGCAGTTCAAAACCATGTGTTTGGTATCACAGCGGGCGGCTGCACGGCCAGGCTCGGCTCGGCCTGGCCGCCAGTGTGAACATCGCAATTTAAAACCATGTGTTTGGTATCACAGTGGGCGGCGGCCCGGCCAGGCTCAGCTCGACCCAGCCACCAGTTTGAACACCGCAATTCAAAACCATGTGTTTGGTATCACAGCGTGCGGTGGCCCAGCCAGGCTCAGCTCGGCACGGCCGCCAGTGTGAACACCGCAATTCATAACAATGTGTTTGGTATGACAGCGGGCGGCGGCCCAGCCAGGTTCGGTTCGGCCCGGCCACCAGTGTGAACACCGCAATTCGAAACCATGAGTTTGGTATCACAGCGGGCGGCGGCCCGGCCTGGCTCGCCTCGGCCCGGCCCCCAGTGTGAACGCCGCAATTCAAAACCATGTGTTTGGTATCACAGCGGGCGGCGGCCCAGCCAGGCTCGACTCGGCCCGGCCGCCAGTGTGAACACCACAATTCAAAACCATGTGTTTTGTATCACAGCGGGGGCGACTCAGCCAGGCTCGGCTCGCCCCGGCCGCCAGTGTGAACAGCGCAATTCAAAACCATGTGTTTGGAATCACAGCGGGCGGCGGCCCAGCCAGTCTCGGCTCAGCCCGGCCGCCAGTGTGAACACCGCAATTCAAAACCTTGTGTCTGGTATCACAGCGGGCGGCGGCCCAGGCAGGCTCGGCTCGGCCCGGCCTCCAGTGTGAACACCGCAATTCAAAATCATGTGTCTGGTATCACAGCGGGCGGCGGCCCAGCCAGGCTCGGCTCGGCCCGGCCGTCAGTGTGAACAGCGCAATTCAAAACCATGTGGTTTGGTATCACAGAATGCGGCGGCCCGGCCAGGCTCGGCTCGGCCCGGCCTCCAGTGTGAACACCGCAATTCAAAACCATGTGTTTGGGTTCACAGCGGGCGGCGGACCAGCCAGGATCGGCTCAGCCTGGCCGCCAGTGTGAACATCGTAATTCAAAACCATGAGTTTGGTGTCACATCGGGCGGCGGCCCAGCCAGGCAGGCTCAGCCCATCCGCCAGTGTGAACACCGCAATTCAAAACCATGTGTTTGGTATCACAGCGTGCGGCGGCCCGGCCTGGCTCGGCTCGGCCCAGCCTCCAGTGTGAACACCACAATTCAAAACCATGTGTTTGGTATCACAGCCAGGCTCGGCTCGGCCCGGCCGCCAGTGTGAACACCGCAATTCAAAACCATGTGTTTGGTATCACAGCGGGCGGCGGCCCAGCTAGGTAGGCTCAGCCTGGCCGCCAGTGTTAACACCGCAATTCAAAACCGTGTATTTGGTATCACGGCGGGCGGCGGTCCGGCCAGGCTCGGCTCGGCCCGGCCTCCAGTGTGATCACCGCAATTCAAAACCATGTGTTTGGTATCACAGCGGGCGGCTGCACGGCCAGGCTCGGCTCGGCCTGACCGCCAGTGTGAACATCGCAATTCAAAACCGTGTATTTGGTATCACGGCGGGCGGCGGTCCGGCCAGGCTCGGCTCGGCCCGGCCTCCAGTGTGATCACCGCAATTCAAAACCATGTGTTTGGTATCACAGCGGGCGGCTGCACGGCCAGGCTCGGCTCGGCCTGACCGCCAGTGTGAACATCGCAATTTAAAACCATGTGTTTGGTATCACAGCGTGCGGCGGCCTGCCAGGGTCGGCTCGGCCCGGCCTCCAGGCTGAACACCGCAGTTCAAAACCATGTGTTTGGTATCACAGCGGGCGGCTGCACGGCCAGGCTCGGCTCGGCCTGGCCGCCAGTGTGAACATCGCAATTTAAAACCATGTGTTTAGTATCACAGTGGGCGGCGGCCCAGCCAGGCTCGGCTCGGCACGGCCGCCAGTGTGAACACCGCAATTCATAACCATGTGTTTGGTATCACAGCGGGCGACGGCCCAGCCAGGCTCGGCTCGGCCCGGCCTCCAGTGAGAACACCGCAATTCAAAACCATGTGTCTGGTATCACAGCGGGCGGCGCCCCAGCCAGGCTCGGCCCGGCCCGGCCGCCAGTGTGAACACCGCAATTCAAATCCATGTGTTTGGTATCACAGAATGGTGCGGTCCGGCCAGGCTCGGCTCGGCCCGCCCTCCCGTGTGAACAACTCAATTCAAAACCATGTGTTTGAAATCACAGCGGGCGGCTGCACGGCCAGGCTCGGCTCGGCCTGGCCGCCAGTGTGAACATCGCAATTTAAAACCATGTGTTTGGTATCACAGTGGGCGGCGGCCCGGCCAGGCTCAGCTCGACCCAGCCACCAGTGTGAACACCGCAATTCAAAACCATGTGTTTGGTATCACAGCGTGCGGTGGCCCAGCCAGGCTCAGCTCGGCACGGCCGCCAGTGTGAACACCGCAATTCATAACAATGTGTTTGGTATGACAGCGGGCGGCGGCCCGGCCTGGCTCGCCTCGGCCCGGCCCCCAGTGTGAACACCGCAATTCAAAACCATGTGTTTGGTATCACAGCGGGCGGCGGCCCAGCCAGGCTCGACTCGGCCCGGCCGCCAGTGTGAACACCACAATTCAAAACCATGTGTTTTGTATCACAGCGGGGGCGACTCAGCCAGGCTCGGCTCGCCCCGGCCGCCAGTGTGAACAGCGCAATTCAAAACCATGTGTTTGGAATCACAGCGGGCGGCGGCCCAGCCAGTCTCGGCTCAGCCCGGCCGCCAGTGTGAACACCGCAATTCAAAACCTTGTGTCTGGTATCACAGCGGGCGGCGGCCCAGGCAGGCTCGGCTCGGCCCGGCCTCCAGTGTGAACACCGCAATTCAAAATCATGTGTCTGGTATCACAGCGGGCGGCGGCCCAGCCAGGCTCGGCTCGGCCCGGCCGTCAGTGTGAACAGCGCAATTCAAAACCATGTGGTTTGGTATCACAGAATGCGGCGGCCCGGCCAGGCTCGGCTCGGCCCGGCCTCCAGTGTGAACACCGCAATTCAAAACCATGTGTTTGGGTTCACAGCGGGCGGCGGACCAGCCAGGATCGGCTCAGCCTGGCCGAAAGTGTGAACATCGCAATTCAAAACCATGAGTTTGGTGTCACATCGGGCGGCGACCCAGCCAGGCAGGCTCAGCCCATCCGCCAGTGTGAACACCGCAATTCAAAACCATGTGTTTGGTATCACAGCGTGCGGCGGCCCGGCCAGGCTCGGCTCGGCCCAGCCTCCAGTGTGAACACCACAATTCAAAACCATGTGTTTGGTATCACAGCCAGGCTCGGCTCGGCCCGGCCGCCAGTGTGAACACCGCAATTCAAAACCATGTGTTTGGTATCACAGCGGGCGGCGGCCCAGCTAGGTAGGCTCAGCCTGGCCGCCAGTGTTAACACCGCAATTCAAAACCGTGTATTTGGTATCACGGCGGGCGGCGGTCCGGCCAGGCTCGGCTCGGCCCGGCCTCCAGTGTGATCACCGCAATTCAAAACCATGTGTTTGGTATCACAGCGTGCGGCGGCCTGCCAGGCTCGGCTCGCCCCGGCCTCCAGTGTGAACACCGCAGTTCAAAACCATGTGTTTGGTATCACAGCGGGCGGCTGCACGGCCAGGCTCGGCTCGGCCTGGCCGCCAGTGTGAACATCGCAATTTAAAACCATGTGTTTGGTATCACAGTGGGCGGCGGCCCAGCCAGGCTCGGCTCGGCACGGCCGCCAGTGTGAACACCGCAATTCATAACCATGTGTTTGGTATCACAGCGGGCGGCGGCCCAGCCAGTCTCGGCTCAGCCCGGCCACCAGTGTGAACACTGCAGTTAAAAACCATGTGTTTGGTATCACAGCGGGCGGCTGCACGGCCAGGCTCGGCTCGGCCTCGCCGCCAGTGTGAACATCGCAATTTAAAACCATGTGTTTGGTATCACAGTGGGCGGCGGCCCAGCCAGGTTCGGCTCGGCACGGCCGCCAGTGTGAACACCGCAATTCATAACCATGTGTTTGGTATGACAGCGGGCGGCGGCCCAGCCAGTCTCGGCTCAGCCCGGCCACCAGTTTGAACACCGCAGTTAAAAACCATGTGTTTGGTATCACAGCGGGCGGCTGCACGGCCAGGCTCGGCTCGGCCTGGCCGCCAGTGTGAACATCGCAATTTAAAACCATGTGTTTGGTATCACAGTGGGCGGCGGCCCAGCCAGGCTCGGCTCGGCACGGCCGCCAGTGTGAACACCGCAATTCATAACCATGTGTTTGGTATCACAGCGGGCGACGGCCCAGCCAGGCTCGGCTCGGCCCGGCCTCCAGTGTGATCACCGCAATTCAAAACCATGTGTTTGGTATCACAGCGGGCGGCTGCACGGCCAGGCTCCGCTCGGCCTGACCGCCAGTGTGAACATCGCAATTTAAAACCATGTGTTTGGTATCACAGTGGGCGGCGGCCCAGCCAGGCTCGGCTCGGCACGGCCTCCAGTGTGATCACCGCAATTCAAAACCATGTGTTTGGTATCACAGCGGGCGGCTGCACGGCCAGGCTCGGCTCGGCCCGGCCTCCAGTGTGAACACCGCAATTCATAACCATGTGTTTGGTATCACAGCGGGCGACGGCCCAGCCACGCTCGGCTCGGCCCGGCCTCCAGTGTGATCACCGCAATTCAAAACCATGTGTTTGGTATCACAGCAGGCGGCTGCACGGCCAGGCTCGGCTCGGCATGACCGCCAGTGTGAACATCGCAATTTAAAACCATGTGTTTGGTATCACAGTGGGCGGCGGCCCAGCCAGGCTCGGCTCGGTACGGCCGCCAGTGTGATCACCGCAATTCAAAACCATGTGTTTGGTATCACAGCGGGCGGCTGCACGGCCAGGCTCGGCTCGGCCCGGCCTCCAGTGTGAACACCGCAATTCATAACCATGTGTTTGGTATCACAGCGGGCGGCGGCCCGCCAGTCTCGGCTCAGCCCGGCCACCTGTGTAACATCGCAATTTAAAACCATGTGTTTGGTATCACAGTGGGCGGCGGCCCAGCCAGGCTCGGCTCGGCCCGGCCGCCAGTGTGAACACCGCAATTCATAACCATGTGTTTGGTATCACAGCGGGCGGCGGCCCAGCCAGTCTCGGCTCAGCCCGGCCACCAGTGTGAACACCGCAGTTAAAAACCATGTGTTTGGTATCACAGCGGGCGGCTGCACGGCCAGGCTCGGCTCGGCCTGGCCGCCAGTGTGAACATCGCAATTTAAAACCATGTGTTTGGTATCACAGTGGGCGGCGGCCCAACCAGGCTCGGCTCGGCACGGCCGCCAGTGTGAACACCGCAATTCATAACCATGTGTTTGGTATCACAGCGGGCGACGGCCCAGCCAGGCTCGGCTCGGCCCGGCCTCCAGTGTGATCACCGCAATTCAAAACCATGTGTTTGGTATCACAGCGGGCGGCTGCACGGCCAGGCTCGGCTCGGCCTGACCGCCAGTGTGAACATCGCAATTTAAAACCATGTGTTTGGTATCACAGTGGGCGGCGGCCCAGCCAGGCTCGGCTCGGCACGGCCGCCAGTGTGAACACCGCAATTCATAACCATGTGTTTGGTATGACAGCGGGCGGCGGCCCAGCCAGTCTCGGCTCAGCCCGGCCACCAGTGTGAACACCGCAGTTAAAAACCATGTGTTTGGTATCACAGCGGGCGGCTGCACGGCCAGGCTCGGCTCGGCCTGGCCGCCAGTGTGAACATCGCAATTTAAAACCATGTGTTTGGTATCACAGTGGGCGGCGGCCCAGCCAGGCTCGGCTCGATACGGCCGCCAGTGTGAACACCGCAATTCATAACCATGTGTTTGGTATCACAGCGGGCGGCGGCCCAGCCAGTCTCGGCTCAGCCCGGCCACCAGTGTGAACACCGCAGTTAAAAACCATGTGTTTGGTATCACAGCGGGCGGCTGCACGGCCAGGCTCGGCTTGGCCTGGCCGCCAGTGTGAACATCGCAATTTAAAACCATGTGTTTGGTATCACAGTGGGCGGCGGCCCAGCCAGGCTCGGCTCGGCACGGCCGCCAGTGTGAACACCGCAATTCATAACCATGTGTTTGGTATGACAGCGGGCGGCGGCCCAGCCAGTCTCGGCTCAGCCCGGCCACCAGTGTGAACACCGCAGTTAAAAACCATGTGTTTGGTATCACAGCGGGCGGCTGCACGGCCAGGCTCGGCTCGGCCTGGCCGCCAGTGTGAACATCGCAATTTAAAACCATGTGTTTGGTATCACAGTGGGCGGCGGCCCAGCCAGGCTCGGCTCGGCACGGCCGCCAGTGTGAACACCGCAATTCATAACCATGTGTTTGGTATCACAGCGGGCGACGGCCCAGC
The DNA here is from genome assembly GCF_023898315.1 of Schistocerca nitens. NCBI lineage: Eukaryota > Metazoa > Arthropoda > Insecta > Orthoptera > Acrididae > Schistocerca > Schistocerca nitens. The sequence goes on from NC_064618.1 coordinate 107,215,269, forward strand.
CACGCTCGGCTCGGCCCGGCCTCCAGTGTGATCACCGCAATTCAAAACCATGTGTTTGGTATCACAGCGGGCGGCTGCACGGCCAGGCTCGGCTCGGCCTGACCGCCAGTGTGAACATCGCAATTTAAAACCATGTGTTTGGTATCACAGTGGGCGGCGGCCCAGCCAGGCTCGGCTCGGTACGGCCGCCAGTGTGATCACCGCAATTCAAAACCATGTGTTTGGTATCACAGCGTGCGGCGGCCTGCCAGGCTCGGCTCGGCCCGGCCTCCAGTGTGAACACCGCAGTTCAAAACCATGTGTTTGGTATCACAGCGGGCGGCTGCACGGCCAGGCTCGGCTCGGCCTGGCCGCCAGTGTGAACATCGCAATTTAAAACCATGTGTTTGGTATCACAGTGGGCGGCGGCCCAGCCAGGCTCGGCTCGGCACGGCCGCCAGTGTGAACACCGCAATTCATAACCATGTGTTTGGTATCACAGCGGGCGGCGGCCCAGCCAGTCTCGGCTCAGCCCGGCCACCAGTGTGAACACCGCAGTTAAAAACCATGTGTTTGGTATCACAGCGGGCGGCTGCACGGCCAGGCTCGGCTCGGCCTGGCCGCCAGTGTGAACATCGCAATTTAAAACCATGTGTTTGGTATCACAGTGGGCGGCGGCCCAGCCAGGCTCGGCTCGGCACGGCCGCCAGTGTGAACACCGCAATTCATAACCATGTGTTTGGTATGACAGCGGGCGGCGGCCCAGCCAGTCCCGGCTCAGCCCGGCCACCAGTGTGAACACCGCAGTTAAAAACCATGTGTTTGGTATCACAGCGGGCGGCTGCACGGCCAGGCTCGGCTCGGCCTGGCCGCCAGTGTGAACATCGCAATTTAAAACCATGTGTTTGGTATCACAGTGGGCGGCGGCCCAGCCAGGCTCGGCTCGGCACGGCCGCCAGTGTGAACACTGCAATTCATAACCATGTGTTTGGTATCACAGCGGGCGACGGCCCAGCCAGGCTCGGCTCGGCCCGGCCTCCAGTGTGATCACCGCAATTCAAAACCATGTGTTTGGTATCACAGCGGGCGGCTGCACGGCCAGGCTCGGCTCGGCCTGACCGCCAGTGTGAACATCGCAATTTAAAACCATGTGTTTGGTATCACAGTGGGCGGCGGCCCAGCCAGGCTCGTCTAGGCCCGGCCTCCAGTGTGATCACCGCAATTCAAAACCATGTGTTTGGTATCACAGCGTGCGGCGGCCTGCCAGGCTCGGCTCGGCCCGGCCTCCAGGCTGAACACCGCAGTTCAAAACCATGTGTTTGGTATCACAGCGGGCGGCTGCACGGCCAGGCTCGGCTCGGCCTGGCCGCCAGTGTGAACATCGCAATTTAAAACCATGTGTTTAGTATCACAGTGGGCGGCGGCCCAGCCAGGCTCGGCTCGGCACGGCCGCCAGTGTGAACACCGCAATTCATAACCATGTGTTTGGTATCACAGCGGGTGACGGCCCAGCCAGGCTCGGCTCGGCCCGGCCTCCAGTGAGAACACCGCAATTCAAAACCATGTGTCTGGTATCACAGCGGGCGGCGCCCCAGCCAGGCTCGGCCCGGCCCGGCCGCCAGTGTGAACACCGCAATTCAAATCCATGTGTTTGGTATCACAGAATGGTGCGGTCCGGCCAGGCTCGGCTCGGCCCGCCCTCCCGTGTGAACAACTCAATTCAAAACCATGTGTTTGAAATCACAGCGGGCGGCTGCACGGCCAGGCTCGGCTCGGCCTGGCCGCCAGTGTGAACATCGCAATTTAAAACCATGTGTTTGGTATCACAGTGGGCGGCGGCCCGGCCAGGCTCAGCTCGACCCAGCCACCAGTGTGAACACCGCAATTCAAAACCATGTGTTTGGTATCACAGCGTGCGGTGGCCCAGCCAGGCTCAGCTCGGCACGGCCGCCAGTGTGAACACCGCAATTCATAACAATGTGTTTGGTATGACAGCGGGCGGCGGCCCAGCCAGGCTCGGTTCGGCCCTGCCAACAGTGTGAACACTGCAATTCGAAACCATGTGTTAAGTATCACAGCGGGCGGCGGCCCGGCCTGGCTCGCCTCGGCCCGGCCCCCAGTGTGAACACCACAATTCAAAACCATGTGTTTGGTATCACAGGGGGCGGCGGCCCAGCCAGGCTCGGCTCAGCCCGGCCACCAGTGTGAACACCGCAGTTAAAAACCATGTGTTTGGTATCACAGCGGGCGGCTGCACGGCCAGGCTCGGCTCGGCCTGGCCGCCAGTGTGAACATCGCAATTTAAAACCATGTGTTTGGTATCACAGTGGGCGGCGGCCCAGCCAGGCTCGGCTCGGCACGGCCGCCAGTGTGAACACCGCAATTCATAACCATGTGTTTGGTATGACAGCGGGCGGCGGCCCAGCCAGTCTCGGCTCAGCCCGGCCACCAGTGTGAACACCGCAGTTAAAAACCATGTGTTTGGTATCACAGCGGGCGGCTGCACGGCCAGGCTCGGCTCGGCCTGGCCGCCAGTGTGAACATCGCAATTTAAAACCATGTGTTTGGTATCACAGTGGGCGGCGGCCCAGCCAGGCTCGGCTCGGCACGGCCGCCAGTGTGAACACCGCAATTCATAACCATGTGTTTGGTATCACAGCGGGCGACGGCCCAGCCAGGCTCGGCTCGGCCCGGCCTCCAGTGTGATCACCGCAATTCAAAACCATGTGTTTGGTATCACAGCGGGCGGCTGCACGGCCAGGCTCGGCTCGGCCTGACCGCCAGTGTGAACATCGCAATTTAAAACCATGTGTTTGGTATCACAGTGGGCGGCGGCCCAGCCAGGCTCGGCTCGGCACGGCCTCCAGTGTGATCACCGCAATTCAAAACCATGTGTTTGGTATCACAGCGGGCGGCTGCACGGCCAGGCTCGGCTCGGCCCGGCCTCCAGTGTGATCACCGCAATTCATAACCATGTGTTTGGTATCACAGCGGGCGGCGGCCCGCCAGTCTCGGCTCAGCCCGGCCACCTGTGTAACATCGCAATTTAAAACCATGTGTTTGGTATCACAGTGGGCGGCGGCCCAGCCAGGCTCGGCTCGGCCCGGCCGCCAGTGTGAACACCGCAATTCATAACCATGTGTTTGGTATCACAGCGGGCGGCGGCCCAGCCAGTCTCGGCTCAGCCCGGCCACCAGTGTGAACACCGCAGTTAAAAACCATGTGTTTGGTATCACAGCGGGCGGCTGCACGGCCAGGCTCGGCTCGGCCTGGCCGCCAGTGTGAACATCGCAATTTAAAACCATGTGTTTGGTATCACAGTGGGCGGCGGCCCAGCCAGGCTCGGCTCGGCACGGCCGCCAGTGTGAACACCGCAATTCATAACCATGTGTTTGGTATGACAGCGGGCGACGGCCCAGCCAGGCTCGGCTCGGCCCGGCCTCCAGTGTGATCACCGCAATTCAAAACCATGTGTTTGGTATCACAGCGGGCGGCTGCACGGCCAGGCTCGGCTCGGCCTGACCGCCAGTGTGAACATCGCAATTTAAAACCATGTGTTTGGTATCACAGTGGGCGGCGGCCCAGCCAGGCTCGGCTCGGCACGGCCGCCAGTGTGAACACCGCAATTCATAACCATGTGTTTGGTATCACAGTGGGCGGCGGCCCAGCCAGGCTCGGCTCGGCCTGGCCGCCAGTGTGAACATCGCAATTCAAAACCATGTGTTTGGTATCACAGTGGGCGGCGGCCCAGCCAGGCAGGCTCGACCCGGCCGCCAGTGTGAACACCGCAATTCAAAACCATGTGTTTGGTATCACAGCGTGCGGCAGCCCGGCCAGGCTCGGCTCGGCCCAGCCTCGAGTGTGAACACCACAATTCAAAACCATGTGTTTGGTATCACAGCCAGGCTCGGCTCGGCCCGGCCGCCAGTGTGAACACCGCAATTCAAAACCATGTGTTTGGTATCACAGCGGGCGGCGGCCCAGCTAGGTAGGCTCGGCCCCGCCGCCAGTGTGAACACCGCAATTCGAAACCATGTGTTTGGTATCACAGCGGGCGGCGGCCCGGCCAGGCTCGGCTCGGCCAGGCTTCCAGTGTGAACACTGCAATTCAAAACCATGTGTTTGGTATCACAGCGGGCGGCGGCCCAGCCAGGCTTGGCTCGGCCTGGCTGCCACTGTGAACACCGCAATTCAAAACCATGTGTTTGGTATCACAGCGGGCGGCGGCCAAGCCAGGTAGGCTCGGCCCGGCCGCCAGTGTGAACACCGCAATTCAAAACCATGTGTTTGGTATCACAGCGGGCGGCGGCCCAGCTAGGTAGGCTCGGCCCGGCCGCCAGTGTGAACACCGCAATTCATAACCATGTGTTTGGTATCACAGCGGAGGAAGGCCCTGCCAGGCTCGGCTCGGCCCAGCCGCCAGTGTGAACACCGCAATTCAAAACCATGTGGATGGTATCACAGCGGGCGGCGGCCCAGCCAGGCTCAGCTCGGCCTGGCTGCCACTGTGAACACCGCAATTCAAAGCCATGTGTTTGGTATCACAGCGGGCGGCGGCCCAGCCAGGTAGGCTCGGCCCGGACGCCAGTGTGAACACCGCAATTCAAAATCATGTGTTTGGTTTCACAGCGTTCGGCGGCCCGGCCAGGCTAGGCTCGGCTCGGCCCGGCCGCCAGTGTGAACACCGCAATTCAAAACCATGTGTTAGGTATCACAGCGGGCGGCGGCCCGGCTAGGCTCGGTTCGGCCCGGACTCCAGTGTGAACACCGCAATTCAAAACTATGTGTTTGGTATCACAGCGGGCAGCGGCCCGGCAAGGCTCGGCTCGGCCCGGCCTCCTGTGTGAACACCGCAATTCAAAACAATGTGTCTGGTATCACAGCGGGCGGCGGCCCAGCCAGGTTCGGCTCGGCCCGGCCTCCAGTGTGAACACCGCAATTCAAAACCATGTGTTTGGTATCACAGCGGGCGGCGGCTCAGACAGGCTCGGCTCGGCCCGGCCGTCAGTGTGAACACCGCAATTCAAAACCATGTGGTTTGGTATCACAGAATGCGGCGGCCCGGCCAGGCTCGGCTCGGCCTGGCCTCCAGTGTTAACACCGCAATTTAAAACCATGTGTTTGGAATCACAGCGGGCGGCGGACCAGCCAGGATCGGCTCGGCCTGGCCGCCAGTGTGAACATCGCAATTCAAAACCATGTGTTTGGTATCATAGCGTGCGGTGGCCCAGCCAGGCTCGGCTCGGAACGGCCGCCAGTGTGAACACCGCAATTCATAAACATGTGTATGGTATGACAGCGGGCGGCGGCCCAGCCAGGCTCGGTTCGGCCCGGCCTCCAGTGTGAAAACTGCAATTCAAAACCATGTGTTTGGTATCACAGCGGGCGGCGGCCCAGCCAGGCTTGGCTCGGCCTGGCTGCCTGTGTTAACACTGCAATTCAAAACCATGTGTTCGGTTTCACAGCGGGCGGCGGCCCAGCCAGGTAGGCTCGGCCCGGCCGCCAGTGTGAACACCGCAATTCAAAACCATGTGTTTGGTATCACAGCGTGCGGCGGCCCAGCCCGGCCCGGCCAGGCTCGGCTCGGCCTGGCCTCCAGTGTGAACACCACAATTCAAAACCATGTGTTTGGTATCACAGCCAGGCTCGGCTCGGCCCGGCCGCCAGTGTGAACACCGCAGTCAAAACCATGTGTTTGGTATCACAGCGGGCGGCGGCCCAGCCAGGTAGGCTCGGTCCGGCCGCCAATGTGAACACCGCAATTCAAAACCATGTGTTTGTTATCACAGCGGGCGGCTGCCCGGCCAGGCTCGGCTCGGCCTGGCCGCCAGTGTGAACATCACAATTCAAAACCATGTGTTTGGTATCACAGTGGGCGGCGGCCGGCCAGGCTCGGCTCGGCCCGGCCGCCAGTGTCAACACCGCAATTCAAACCATGTGTTTGGTATCACAGCGTTTGGCGGCCCAGCCAGGCTCGGCTCGACCCGGCCGCCAGTGTGATCACCGCAATTCATAACCATGTGTTTGGTATCACAGCGGACGAAGGCCCTGCCAGGCTCGGCTCGGCCCAGCCGCCAGTGTGAACACCGCAATTCAAAACCATGTGTTTGGTATCACAGCGGGCGGCGGCCCGGCCAGGCTCGGCCATGCCAGGCTTCCAGTGTGAACACCGCAATTCAAAACCATGTGTTTGGTATCACAGCGGGCGGCGGCACAGCCAGGCTCGGCTCGGCCTGGCTGCCACTGTGAACACCGCAATTCAAAACCATGTGTTTGGTATCACAGCGTGCGGCGGCCCGGCCAGGCTCGGCTCGGCTCGGCCCGGCCGCCAGTGTGAACACCGCAATTCAAAACCATGTGTTTGGTATCACAGCGGGCGGCGGCCCGGCTAGGCTCGGCTTGGCCCAGCCTCCAGTGTGAACAAGCAATTCAAAACCATGTGTTTGGTATCACAGAGGGCAGTGGCCCGGCCAGGCTCGGCTTGGCCCGGCCTCCTGTGTGAACACCGCAATTCAAAACCATGTGTTTGGTATCACAGCGGGCGGCGGGCCAGCTGGGCTCGGCTCGGCCCGGAATCCAGTGTGAACACCGCAATTCAAAACCATGTGTTTGGTATCACAGAGGGCGGCCTCGGCTCGGCCCGGCCGCCAGTGTGAACACCGCAATTCAAAACCATGTGTTTGGTATCACAGCGGGCGGCGACCCAGCCAGGCTCGGCTCGGCCCGCCCGCCGGTGTGAAAACCGCAATTCAAAACCATGTGTTTGGTATCACAGCGGGCGGCGGTCCGTCCAAGCTCGGCTCGGCCCGGCCGCCAGAGTGAACTCCGCAATTCAAAACCATGTGTTTGGTATCACAGCGGGCGGGGGCCCGGCCAGGCTCGCCTCGGTGCGGACCCCAGTGTGAACACCGCAATTCAAAACCATGTGTTTGGTATCACAGCGGGCGGCGGCCCAGCCAGGCTCAACTCGGCCCGGCCGCCAGTGTGAACACCACAATTCAAAACCATGTGTTTGGTATCACAGCGGGCGGCGGCCCAGCCAGTCTCGGCTCAGCCCGGCCACCAGTGTGAACACCGCAGTTAAAAACCATGTGTTTGGTATCACAGCGGGCGGCGGCCCAGCCAGTCTCGGCTCAGCCCGGCCACCAGTGTGAACATCGCAATTTAAAACCATGTGTTTGGTATCACAGTGGGCGGCGGCCCAGCCAGGCTCGGCTCGGCCCGGCCGCCAGTGTGAACACCGCAATTCATAACCATGTGTTTGGTATCACAGCGGGCGGCGGCCCAGCCAGTCTCGGCTCAGCCCGGCCACCAGTGTGAACACCGCAGTTAAAAACCATGTGTTTGGTATCACAGCGGGCGGCTGCACGGCCAGGCTCGGCTCGGCCTAGCCGCCAGTGTGAACATCGCAATTTAAAACCATGTGATTGGTATCACAGTGGGCGGCGGCCCAGCCAGGCTCGGCTCGGCACGGCCGCCAGTGTGAACACCGCAATTCATAACCATGTGTTTGGTATCACAGCGGGCGACGGCCCAGCCAGGCTCGGCTCGGCCCGGCCTCCAGTGTGATCACCGCAATTCAAAACCATGTGTTTGGTATCACAGCGGGCGGCTGCACGGCCAGGCTCGGCTCGGCCTGGCCGCCAGTGTGAACATCGCAATTTAAAACCATGTGTTTGGTATCACAGTGGGCGGCGGCCCAGCCAGGCTCGGCTCGGCACGGCCGCCAGTGTGAACACCGCAATTCATAACCATGTGTTTGGTATCACAGCGGGCGACGGCCCAGCCAGGCTCGGCTCGGCCCGGCCTCCAGTGTGATCACCGCAATTCAAAACCATGTGTTTGGTATCACAGCGGGCGGCTGCACGGCCAGGCTCGGCTCGGCCTGACCGCCAGTGTGAACATCGCAATTTAAAACCATGTGTTTGGTATCACAGTGGGCGGCGGCCCAGCCAGGCTCGGCTCGGCACGGCCGCCAGTGTGAACACCGCAATTCATAACCATGTGTTTGGTATGACAGCGGGCGGCGGCCCAGCCAGTCTCGGCTCAGCCCGGCCACCAGTGTGAACACCGCAGTTAAAAACCATGTGTTTGGTATCACAGCGGGCGGCTGCACGGCCAGGCTCGGCTCGGCCTGGCCGCCAGTGTGAACATCGCAATTTAAAACCATGTGTTTGGTATCACAGCGGGCGGCGGCCCAGCCAGTCTCGGCTCAGCCCGGCCACCAGTGTGAACACCGCAGTTAAAAACCATGTGTTTGGTATCACAGCGGGCGGCTGCACGGCCAGGCTCGGCTCGGCCTGGCCGCCAGTGTGAACATCGCAATTTAAAACCATGTGTTTGGTATCACAGTGGGCGGCGGCCCAGCCAGGCTCGGCTCGGTACGGCCGCCAGTGTGAACACCGCAATTCAAAACCATGTGTTTGGTATGACAGCGGGCGGCGGCCCAGCCAGTCTCGGCTCAGCCCGGCCACCAGTGTGAACACCGCAATTCAAAACCATGTGTTTGGTATCACAGCGGGCGGCTGCACGGCCAGGCTCGGCTCGGCCTGGCCGCCAGTGTGAACATCGCAATTTAAAACCATGTGTTTGGTATCACAGTGGGCGGCGGCCCAGCCAGGCTCGGCTCGGCACGGCCGCCAGTGTGAACACCGCAATTCATAACCATGTGTTTGGTATCACAGCGGGCGACGGCCCAGCCAGGCTCGGCTCGGCCCGGCCTCCAGTGTGATCACCGCAATTCAAAACCATGTGTTTGGTATCACAGCGGGCGGCTGCACGGCCAGGCTCGGCTCGGCCTGACCGCCAGTGTGAACATCGCAATTTAAAACCATGTGTTTGGTATCACAGTGGGCGGCGGCCCAGCCAGGCTCGGCTCGGCACGGCCTCCAGTGTGATCACCGCAATTCAAAACCATGTGTTTGGTATCACAGCGGGCGGCTGCACGGCCAGGCTCGGCTCGGCCCGGCCTCCAGTGTGAACACCGCAATTCATAACCATGTGTTTGGTATCACAGCGGGCGGCGGCCCGCCAGTCTCGGCTCAGCCCGGCCACCTGTGTAACATCGCAATTTAAAACCATGTGTTTGGTATCACAGTGGGCGGCGGCCCAGCCAGGCTCGGCTCGGCCCGGCCGCCAGTGTGAACACCGCAATTCATAACCATGTGTTTGGTATGACAGCGGGCGGCGGCCCAGCCAGTCTCGGCTCAGCCCGGCCACCAGTGTGAACACCGCAGTTAAAAACCATGTGTTTGGTATCACAGCGGGCGGCTGCACGGCCAGGCTCGGCTCGGCCTGGCCGCCAGTGTGAACATCGCAATTTAAAACCATGTGTTTGGTATCACAGTGGGCGGCGGCCCAGCCAGGCTCGGCTCGGCCCGGCCTCCAGTGTGATCACCGCAATTCAAACCATGTGTTTGGTATCACAGCGGGCGGCTGCACGGCCAGGCTCGGCTCGGCCTGACCGCCAGTGTGAACATCGCAATTTAAAACCATGTGTTTGGTATCACAGTGGGCGGCGGCCCAGCCAGGCTCGGCTCGGCACGGCCGCCAGTGTGAACACCGCAATTCATAACCATGTGTTTGGTATGACAGCGGGCGGCGGCCCAGCCAGTCTCGGCTCAGCCCGGCCACCAGTGTGAACACCGCAGTTAAAAACCATGTGTTTGGTATCACAGCGGGCGGCTGCACGGCCAGGCTCGGCTCGGCCTGGCCGCCAGTGTGAACATCGCAATTTAAAACCATGTGTTTGGTATCACAGTGGGCGGCGGCCCAGCCAGGCTCGGCTCGATACGGCCGCCAGTGTGAACACCGCAATTCATAACCATGTGTTTGGTATCACAGCGGGCGGCGGCCCAGCCAGTCTCGGCTCAGCCCGGCCACCAGTGTGAACACCGCAGTTAAAAACCATGTGTTTGGTATCACAGCGGGCGGCTGCACGGCCAGGCTCGGCTCGGCCTGGCCGCCAGTGTGAACATCGCAATTTAAAACCATGTGTTTGGTATCACAGTGGGCGGCGGCCCAGCCAGGCTCGGCTCGGCACGGCCGCCAGTGTGAACACCGCAATTCATAACCATGTGTTTGGTATCACAGCGGGCGACGGCCCAGCCACGCTCGGCTCGGCCCGGCCTCCAGTGTGATCACCGCAATTCAAAACCATGTGTTTGGTATCACAGCGGGCGGCTGCACGGCCAGGCTCGGCTCGGCCTGACCGCCAGTGTGAACATCGCAATTTAAAACCATGTGTTTGGTATCACAGTGGGCGGCGGCCCAGCCAGGCTCGGCTCGGTACGGCCGCCAGTGTGATCACCGCAATTCAAAACCATGTGTTTGGTATCACAGCGTGCGGCGGCCTGCCAGGCTCGGCTCGGCCCGGCCTCCAGTGTGAACACCGCAGTTCAAAACCATGTGTTTGGTATCACAGCGGGCGGCTGCACGGCCAGGCTCGGCTCGGCCTGGCCGCCAGTGTGAACATCGCAATTTAAAACCATGTGTTTGGTATCACAGTGGGCGGCGGCCCAGCCAGGCTCGGCTCGGCACGGCCGCCAGTGTGAACACCGCAATTCATAACCATGTGTTTGGTATCACAGCGGGCGGCGGCCCAGCCAGTCTCGGCTCAGCCCGGCCACCAGTGTGAACACCGCAGTTAAAAACCATGTGTTTGGTATCACAGCGGGCGGCTGCACGGCCAGGCTCGGCTCGGCCTGGCCGCCAGTGTGAACATCGCAATTTAAAACCATGTGTTTGGTATCACAGTGGGCGGCGGCCCAGCCAGGCTCGGCTCGGCACGGCCGCCAGTGTGAACACCGCAATTCATAACCATGTGTTTGGTATGACAGCGGGCGGCGGCCCAGCCAGTCCCGGCACAGCCCGGCCACCAGTGTGAACACCGCAGTTAAAAACCATGTGTTTGGTATCACAGCGGGCGGCTGCACGGCCAGGCTCGGCTCGGCCTGGCCGCCAGTGTGAACATCGCAATTTAAAAACATGTGTTTGGTATCACAGTGGGCGGCGGCCCAGCCAGGCTCGGCTCGGCACGGCCGCCAGTGTGAACACCGCAATTCATAACCATGTGTTTGGTATCACAGCGGGCGACGGCCCAGCCAGGCTCGGCTCGGCCCGGCCTCCAGTGTGATCACCGCAATTCAAAACCATGTGTTTGGTATCACAGCGGGCGGCTGCACGGCCAGGCTCGGCTCGGCCTGACCGCCAGTGTGAACATCGCAATTTAAAACCATGTGTTTGGTGTCACAGTGGGCGGCGGCCCAGCCAGGCTCGTCTAGGCCCGGCCTCCAGTGTGATCACCGCAATTCAAAACCATGTGTTTGGTATCACAGCGTGCGGCGGCCTGCCAGGCTCGGCTCGGCCCGGCCTCCAGGCTGAACACCGCAGTTCAAAACCATGTGTTTGGTATCACAGCGGGCGGCTGCACGGCCAGGCTCGGCTCGGCCTGGCCGCCAGTGTGAACATCGCAATTTAAAACCATGTGTTTAGTATCACAGTGGGCGGCGGCCCAGCCAGGCTCGGCTCGGCACGGCCGCCAGTGTGAACACCGCAATTCATAACCATGTGTTTGGTATCACAGCGGGCGACGGCCCAGCCAGGCTCGGCTCGGCCCGGCCTCCAGTGAGAACACCGCAATTCAAAACCATGTGTCTGGTATCACAGCGGGCGGCGCCCCAGCCAGGCTCGGCCCGGCCCGGCCGCCAGTGTGAACACCGCAATTCAAATCCATGTGTTTGGTATCACAGAATGGTGCGGTCCGGCCAGGCTCGGCTCGGCCCGCCCTCCCGTGTGAACAACTCAATTCAAAACCATGTGTTTGAAATCACAGCGGGCGGCTGCACGGCCAGGCTCGGCTCGGCCTGGCCGCCAGTGTGAACATCGCAATTTAAAACCATGTGTTTGGTATCACAGTGGGCGGCGGCCCGGCCAGGCTCAGCTCGACCCAGCCACCAGTGTGAACACCGCAATTCAAAACCATGTGTTTGGTATCACAGCGTGCGGTGGCCCAGCCAGGCTCAGCTCGGCACGGCCGCCAGTGTGAACACCGCAATTCATAACAATGTGTTTGGTATGACAGCGGGCGGCGGCCCAGCCAGGCTCGGTTCGGCCCTGCCACCAGTGTGAACACCACAATTCGAAACCATGTGTTTGGTATCACAGCGGGCGGCGGCCCGGCCTGGCTCGCCTCGGCCCGGCCCCCAGTGTGAACACCACAATTCAAAACCATGTGTTTGGTATCACAGGGGGCGGCGGCCCAGCCAGGCTCGGCTCAGCCCGGCCACCAGTGTGAACACCGCAGTTAAAAACCATGTGTTTGGTATCACAGCGGGCGGCTGCACGGCCAGGCTCGGCTCGGCCTGGCCGCCAGTGTGAACATCGCAATTTAAAACCATGTGTTTGGTATCACAGTGGGCGGCGGCCCAGCCAGGCTCGGCTCGGCACGGCCGCCAGTGTGAACACCGCAATTCATAACCATGTGTTTGGTATGACAGCGGGCGGCGGCCCAGCCAGTCTCGGCTCAGCCCGGCCACCAGTGTGAACACCGCAGTTAAAAACCATGTGTTTGGTATCACAGCGGGCGGCTGCACGGCCAGGCTCGGCTCGGCCTGGCCGCCAGTGTGAACATCGCAATTTAAAACCATGTGTTTGGTATCACAGTGGGCGGCGGCCCAGCCAGGCTCGGCTCGGCACGGCCGCCAGTGTGAACACCGCAATTCATAACCATGTGTTTGGTATCACAGCGGGCGACGGCCCAGCCAGGCTCGGCTCGGCCCGGCCTCCAGTGTGATCACCGCAATTCAAAACCATGTGTTTGGTATCACAGCGGGCGGCTGCACGGCCAGGCTCGGCTCGGCCTGACCGCCAGTGTGAACATCGCAATTTAAAACCATGTGTTTGGTATCACAGTGGGCGGCGGCCCAGCCAGGCTCGGCTCGGCACGGCCTCCAGTGTGATCACCGCAATTCAAAACCATGTGTTTGGTATCACAGCGGGCGGCTGCACGGCCAGGCTCGGCTCGGCCCGGCCTCCAGTGTGATCACCGCAATTCATAACCATGTGTTTGGTATCACAGCGGGCGGCGGCCCGCAAGTCTCGGCTCAGCCCGGCCACCTGTGTAACATCGCAATTTAAAACCATGTGTTTGGTATCACAGTGGGCGGCGGCCCAGCCAGGCTCGGCTCGGCACGGCCGCCAGTGTGAACACCGCAATTCATAACCATGTGTTTGGTATCACAGCGGGCGACGGCCCAGCCAGGCTCGGCTCGGCCCGGCCTCCAGTGTGATCACCGCAATTCAAAACCATGTGTTTGGTATCACAGCGGGCGGCTGCACGGCCAGGCTCGGCTCGGCCTGACCGCCAGTGTGAACATCGCAATTTAAAACCATGTGTTTGGTATCACAGTGGGCGGCGGCCCAGCCAGGCTCGGCTCGGCACGGCCTCCAGTGTGATCACCGCAATTCAAAACCATGTGTTTGGTATCACAGCGGGCGGCTGCACGGCCAGGCTCGGCTCGGCCCGGCCTCCAGTGTGATCACCGCAATTCATAACCATGTGTTTGGTATCACAGCGGGCGGCGGCCCGCCAGTCTCGGCTCAGCCCGGCCACCTGTGTAACATCGCAATTTAAAACCATGTGTTTGGTATCACAGTGGGCGGCGGCCCAGCCAGGCTCGGCTCGGCACGGCCGCCAGTGTGAACACCGCAATTCATAACCATGTGTTTGGTATCACAGCGGGCGACGGCCCAGCCAGGCTCGGCTCGGCCCGGCCTCCAGTGTGATCACCGCAATTCAAAACCATGTGTTTGGTATCACAGCGGGCGGCTGCACGGCCAGGCTCGGCTCGGCCTGACCGCCAGTGTGAACATCGCAATTTAAAACCATGTGTTTGGTATCACAGTGGGCGGCGGCCCAGCCAGGCTCGGCTCGGCACGGCCTCCAGTGTGATCACCGCAATTCAAAACCATGTGTTTGGTATCACAGCGGGCGGCTGCACGGCCAGGCTCGGCTCGGCCCGGCCTCCAGTGTGATCACCGCAATTCATAACCATGTGTTTGGTATCACAGCGGGCGGCGGCCCGCCAGTCTCGGCTCAGCCCGGCCACCTGTGTAACATCGCAATTTAAAACCATGTGTTTGGTATCACAGTGGGCGGCGGCCCAGCCAGGCTCGGCTCGGCACGGCCGCCAGTGTGAACACCGCAATTCATAACCATGTGTTTGGTATCACAGCGGGCGACGGCCCAGCCAGGCTCGGCTCGGCCCGGCCTCCAGTGTGATCACCGCAATTCAAAACCATGTGTTTGGTATCACAGCGGGCGGCTGCACGGCCAGGCTCGGCTCGGCCTGACCGCCAGTGTGAACATCGCAATTTAAAACCATGTGTTTGGTATCACAGTGGGCGGCGGCCCAGCCAGGCTCGGCTCGGCACGGCCTCCAGTGTGATCACCGCAATTCAAAACCATGTGTTTGGTATCACAGCGGGCGGCTGCACGGCCAGGCTCGGCTCGGCCCGGCCTCCAGTGTGATCACCGCAATTCATAACCATGTGTTTGGTATCACAGCGGGCGGCGGCCCGCCAGTCTCGGCTCAGCCCGGCCACCTGTGTAACATCGCAATTTAAAACCATGTGTTTGGTATCACAGTGGGCGGCGGCCCAGCCAGGCTCGGCTCGGCCCGGCCGCCAGTGTGAACACCGCAATTCATAACCATGTGTTTGGTATCACAGCGGGCGGCGGCCCAGCCAGTCTCGGCTCAGCCCGGCCACCAGTGTGAACACCGCAGTTAAAAACCATGTGTTTGGTATCACAGCGGGCGGCTGCACGGCCAGGCTCGGCTCGGCCTGGCCGCCAGTGTGAACATCGCAATTTAAAACCATGTGTTTGGTATCACAGTGGGCGGCGGCCCAGCCAGGCTCGGCTCGGCACGGCCGCCAGTGTGAACACCGCAATTCATAACCATGTGTTTGGTATCACAGCGGGCGACGGCCCAGCCAGGCTCGGCTCGGCCCGGCCTCCAGTGTGATCACCGCAATTCAAAACCATGTGTTTGGTATCACAGCGGGCGGCTGCACGGCCAGGCTCGGCTCGGCCTGACCGCCAGTGTGAACATCGCAATTTAAAACCATGTGTTTGGTATCACAGTGGGCGGCGGCCCAGCCAGGCTCGGCTCGGCACGGCCGCCAGTGTGAACACCGCAATTCATAACCATGTGTTTGGTATCACAGTGGGCGGCGGCCCAGCCAGGCTCGGCTCGGCCTGGCCGCCAGTGTGAACATCGCAATTCAAAACCATGTGTTTGGTATCACAGCGGGCGGCAGCCCGGCCAGGCTCGGCTCGGCCAGGCTTACAGTGTGAACACCGCAATTGAAAACCATGTGTTTGGTATCACAGCGGGGGGCGGCCCAGCCAGGCAGGCTCGACCCGGCCGCCAGTGTGAACACCGCAATTCAAAACCATGTGTTTGGTATCACAGCGTGCGGCGGCCCGGCCAGGCTCGGCTCGGCCCAGCCTCGAGTGTGAACACCACAATTCAAAACCATGTGTTTGGTATCACAGCCAGGCTCGGCTCGGCCCGGCCGCCAGTGTGAACACCGCAATTCAAAACCATGTGTTTGGTATCACAGCGGGCGGCGGCCCAGCTAGGTAGGCTCGGCCCCGCCGCCAGTGTGAACACCGCAATTCGAAACCATGTGTTTGGTATCACAGCGGGCGGCGGCCCGGCCAGGCTCGGCTCGGCCAGGCTTCCAGTGTGAACACTGCAATTCAAAACCATGTGTTTGGTATCACAGCGGGCGGCGGCCCAGCCAGGCTTGGCTCGGCCTGGCTGCCACTGTGAACACCGCAATTCAAAACCATGTGTTTGGTATCACAGCGGGCGGCGGCCCAGCCAGGTAGGCTCGGCCCGGCCGCCAGTGTGAACACCGCAATTCAAAACCATGTGTTTGGTATCACAGCGGGCGGCGGCCCAGCTAGGTAGGCTCGGCCCGGCCGCCAGTGTGAACACCGCAATTCATAACCATGTGTTTGGTATCACAGCGGACGAAGGCCCTGCCAGGCTCGGCTCGGCCCAGCCGCCAGTGTGAACACCGCAATTCAAAACCATGTGGATGGTATCACAGCGGGCGGCGGCCCAGCCAGGCTCAGCTCGGCCTGGCTGCCACTGTGAACACCGCAATTCAAAACCATGTGTTTGGTATCACAGCGGGCGGCGGCCCAGCCAGGTAGGCTCGGCCCGGACGCCAGTGTGAAAACCGCAATTCAAAATCATGTGTTTGGTTTCACAGCGTTCGGCGGCCCGGCCAGGCTAGGCTCGGCTCGGCCCGGCCGCCAGTGTGAACACCGCAATTCAAAACCATGTGTTTGGTATCACAGCGGGCGGCGGCCCGGCTAGGCTCGGTTCGGCCCGGACTCCAGTGTGAACACCGCAATTCAAAACTATGTGTTTGGTATCACAGCGGGCAGCGGCCCGGCAAGGCTCGGCTCGGCCCGGCCTCCTGTGTGAACACCGCAATTCAAAACAATGTGTCTGGTATCACAGCGGGCGGCGGCCCAGCCAGGTTCGGCTCGGCCCGGCCTCCAGTGTGAACACCGCAATTCAAAACCATGTGTTTGGTATCACAGCGGGCGGCGGCTCTGACAGGCTCGGCTCGGCCCGGCCGTCAGTGTGAACACCGCAATTCAAAACCATGTGGTTTGGTATCACAGAATGCGGCGGCCCGGCCAGGCTCGGCTCGGCCTGGCCTCCAGTGTTAACACCGCAATTTAAAACCATGTGTTTGGAATCACAGCGGGCGGCGGACCAGCCAGGATCGGCTCGGCCTGGCCGCCAGTGTGAATATCGCAATTCAAAACCATGTGTTTGGTATCATAGCGTGCGGTGGCCCAGCCAGGCTCGGCTCGGAACGGCCGCCAGTGTGAACACCGCAATTCATAAACATGTGTATGGTATGACAGCGGGCGGCGGCCCAGCCAGGCTCGGTTCGGCCCGGCCTCCAGTGTGAAAACTGCAATTCAAAACCATGTGTTTGGTATCACAGCGGGCGGCGGCCCAGCCAGGCTTGGCTCGGCCTGGCTGCCTGTGTTAACACTGCAATTCAAAACCATGTGTTCGGTTTCACAGCGGGCGGCGGTCCAGCCAGGTAGGCTCGGCCCGGCCGCCAGTGTGAACACCGCAATTCAAAACGATGTGTTTGGTATCACAGCGTGCGGCGGCCCAGCCCGGCCCGGCCAGGCTCGGCTCGGCCTGGCCTCCAGTGTGAACACCACAATTCAAAACCATGTGTTTGGTATCACAGCCAGGCTCGGCTCGGCCCGGCCGCCAGTGTGAACACCGCAGTCAAAACCATGTGTTTGGTATCACAGCGGGCGGCGGCCCAGCCAGGTAGGCTCGGTCCGGCCGCCAATGTGAACACCGCAATTCAAAACCATGTGTTTGTTATCACAGCGGGCGGCTGCTCGGCCAGGCTCGGCTCGGCCTGACCGCCAGTGTGAACATCGCAATTTAAAACCATGTGTTTGGTATCACAGTGGGCGGCGGCCCAGCCAGGCTCGGCTCGGCACGGCCGCCAGTGTGAACACCGCAATTAATAACCATGTGTTTGGTATCACAGTGGGCGGCGGCCCAGCCAGGCTCGGCTCGCCACGGCCGCCAGTGTGAACACCGCAATTCATAACCATGTGTTTGGTATCACAGTGGGCGGCGGCCCAGCCAGGCTCGGCTCGGCCTGGCCGCAAGTGTGAACATCGCAATTCAAAACCATGTGTTTGGTATCACAGCGGGCGGCAGCCCGGCCAGGCTCGGCTCGGCCAGGCTTACAGTGTGAACACCGCAATTGAAAACCATGTGTTTGGTATCACAGCGGGGGGCGGCCCAGCCAGGCAGGCTCGACCCGGCCGCCAGTGTGAACACCGCAATTCAAAACCATGTGTTTGGTATCACAGCGTGCGGCGGCACGGCCAGGCTCGGCTCGGCCCAGCCTCGAGTGTGAACACCACAATTCAAAACCATGTGTTTGGTATCACAGCCAGGCTCGGCTCGGCCCGGCCGCCAGTGTGAACACCGCAATTCAAAACCATGTGTTTGGTATCACAGCGGGCGGCGGCCCAGCTAGGTAGGCTCGGCCCCGCCGCCAGTGTGAACACCGCAATTCGAAACCATGTGTTTGGTATCACAGCGGGCGGCGGCCCGGCCAGGCTCGGCTCGGCCAGGCTTCCAGTGTGAACACTGCAATTCAAAACCATGTGTTTGGTATCACAGCGGGCGGCGGCCCAGCCAGGCTTGGCTCGGCCTGGCTGCCACTGTGAACACCGCAATTCAAAACCATGTGTTTGGTATCACAGCGGGCGGCGGCCCAGCCAGGTAGGCTCGGCCCGGCCGCCAGTGTGAACACCGCAATTCAAAACCATGTGTTTGGTATCACAGCGGGCGGCGGCCCAGCTAGGTAGGCTCGGCCCGGCCGCCAGTGTGAACACCGCAATTCATAACCATGTGTTTGGTATCACAGCGGACGAAGGCCCTGCCAGGCTCGGCTCGGCCCAGCCGCCAGTGTGAACACCGCAATTCAAAACCATGTGGATGGTATCACAGCGGGCGGCGGCCCAGCCAGGCTCAGCTCGGCCTGGCTGCCACTGTGAACACCGCAATTCAAAACCATGTGTTTGGTATCACAGCGGGCGGCGGCCCAGCCAGGTAGGCTCGGCCCGGACGCCAGTGTGAAAACCGCAATTCAAAATCATGTGTTTGGTTTCACAGCGTTCGGCGGCCCGGCCAGGCTAGGCTCGGCTCGGCCCGGCCGCCAGTGTGAACACCGCAATTCAAAACCATGTGTTTGGTATCAGAGCGGGCGGCGGCCCGGCTAGGCTCGGTTCGGCCCGGACTCCAGTGTGAACACCGCAATTCAAAACTATGTGTTTGGTATCACAGCGGGCAGCGGCCCGGCAAGGCTCGGCTCGGCCCGGCCTCCTGTGTGAACACCGCAATTCAAAACAATGTGTCTGGTATCACAGCGGGCGGCGGCCCAGCCAGGTTCGGCTCGGCCCGGCCTCCAGTGTGAACACCGCAATTCAAAACCATGTGTTTGGTATCACAGCGGGCGGCGGCTCAGACAGGCTCGGCTCGGCCCGGCCGTCAGTGTGAACACCGCAATTCAAAACCATGTGGTTTGGTATCACAGAATGCGGCGGCCCGGCCAGGCTCGGCTCGGCCTGGCCTCCAGTGTTAACACCGCAATTTAAAACCATGTGTTTGGAATCACAGCGGGCGGCGGACCAGCCAGGATCGGCTCGGCCTGGCCGCCAGTGTGAATATCGCAATTCAAAACCATGTGTTTGGTATCATAGCGTGCGGTGGCCCAGCCAGGCTCGGCTCGGAACGGCCGCCAGTGTGAACACCGCAATTCATAAACATGTGTATGGTATGACAGCGGGCGGCGGCCCAGCCAGGCTCGGTTCGGCCCGGCCTCCAGTGTGAAAACTGCAATTCAAAACCATGTGTTTGGTATCACAGCGGGCGGCGGCCCAGCCAGGCTTGGCTCGGCCTGGCTGCCTGTGTTAACACTGCAATTCAAAACCATGTGTTCGGTTTCACAGCGGGCGGCGGTCCAGCCAGGTAGGCTCGGCCCGGCCGCCAGTGTGAACACCGCAATTCAAAACCATGTGTTTGGTATCACAGCGTGCGGCGGCCCAGCCCGGCCCGGCCAGGCTCGGCTCGGCCTGGCCTCCAGTGTGAACACCACAATTCAAAACCATGTGTTTGGTATCACAGCCAGGCTCGGCTCGGCCCGGCCGCCAGTGTGAACACCGCAGTCAAAACCATGTGTTTGGTATCACAGCGGGCGGCGGCCCAGCCAGGTAGGCTCGGTACGGCCGCCAATGTGAACACCGCAATTCAAAACCATGTGTTTGTTATCACAGCGGGCGGCTGCCCGGCCAGGCTCGGCTCGGCCTGGCCGCCAGTGTGAACATCACAATTCAAAACCATGTGTTTGGTATCACAGTGGGCGGCGGCCGGCCAGGCTCGGCTCGGCCCGGCCGCCAGTGTCAACACCGCAATTCAAACCATGTGTTTGGTATCACAGCGTTTGGCGGCCCACCCAGGCTCGGCTCGACCCGGCCGCCAGTGTGATCACCGCAATTCATAACCATGTGTTTGGTATCACAGCGGACGAAGGCCCTGCCAGGCTCGGCTCGGCCCAGCCGCCAGTGTGAACACCGCAATTCAAAACCATGTGTTTGGTATCACAGCGGGCGGCGGCCCGGCCAGGCTCGGCCATGCCAAGCTTCCAGTGTGAACACCGCAATTCAAAACCATGTGTTTGGTATCACAGCGGGCGGCGGCACAGCCAGGCTCGGCTCGGCCTGGCTGCCACTGTGAACACCGCAATTCAAAACCATGTGTTTGGTATCACAGCGTGCGGCGGCCCGGCCAGGCTCGGCTCGGCTCGGCCCGGCCGCCAGTGTGAACACCGCAATTGAAAACCATGTGTTTGGTATCACAGCGGGCGGCGGCCCGGCTAGGCTCGGCTTGGCCCAGCCTCCAGTGTGAACAAGCAATTCAAAACCATGTGTTTGGTATCACAGAGGGCAGTGGCCCGGCCAGGCTCGGCTCGGCCCGGCCTCCTGTGTGAACACCGCAATTCAAAACCATGTGTTTGGTATCACAGCGGGCGGCGGGCCAGCTGGGCTCGGCTCGGCCCGGAATCCAGTGTGAACACCGCAATTCAAAACCATGTGTTTGGTATCACAGAGGGCGGCCTCGGCTCGGCCCGGCCGCCAGTGTGAACACCGCAATTCAAAACCATGTGTTTGGTATCACAGCGGGCGGCGACCCAGCCAGGCTCTGCTCGGCCCGCCCGCCGGTGTGAAAACCGCAATTCAAAACCATGTGTTTGGTATCACAGCGGGCGGCGGTCCGGCCAAGCTCGGCTCGGCCCGGCCGCCAGTGTGAACTCCGCAATTCAAAACCATGTGTTTGGTATCACAGCGGGCGGGGGCCCGGCCAGGCTCGCCTCGGTCCGGACCCCAGTGTGAACACCGCAATTCAAAACCATGTGTTTGGTATCACAGCGGGCGGCGGCCCAGCCAGGCTCAACTCGGCCCGGCCGCCAGTGTGAACACCACAATTCAAAACCATGTGTTTGGTATCACAGCGGGCGGCGGCCCAGCCAGTCTCGGCTCAGCCCGGCCACCAGTGTGAACACCGCAGTTAAAAACCATGTGTTTGGTATCACAGCGGGCGGCGGCCCAGCCAGTCTCGGCTCAGCCCGGCCACCAGTGTGAACATCGCAATTTAAAACCATGTGTTTGGTATCACAGTGGGCGGCGGCCCAGCCAGGCTCGGCTCGGCCCGGCCGCCAGTGTGAACACCGCAATTTAAAACCATGTGTTTGGTATCACAGTGGGCGGCGGCCCAGCCAGGCTCGGCTCGGCACGGCCGCCAGTGTGAACACCGCAATTCATAACCATGTGTTTGGTATCACAGCGGGCGACGGCCCAGCCAGGCTCGGCTCGGCCCGGCCTCCAGTGTGATCACCGCAATTCAAAACCATGTGTTTGGTATCACAGCGGGCGGCTGCACGGCCAGGCTCGGCTCGGCCTGACCGCCAGTGTGAACATCGCAATTTAAAACCATGTGTTTGGTATCACAGTGGGCGGCGGCCCAGCCAGGCTCGGCTCGGCACGGCCGCCAGTGTGAACACCGCAATTCATAACCATGTGTTTGGTATGACAGCGGGCGGCGGCCCAGCCAGTCTCGGCTCAGCCCGGCCACCAGTGTGAACACCGCAGTTAAAAACCATGTGTTTGGTATCACAGCGGGCGGCTGCACGGCCAGGCTCGGCTCGGCCTGGCCGCCAGTGTGAACATCGCAATTTAAAACCATGTGTTTGGTATCACAGTGGGCGGCGCCCCAGCCAGGCTTGGCTCGGCACGGCCGCCAGTGTGAACACCGCAATTCATAACCATGTGTTTGGTATCACAGCGGGCGGCGGCCCAGCCAGTCTCGGCTCAGCCCGGCCACCAGTGTGAACACCGCAGTTAAAAACCATGTGTTTGGTATCACAGCGGGCGGCTGCACGGCCAGGCTCGGCTCGGCCTGGCCGCCAGTGTGAACATCGCAATTTAAAACCATGTGTTTGGTATCACAGTGGGCGGCGGCCCAGCCAGGCACGGCTCGGCACGGCCGCCAGTGTGAACACCGCAATTCATAACCATGTGTTTGGTATGACAGCGGGCGGCGGCCCAGCCAGTCTCGGCTCAGCCCGGCCACCAGTGTGAACACCGCAATTCAAAACCATGTGTTTGGTATCACAGCGGGCGGCTGCACGGCCAGGCTCGGCTCGTCCTGGCCGCCAGTGTGAACATCGCAATTTAAAACCATGTGTTTGGTATCACAGTGGGCGGCGGCCCAGCCAGGCTCGGCTCGGCACGGCCGCCAGTGTGAACACCGCAATTCATAACCATGTGTTTGGTATCACAGCGGGCGACGGCCCAGCCAGGCTCGGCTCGGCCCGGCCTCCAGTGTGATCACCGCAATTCAAAACCATGTGTTTGGTATCACAGCGGGCGGCTGCACGGCCAGGCTCGGCTCGGCCTGACCGCCAGTGTGAACATCGCAATTTAAAACCATGTGTTTGGTATCACAGTGGGCGGCGGCCCAGCCAGGCTCGGCTCGGCACGGCCGCCACTGTGATCACCGCAATTCAAAACCATGTGTTTGGTATCACAGCGTGCGGCGGCCTGCCAGGCTCGGCTCGGCCCGGCCTCCAGTGTGAACACCGCAGTTCAAAACCATGTGTTTGGTATCACAGCGGGCGGCTGCACGGCCAGGCTCGGCTCGGCCTGGCCGCCAGTGTGAACATCGCAATTTAAAACCATGTGTTTGGTATCACAGTGGGCGGTGGCCCAGCCAGGCTCGGCTCGGCACGGCCGCCAGTGTGAACACCGCAATTCATAAGCATGTGTTTGGTATCACAGCGGGCGGCGGCCCAGCCAGTCTCGGCTCAGCCCGGCCACCAGTGTGAACACCGCAGTTAAAAACCATGTGTTTGGTATCACAGCGGGCGGCTGCACGGCCAGGCTCGGCTCGGCCTGGCCGCCAGTGTAAACATCGCAATTTAAAACCATGTGTTTGGTATCACAGTGGGCGGCGGCCCAGCCAGGCTCGGCTCGGCACGGCCGCCAGTGTGAACACCGCAATTCATAACCATGTGTTTGGTATCACAGCGGGCGACGGCCCAGCCAGGCTCGGCTCGGCCCGGCCTCCAGTGTGATCACCGCAATTCAAAACCATGTGTTTGGTATCACAGCGGGCGGCTGCACGGCCAGGCTCGGCTCGGCCTGACCGCCAGTGTGAACATCGCAATTTAAAACCATGTGTTTGGTATCACAGTGGGCGGCGGCCCAGCCAGGCTCGGCTAGGCCCGGCCTCCAGTGTGATCACCACAATTCAAAACCATGTGTTTGGTATCACAGCGTGCGGCGGCCTGCCAGGCTCGGCTCGGCCCGGCCTCCAGGCTGAACACCGCAGTTCAAAACCATGTGTTTGGTATCACAGCGGGCGGCTGCACGGCCAGGCTCGGCTCGGCCTGGCCGCCAGTGTGAACATCGCAATTTAAAACCATGTGTTTAGTATCACAGTGGGCGGCGGCCCAGCCAGGCTCGGCTCGGCACGGCCGCCAGTGTGAACACCGCAATTCATAACCATGTGTTTGGTATCACAGCGGGCGACGGCCCAGCCAGGCTCGGCTCGGCCCGGACACCAGTGAGAACACCGCAATTCAAAACCATGTGTCTGGTATCACAGCGGGCGGCGCCCCAGCCAGGCTCGGCCCGGCCCGGCCGCCAGGGTGAACACCGCAATTCAAATCCATGTGTTTGGTATCACAGAATGGTGCGGTCCGGCCACGCTCGGCTCGGCCCGCCCTCCCGTGTGAACAACTCAATTCAAAACCATGTGTTTGAAATCACAGCGGGCGGCTGCACGGCCAGGCTCGGCTCGGCCTGGCCGCCAGTGTGAACATCGCAATTTAAAACCATGTGTTTGGTATCACAGTGGGCGGCGGCCCGGCCAGGCTCAGCTCGACCCAGCCACCAGTGTGAACACCGCAATTCAAAACCATGTGTTTGGTATCACAGCGTGCGGTGGCCCAGCCAGGCTCAGCTCGGCACGGCCGCCAGTGTGAACACCGCAATTCATAACAATGTGTTTGGTATGACAGCGGGCGGCGGCCCAGCCAGGCTCGGTTCGGCCCTGCCACCAGTGTGAACACCGCAATTCGAAACCATGTGTTTGGTATCACAGCGGGCGGCGGCCCGGCCTGGCTCGCCTCGGCCCGGCCCCCAGTGTGAACACCACAATTCAAAACCATGTGTTTGGTATCACAGCGGGCGGCGGCCCAGCCAGGCTCGACTCGGCCCGGCCGCCAGTGTGAACACCACAATTCAAAACCATGTGTTTTGTATCACAGCGGGGGCGACTCAGCCAGGCTCGGCTCGCCCCGGCCGCCAGTGTTAACAGCGCAATTCAAAACCATGTGTTTTGAATCACAGCGGGCGGCGGCCCAGCCAGTCTCGGCTCAGCCCGGCCGCCAGTGTGAACACCGCAATTCAAAACCTTGTGTCTGGTATCACAGCGGGCGGCGGCCCAGGCAGGCTCGGCTCGGTCCGGCCTCCAGTGTGAACACCGCAATTCAAAATCATGTGTCTGTTATCACAGCGGGCGGCGGCCCAGCCAGGCTCGGCTCGGCCCGGCCGTCAGTGTGAACAGCGCAATTCAAAACCATGTGGTTTGGTATCACAGAATGCGGCGGCCCGGCCAGGCTCGGCTCGGCCCGGCCTCCAGTGTGAACACCGCAATTCAAAACCGTGTGTTTGGAATCACAGCGGGCGGCGGACCAGCCAGGATCGGCTCGGCCTGGCCGCCAGTGTGAACATCGCAATTCAAAACCATGTGTTTGGTATCACAGCGGGCGGCAGCCCGGCCAGGCTCGGCTCGGCCAGGCTTCCAGTGTGAACACCGCAATTGAAAACCATGTGTTTGGTATCACAGCGGGGGGCGGCCCAGCCAGGCAGGCTCGACCCGGCCGCCAGTGTGAACACCGCAATTCAAAACCATGTGTTTGGTATCACAGCGTGCGGCGGCCCGGCCAGGCTCGGCTCGGCCCAGCCTCGAGTGTGAACACCACAATTCAAAACCATGTGTTTGGTATCACAGCCAGGCTCGGCTCGGCCCGGCCGCCAGTGTGAACACCGCAATTCAAAACCATGTGTTTGGTATCACAGCGGGCGGCGGCCCAGCTAGGTAGGCTCGGCCCGGCCGCCAGTGTGAACACCGCAATTCGAAACCATGTGTTTGGTATCACAGCGGGCGGCGGGCCAGCTGGGCTCGGCTCGGCCCGGAATCCAGTGTGAACACCGCAATTCAAAACCATGTGTTTGGTATCACAGAGGGCGGCCTCGGCTCGGCCCGGCCGCCAGTGTGAACACCGCAATTCAAAACCATGTGTTTGGTATCACAGCGGGCGGCGACCCAGCCAGGCTCGGCTCGGCCCGCCCGCCGGTGTGAAAACCGCAATTCAAAACCATGTGTTTGGTATCACAGCGGGCGGCGGCCCGGCCTGGCTCGCCTCGGCCCGGCCCCCAGTGTGAACACCACAATTCAAAACCATGTGTTTGGTATCACAGCGGGCGGCGGCCCAGCCAGGCTCGACTCGGCCCGGCCGCCAGTGTGAACACCACAATTCAAAACCATGTGTTTTGTATCACAGCGGGGGCGACTCAGCCAGGCTCGGCTCGCCCCGGCCGCCAGTGTTAACAGCGCAATTCAAAACCATGTGTTTTGAATCACAGCGGGCGGCGGCCCAGCCAGTCTCGGCTCAGCCCGGCCGCCAGTGTGAACACCGCAATTCAAAACCTTGTGTCTGGTATCACAGCGGGCGGCGGCCCAGGCAGGCTCGGCTCGGTCCGGCCTCCAGTGTGAACACCGCAATTCAAAATCATGTGTCTGGTATCACAGCGGGCGGCGGCCCAGCCAGGCTCGGCTCGGCCCGGCCGTCAGTGTGAACAGCGCAATTCAAAACCATGTGGTTTGGTATCACAGAATGCGGCGGCCCGGCCAGGCTCGGCTCGGCCCGGCCTCCAGTGTGAACACCGCAATTCAAAACCATGTGTTTGGAATCACAGCGGGCGGCGGACCAGCCAGGATCGGCTCGGCCTGGCCGCCAGTGTGAACATCGCAATTCAAAACCATGTGTTTGGTATCACAGCGGGCGGCAGCCCGGCCAGGCTCGGCTCGGCCAGGCTTCCAGTGTGAACACCGCAATTGAAAACCATGTGTTTGGTATCACAGCGGGGGCGGCCCAGCCAGGCAGGCTCGACCCGGCCGCCAGTGTGAACACCGCAATTCAAAACCATGTGTTTGGTATCACAGCGTGCGGCGGCCCGGCCAGGCTCGGCTCGGCCCAGCCTCGAGTGTGAACACCACAATTCAAAACCATGTGTTTGGTATCACAGCCAGGCTCGGCTCGGCCCGGCCGCCAGTGTGAACACCGCAATTCAAAACCATGTGTTTGGTATCACAGCGGGCGGCGGCCCAGCTAGGTAGGCTCGGCCCGGCCGCCAGTGTGAACACCGCAATTCGAAACCATGTGTTTGGTATCACAGCGGGCGGCGGCCCGGCCAGGCTCGGCTCGGCCAGGCTTCCAGTGTGAACACTGCAATTCAAAACCATGTGTTTGGTATCACAGCGGGCGGCGGCCCAGCCAGGCTTGGCTCGGCCTGGCTGCCACTGTGAACACCGCAATTCAAAACCATGTGTTTGGTATCACAGCGGGCGGCGGCCCAGCCAGGTAGGCTCGGCCCGGCCGCCAGTGTGAACACCGCAATTCAAAACCATGTGTTTGGTATCACAGCGGGCGGCGGCCCAGCTAGGTGGGCTCGGCCCGGCCGCCAGTGTGAACACCGCAATTCATAACCATGTGTTTGGTATCACAGCAGATGAAGGCCCTGCCAGGCTCGGCTCGGCCCAGCCGCCAGTGTGAACACCGCAATTCAAAACCATGTGTTTGGTATCACAGCGGGCTGCGGCCCAGCCAGGCTCAGCTCGGCCTGGCTGC
Organism: Schistocerca nitens; assembly: GCF_023898315.1. Classification (NCBI taxonomy): domain Eukaryota; kingdom Metazoa; phylum Arthropoda; class Insecta; order Orthoptera; family Acrididae; genus Schistocerca; species Schistocerca nitens. The sequence goes on from NC_064618.1 coordinate 107,242,362, forward strand.
CACTATGAACACCGCAATTCAAAACCATGTGTTTGGTATCACAGCGGGCGGCGGCCCAGCCAGGTAGGCTCGGCCCGGACGCCAGTGTGAACACCGCAATTCAAAATCATGTGTTTGGTTTCACAGCGTTCGGCGGCCCGGCCAGGCTAGGCTCGGCTCGGCCCGGCCGCCAGTGTGAACACCGCAATTCAAAACCATGTGTTTGGTATCACAGCGGGCGGCGGCCCGGCTAGGCTCGGTTCGGCCCGGACTCCAGTGTGAACACCGCAATTCAAAACTATGTGTTTGGTATCACAGCGGGCAGCGGCCCGGCAAGGCTCGGCTCGGCCCGGCCTCCTGTGTGAACACCGCAATTCAAAACAATGTGTCTGGTATCACAGCGGGCGGCGGCCCAGCCAGGTTCGGCTCGGCCCGGCCTCCAGTGTGAACACCGCAATTCAAAACCATGTGTTTGGTATCACAGCGGGCGGCGGCTCAGACAGGCTCTGCTCGGCCCGGCCGTCAGTGTGAACACCGCAATTCAAAACCATGTGGTTTGGTATCACAGAATGCGGCGGCCCGGCCAGGCTCGGCTCGGCCTGGCCTCCAGTGTTAACACCGCAATTTAAAACCATGTGTTTGGAATCACAGCGGGCGGCGGACCAGCCAGGATCGGCTCGGCCTGGCCGCCAGTGTGAACATCGCAATTCAAAACCATGTGTTTGGTATCACAGCGGGCGGCGGTCCGGCCAGGCTCGGCTCGGCCTGGCCGCCAGTGTGAACACCGCAATTCAAAACCATGTGTTTGGTATCACAGCGTGCGGCGGCCCAGCCCGGCCCGGCCAGGCTCGGCTTGGCCTGGCCTCCAGTGTGAACACCACAATTCATAACCATGTGTATGGTATGACAGCGGGCGGCGGCCCAGCCAGGCTCGGTTCGGCCCGGCCTCCAGTGTGAACACCGCAATTCAAAACCATGTGTTTGGTATGACAGCGAGCGGCTGCCCGGCCAGGCTCGACTCGGCCTGGCCGCCAGTGTGAACATCGCAAATCAAAACCATGTGTTTAGTATCACAGTGGGCGGCGGCCCGGCCAGGCTCGGCTCGGCCCGGCCACCAGTGTGAACACCGTAATTCGAAACCATGTGTTTGGTATCATAGCGTGCGGTGGCCCAGCCAGGCTCGGCTCGGAACGGCCGCCAGTGTGAACACCGCAATTCATAACCATGTGTATGGTATGACAGCGGGCGGCGGCCCAGCCAGGCTCGGTTCGGCCCGGCCTCCAGTGTGAAAACTGCAATTCAAAACCATGTGTTTGGTATCACAGCGGGCGGCGGCCCAGCCAGGCTTGGCTCGGCCTGGCTGCCTGTGTTAACACTGCAATTCAAAACCATGTGTTCGGTTTCACAGCGGGCGGCGGCCCAGCCAGGTAGGCTCGGCCCGGCCGCCAGTGTGAACACCGCAATTCAAAACCATGTGTTTGGTATCACAGCGTGCGGCGGCCCAGCCCGGCCCGGCCAGGCTCGGCTTGGCCTGGCCTCCAGTGTGAACACCACAATTCAAAACCATGTGTTTGGTATCACAGCGGGCGGCGGCCCAGCCAGGTAGGCTCGGTCCGGCCGCCAATGTGAACACCGCAATTCAAAACCAAGTGTTTGTTATCACAGCGGGCGGCTGCCCGGCCAGGCTCGGCTCGGCCTGGCCGCCAGTGTGAACATCACAATTCAAAACCATGTGTTTGGTATCACAGTGGGCGGCGGCCGGCCAGGCTCGGCTCGGCCCGGCCGCCAGTGTCAACACCGCAATTCAAACCATGTGTTTGGTATCACAGCGTTTGGCGGCCCAGCCAGGCTCGGCTCGACCCGGCCGCCAGTGTGAACACCGCAATTCATAACCATGTGTTTGGTATCACAGCGGACGAAGGCCCTGCCAGGCTCGGCTCGGCCCAGCCGCCAGTGTGAACACCGCAATTCAAAACCATGTGTTTGGTATCACAGCGGGCGGCGGCCCGGCCAGGCTCGGATCTGCCAGGCTTCCAGTGTGAACACCGCAATTCAAAACCATGTGTTTGGTATCACAGCGGGCGGCGGCACAGCCAGGCTCGGCTCGGCCTGGCTGCCACTGTGAACACCGCAATTCAAAACCATGTGTTTGGTATCACAGCGTGCGGCGGCCCGGCCAGGCTCGGCTCGGCTCGGCCCGGCCGCCAGTGTGAACACCGCAATTCAAAACCATGTGTTTGGTATCACAGCGGGCGGCGGCCCGGCTAGGCTCGGCTTGGCCCAGCCTCCAGTGTGAACAAGCAATTCAAAACCATGTGTTTGGTATCACAGAGGGCAGTGGCCCGGCCAGGCTCGGCTCGGCCCGGCCTCCTGTGTGAACACCGCAATTCAAAACCATGTGTTTGGTATCACAGCGGGCGGCGGGCCAGCTGGGCTCGGCTCGGCCCGGAATCCAGTGTGAACACCGCAATTCAAAACCATGTGTTTGGTATCACAGAGGGCGGCCTTGGCTCGGCCCGGCCGCCAGTGTGAACTCCGCAATTCAAAACCATGTGTTTGGTATCACAGCGGGCGGCGACCCAGCCAGGCTCGGCTCGGCTCGCCCGCCGGTGTGAAAACCGCAATTCAAAACCATGTGTTTGGTATCACAGCGGGCGGCGGTCCGGCCAAGCTCGGCTCGGCCCGGCCGCCAGTGTGAACTCCGCAATTCAAAACCATGTGTTTGGTATCACAGCGGGCGGGGGCCCGGCCAGGCTCGCATCGGTCCGGACCCCAGTGTGAACACCGCAATTCAAAACCATGTGTTTGGTATCACAGCGGGCGGCGGCCCAGCCAGGCTCAACTCGGCCCGGCCGCCAGTGTGAACACCACAATTCAAAACCATGTGTTTGGTATCACAGCGGGGGGCGACTCAGCCAGGCTCGGCTCGCCCCGGCCGCCAGTGTGAACAGCGCAATTCAAAACCATGTGTTTGGTATCACAGCGGGCGGCGGCGCAGTTAGGCTCGGCTCGGCCCGGCCGCCAGTGTGAACACCGCAATTCAAATCCATGTGTTTGGTATCACAAAATGCGGCGGCCCGGCCAAACTCGGCTCGGCCCGGCCACAAGTGTGAACACCGCAATCCAAAACCATGTGTTTGGTATCACATCGTGCGGTGGACCAGCCAGGCTCGGCTCGGCCTGGCCGCCAGTGTGAACATCGCAATTCAAAACCATGTGGATGGTATCAAAGCGGGCGGCGCCCCAGTCAGGCACGCTCGGCCCGGCCGCCAGTGTGAACACCGCAATTCAAAACCATGTGTTTGGTATCACAGCGTGCGGCGGCCCGGCCAGGCTCGGCTCGGCCCGGCCTCCAGTGTGAACACCACAATTCAAAACCATGTGTTTGGTATCACAGCCAGGCTAGGCTCGGCCCGGCCGCCAGTTTGAACACCGCAATTCAAAACCATGTGTTTGGTATCACAGCGGGCGGCGGCCCAGCCAGGTAGGCTCGGCCCGGCCGCCAGTGTGAACACCGCAATTCAAAACCATGTGTTTGGTATCACAGTGTGCGGCGGCCCGGCCAGGCTCGGCTCGGACCAGCCTCCAGTGTGATCACCGCAATTCAAAACCATGTGCTTGATATCACAGCGGGCGGCCGCCCACCCAGGCTCGGCTCGGCCCGGCCACCTGTGTGAAAACCGCAATTCAAAACCATGTGTTTGGTATCACAGCGTGCGGCGGCCTGCCAGGCTCGGCTCGGCCCGGCCTCCAGTGTGAACACCGCAATTCAAAACCATGTGTTTGGTATCAGTGCGGGCGGAGGACCAGCCAGGCTCGGCTGGGCCTGGCCGCCAGTGTGAACACCGCAATTCAAAACCATGTGTTTGGTATCACAGCGGGTGGCGGCCCAGCCAGGCTCGGCTAGGCCAGGCTTCCAGTGTGAACACTGCAGTTCAATACCATGTGTTTGGTATCACAGCGGGCGGCGGCCCAGCCAGGTAGGCTCGGCCCGGCCGCCAGTGTGAACACCGCAATTCAAAACCATGTGTTTGGTATCACAGCGGGCGGCGGCCCGACCAGGCTTGGCTTGGCCCGGAATCCAGTGTGAACACCGCAATTCAAAACCATGTGTTTGGTATCACAGCGGGTCGCGGCCCGGTCAGGCCCGGCTCGGATCGGCCTCCAGTGTGAACACCGTAATTCAAAACCATGTGTTTGGTATCACAGGATGCGGCGGCCTGGCCAGGCTCGGCTCGGCTCGGCCCGGCCTCCAGTGTGAACACCGCAATTCAAAACCATGTGTTTGGTATCACAGCGTGCGGCGGCCCAGCCAGGCTCGGCTCGGCCCGGCCTCCAGTGTGAACACCGCAATTCAAAACAATGTGTTTGGTATCACAGCGGGCGGCGGCCCAGCCAGGCTTGTCTCGGCCTGGCCGCCAATTTGAACACCGCAATTCAAAACCATGTGTTTGGTATCACAGCGGGTGGCGGTCCGGCTAGGCTCGGCTCGGCCCGGCCTCCAGTGTGAACACCGCAATTCAAAACCATGTATTTTGTATCACAGCGGGCGGCGGCCCGGCCAGGCTCGGCTCGGCCCGGCCTCCAGTGTGAACACCGCAATTCAAAACCATGTGTTTGGTATCACAGCGGGCGTCGGCCCGACCTGGCTTGGCTCGGCCCAGAATCCAGTGTGAACACCGCAATTCAAAACCATGTGTTTGGTATGACAGCAGGCGGCGGCCCAGCTAGGCTTGGCTCGGCCTGGCCGACAATTTGAACACCGCAGTTCAAAACCATGTGCTTGGTATCACAGCGGGCGGCGGCCCAGCCAGGCTCGGCTCGGCCCAGCCGCCAGTGTGAACACCGCAACTCAAAACCATGTGTTTGGTATGGCAGCGGGCGGCAGGCCGGCCCGGCTCGGCTCGGCCCGGCCGCCAGTGTGAACACCGCAATTCAAACCATGTGTTTGGTATCACAGCGGGCGGCGGCCCAGCTAGGCTCGGCTCGGCCCGGCCTCCAGTGTGAACACCGCAATTCAAAACCATGTGTTTTGTATCACAGCGGGCGGCGGCCCGGCCAGGCTCGGCTCGGCCCGGCCTCCAGTGTGAACACCGCAATTCAAAACCATGTGTTTGGTATCACAGCGGGCGGCAGCCCGGCCAGGCTTGGCTTGGCCCGGAATCCAGTGTGAACACCGCAATTCAAAACCATGTGTTTGGTATCACAGCGGGCGGCGGTCCAGCCAGGCTCGGCCTGGCCCGGCCGCCAGTGTGAACACCGCAATTCAAAGCCATGTGTATGGTATTACAGTTGGCGGCGGCCCTGCGAGGCTCGGCTCGGCCCGGCCGCCAGTGTGAACACCGCAATTCAGAACCATGTGTTTGGTACCACAGAATGCGGCGGCCCAGCCAGGCTCGGCTCGGCTCGGCCCGACCGCCAGTGTGAACACCGCAATTCAAAACCATGTGTTTGGTATCACAGCGGGCAGTGGCACAGCCAGGTAGGCTCGGCCTGGCCGCCAGTGTGAACACCGCAATTCAAAACCATGTGTTTGGTATCACAGCGGGTGGTGGTCCGGCCAGGCTCGGCCCGGCCCGGCCTCCAGTGTGAACACCGCAATTCAAAACCATGTGTTTGGTATCACAGCGGGCGGCGGCCCAGCCAGGCTCAGCTCGGCCCGGCCGCCGGTGTGAACACCGCAATTCAAAACCATGTGTTTGGTATCACAGCGGGTGGCGGCCCATCCAGGCTCGGCTCGGCCCGGCCGCCAGAGTGAACACCGCAATTCAAAACCATGTGTTTGGTATCACAGCGGGCGGCGGCCCAGCCAGGCTCGGCTCGGCCCGGCCGCCAGTGTGAACACCGCAATTCAAAACCATGTGTTTGGTATCACAGCGGGCGGCGGCCCAGCCAGGCTCGGCTCGGGATGGCCGCCAGTGTGAACATCGCAATTCAAATCCATGTGTTTGGTATCACAGCGGGCGGCGGCCCAGCCAGGCTCGGCTCGGCCCAGCCGCCAGTGTGAACACCGCAACTCAAAACCATGTGTTTGGTATGGCAGCGGGCGGCAGCCCGGCCCGGCTCGGCTCGGCCCGGCCGCCAGTGTGAACACCGCAATTCAAACCATGTGTTTGGTATCACAGCGGGCGGCGGCCCAGCTAGGCTCGGCTCGGCCCGGCCTCCAGTGTGAACACCGCAATTCAAAACCATGTGTTTTGTATCACAGCGGGCGGCGGCCCGGCCAGGCTCGGCTCGGCCCGGCCTCCAGTGTGACCACCGCAATTCAAAACCATGTGTTTGGTATCACAGCGGGCGGCAGCCCGGCCAGGCTTGGCTTGGCCCGGAATCCAGTGTGAACACCGCAATTCAAAACCATGTGTTTGGTATCACAGCGGGCGGCGGTCCAGCCAGGCTCGGCCTGGCCCGGCCGCCAGTGTGAACACCGCAATTCAAAGCCATGTGTATGGTATTACAGTTGGCGGCGGCCCTGCGAGGCTCGGCTCGGCCCGGCCGCCAGTGTGAACACCGCAATTCAGAACCATGTGTTTGGTACCACAGATTGCGGCGGCCCAGCCAGGCTCGGCTCGGCTCGGCCCGACCGCCAGTGTGAACACCGCAATTCAAAACCATGTGTTTGGTATCACAGCGGGCAGTGGCACAGCCAGGTAGGCTCGGCCTGGCCGCCAGTGTGAACACCGCAATTCAAAACCATGTGTTTGGTATCACAGCGGGTGGTGGTCCGGCCAGGCTCGGCCCGGCCCGGCCTCCAGTGTGAACACCGCAATTCAAAACCATGTGTTTGGTATCACAGCGGGCGGCGGCCCAGCCAGGCTCGGCTCGGCCCGGCCGCCGGTGTGAACACCGCAATTCAAAACCATGTGTTTGGTATCACAGCGGGTGGCGGCCCATCCAGGCTCGGCTCGGCCTGGCCGCCAGAGTGAACACCGCAATTCAAAACCATGTGTTTGGTATCACAGCGGGCGGCGGCCCAGCCAGGCTCGGCTCGGCCCGGCCGCCAGTGTGAACACCGCAATTCAAAACCATGTGTTTGGTATCACAGCGGGCGGCGGCCCAGCCAGGCTCGGCTCGGGATGGCCGCCAGTGTGAACATCGCAATTCAAATCCATGTGTTTGGTATCACAGCGGGCGGCGGCCCAGCCAGGCTCGGCTCGGCCCAGCCGCCAGTGTGAACACCGCAATTCAAAGCCATGTGTATGGTATCACAGTGGGCGGCGGCCCTGCCAGGCTCGGCTCGGCTCAGCCGCCAGTGTGAACACCGCAGTTCAGAACCATGTGTTTGGTATCACAGAATGCGGCGGCCCAGCCAGGCTTGGCTCGGCTCGGCCCGACCGCCAGTGTGAACACCGCAATTCAAAACCATGTGTTTGGTATCAGAGCGGGCGGTGGCCCAGCCAGGTAGGCTCGGCCCGGCTGCCAGTGTGAACACCGCAATTCAAAACCATGTGTTTGGTATCACAGCGGGTGGTGGTTCGGCCAGGCTCGGCTCGGCCCGGCCTCCAGTGTGAACACCGCAATTCAAAACCATGGGTTTGGTATCACAGCGGGCGGCGGTCCAGCCAGGCTCGGCCTGGCCCGGCCGCCAGTGTGAACACCGCAATTCAAAGCCATGTGTATGGTATCACAGTGGGCGGCGGCCCTGCCAGGCTCGGCTCGGCTCGGCCCGACCGCCAGTGTGAACACCGCAATTCAAAACCATGTGTTTGGTATCAGAGCGGGCGGTGGCCCAGCCAGGTAGGCTCGGCCCGGCTGCCAGTGTGAACACCGCAATTCAAAACCATGTGTTTGGTATCACAGCGGGTGGTGGCCCGGCCAGGCTCGGCTCGGCCCGGCCTCCAGTGTGAACACCGCAATTCAAAACCATGTGTTTGGTATCACAGCGGGCGGCGGCCCAGCCAGGCTCGGCTCGGCCCGGCCGCCAGTGTGAACACCGCAATTCAAAACCATGTGTTTGGTATCACAGCGGGTGGCGGCCCAGCCAGGCTCGGCCCGGCCGCCAGTGTGAACACCGCAATTCAAAACCATGTGTTTGGTGTCACAGCGGGCGGCGGCCCAGCCAGGCTCGGCTCGGCCCGGCCGCCAGTGTGAACACCGCAATTCAAAACCATGTGTTTGGTATCACAGCGGGCGGCGGCCCGGCCAGGCTCGGCTCGGCCCGGCCGCCGGTGTGAACGCAGCCTTAGACAATGGGATCAACAGCAGTTTTTACTCCACGCACAAGACCGCGCGGGTTTTACCATAGGACATCTGTTCTATTCCCGTTGTCGCTTAATGTATGCTGCAGTAATAGACTGTGCGGCTGGTCCCGGCGGAGGTTCGAGTCATCCCTCGGGCATGGATGTGTGTTTGTCCTTTGGAAAATTTAGTTTAAGTAGTGCATAAGCTTAGGGGCTGATGACCTTAGCAGTTAAGTCCCATAAGACTTCACACACGTTTGAACATTTTTGGTTAATGTATAGGCACGCCTGAGTTTAGCATTTCTCACAGCCTGACTGACTGTCTCGCTTATGTTTGTAAGCAATATGATTTCGAGGCGTAGGGCGTAGTTTGAATGACAGATGTGCAGCGTATATGAGATGCAGGGGATGTTTTAGTTCTTCAGGTAGAAATTCGAAATTCAGAAATTGTAACAGTTTTCTTTGCTTATTATGTAATCAAGCTTCCGCCGGGTCGTTCCGATCTAAACTGCTACGGGCTACACTTACCAAACTTCTATATATCTCTAATAAATTTTCGGTTCACATCTTTTTCCATGTGTATCAGGGCTATTTTCACAAACAATTCGCTAATGTGAATTAGTGGTTCCCATAATGGAAATGCCGACTCATATTACGCTTGTGCTGAGGGATAAAGCTAAATTACGTTAAAAATGTTCCTAAGTATTTTTTCTCTGCAACCGGTCCACCTGTTGCAATTCAATTCATACAGCAAGTTTCGACACAAATCCCTCCAGTCCGACAGTGCCACAATAATGGCGACAGAAGAATTTCTCTGGAAGTAAGACATTACTTATATGGGCGTATGATACAGGTGACAACTAGCGAAAGACAAATCCCAAGATTTTCGAGGTGTTCTTTAGGATCGAAGCGGCATTATCAATAACCTGCCAGCAACCATAAGATGTTGGACACTAAAAAAGTTCAGCTTAAGAGGTAACACTGGCGCATATATATATATATATATATATATATATATATATATATATATATATATATATATATATATATGATGGCTGGGGAAATGTCTGACGACTATATAATAACTCCCAACTGCTTCGACAAGCCTTAGAATATAATTATTGGAAGCGGGGAGCAGCGGGAGAAAACAGTTAGACATAGTATGGGGGACATCGTTTGGTTCACTGATGGGTCGAAAACAGACCAAGGCGTTGTGGCATGGGTCCAGCCAAGACTGGAGGGCATCATCTCTATGGGAAAACTGGCCTCTGTATTGCAAGTTGAAATTACTGCAATCAGGGCATGCGTGGAGGAGAATGTGTATAGTTGCTACAAGGACCGTGGAATCTACATCTATTCAGACAGCCAGGCGGCTCTGATATCATTGGTAGCTCCTGCAACAAGATCTGAGATTGTCGCAGAATGCCACAGGGCTCTGGTGGAGCCAGGCAGAAGCAATAGGGTAAACACAGTGTGGGTTCCTGGCCACTCAGGGATCTGTGGCATTGAACAAGACGACAGATTGGCTAGGATGGGGCCAACAACTCCATTTATTGGACCGGAACCTGTCCTGACAATCACCAAGGCTATGATTAAATTAGAACTACGGAACTGGCTTATGAGACAGCACATAGGATATTAGGGCAAACTCCATAAACAAAAACGTGGTAAGGTAATGATACCCAAGCCATGTTTTAAAGACGCTCTGTAATCCTGGGATTGAACAGGAAAGAGATCAAACTCATGACTGGAATGATGACCGGCCATGGCAATTTCAAGAAACACCTAGACACAATGGGTATAACGGAAGACGACCCTAAATGTAGGATCTGTGTTGAGGGTGAAGAACTGCAACACACGTAATCTTCGAATGGATCGCATTGGAGAGTAAAAGATACAGAATCTTCGGGACAACTAGACCTGAAGAAATTGTGCCTAACAAAAAACTGGTAGAGGCACTGCTTGTACTATTTAAGGGCACTGGTTGGCTTTACTAGATAGATAGCGATACCGCACAATGAACTTAGTTTCGGTGCGGGCAGTGGCGGGTTAGACCTAAGCTGTTTTAGCTTGCCCGTTAAAATCAAATCAATCAATCAATCAAATCAAAATATTGCTTACTGGGAGCACGGTACAGGCAACAACTAGCGAAAGACTAACCCCAAGATTTACCAGGTGTTCATTAGGAACAATGTGGGATTATCAATAACTTGGCAGCAACCATAAGAAGTTAGACACTAAATGATTCAGCTTCGGAGGTAACACATATATATTTCAGTATCACAAGGATCACCATTTGTCTCATTGTATGTTAATGATGTATCAACTATTCTCTTCCACTGGGATAATCGTCTATACGCTGACAACGTTCTGTTATATCTAAGTGAAAGTCCAATGAAACTATGCACAAGCATCCAGCATATAAATGACAATTTTCTTACCCTATCAGAGTGGGCGTAGAGCGTAGGTTTGCAGCTCAGCCCATCTCGCGTAGACCTACAACCCCTGAGTTCGGAAAATCTTTGTTACTATTAATCCTAATCGGCAGACAGATAACCTTTTCTTCTTCTGCGAAGAATTAGGTGTTAATTCTGGACCATCACCAAGATCGGACTCAACACACAACCGCAGTCTGTAAGGTGGTGTCCGTGGCACTTCATTCACTATAGAAATATAAAGAACTACTTGCTTTCGAGGTTAAAAAGAAGCTAGTAGGGACACTAACACTACTCACACTTCACTATGGTGATGGCGTTCTTCAAGAACTTTCTTACGAACGCTCACGCACGCTGGACCTGCCGATGATTTCTTGTATACGATGTACTTGTGATCTACTCTTTTTCGACCACATCAAACCAACCTATGAACAGCTATCATCGCTACGTGCCGATAAATACAGAGACTATCGTACTCTGCCTTTGCTCTGTTGTTCACTTAGTTACTGCACTGGCTCTTACTTGCCTACAGTTCTCTTTGTACCATCACATACCAGTGCCATGTTCTCTGAATCATTTTCTACATCACTAACCCAACTTTGGGACAACAATCGTCCTCAAAATATCAGATAAATTAAATCGCTTCCAAAATACAGGTAGAGGACCGACTTCTGTCACAGCAAACCACGGTTCCCAAATTCTGTGCAGCTCACTCTCGTCTCCCTCACCCACAGCACTTCCCCTCCCCTTGTCGTCAGAGTTCCCTGTTTAAATTCTGTTCCTATTGCATCCAATCCACTTCTGATAATACTAAACTTGACTTCACATATGCCAAGCTAATCTATATCATCCTAAACGTCCTTTGATATTATAATCGTTGTTAATGTCAATTGCTACACCAAGAAGAAATGCAGATGATAAACGGGTATTCATTGGACAAATATATTATACTAGAACTGACATGTGATCACACTTTTACGCAATTCGGGTGCATAGATCCTGAGAAATCAGTACCCAGAACAGCCACCTCTGGCCGTAATAACGGCCTTCATACGCCTGGGCATTGAGTCAAACAGAGCTTGGATGGCGTGTACAGGTACAGCTGCCCAAGCAGCTTCAACACGATACCACAGTACATAAAGAGTAGTGACTGGCGTATTGTGACGAGTCAGTTGCTCGGTCACCATTGACCAGACGCTTTCAGTTGGTGAGAGATCTGGAGAATGTGCTGGCCAGGGCAGCAGTCGAACATTTTATGTACCCAGAAAGGCCCGTACAGGACCTGCAACACGCGGTCGTGCATTATCCTGCTGAAATGTAGGGTTTCGCAGGAATAAAATGAAGGGCAGAGCCACGAGTCGTAACACATCTGAAATGTAACGTCCACTGTTCAAAGTGCCGTCAATGGGAACAAGAGGTGAGCGAGACGTGTAACCAATGGCACCCCGTACCATCACGCCGGGTGATACGCCAGTATGGCGATGACGAATACACGCTTTCAATGTGCGTTCACCGCGATGTCGCCAAACACGGATGTGACCGTCATGATGCTGTAAACAGAACCTGGATTCGTCCGAAAAAATGACGTTTTGCCGTTCGTGAACCCAGGTTCGTCGTTGAGTACACCATCGCTGGCGCTCCTGTCTGTGATGCAGCTTCAAGGGTAACCGCAGCCATGGTCTCCGAGCTGACAGTCTATGCCACTGCAAACATCGTCGAACTGTTCGTGCAGATGGTGGTTGTCTTGCAAACGACTCCATCTGTTGACTCAGGGATCGAGACGTGGCTGCAAGATCCGTTACAGCCATGCGGATAAGATGCCTGTCATCTCGACTGCTAGTGATACGAGGCCGTTGGGATCCAGCACGGCGTTCCGTATTACCCTCCTGAACCCACCGATTCCATATTCTGCTAACAGTCATTGGATCTCGACCAACTGGAGCAGCAATGTCGCGATACGATAAACCGCGATCGCAATAGGCTATAATCCGACGTTTATCAAAGTCGGAAACGTGATGGTACGCATTTTTCCTCCTTACACGAGGCATCACAACAACGATTCACTAGGCAACGCCGGTGAATTGCTGTTTGTGTATGATAAATCGGTTGGAAACTTTCCTAATGTCAGCACGTTGTAGGTGTCGCCACCGGCGCCAAACTTGTGCGAATGCTCTGAAAAGCTAATCATTTGCATATCACAGCATCTTCTTCCTGTCAGTGAAATGTCGCGTCTGTACCACGGCATCTTCGTGGTGTAGCAATTTTCATGTGCCAGTAGTGTAATATTATTATTATTAGTGATGTTTTATAACATCTTTGGTATGTGTCGTTTCTGGTCAGATGTAACAGAGGCGCATAAGACCCTAATATGGTGACACTAAATAAGCAATATGCAAATAATATGAACTATCTAAATAAGTATAATAAACTATTTCCTGTTTGATGATGTGTGGCGGCAACTGCCGAAGAACTCTCTTACATACTTAAACGCTTATAAACTTACACGTATGCGAATTATTTTGGTGCAACCTCTTAAATGAAAACATATACCCGGGTTCCCGGGTTCGATTCCCGGCGGGGTCAGGGATTTTCTCTGCCTCGTGATGACTGGGTGTTGTGTGCTGTCCTTAGGTTAGTTAGGTTTAAGTAGTTCTAAGTTCTAGGGGACTGATGACCATAGATGTTAAGTCCCATAGTGCTCAGAGCCACTTGAACCATTTTGTTTGAAAACATATATATGCCTGACCTCATCAAGATAGGTGGCGATCTAGATTAATGTAGAAACCGAAGTACAGCTTTAAACAGCGAAGGTCACTATTGTACAGCATTTATTGTGATGATTGGTTTCAACAAATTATGTTGCCTTCATCAGGTCTTCTTTTTGATTTTCAACAAAGTATGAAACACTCTTCTAGCCTGGCTAGACAGAATATCATAAATCCTCAACACTGTCGTGTGAATCATCCGAACAGCCTGACTAGGTAGAGTATCATACATGCTCAAAATCATCATGATAATGCGAAATTAGAAGGTAGGAGATGAGAAGCTGACTGTAGTACAACTGTGAGCGATAGTCGTGAGTCCTGCTTGGACAACATTATCGATATGGCACTTGATAGCGAAAGGCAAAAGTCCAATGTTCCAGTCATGGCCTGGTGCACAGTTTCAATCTGACAGGAAGTTTATGTGTACGGTATTTTGACATTCGACATCCACGAGGTAAGTTTCACTTAATATCAGTGGAAGGATATTTTTGTGTTACGTATTCTTGTTTTACAACATTTCTTACATCGGAGAGTATCTCCTCGCTAGGTAGCTACGCAACAGATCTTCGCCGCTGGAAGTAGCCTGAATTCATGGCCTCCAGAAGCGCCAAAGTTGCACCTAGTTTTTCGCCTAGTTTACCATTTAAAGTAATAACAGAGGCAGCCGAATTCTACTTGCTGCCCATGTGTTCTAGAAACGATTCTATTTGTGGCAACACGTTTCCACGCTTTGCAATATTTGCTTGGCCCGGCCGTCAAGTACTCTCCTGTCCGTTGAATTGTGGTTGTCCGAAACGGAAATCGTTAGTGTCAACATTCGCTGCGCACACATGGCTCTAAATGATCATTTCAACTGCCTACACGCTCTTTAATTCGCCCGCATATTGGCCGGTCCTGCAATGCACCGCTGTCGCATCAAGGACTCAGTCCGAGATGTCGAAGTTTATCGATACATGTTGTTACGCATAGTGTACGCCAACAATGGACTAAGACTGAACGGAATAAGGAACTGGATGTTTCCTCGACGCTGTAAAAGAAGCTCGTGTCGGGGCCTTCCTAATGTGACACTCTTCTCTGTTTTCACTCTTACGTAACGTACTTTATTTTCCCGCTGAACTGCAGATTTAATTGAGGTGTGCTAGGTTAACCAAAACCTCAATGTTCAATGTTTTTGAGCAGTTTCATCTTGCATTGGCGAATCCCGTACGCGCGTGGTAGGAACTCTAGACCACGCGCGCGTACGGAGTCACATGCTGTAGCAGTGCAGTTGCTGTGACGTCACATGATCAAATGTCATCTTCAAAGTCTTATAACACCCACCCACCTCCCCAGGGGTGAACACCCCTGCAACCCCATGTATAATAAATGCATGCGATTCTATGAATAGTGTTTTCAAATTTTTTTGAATTTTTTTTTTCAATTTGCGAATCGCATACACTTGTTGTTCACACAGGACATATACTAACATTTCCATGAATAACTAATTAAATAGTTAACAGAATTTCATGAAAATGGTCTCAAATGAAAGGAAACAATTTGTTCTCACTCTATGGCCCCTGGTTAGTGTAGCGTACCTCAATGTTCAATGTTTTTGAGCAGTTTCATCTTGCATTGGCGAATCCCGTACGCGCGTGGTAGGAACTCTAGACCACGCGCGCGTACGGAGTCACATGCTGTAGCAGTGCAGTTGCTGTGACGTCACATGATCAAATGTCATCTTCAAAGTCTTATAACACCCACCCACCTCCCCAAACTGCCATAGATACATTTATAGTATACTAGATACCTATATGCCAACGGCCTTACCGCAGTGGTAACACCGGTTCCCGTCAGATTACCGTAGTCATCCCTTATGAAACAAACTGAAGAGCTACTTGATTGAGAAGTAGCGGCTCCGTTCTCGAAAACGGACATACGGCAGGGAAAGAGGTGTGCGACCACCTGCCCCTCCGTATCCGCATCCAGTGACGCCTGTGGGCTGAAGACGACATGGTGGCCGGTCTGTGCCGCTGGGTCTTCCAAGGCCTGTTCGGACGGAGTTTAGTTTTACATATCTATACAGGGTGGGCGAGAAAGTCACTCCCCACCGCAACCTCACTGAATACGATACAAACAACTCGAATTATGAAATATCTGAACACTAAAGGATTATTTTTAACGTTCTTTCTCGAAATGTTTTGCATCTTTGTTCTTACATTATGCCAGCCGATCTGGGACGCTTAGGCATACGCGTTTGAACAGTCTTTTGTTAGAATCAATGTGCTCAAAATGGTTGGTGCATAAGTTCGCAGCGTTTGCCCATGAGTTTAATAAACGTGTATAACAGATACACGTAACAAGGATTTTAGCCTTCGGTGATGACACCTTACCTATTTACAACAGTATCCAAACTCTGAGGTAAATTTTCGATTCCGCTGCTATAAAAACCACGATGTTTTGAGGCGAGGAACTGGTCGGGGCATACTGGGAGCGTATTTTCATCGAGAAAGAAAGTTCCTTGAAAGTCGTTCGACAGAGAACGGAAAAGGCGAAACTCTGAGGGCACAAGATAGGGTGAATTAGGTGGACGTGGAATGACTTTCCAATCTAACTCCTGTACAGTGTTTTATGTCAGTCCAGCAAGTTACAGGCGGGCCTCATCGTGGAGTAGCATTATTTCACGCAGTCTTCCGGATCGTTGTTCTTGGACTTCGTCTTCAAGGCGTCTCAGTTACTGCCAATAAACGCCGGCAGTGATGGTTAGGCCTCGGAGAAGCAATTAGTAGCACACCATACCGTCGCTGTTCCACCACATTCATAACATAATTTTTTGTGGATGCCTGCGAGTTTTTCGACGAGCAGTTTCTGCTTTGTTTGGGCACAACCATTGTTTTCTTTTCCTTGTGTTAGTACGAAGACACCATTGCTCTTCACTAGTAATGATACAGGACAGATACGGTCGGTGGGTTTACGAGCCAACTGATGACGAGCAAGCAGGGACGCACATATCGCCACCCGCTGGTTCTTTTGATTTTGGCTCAGATGGTGCGGTACCCATATACCCGATTTTTTAGCCTCTCTCTTCGCACGCAAATGTCACACGTTGGTATAATATCGCAGTTAATCATATTTTGCAGTTCTTCAGTACACTGACGTGGATCATGGTGGATTAATGCGTATAGATGATCTTCGTGAAACCCCGAAAGTCCTTCTGAAGGAGCAGAGGTGATAACGTCAAAAAGTTTCTCTTTAAAACAAGAGAACTATCTTACTGCCGTGCTCTGTCCAATGAAATTACTCCCGTACACGGCACAAATGTTTCTGGCTGCCTCCGCTGCTTTTCATCCATCTACTGAATTCAAACAAAAGAATATTTCGGAAATTTTCCGATTACTCCACTTGGTATTCCATTTCATCGTCCAGTTACCATCCCCAAATGACAAAATGAGAATATGTAAACTCAAACAGCAAAAGTGAACTACAAATTAAAAGTGGCAAGCGATAAATAAACCTCTAGCAACCGGAATACCAACATGCAAAACAAAAACTCCACGAACTTGTACACCAGCCTAATATATCCTTTCAAGTTCTCAGTTGTTTGCGTTTGTGTAACACACACTTCATCTTTCGTATGACCTCAAAACGAAGATACCCGTTGGCGTAAAGTCAGGAGAACTGGGTGGCATTTCTATTGTTCCTCGCTGTCCAACGACTTTCCCACCAAATACCATATCAATATAGTTCTGACAGCTGTTGTAGTCCCGAAATGTCTTACGATGCCAACATTTCCAGGCGATTCTCTCCTGTTACTGTTCTGTCAAACAACCAAGACCCAATCACTGTGCGACATGAGATAAAACCACAAACGGTAACACCAGGTTGACTTATCTGTCTCTAAAAACAATTTTATGATCCTCTGTATGTTAATACGTACAGCAGTGTCTACAGATTTCACCTGCTAATTTGAAAGTTGCCTCATCAATCAGAATTATCTTAAAAAAACCACTATCATCTTCTCTTAATTCATTTAACATTGTTTCTCAAAATTGAAGCCTACGATCAGGATCGTCTTCCAATAGCCCACTTATAAGGTACGTAATGTTTGACTTTGGCTTTATACAAAATGCTGTGCACAGACGTTCTAGAAATATCGTGTTCGAGAGACAGCCTACGAGCAGAAGCTTTAAGGTTCTGGATAGGGGCTTAGTTTCACCGCTTAATGTTGGTCTACTTGACCTGTGGGCAATCCGCTGCAGATCCACTTTTCTCAAAACTTTTACTTAAACTGTAGATACCCTTTCTTGTGTGAAACATTGCTGAACGGATTTTCATACAACTGAGAATGCTCTTGAATGAAAGACTTTGTAAATAGATTTTGTGGATTTATGGAGTGAGTCTTATTGCCTGCTGGGCCAGTGTTCTTTCTCAGTTATTTGCTACTTGAGATTGTCTTCTTTTTATTTATATCACTACAGAATTAAAGTAGATAGAGAGTGATTTGATCTTCTTCATTACATGTGCACAGTGAGACTTCAGTTATTTTGAACCGTTTATAATAGGCTTCCAGTTTTCTATGCCTTGTTAACATATCTGTAAGTTTCTGTGATAGTGGCATCTTAAACACTGAACGCTTGCAGATCGTAGGAGATTATAATTTTGTGTTTCCCCCGTTTTCATTTTATAGTCACTCAATTTCCCACAACATCCCTGAGTATATAAGAGAACAGAGTAATGCGTCCAGCTTCAGTAGACAATTCATAACGTGTTTACTGAAGCAACAATGACTACAATAGTTGCTTTATGTACTTGTTAACTCCTTCACATCCTTCTTTCTATGATGTTTCTCATTTCCCAGTATTCTTGGCTCGTGCAGTCTGCTTAAGTTTCCTTCCCGCATAGCTCACTATATCACAACATATCTATTTTGTACATCTATAGATTCTTATTACATCTGCCACTGTCATTATTGTTCTTATTGTCATATTAGTGACATCAGTAACATTAGTAGAAGTACTTGTAGAATTTACTTTGTTAGTTCATAGTATTATTTACTCACACTGCCTCCATAGGTACTCAAATCATTTTAGTACTATTTTTCATATTAAAATGGTTGTTTCTTGTATTACTATGATGTAAAAAATGGTACCGTATGTGTGGAAACCTGGTCCAATTTGAGAGGTCTGGTAGCCCTAGTTAGATCAGATTATATTAGCAAATAAATAAAATAAATGATTATGGAGCTACAGCTATGGTCTGGTACTGACATAAGTGACGGAAATTTAGTTACGGCACATGATGCACACCCAGTGGTAC
The DNA here is from genome assembly GCF_023898315.1 of Schistocerca nitens. Taxonomy (NCBI): domain Eukaryota; kingdom Metazoa; phylum Arthropoda; class Insecta; order Orthoptera; family Acrididae; genus Schistocerca; species Schistocerca nitens. The sequence continues at coordinate 107,261,010 of NC_064618.1, forward strand.
AAGTTACAATTTAATTCTGATAAAGTACTTTTTGCATGTTTCACACAAACACATACACAGTGTTTAGATGCACTTCGTTTCACACTCATTCACAATAAGTAAATATCTGAACGTAAGTATTGCGGCACTACTGGGTAGTAGTGTTTAAGGCTGGGATCGATTATTTGAGCTGAGTTGCAAAAATCGAAAATTTGTACATTTACTTTTTAGTGTAAACTTTAAGTACGAAACAGATGACTGCAACACAGTTTTCAGTTAGATAGTACACTTGATCTTAAACAATTAAGAACTTTGGAGAAACAGTTTCATGATACCAACAACAAGATCTAAAACAAGACTAGAAAAAGGTTATGACTTAAAAATCAAACATTTAGCAGCAGCAGGTTCCCTTCAGTTCTTCGCAGGTTCTGGGTTTAAATCCCACACTCTCTCCTTCCACTTGGCTGCTATTAACATCCACCTGGTTCTATTGCATATGTAGACTGATAAACAGTCAAGCCTCCTCGGTATGTATAATTTACGTCATAATTAAACTCTAAAACATTGGCTCAAAACAACTCAGTATTACTTGCAAGACACAACACGACGCTGCAACAACAGTTGAGACAGTTTAAAATAAAGAATGATTCTGAATGTTACACACATTAACACGGAAGGCAATATGTAGCATGCAACCTGGCCAGTAGTTAAGAAAAGTATTGCACCATTGTCCATATAACCAAAGCGGTCTAATCACTGAGCGTATGTGAGGGCGGAACTAACAACACGTCAGCTTTCCGTACCTAATCGAAGCACTCCTCTCTAGACGCACGCTGAACACATTTGCTTGCGGATCTCGCAGTAATATTAGTTCTCCAGCATGCCGGAAGGCACAGCCAGAACATCCAGTACTGCACAAGAGCGACGCGTTACAATACGCCAGGTCCGCACCACCCCGACAGAGAGGACTCGGGGCTGATGCGCATTGCCACTCCCAGTCAGCAGTCAGCAACACTCTACTCGGCTCACAGCGAAGACCCTGTCCACAGTCCCGAGGCGTCAGATATCGTTTACGCCACTTCAGGCAAACATCCTCTCGTGACAGCGAGTCACACTCAAATCTCCAGATGTCAGACATCAAGATTGGTACCAAAGATTGTATAGCGACAGAGCATCAACAAACACACCGATAAAGACGGAAGAGCGAAAAAAACTGGTACACCTGCCTAATATTGTGTAGGGCCCCGCTAGCACGCTGAAGTGCCGCAGCACGATGTAGCATGGTCTCGGCTAATGTCTGAAGTACTGCTGGAGGGAACTGATACCATGAATCCTGCAGAGTGGTCCATAAATCCGTAACAGTACGAGGGGGGTGTAGACCTCTTCCGAGCAGCACGTTCAGAGCATCCCAGATACACTCAATAATGGTGATGTCTGGGGAGTCTGGTGGCCAGTGGAAGTTTTAAACTCAGCTGATAGTTCCTGGAGCCACTCTGTAGCAATTCTGGACGTGTGGGGTGTCGCATTTTCCTGCTAGAACAGCCCAAGTCCGTCGGAATGCACAATGGACATGAGTGGATGGAGATGATCAGAGAGGATGCTAAAGTGCGAGTCACCTGTCTGAGCCGTATCTAGACGTTTCAGGGGTCCCATATCACTCCAACTGCACACGCCCCAAACCATTGCAGAGCCTCCACCAGCTTGTACAGCCCGCTGCTGGCACGCAGGTTCCGTGGATTCATGAGGTTGTCTCTGTACCCGTACATGTCCATCCGCTCGGTACAACTTGAAATGAGTCTCGTCCGACCAGGTAACATGTTTCCAGTCACTAACAATCGAATGTCGTTGACTGGCCCAGGCGATGCGTAAAGTTTTGTGTCGTGCAGTCATCAAGAATAAAAGAGTGGAGCTTTGGCTCCGAAAGCCCATATCGATAACGTTTCGTTGAATAGTTCAAAATGGCTCAAATGGTCCCCTATAACTTACAACTACTTAAACCTAACTAACCTAAGGACATCACACACATGGGCCCGAGGCACGATTCGAATCTGCGACCGTAGCGGTCGCCCGGTTCCAGACTGTAGCGCCTAGAACCGCTCGGCCACTCCGGCCGGCTTGAATAGTTCGCACGCTGACACTTGTTGATGACCCAGCACTGAAATCTGGTACAATTTGCGGAAGGGCTGCACTCCTGTCACTTTGAAAGATTCTCCTCAGTCGTCGTTGGTCTCGTCCTTGCAGTACCTTTTTCTGGCCGGGGCGATGTCGGAGATTTGCTGTTTCACCGGATTTCTGATATTCACGGAACACTCGTGAAATTGCCGTACGGGAAGATTCCCACTTCATCACTACCTCGGAGATGCTGTGTACCATCTCTCGTGCGCCGACTATAACAGCACTTACATCTTGATAACTTGCCACTGTAGTAGTTGTAACAGATCTAACAACTGCGCCAGACACTTGTTGTTTTATACTGGCGTTGCCCACCACAGCGCCGTGTTCTGCCTGTTTACATATCTCTGTATTTGAAAACGCATGCCTGTACAAAATTGTTTGGTTACTGTAGTGTGTGTGAAACTATAATATGGGACAACATGTTCCTAACATGTAAATGGACTGTTCCGAGTTTATAGCAATGTTCTTTAAGCAGCCCACATTCACTTCTTTTACTTGGAAGTAGCAAACCTGTGAAGTACATTTGTAGTTTCACAGAATAAACACAAATAAGTGAAAGAGAAGAATAAAGAAACAATTGAATAAGGCTTTCGGAAGTATTAATAGTAATAACAATAAAACAATAATAATACACTCCTGGAAATTGAAATAAGAACACCGTGAATTCATTGTCCCAGGAAGGGGAAACTTTATTGACACATTCCTGGGGTCAGATACATCACATGATCACACTGACAGAACCACAGGCACATAGACACAGGCAACAGAGCATGCACAATGTCGGCACTAGTACAGTGTATATCCACCTTTCGCAGCAATGCAGGCTGCTATTCTCCCATGGAGACGATCGTAGAGATGCTGGATGTAGTCCTGTGGAACGGCTTGCCATGCCATTTCCACTTGGCGCCTCAGTTGGACCAGCGTTCGTGCTGGACGTGCAGACCGCGTGAGACGACGCTTCATCCAGTCCCAAACATGCTCAATGGGGGACAGATCCGGAGATCTTGCTGGCCAGGGTAGTTGACTTAAACCTTCTAGACCACGTTGGATGGCACGGGATACATGCGGACGTGCATTGTCCTGTTGGAACAGCAAGTTCCCTTGCCGGTCTAGGAATGGTAGAACGATGGGTTCGATGACGGTTTGGATGTACCGTGCACTATTCAGTGTCCCCTCGACGATCACCAGTGGTGTACGGCCAGTGTAGGAGATCGCTCCCCACACCATGATGCCGGGTGTTGGCCTTGTGTGCCTCGGTCGTATGCAGTCCTGATTGTGGCGCTCACCTGCACGGCGCCAAACACGCATACGACCATCATTGGCACCAAGGCAGAAGCGACTCTCATCGCTGAAGACGACACGTCTCCATTCGTCCCTCCATTCACGCCTGTCGCGACACCACTGGAGGCGGGCTGCACGATGTTGGGGCGTGAGCGGAAGACGGCCTAACGGTGTGCGGGACCGTAGCCCAGCTTCATGGAGACGGTTGCGAATGGTCCTCGCCGATACCCCAGGAGCAACAGTGCCCCTAATTTGCTGGAAAGTGGCGGCGCGGTCCCCTACGGCACTGCGTAGGATCCTACGGTCTTGGCGTGCATCCGTGCATCGCTGCGGTCCGGTCCCAGGTCGACGGGCACGTGCACCTTCCGCCGACCACTGGCGACAACATCGATGTACTGTGGAGACCTCACGCCCCACGTGTTGAGCAATTCGGCGGTACGTCCACCCGGCCTCCCGCATGCCCACTATACGCCCTCGCTCAAAGTCCGTCAACTGCACATACGGTTCACGTCCACGCTGTCGCGGCATGCTACCAGTGTTAAAGACTGCGATGGAGCTCCGTATGCCACGGCAAACTGGCTGACACTGACGGCGGCGGTGCACAAATGCTGCGCAGCTAGCGCCATTCGACGGCCAACACCGCGGTTCCTGGTGTGTCCGCTGTGATCATTGCTTGTACAGCCCTCTCGCAGTGTCCGGAGCAAGTATGGTGGGTCTGACACACCGGTGTCAATGTGTTCTTTTTTCCATTTCCAGGAGTGTAGTAATAAAATCAATACTTTACTGTCAGATGGCAGTCACTTGATGGTGTAAGATGAACATCAACAAAAGCAAAACAAGGATAATGGAATGTAGTCAGGAGATGCTAAGGGAATTAGATTAGGAAACGAGACACTAAAGTAGTAGATGAGGGTTGTTGTCTGGGCAGCAAAATAACTGATGTTGGCCAAAGTAGAGAGGATATAAAATGCAAACTGGCAATTGCAACAAAAGAATTTCTAAAGAAGAGAAATTTGTTAACGTCGAATATAAATTTAAGTGTTAGGAAGTCTTTGATGAAGGTATTTGTCTGGAGTGTAGCCATCTACGGAAGTGAAACATGGACGATAAACAGTTTAGACAAAAAGAGGACAGAAGCTTTCCAAATGTGCTACAGAAGGATGTTGAAGATTAGATGAGCCGATCATGTAACTACTGAGGAGGTGCAGAGTAGAATTGGGGAGACAAGAAATTTGTGCCACAAGTCGACCAAAAACAGGGATCGGTTGATATGATACATTCTGCGACGCCAAGTGGATTGAAGTCTAGCGGGGTAAAAATCTTCGAGGGAGGCCAAAAGCTAAATAAAGAAAGCAGATTCAGAAAGATGCAGGCTACAGTAGTTAATCGGAGATGAAGGCTCGCACAGAATAGAATAGCATGGAGAGCTGCATCAAACCAGTGTGCGGACTGAAGACAACTGTAAACAAAACATGACAGTACCGCTGTACATCTAAAATTCCTGTGCAATCCTTTTACATGTCAGGAACATGTTGTCCCATATAACAGTTTCACACGTACCACAGTGCTAAACTGCAATGACCATCCTCAAACCCAGGACACTTGTTAGATACAAACTATCGCTCTAACGACTTCCTCATTGGAGCTCCACAATACATGCGCTCGCGGTTGTGTTTTTTCTGTGCTCTGTAATTCATGTAGTACTTCATTACTTTGTCGACACCACATAGCACAAATTATATCGCTCTTTTGGTTGATACTTTATCGATATGACACGTTTAATACTGATCTGACTGTTTGACGTATTGAGGTTTGAGTGTCAGGGAACAGTGACCAAAATTCTGTAGTGTGTCTGGTATATGGCTCAGATCGGTAAACACTCATGTGACGCCAGTCGCTCGCTGCTTTTGACGCTATATTGCGTTCATTATGTCTCTGTTGTTTAATTATTGTAAATTGTGTCTTATGACAGTATGCCGTTTTAAGGCAGAGGCGCAATGAAGATATATCACTATAGTTGCGATTCGTTGTAATTAAATGTCAATAAATGACACATTGTACTTAAAAGGCCTAAGAAGTAGTCGTATAGCTTTTTTCTGCATCTGATTCCAGTGGTCTTTTGGACAGGGGCGTGTCCTTGATGAGAGGATGCAAATAGTTTCGGATTAAGCTACACGCAAAATTTTATTTCAACTTCGCGTTTCCAACACATTCTAGGAATTTCTTATGCATGTAACAGAAGTACGTTCTGCATTGTTCGATGTTATATATATATAAGAGCGCTCTGTTAGTAATGAGTTCTTTCCATTTTGTTACTTTGGTCTGATTAAAAAATGAAATAATACTGCTGCAAGTGGAACAACCAGTAATAACATTCATTTTTGTTCTTGTTGCAAATATTTGACTGTTTTTCAGAATATGTCGCTATTTCCGTTGGTATGGTTATCCAAGAGAACAGTAGAAAGAGCAGCAGTGATGCATACTGAAGAGCAAAAGAAACTGGTACACCTGCCCCCGCGAGCATGCAGAAGCGCCCCATCACGACGTGGCATGGACTCGATTAATGTCTGAAGTAGTGCTGGAGGCAAATGACACCATGAATCCTGCTGTGCTGTCCATAAATCCTTAAGAGTACGACGGGCGTGGAGATCTCTTCTGAACAGCTCGTTGCGAGGTATCCCATATAAGTTCAATAACGTTCATGTCTTGGGAGTTTGGTGGCCAGCGGAATTGTTTCAACTCAGAAGAGTGTTCCTGGATCCACTCGGTGGTAATTCTGGACGTGTTGGGTAAGTCCTGCTGGAATTGCCCATCAGAATGCACAATGGACATGAATGGATGCAAGTGACCAGACAGGATGCTTACGCGTCACTTGTCGGAGTCGTATCAAGATGTATCAGGGGTCCCATATCACTCCAACTGCACACGCTCCACACCATTTAAGAGCTTGCACCAGCTTGAACATTCCCTGCTGGCATGCAGTGTCAATGGAGGCATGAGGTTGTCTCCATACACCTACAGGTCCATCCGCTCGATGCAACTTGAAACTTGTTGATGGACCAGCATTGAAATCTGCAGCAATTGGTTCCGTTCTTGCAGGATATTTTTCTGGTCACAGTAATACCGGTGATTTGATGTTTTGCCGGATTCTTGATATTTACGGTACACTAGTGAAATGGTCGTATTGGAAAATTCCCACTTTATCGCTACCTCGTAAATGCTGTGTCGCATCGCTCGTGCGGCGGCTATAACACGACGTTCAAACTCACTTAAATCTTCATAAGCTGCTATTGTAGCAGCAGTAACAGATCTGACAACTGCCCCATATACTTGTTGACTTACATAGGTGTTGCCAACTGCAGCGCCGTATTCTGCCTGTTTACATATCTCTGTATTTGAATACGTATGCCTATACCGGTTTCTTTGGCGCTTCAGTGTGTGTATCCTTCTCTGTCACAGATATTTGGTGTAATTAGGTAGAAAAAGTACAGCTTAAATTGCTGCGAGTAAAATCAGAGGTAATCATATTTATAGTTTTAGTTGTCACAAATATTTGTTGTTTATTTGGAATATGTCACGATTTTCACCATTTGGAAGGTAGGAGACGAGGTACTGGCAGAAGTAAAGCGGTGAGTACTGGGCGTGAGTCGTGCTTCGGTAGCTCAGTTGGTAGAGCACTTGCCCGCGAAAGGCAAAGGTTCCGAATTCGAGTCTCGGCCAGGCACACAGTTTTAATCTGCCAGGAAGTTTCATATCAGCGCACATTCCGCTGCAGAGTGAAAATCTCATTCTGGAAACATCCCCCAGGCTGTGGCTAAGCCATGTCTCCGCAATATCCTTTCTTTCAGGAGTGCTAGTTCTGCAAGGTTCGCAGGAGAGCTTCTGTAAAGTTTGGAAGGTAGGAGACGAGGTACTGGCAGAAGTAAAGCTGTGAGTACCGGGCGTGAGTCGTGCTTGGGTAGCTCAGTTGGTAGAGCACTTGCCCGCGAAAGGCAAAGGTCCCGAGTTCGAGTCTCGGTCGGGCACACAGTTTTAATCTGCCAGGAAGTTTCAACAATATACATGTAAATGGGATCAAAAAGTTACACAGAAGATTAACAAATAGGGTGAAATATTTACTACACAATGAATGAGTGAACGCATTATTATGTGACAGAGATTTCCTCTTTAGATCCATGGCAGTACAGATAATAAAGAGCAAAACAGTTAGAGTGAATAAACAGAATGTCACAGTTATGAATAATGGGATATTGATGTCTGCAGCAGAATGAATATATGTTACTGTTGTCTTTTTTAGAGGTTCTTTGGTGCCAGGATGTCCTGGAAATTTTGGAAGAAGTAGTTCTGTGTTGATTTAGGTTGTTCTGTAACGATTTCTTGAGATGACTTTAGTTTGCGAATGTACATCCGCAACTCTTTGTCTACATTGTGCAGCACAGAATAACTGTCATTGTTATCACTGACAGAGTGTTCATGATGGGCAAAGTGTGACGGAAACCTCTACTTGTTTTTGAGCTTGAGGGTATGCATAGGTTATTTGGAGCGGACTGCAAAGTTTCTCCCTCTTTGTACAAACAAATACGCTCCAGAAAAAAATTCAAATTTTTCGATTCGAGTACCGAATCAAACCCTAGTTTTTATACGCCTGATATTGGTTCCATCCTCCAAATTTACTGTGTGAATAATTTGCATTGTAGTTTAAAGTATGTATGGAAGGATATTTTTACATTGTGTGATCGGAAAAGATTTGCAGTTTTGTGTGACACTTTGTCATGGATCGAAAGTCTCACAAATTTTGACATTTCATTTTAGCCTGCAATGCTAATGGTCGGTTCCTGAGTTTACTTTGGATTTATTCAAGGAGAGTATTTATGAGAGAGGGATTCCATTCATTATTTTGGGCTATAAATTTAAGCATATTTATTGCACAACATACGTTCAGTTCAGTGGTTTAACTGCTTCAGTTGTTCTACGCACTCTCTCGACACTTTAGTAGATCACACAGAACGTCCATACAACCATGTAAAACTGTCCGAAATATCCTTCTTCGTTACGTTGATCAACTCGCACGTCATGTTGACCTGAATGTCGATCAAGTCGTCAAATCATTGATGAATTTTTGCACTTTGTGGCAGGTTCTTATCGATAAGAGCAAATCTTATCAGCCTTGAGGAATTTATTCAGAAATGATTTGCGCGTGGTTTAACTTCAATCGAGTAGCAGCACGTGTCCAGGTGTCGTCGTTTTTGTCTGGGAATCATGGTGTGCGGGACAAACTTCTCTTCTTCATAACGTTCTCAAGAACGTCGCGAACACTTGATGGAGAGACGTTCCTGCATTGTGACTTGGAACACAACAAGGCTGACGCACTACGGCCGTACCTCCACTTCTTAATATTGTCTGCTCACAATAGATCGGTTGCATGTACCTCTGTTGTTTAGAATTGTCAGCTGAAGCTGCCACTGCACTTACTGAGCTGCCGTTGCTTACACGACAGGAATGATATCAGTCTCGGAACTTTATGGACGGTCGGTGTATGTCTCTGCTTTTGTATATGAAGGAAGGAGTATAAAATCCCGTAGACAGCGCGTTCAGTAGAGACTGAGCACAGGCTCGGTTTACAAAAGGATGGTGAAGGAAATCGGCCGTGGCATTTTCGAAGGGACCGTCGCGCCATTTGCCTGGGGCGGTACACAGAAACCACAAGAAATCCAAATCACGATGGCTGGACGGAGATCTGAATCGTCATCGTCCCGAAAGCGGATCCAGTGTACTAATCTGTTCTGTTTTCGTGAAGGCGATGCTGATGATCTGGTTCGCAACTGTCGTGAAGATGGTAATTTTTTTGTTGGCTCGGGTGGAAGGCGTTGTTGCTAATGACAATATCTGAGCTCGTCATCCACAGAATAGAAAAACAGCTCTAACCGCTTAGTAGAATGGCGTCAGTACCAGATATGATATTGCAAAGATTGCGTAATTTATTGCAAATCGCTTGAGTAACAAAGGGTACCTAGCGACTGGAAGAAAGCTCAGGTCATTCCTGTTCTTAAGAAGAGTCGTAGGACATAAGCACACAATTTTAGACCTATGTCGTTGACGTCGATCTGTTGTAGAACTGTGGAACATCTTTTATGCTCAAGAAGTATGACTTTCTTGGATAAGGAAAAGCTCCTCAAAAAAATCAATATTGATTCCCCAAACAGAGACACTGTGAAACTCAGCTCGCTCTGTTCCTACAGATCAGAGACAATGGCTTGACTTCAGGAAGGCATTTGACATCGTCCCGCACTGCCGTTTACTGAAAAAATACGAGATTATCGACTATCGGAGCAGATTTGCGACTGTATTCAAGACTTCCTAGAACGGAGAAATCAGCACGTCGCTCTTAACAGAAAGAAATCGATAGATGTAAAGATAATTTCCGGTGCACACGAAAGAAGCGTGATGGGGGAGGGGTTGCCGTTTTACTGTTTACATTATATATAAATCATCTGGTAGAAAGTGTCGAATGCTCTCTAAGTGTGTTCGCAGATGACACTGTTGTCCACAACAAAGTAGGAACACCAGGAGGTAGTAAAGATTTGCAGAATGACCTGCAGAGAATTCATGAATGCCGCAGGCTATGACAGCTGACCCTGGACGTAAATAAATGTAACATACTGCACATACAAAGGAAAAGATATCCACTAGTGTATAGCTACACTATTCATGACAGGCCTCTGGAAGCAGTATCTGCCGTAAAATATCTAGGAGTAAGTATCCGGAGCGACCTTACGTGGAGTCACCATATAAACAAATAGCTGGAAGAGCAGATTCCAGTCTCAGATTTATAGGAAGAATGTTAAGAAAGTGACATCCATGAAGAAAGTGGCTTCTAAGCCGTTTGTTACACCCATTCTTGAGTATTGGTCATTTATCTGGGATCCCTACCAGATAGGACTGATAGAAGAGATAGAGAACATCCAACGAAGAGCGGCGTGTTTCGTCACGGGATCGTTTAGCTGGAGCGAGAGCGTTACGGAGATGCTCAACAAACCCCACTGGCAGACGTTACAAGGGAGGCGCTGTACATCGCGGAGAGAGTTACTATGGACATTTCGAGAGAGCTCTTTCCGGGAAGAGTAGAACTAAATATTACTTCCCCCTACACACGTGTCGCGTAATGACCAAGGGGAGAAAACTCGAGAAATTAAGTGCCAATACAAAAGCTTACCGATAATAATTACTCCCATGCGCTGTTCGCGAGTGGAACAGGGTTGGAGGGATCAGTTAGTGGTACAAAAAGTACCCTTCGCCACCCACCATTAAGTGGCTTGCAGAATATGATGTATATACGGTGAATTCGGTAGTGAGGTATCTTGTAGGAACGATGCGCCAAAGAAAATTTCAAACCTTTCGACGCGAGTGTCGACTCAAATCTGGAGTCGACACACGCCCGTATGCGAGCAGTCTACACGGTTCCAGAGGACTGGGGTCGCAGTGAGGCACCCTCGGGGGCCGTGGCAGAGCCGGGAGGACAATGTATTCTCGCACCTAAGAGGGCGGGTTCATCCGCGGAGACAGCGCGCCGTAATGTACGCTTCTCATAGACGGGGAGAGAGAGAGCAGGCAGGCGGGTTCGCCGCTATTGGCCGCGGCCGGTACCGACTGTACATTTCCCACAAGCACTCTCTGTGACTCAATTTTCCTCTCGCGTCCCGCCGAGATCGGCACCGGTGCAGTGTCGCCAGAGGTGCCGGAGGAAGCCGAGCAGACGTGTCCCGCCTGCATCGGGAGGCGGGGCAGCTCAGTAAGTGGGAGGGTGCGAACGTGTGAAGAGGAGGAGCGCGGCTGAGCGGGTCGTGGGGTGGGGGTGAGGGGTGAGGGAGAAGCTACAAAATACAAGGCGCGGAACGGGCTGCGGAGGGCAGCCCCAAAGGTGATTCCACGGTTCGACACAGTTCTTCCATTAGGCGGCGGCGCGCGGCGCTGAAGTATTGACTGGCTCGGCCGGGAGGCGGCGGGTCTTAATGTCGCCTGCGGGACGCGACTCGCTACTCGCGCCGTTTGTACAAACACTCCGCGCGGCCGGAAGCGCGCCGCTGCTCTCAGACACCTGCCCCTGCCGCGCCGCCACCCGCAACACATCTGCCGCCGCGCCGTCTCCCCTGGCAACCTGGAGCACCCTATCCGTCAATGGCTTTTCGAGTGTAGCTTGTGTGGTGGTACCGCGGCACTGCGGTGGTAAACACGGGTGCGATGGCGAGCGTTAGGAATCTGTATCCTGACGAAACCACCAACTTATACTCTCTTTCAGTTTGCCAATACGGGAGTGACATGTGAGACGTACAAAGACACAGACACCCTATAGAGCGTTTTAAATTAGTTGCGACTTTTGACGTTTGGCTCACGGGAAGGGACACGACGTCGTTGGCCAGTTAACAGCAATGGCGAGCCTGTTTTCCCTACCGCTCCGCCGGCTCTTCGGTTGGAAAATCGCCCCTTTTGCCACGTAGTGGATAAACAGAACCACGTGGTGTCGCGTGTTAAGACGCATATCTGCGTTCGTAAGATCTCGTTGTAAAGTAGTATTTTCTGCTACTGAATGCTCTGCAGCCGTCAGATGTTGTGAAAGAGTGATTTGTGTTGGGGTTGGATTAATAAAAACTTTGCGGCACTTTTGAACACGAGGTTCGCATTAGAAGCTGTCGCACAAGAACACGTTCACCGGCTGTTATGTTCTGCTGCTGTATATCCCTGTGAATACGACAGTAGTAATGGACAATGCACATTCCACTTTGTTCTGTGCGGTTCCGGGCGCTACAGTCTAGAGCCGAGCGACCGTTACGGTCGCAGGTTCGAATCCTGCCACGGGCATGGACGTGTGTGATGTCCTTAGGTTAGTTAGGTTTAATTAGTTCGACGTTCTAGGCCACTCATGACCTCAGAAGTTAAGTTGCATAGTGCTCAGAGCCATTTTTCCACTTTGTTGAGACGGATAAAGATCAAACAATGTAGCGGCCGGCCGAAGTGGCCGTGCGATTAAAGGCGCTGCAGTCTGGAACCGCAAGACCGCTACGGTCGCAGGTTCGAATCCTGCCTAGGGCATGGATGTTTGTGATGTCCTTAGAACTACTTAAACCTAACTAACCTAAGTTCTAGGGGACTAATGACCTCAGCAGTTAAGTCCCATAGTGCTCAGAGCCATTTGAACCATGTAGCGGAGGAAAGCGGATATTTTGCTCAGGATGGGAAAAAATGCTCCATTGAATAAAGCCAGACACTCCACGCTATCAGGTGGACGAAGTAGCTTACGCTAAAGGGCAAAGTTGAATCAGGCTTCCTCCGTATCATGGTCATTTAAATCCGACTAATAATATATGGACCTACATGAACAGTAAAGTGATAAAAAAACAAAAAAAAATTTACGCTCAGTGAGGTTAAAATGTTGACAAAAGAAGATATTGCAAGTGTTACATCACAAGACTGGTCTCGAGTTGTAAGCTTATGGTTCAAATGGCTCTCATCACTGTGGGACATAACATCTGAGGTCATCAGTCCCCTAGAACTTTGAACTACTTAAACCTAGCTAACCTAAGGACATCACACACATCCACGCCCGAGGCAGGATTCGAACCGGCTACCGTAGCGGCCGCGCGGTTCCAGACTGAAGCGCCTAAAACCGTTCGACCACAACGGCCGACAAGTTGTAAGCTTACTAAGAAGGTAGTTGAGGAGAGGTTCGTGAAGGACTGTGACGAGTTTTGAGTAATACGTAACTTCTCTTGCTGTCACGATAAAATTTCTCCTTTTGCCAGAACACAGCAATGTGTCACTAACATTCTAATGCAGCTGAAAAACGAATGCACCAGAATCCCGAAACAGTACAATATTAAACTAGCAACAGAGGGCAAGACATGAAAAAACCCATTATCGGTATAAAAATAAATGTGTAACTTCTTCGTTTGTATTGTAACAAATAAGCCGTCGGTCACAAATATTAAGTCAAAAGTGACCTGGTTTCCACGCTACTACGAGCGTCGTCTTCAGAATTAGACTCTGTACTAAAACATTAGGTATATAGTACATTAATAAAATTAAAGTTTGTACTGACTCGAAAAGATGCAGTACTTACAAGTCACATATTAAAAAAGATCTAAGCCGGAAAGGCGACGTCATGAACACTTGTGAGATGGCGAGCCACTAAGGGCTGCTCGTAATGTGAACAAGGGTTGCAACAAGTCTGAGGTGCCCACTTTAGAAAGTGTGGGCAAGTAAACATGGTGTTGCTACGAGCGCCATCTAGTAGCCGCTGGAACAACTAGGTTACTGTACATTCAAAATTAGACACATGAAATTGTGATGCAGCTGATTCAGGCATATCGTAAGCATTAATAATAGCAGGATGAAGCTACATATTTATCTGCTTTAAATAGAGATACATTTTGTAATTTAAAAACGTTAGTTATGACATACAAGAAAACAGCAAAGATGTGACAGGAAAACAACATTTCGGTAAACCGCTTGAGGAAATCTGAATCAAAGATCAAGCAATGGCTTTATACAGTCAAAAAAGTATTTATTTCGCAGCTTCAGCTGTTCGTTGAGAATGAGGCCATCATGACGAGTGAGATGTTTGAAAATTTGCAATTCCTCTAAGACATCTAACCAACGCCCCTTCTTGTAGGTATGCAGAATATTGTTATCGCCTATGGCTTTAGGCACGTGTCCAGTAATTAAGAGATGATCGGCATAGGATGAATTTAGGGGACTGGTGCCGTTCTTTCTCAAAAGATGTTCTTTATATCTGATGGTGAAAGCACGTCCGGTTTGCTCTATATAATAGGAGGAGCAAGTATCGCAGATGATCTAATAAAGGCCAGAACTTTCTGTAGGGGAGCGAATGAATTTCAAATTATGAATGAAGTTTCTCTTTAGATTATTATTGGAGTTGTATTTGTTGCGAAGCATGCGCTGAATCTGATAGGAAATGGGACCTATGAAAGGAATAGAAAAACGTTTTTTGGGTTAATTTCAGTGCATGAGGTGTTGAGCGTGGTAGTTCTTGCAGTTTTCTTGTTTAGGATATCGTCCACTATGTTAGGCGTATATTCATTATTGACTGCTATGGTTTTAAGTAAATTAATCTCCTCATTAAACTTTTCTGTTGAAAGTGGTAAGGAGGCGGCTCGGTGGACGGCAGAGTGAAAAAAGGCCATTTTTGAGACTGTGGATGAAAAGAGGAAGCAGGCACGATTTGGTCAGTATGCGTTTCTTTTCGAAAAATATTGAAGGTGATGTTACTGTCTTCTATTATAAGCGTCAAGTCTAAATAATTTAATTGGCGGTTATCGTTATCGAGTTCAATAGCGAAAGAATTTTTTTCATGGAGGTCGTTAAAAAGTTTAAATATATGACCAGTTCTATCGACGGGTCGGTTATAGATGACTAGAATATCATCAACGTATCTTGTGTAAGAAAGGATAGCCTACCTAGTGAAGCGGCTGAGACACGGTTAAACAGCTTTTTTTCCAAGGAATTGATAAAGATCTCGGCGAGGATGCCGGCTAAAGGGTTGCCCATAGCGAGCCCATCAGACTGCTGGTACAGTTGTCCGTTGAATTCAAAGTAGTTGTACGTGACAACGACATTAATGAGATTCATAAAATCAGTAATCTGTACATCTGATAGATTTTTTTTTAATTGACGTAAGTTTTCTTCCACAATGATGAGCGTCTCATGTACCGGGACATTGGTATAAAGATTTTTAATATCTAAGGTAAAAAGCTTGGTGTCTGAACTGCATACTAAGTTTTTAATATTTTGGACCAAAACGTGGCTGTTAGGAGCGGAATAATTATTTTCGAAAACGAAGGATTTTTTCAAAGTTTCGTGTAGAAATCGGGCCAAATCGTGATATGCGCTATTCATGCTATTGGAGATTGGACGTATTGGATGATTAGGTTTATGAATTTTGAACTGGGACCGAAGTTTAGGGGGCTGAGGGTTCATATTGATGAGTAGTTTCTTTTGGAAAGGTTTTATAAGAAATTTTGCATTGTTAATGGCTGACCTTACTTCCTTCTGTAATTTAGGAGTCGGATCATCATGCAGCTCCGATATGTTGTTTTCACTGAAGAAATTTTCAGTTTTAGAAATATACTCAGACATATAAGCAATGACTGGACAACAACCTTTATCGGATTTAGTTACTAAAGCATTTGCTGTTTTAAGTTTATTATTAATAGAAGTTACTATAATTCTGTCGTTATGTGTAGCATTAGACAAAGTAGCTGCATTTTTCTCTAGCATGCGGGTTACATCATAAGCATTTCTGACTTGAGAAGCATTATCTATCTTATTATAATCGAGACCGATTTTTAAATCAACAAGCATATTTTCTCTTACATTTCTGTCTGACAGGTTAGTATTTTAGTCCTTTTCCTAACAGGACTTTTTCATTCTCAGTAAAGACGATGTTGGCTTTCTTTAAAATTCTTTCATGAAAGTCTTGAAAGCTATAATTTTAATATTGACGATTCTCAGTAAAGACGATGTTGGCTTTATTTAAAATTCTTTCATGAAAGACTTGAAAGCTATAATTTTAAAATTGACGACACGTGGACGCCAATTAACGAACATCTAGAGATTTGTAAAATAGGTATAATGCAGAAACACCAGAAGAAGCTCAGCAATTTCTTTGTCTGCTTTCTAATGAAAAATTCCCTCAGAATACATTTCAAAAAAGCAGTCGCGTCGTTCATGAAAGAATTTTAAATAAAAGCAACATCGTCTTTACTGAGAATGAAAAAGTCCTGTTAGGAAAAGGACTAAAATAAAATGTCAGGCCTGATGGGCTCGCTATGGGCAACCCTTTAGCCGGCATCCTCGCCGACATCTTTATCTATTCCTTGGGAAAAAAGCTGTTTAACGGTGTCTCAGCCGCTTCACTAGGTATCCTTTCTTACACAAGATACGTTAATGATATTCTAGTCATCTATAACCGACCCGTCGATAGAACTGATCATATATTTAAACTTTTTAACGATCTCCATGAAAAAATATCTTTCACTGTTGATCTCGATAACGATAACCACCAATTAAATTATTTAGACTTGACGCTTACAATAGAAGACAGTAACATCACCTTCAATATTTTTCGAAAAGAAACGTATACTGACCAAATCGTGCCTGCTTCCTCTTTTCATCCACAGTCTCAAAAAATGGCCTTTTTTCACTCTGCCGTCCACCGAGCCGCCTCCTTACCACTTTCAACAGAAAAGGTTAATGAGGAGATTAATTTACTTAAAACCATAGCAGTCAATAATGAATATACGCCTAACATAGTGGACGATATCCTAAACAAGAAAACTGCAAGAACTACCACGCTCAACACCTCATGCACTGAAATTAACCCAAAAAACGTTTTTCTATTCCTTTCATAGGTCCCATTTCCTATCAGATTCAGCGCATGCTTCGCAACAAATACAACTCCAATAATAATCTAAAGAGAAACTTCATTCATAATTTGAAATTTATTCGCTCCCCTACAGAAAGTTCTGGCCTTTATTAGATCATCTGCGATACCTGCTCCTCCTATTATATAGGGCAAACCGGACGTGCTTTCACCATCAGATATAAAGAACATCTTTTGAGAAAGAACGGCACCAGTCCCCTAAATTCATCCTATGCCGATCATCTCTTAATTACTGGACACGTGCCTAAAGCCATAGGCGATAACAACATTCTGCATACCTAAAAGAAGGGGCGTAGGTTAGATGTCTTAGAGGAATTGGAGATTTTCAAACATCTCACTCGTCATGATGGCCTCATTCTCAACGAACAGCTGAAGCTGCGAAATACTTTTTTGACCGTATAAAGCCCACACTTTCTAAAGTGGGCACCTGAATCTTGGTGCAAACCTTGTTCACAGTACGAGCAGCCCTTAGCGGCTCGCCATCTCACAAGTGTTCATGACATCGCCTTTCCGGCCTAGATCTTTTTAATATGTGACTTGTAAGTACTGCATCTTTTCGAGTCAGTACAAACTTTAATTTTATTAATGTACTATATACCTAATGTTTTAGTACAGAGTCTAATTCTGAAGACGACGCTCATAGTAGCGTGGAAACCAGATCAATTTTGACTTAATATTTGTGACCGAGGGCTTATTTGTTACAATATAATTCTGACACGGTCACTGAACCTTAGCAGCTATGTTCAAAGTTTTCTTCGCTTATGTTGTTGCAAAACCCACCAGCAATTCTCGTTTTACCAGCTATCGATCGTCTTTGAGAATTACATCATTTTATTCAAGAAAAGTAGAAAAGAGACCTATAGCTGGTCGACTACCGCGGTAGTTATGGAATTCCCACATATTAATTATACGGCAAAATGCCCTTCTCTTATTTTTCACTGCACACTTTAAGAATTTCTTGCAGTAGTTTTACCTGACATTGAAATGTCTCAATAACCATGACCATTAGCGATATGATAGGCAGTTCATCATGAAGCTGGCGATGTAAGCTATAAGATGTATGAGAATCAGAGTTGATTACTGAATAATTTCTTTAAAGAATGAAAGACTGCAGATCGGCTGGGTTACGCGAATTTCACGCCATCAGGCTAGCCTGGAAGGTAGGCCTGGCATTATGCAGGGTGTTTCAAAAAGAACTTTACAACTTTAAAAAGTCGCATAAATTTATTGAAAGAAGATACAGTGCTGGTTGTAGCGTTATTTTGTAAGGAAACACATCGAGTTTTCTTACCTTAAACTAAAGATGTTGTATGTGGTTATTCTGCACGCATCTCATCAGAAGTCAATTTCTTCTCAAACTCGCTGTAGCATTGCAGGTGTAACTTGCTCAGTAGCGGCGTAAATTCTCAGAGAAGCCAGTATCCTTAATGAATCCCCATAAAAATACTGGGGGAGGGGGGGGTCAGGTCTGGGGAAAGTGCAGGCCATACAATTGGCGCATCACGGCCAATCCATTGTGTTGGAAAGCGGGCACTGAGAAAATCCTAGACGTCAGCCAGGTAGTGAGGTGGTGCACCATCTTGCATGAAGTAAACATTTCTTTCTTGATCATCCTCATATATCTATGGTATCAAAAATTGCTGTTATTCCGTTGATGGTTTTCTCATAGGAGAAAAAGAGGCCGTACACTTTTTTCTTGCTCAATGCCCAAAAAACCTTCACTAGCGAACTACTCGAGACAAAACGTGATGTATTTCCGTAGAAATTGACACTAAAATCACCTCGGTAGGTACTATGAATTAATTTATATGAATTTTTAAAGTTGTATTGCCCTTTTTGAAACACCCTGTACAGCGGTCACCTGATGACGCACTCAGCACAAGCTGGCAACTACGCTTCCCTCCACTCGTTCCGCACTGCACTGTCTTATCAAGCAGTAACTAATTTTAAACGCTCTGTAGTCACCGTTCATTTGTCCATGACTGTTAGTTTGTTTTGTCGCACTAAAGGGCGAGGAGAGAGCGGGTAAGGTACAATGCCATTTAATGTCCCGTGGACTACAGCTGCTTTAGAAGCGGATCATACGCTTCGATTACTGAAGGATGGAGGAAAGGCTGTAATATTTCTGGCTTTACAGCCATCATATTCAGCTACGAGAAGCTTTGTTAGAATAGCGGAGAAGGCTGCAGTGGGAAGATGACGTAATGTGATGGGAGGTAACGGTGACAGTTTATTAGGTAAGTGTACCGTGAGAAAGACCGCCTAAGTTGTAATCCTTCTCCAGATTGGCTGCTGTGTTTGGAAGTAACGCATCAAAATCAAAATGATAAACTCCTGTTATTAGTAATATTAAAACTAAGTGGTGAATTTACTTGCATTTCATAGAAAACCATTTCTCAATATCAGGCTATCATTCTGTTATTTCAAAAGTGTTAATTACCTGCAGACTGATAAACAATTGCTAAACGAAATGCCAGGCGAAGCACTTCAAAGATCTTCGGGTGGTACCTAACTTGGATGGCGGGCGAGACGATTTGGATGTCAGGGGCCCTATTCTGTATCTTTCACACTGATTGGAAGCAGTAGGATAGCCTGGTGGTGACGTCATTTTCGGTTCCTTATTTGAAGTTGCTATTCTGTAAGCTTCTGAGACCTGTTACCGATCCGTCCTCCAGTTTTTTTCGGCAGCTGTACCGAGAGGTGTTTAGGTTTCGGTATGGTCCACTCGTTCGGTTTGGTGTGATTTATTTACACCTAGAGGTTGCTATTTGAGACATATTGAATGATTTTAGCTTTGGGTTTAGTGACTGAACCGAAGAATCACAAGGACACATCTGAGTGGAAAGTGAGTGCATAAGAGAAAGCTTTCCTTTGTTAGGAATATGGTTAGTATTGTTGTTACTCTGAATGATTACCTATAAAACACACTCTCGTTCAATATTCTGACAAACTACCTTCGTTTAGTTGCATAGACTGAATGTACCTCCATGAATTTTGAAGCAACCAAGGAATGACCGAAAACAGAAAAAATTACGAGTTTTTCGGGTGTTTTTATAGACATATTTATACAATGTGGTACTATACTCCACTCCTAACCCATATCCCGAAACATAAAATCCAAAGCAAAGACGTCGACCTGAATGACAATAAAATGACATAATGTGACATTTATGACAGTTTCTAGAACACAGTCAAATATGCTGTTGTTATTATGCATGCATGGAAATACATGATCAGTGAAATTTGAATATTATTACGTCGTACTCTAACCGCACTTTTCAGTACTGTAAATAATAGCATGCCTGTCTCGGCTGCTAGCCGTTTAGGGTTCGTGCCACTGTGGCATTGCAGTGCGCATGTGCATATCTGAGGGAGATTACTTTTGAATGGTTGGTGCGAGGAGAACTGACAAGAGCGTCTCATTTCGCTACAACCATTCGGCATCGCTTTCGAAATGCTTACAGAGTAATGTTGGGGCTTTCCCTCGAAAACAATGCCGATCGGTTCGCTCACCTACCGATCCGATCGGTCTCCCTGCGGGTCCGGGGTAAGAATAGGCCCGAGGTATTCCTGCCTGTCGTAAGAGGAGACTAAAAGGAGTTTCAACCATTTCGGCCTTCCATGTGATGGTCCCCCTTGGGGTTTGACCTCCATTATTCAAAATTCTACAGAAGTACGAGCCTTTTGGGGAAGGACGCCTTACGTGGTGTCTCACTGGTCCTCAGTGCACTAAGACCTTGGCACTCAGCATTGTAACAGCGTTGTAACCACACCCACTATTCCTCAAATTGGGCCTAAACGCCTGATGGGTTGCACAAGTTACGCCCATAGTGCGTCCCCATCTACACCTACGATCATGATGGACTTTCCATGGCACCCGAAATCCAGCACGGTAGCCAGCCCATTGTGGTGGGGTCGTCATGTACCCTCTAGGTTGTAGCCCCCTGACAACACAGGGATCGTACTGCCGATACCTGAGCTGCACCCTCCCCACGTCGGCCAAGGAGTAGATGCCCGTCTCCTTGGGGCATCAGGACTCCCGGCAACGGTCATCCTGCCAGGTGGCCCTTGCTGAGGCTGGGTGGCGCCCGTGGGGAGAGCCCCTGGTCGGAGTGGGTGGTATCGGGGCGGACGTTTCGCAGATGAAACGTCAACATGTATTGGGTCGCTCTGCGGCCGAGTCTTTTAAAAAGAAAGGTACTGTCTCTGGTTCTGGTTCTCCTGCCCTTTCCCCCTTGGCCACTCCCTGGGATGAAGGACAGGCCCGCCGGCTTGGGGCGAAGTACTTCCCCCGCTATTTAGTCTGTTCTCGGACCGATGGGGGGACGTTCGCCACCTCCAAGCCCATGTTCTTTGTCCAGCACATCGAGGACATCTTCAGGGAAATCGAGGCTCTCAGTAAAATGCGTTCGGGGTCCGTTCTTATAAAGACCACCTCCGCCACTCAGTCGGCGGCGCTCCAGGCGTGCGACCGACTAGGGGACATCCCAGTGTCCATTGTCCCGCATCTGGCACTGAATAGGACGCAGGGGGTTATTTTTCATTGGGACCTCCTGCTGCAATCTGATGAGGAGCTCAGGGCCAACCTGGAGCGCCGAGGCGTGCATTTCGTCCGGCGAGTCCAGCGCGGCCCCAACGTCGCGTCGACACCGGGTCCTTTATCCTCGCCTTCGAGGGGGACGTTCTCCCGGAGAAGGTAAAGGTGATGTGCTACCGGTGCGACGTGCGACCTTACGTCCCGCCTCCTATGCGTTGCTTTCGGTGTTTGCGCTTTGGGCACATGTCGTCACGGTGTGAGGCTGAGCACTTTGTGGCGATTGTGGACGTTCTCTTCGAGAGGAACATACATGCACCCCACCACCTCAGTGCATCAATTGTCCTGGCATCCACTCGCCTAGACCTTTAGACTGCCCGGCGTATCACATGGAGAAGAAGATTCAAGAATTAAAAACTTTGGATCGTCTCTCTTATTCTGAGGCCAGGAAGAAATATGACCGCCTCCATCCCATGCCGTTGACAACTTCGTTTGCCTCAGTTGTGTCCACTCCTTCCACAGTATCCTCACCCCTATCCTGTCCCCCCTCCACCCCCTCACCCCATCCGAGGTCTATGCCTCCGCCTCCCAAATCCCTCCCTTCCAAATCCTCCTCCCTCGCGGCCCCTGCCCCCTCTGCCCCAGGAGCCACCCTTCCTTCTCCTCCCCCTCCGCCGCCTGAGAAGCGATCCTCTTCTCAGGCGTCCATTGGGGAAACGATCCGGACCCCGGCTTCCGAGGTCCGGCGTTCCAAAACGGACCCCGCGCGTGAAGACCTTCTTCGGGTCCAGCCCACCATCCCCGTGCCTCATCGGACTTCCAAGAAGGCCTCCAAGAAGTAGTCTTTATCCCCCTCTCCACCCCGGCGCGTTTCGTCTGACGCTCCATCCGCGAGTCGCTGCTCCCGGCCGTCCTCAGTTTCGCCGGGACGCTCTGCTGCCAGGCGCTCAGCTGGCCGCTCGTCGGCGAATGATGCTGCCCCTCCTACGCAACCCGGGAAAGCGGCCGCAGCTGGCGACGGCTCGATGGAACAGGATCCGCCTCCCGCCGGTTGTAGCGTTGTTCCCTCGAAACCTGGCCCTCCGCGGCCGTCGAGGTGACCGGCTCTTCACCCGTTTCGTTCCCCCTTTTTTCTGACTAGCGATGGCTTTGTTACATTGGAACATAAGAGGTATTCGATCTAATCGGGAGGAATTACAACTGCTCCTCCGCCTGCACTGTCCGCTCGTCCTTGGTCTCCAGGAAACCAAGTTGCGCCCAACTGACCGTATTGCTTTTACCCACTATACCTCGGAGCAGTCTGACCTTACCCCTGCGGACGGTATTCCAGCTCATGGTGGGGTCATGTTGCTCGTTCGGGACGATGTCTATTACCATCCCATCCCATTGACCACCCCACTCCAAGCAATAGCTGTCCGTATTACTCTTTCTGCCTTTACTTTTTCTGTTTGTACCGTCTACACTCCATCGTCATCTGCAGTTAGTCGGGCTGACATGATGCACCTGATTGTTCAGCTTCCTCCGCCGTTTTTATTGTTTGGCGACTTCAATGCCCATCATCCCCTTTGGGGCTCTCCTGCATCCTGCCAGAGAGGCTCCCTCTTGGCGGATGTCTTCAACCATCTCAATCTTGTCTGCCTCAATACTGGCGCCCCGACTTTCCTCTCGGACTCTACTCATACCTACTCCCACTTGGACCTCTCGATCTGTTCTACCACTCTTGCCCGTCGGTTCGAGTGGTATGTCCTTTCTGACACCTATTCGAGCGACCACTTCCCCTGTGTCGTTCGTCTCCTGCGCCACACCCCATCCCCACGTCCTCCGAGCTGGAACATACCGAAAGCTGACTGGGGACTTTACTCCTCCCTGGCGACCTTTCCGGACCACGATTTTCTCAGTTGTGACAGTCAGGTCGAATACCTCATGGCTGTTATCATCAATGCTGCCGAACGTTCCATTCCTCGTACTACCTCTTCTTCACGTCGCGTTTCCGTCCCTTGGTGGAATGAGGCTTGTGGAGACGTTATCCGTGCTCGACGACGTGCTTTACGCACCTTTCGCCGCCATCCTACGTTGGCGAATTGTATTGGATACAAACGACTCCGAGCGCAATGCCGTAGAGTCATCAAAGACAGCAAAAAAGCTTGTTGGGCCTCTTTCACCAGCTCTTTTAACAGTTTTACTCCTTCTGTCGTCTGGGGTGGCCTGCGCCGACTGTCGGGCATTAAGGCCCACTCCTCGGTACCTGGCCTGACTTCAGGTAATGAGGTCCTTGTTGATCCAGTGGATGTCTCCAACGCCTTCGGCCGCTTTTTCGCGGAGGTTTCAAGCTTCGCCCATTACCACCCCGCCTTCCTTCCCAGGAAAGAGGCAGAAGAGGCTCGGCGACCTTCCTTCCACTCGCTGAATCTGGAAACTTATAATGCCCCCTTTACTATGCGGGAACTCGAAGGTGCACTTGCACTGTCCCGGTCCTCTGCTCCGGGGCCAGATGCCATTCACGTTCAGATGCTGGCACACCTTTCTCCGGCAGGCAAAAGCTTCCTTCTTCGTACCTTCAATCGCGTCTGGACCGAAGGTCAAGTCCCCATGCGTTGGCGGGCGTGACGCCGTCGTTGTTCCTATACCCAAACCCGGGAAGGATAGACACCTTCCTTCTAGTTACCGCCCCATTTCTCTTACAAGCTGTGTCTGTAAGGTGATGGAACGCATGGTTA
Organism: Schistocerca nitens; assembly: GCF_023898315.1. Classification (NCBI taxonomy): domain Eukaryota; kingdom Metazoa; phylum Arthropoda; class Insecta; order Orthoptera; family Acrididae; genus Schistocerca; species Schistocerca nitens. The sequence goes on from NC_064618.1 coordinate 107,285,152, forward strand.
ACGCTCGGTTAGTTTCGATTCTGGAATCTCGACGGCTACTTACCAATGCTCAATGCGGCTTTCGTCGCCGCCGCTCCGCTGTTGACCACCTTGTGACCTTGTCGACATTCATCATGAACAACTTTTTGCGAAAGCGCCAAACGGTAGCCGTGTTCTTCGATTGGGAGAAGGCTTATGATACCTGTTGGAGAGGAGGTATCCTCCGCACTATGTACAGGTGGGGTCTACGCGGTCGCCTGCCCCTTTTTATTGATTCCTTTTTAACAGATCGAAAGTTTAGGGTACGTGTGAGTTCCGTCTTGTCCGACGTCTTCCTCCAGGAGAATGGAGTGCCTCAGGGCTCCGTCTTGAGCGTAGCCCTTTTTGCCATAGCGATCAATCCAATTATGGATTGCATTCCACCTAATGTCTCGGGTTCTCTTTCTGTCGATGACTTCGCGATCTACTGCAGTGCCCAGAGAACATGCTTCCTGGAGCGCTGCCTTCAGCGTTGTCTAGACAGCCTATACTCATGGAGTGTGGCAAACGGCTTCCGGTTCTCTGAAGAGAAGACGGTTTGTATCAACTTTTGGTGATATAAAGCGTTCCTCCCGCCATCCTTACACCTCGGTCCCGTTGTTCTCCCCTTCGTGGAAACAACTAAGTTTCTAGGGCCCACACCTGACAGGAAACTTTGTTGGTCTCCGCATGTCTCTTATTTGGCTGCCTGCTGTACACGTTCCCTTAATGTCCTCAGAGTTCTTAGTGGTTCATCTTGGGGAGCGGATCGCACTGTCCTGCTTCGCTTGTATCGGTCCATAGTCCTATCAAAGCTGGATTATGGGAGCCTCGTCTATTCGTCTGCTCGGCCATCCCTCTTACGCCGTCTCAACTCCATCCACCATAGGGGGTTACGACTTGCGACCGGAGCATTCTACACTAGTCCCGTCGAGAGTCTTTATGCTGAAGCTGCCGAATTACCATTGACCTACCGGCGCGACGTACTGCTTTGTCGGTATGCCCGCCGGCTGTTGTCAATGCCCGACCACCCCTCTTATCAGTCCTCCTTCGCCGATTCTCTCGACCGTCAGCATGGGTTGTATGTGTCTGCCCTGCTGCCCCCTGGAGTCCGATTTCGTCGCCTGCTTCGACAATTGGATTTTGCCCTCCCTACCACCTTCAGAGAGGGTGAGAGCCCGACACCACCTTGGCTCCAGGCTCCGGTTCATATTTATCTCGAACTCAACTCGCTCCCGAAGCAGGGTACTCCGGCTGCAGTGTATTGCTCACGGTTTGTCGAACGTCGTGCGCGACTTGCCAGTCACACCTTTATTTACACTGATGGCTCCAAAACTGACGATGGTGTCGGCTGTGCCTTTGTCGTCGGGGCCGTCGCCTTTAAATACCGGCTCCTCGACCAGTGTTCCAGCTTTACGGCCGAGCTTTTTGCTCTACATCAGGCCGTTCAGTATGCCCGCCGCCACCGCCATTCATCGTAAGTACTCCGCTCTGATTCACTCAGTGCTCTTCAGAGCCTTGGAGCTCCATATCCGGTCCATCCCTTGGTGCAACGGATCCAGGAGTTCCTCCATTCTTTTGCTGCAGACGGCTCTCCTGTCAGCTTCCTGTGGGTTCCCGGCCATGTAGGAGTGCCTGGGAATGAGGCTGCTGATGCTGCAGCCAAGGCTACAGCCCTCCTGCCTCGGCCAGCCTCCCATTGTGTCCCGTCATCTGACGTTAGTGGGATTGTTTGTAAGAGGCTTGTGTCGTTGTGGTGGGATACTTGGTAATCACTTCAAGGAAACAAGCTCCGGGCAGTAAAACCGTTCCCAACTGCTTGGACAACCTCCTCCCGACCATCTCGGCGAGAAGAGGTCCTTCTGACCAGGTTGCGGATTGGGTGTTGCCGGTTTAGCCACCGCTACCTGCTCTCCGGTGACCCAGCCCCGCAGTGCCGTTGTGGTCATGCATTAACAGTGCGCCATGTTTTATTGTCGTGTCCCCGTTTTAGTCAATCTCGTGTTGTCCTGTCTCTGCCATCTACTTTACAGGATATTTTAGCTGATGACGCTCGAGCAGCTGCTCGTGTTCTTCGTTTCATTAATTTGACTGGCTTGTCCAAAGACATCTAACTCTTTCACTTATTTTATCTGCATCTTTGTACGAACTTTCTGGTGTCCCCACCCCCCGTTGAGTTTTACTAGATTCTATGTGCTCTAACAATTGTGACTGGGCGCTAATGACCTCAGTAGTTGAGCGCCCTTAACCCCCCCCCCCAAAAAAAAAAATCCGATCGGCAAGCTGCCGAAAGATACGGAATAGGGCCCGAGATAAGAGCTCGACCAACAGTCTCGGATGTCAGGCTTGTTGTCTGCCGTGGTCGGTGTCGGGTAAGACTTAATTGGTAATGTCTGGTTTGTAAATGTAAGAACTTGACCGGAAGTCTTGGAAGACGGACATGTTGTCTGCTGCAGTCGGAATTGGTTAAGAACTTCATTAGCAATCTTTCGTTTCTGCACATGCAATTGAGAACTAACTTGATAGTAATTATGCAAACATGCAGTTCATTTTTTTTTATTCTCTGTGAAAGTGCAAAGAATGGAAATTATTCATCATTCATTGAATGATTATTTTCCCACATTCTTCTAATGAAAAGGGAGTGCCATCACGTTTAACCAATCCAATTCAGAATTTAGATATTCACACACCAGTTCCTCGTTAACAGTTAATTGCCGCCTCCAAATAACGGATTCAAGACCTACATGCTGTCTTCTGCTCAGGGGCAACAACTACAGAAGACTGCAGGTTGGTCAATATTACTTGGGACTTACACATACCGCTGAGGGCAGTGAAAGTAACCGGGCACCTTGTTTGTATCGCTATCTTAGTACAAACGAGATCAGTGACACGTCACCTGTGGTAGAAAAAAATTTCGAGACAAGAGATTTATCATACATACGTTAATCTCTCTCGCTCTCTCTCCATCGCTCTCTTTCACTTGCCGTAAGATACGAATTTAAGAATATGGGACTTAGACAAGTCGAAAGAAAGCAGCTTTTTTATAGCTTCAAAGGAAGATCTAGGCGGCGATTAACGAAAATAGCGGTAAGCAAAACATCAGAAAACAAATGAGTGGCCTTCACAGATGAAACAGTGAAGGCAGCAGATAGTCAAACAGGCAAGAAGAAAGAGACCCGGCAGAAATACTTGGAAAGTGCACGTGATATTGAATGTAACTTAAGAAGGGAGACGTTATAAAGAATGTAATGACTGAAGCAGGGAAAAGAGAAAATGAAAAGGGAAAATGAGTTTATTACCTGCTGCCAAGATGAAAATAAACATTAATAACTTTCTTGTGCCGTGCATACTTGGATATACTAACCAAACTAAATACGTACTACACATAATAGCTATAATTATTAGTCTGCAACATATTGTTCACTACACTGTCCTCAGTCATCAATAGGAAAATATGAACTTACACACCTAAGACCCAATATCATCCTTCCACCTATCAGCCGGACATTTTTTGCTTACTGTCAGTGTTCTTCATATTCGTACAAGTGCTTTATTTTTCTCCAAAAGTTAATTAAATTATCTTACAGGAGGTATCTATTTCTTCCTAATCATTCATACTTGTACAGCGTTGTATTTTTCGTACAACGACTCCTGCTTTGGCAGTCTGCGGACTTAGGAGGACATGATGAATGAGTAGTCCACAGGTTCAACATAGCAAACCAAACTCCTGCTTGAAGGGCAGCAGATCGCAGGCAGAGCAGTACTGTCACCATCCATCTCCACCACAGTGGGCTTCTAACCGTGCACCACTGGACGCTTACAAGACTCCAGCAAATATACGCTTTTCAGGCACTGCTCACTCAGGGCCACAGGCTACTGAGTTGGATAAGGGTTGTCAGCAGAGCAGGACGCTTACATCAAATGGCCGTCCGTCCACCAGTATCTTCCGAAGTCAGTGGCACCATGGGTAGACAACGTGCCTGCAGAGGATGTATACAGGGGCGTCACAGCACTTAATCATTACAGATCAAGTTAATCTTGCAGTGGAGTTTGTTGGCCACCCATTTCCAACGCCACTGCCTCCACAACCCACCAATCCACTTCTACACCACAGTGTCCCTACTCATCCCAGATCGCTATAGAATGAAAAGCATTTCCGAGAAAGAGAAATCCGTTAAGGGGAGTTGGAACGCTCTATCCCGGCACTGTTAAATTCAGTGACTTGGCTACCCCGTATTTCAGGAAACACTGTAGCCCTTGACATGAAATTTTTTACAGGACATCAAACTGTATGTTCTGAGTCTACTGAATTACAATAATTGCATTTCAGCCACTGCTTTTGGATATACAATTTTTTAATTACACATTTAATATTTTGTTTACTTTTTTGTACGTTATCCTAAATAATTTTCATTATACATAACATTGTGTTCTTCTTTTGGTTTAGTAGACTCAGGATAAGTATATTACTACTCACTGAAAATTTAAATACTCTACTCCAAGTGGTTTCTGAGATTTAGAGAAAAATGCAACAGAAAATGTAAATTTTCAGGAACGGCTTCCAAAGTTTCAGAAGACTGTAACTCACTTAATATATGCTTATTTTTTTAATTTTTAATCACTCAGGAACACCCTGCACCATACTGTATATCATCCTCTTAATCTTTTTCCAAGATTTTCTTCTTTCTGGACTCCATAATGGCCCACTGTGCTGCATACTCTGATTTATCAATGCGAACCTTGTCCATCCGTTCAAGTTCTCTGATCCAATTTGCTCCAGGATTAATTCCCATATGCTGTAGCAGTTTCACCCTACCAATGTTGCCATCATTAAAATCAATAACAGCATCACTGGCCCCCCACTTTAGTGTCTTCATTCCAACAAAAACATTTTTTGGTAAGCGAGTCCTTATGAGATTATTGAACGACTCATTGGGATTCTGAGTCTGCCCATGCAGACACTTCTTGAGTAATTCAGGATTTGCCAAATGTCTGTAAATAGGTTTTATGATATCCATGACTGCTGCTGGGATGGAATTTTTATGGCTGTATGAACTGTTTGAGTACTGGACATTGTGGTAATTGCACCATGAATCAGGTCCAGGAGGACAAAGGTGGTGTACTGGTTTTCATAATTGAAGGTCTGTGGAAGAAGGTAGCCCATACTGCCTGCTTCATTTTCAACAAATCCTCAATATTATTTCTAATTGTTGGCTGTAGTTCAACAGTCATTTTGTGTGACAGCCTGCCTCTTACGGTTTTACCATCAGGAAGTTTCTTGTCGTTAACTTTGTTTCAACTTCCTCAACCTGGTGCCCATCCTCTTCTGGACATGAACAACACATTCCAGTTTTGTGAGAATATTCTCACTATGAGGCTGAGCAGCTACTACATTGTTATATGCTTTTCTGTCTCCATCACCTAAGAACTTAGTGTAACACACTCCCCTTTCGTTCATAGATCGACTTAAAATTTCAATAGCTGCAGAGGCCACCATTTCTTCCTTCATAATTTATGTCACAGATATTCCCTTCTTTATTCCCTGATTTACACTTATAACAATGTTTGGCTAAAATATGGAAATCTGTTAACCTTTCTACTATCCACACTGATCACCGTAGCAACAGAATTCTTAGAACTGTAGCCGCGCTTCTGCCAAGTGACACCAAAAGCTACTGGTACGTCAGTCATACCTTCATTTTTTTCAACAGCTTCGTTTGTAGCAGCCTTCCTTGACTCACATGCAACAGGTTCTACAGCAGCTCCAATAACTCCTGCATACTTGTCGATTTTACAAGGTGGGAGTGGCATATTCATCACGGCATAAATTGTTTCTACTGCGTTGTTTCCTTTCGCAATAGTTCTCAATCCAGAAAACCACCTAACATTTACTTCATAATAATTATCTTTACACTTATCAGAAGTCCAAAATGAATTACTATATTTACAACTGGCAGAATTAATGATAAGTTTCCTGGCTAGTCGTCGGCCGATGTAGCCGAGCGGTTCTAGGCGCTTCAGTCTGGAATCCTGCTGCTGCTACGGTGGCAGTTTCGAATCCTGCCTCGTTCATAGATGTGTGTGATGTCCTTAGTTAGGTTTAAATGGTTCTAAGTCTAGGGGTTTGATGACCTTAGATGTTGAGTACCATAGTGCTTAGAGCCATTTTCCTGGCTAGTCCATTTGATGTCTCACTGTCTTCATGTAAAACTAACTGGCTCTCCACATATTTTGCAACACACACGTTCACCTAACATCCTTGTTAGGATGTGTAAATCTATCGGAATATAACCTGACCTACAATTTACATCACTTTCGTTTTGAGAAAACTGTGTATCACAACGTTTTATTTTAATCTTCGAAGCGCTAACGGGTGTTCCTCGAGATACTGACGAGTTTGCCTGTATTTCATTGTCTGTAACTTCACATGCCACATGCTGAACAAAATGTTCCCTTTTATTTGAACATCTATTAGCATGAAACCCACGTTTCTTAAAAACACTTCGTTTTGGTGTCAAACTTTACTTTTTGAGAGATTTATCAATCTATTCGTCACTTTTCCTCGGAAAAACGTTAGCACTTCGACGTACAAGCATGTTTATACTATGAAATGATAGGATACTGTTTTTGACAGTGCTACCAATACAAACACTTAATTTAACCTTTATAACACAGCAATCCACAGTCTTATATACATAAATATCGATTTTATTAGATCTAGAAGTAATGTACATAAAAATTGTAACATTTTCTAATCGGTGTAGATCACATTTAAAAAGTAAAATAAAATATTTCCAAGGTGCATTTCTAAGAGATATATATATATATATATATATATATATATATATATATATATATATATATATATATATATATATATATATATATATATAGCTGCGAGAGGAAACGTTTCGTGTGGAAGCAAGAGCAGGCAGAAGCAGAGGGCGCACCACGGGAGGCACCATGGAAAGCTCTTAGGTTGTGTCTCACGGCGGGAGTCAGCGACCGGACAGATGACGCATACTGGAGAGCAAGTAACGGGCTACCAGAAGTAGGACAGAAAGAACCTTTAGAAAACTGTGTTCCAGAATTCCAAATGGATACAAACAAAACCAGTGGCGCAGTTGATCACCTGAACAGTGAATGGTACACGTGTGATGTACACATGTAATTTTTAGCCATCTGGAGAGGGCACGAAACCTGTGATTGGTGGAAACGAACTAGGAAGGAGAAAAGTGCTGAGATTTCGATGCAGGGCCCTTGCGATTGGCAGAGGGAATTTTCACAAAATAGAGGAACACTCCCACGGGTCGAAAAAAAACCGTGATGTTGAAAATGAAAGAACCCAGGTGGGGAGATAGTTCGGCTACGGAAAAGACAACAGTGAAATTTTTCGTGGACTTTCTCTGAAATCACGTACAGAATGGGGCACATACCACTCTGTATAACGCAGAGGAGAAGTCTGAGTGAACACTGCGTTCACTGCAGCTATAGTTCAGCTAGATATTAGCTGTAGAGTCATTGATCTCCAGGCAGTTAGTTAATTGTTCGTGCAAGGACTGAGAGGGCATATCAATATACACCCTGCTCCAGCCATGCTCATTCATATCGTCATAATCCAAGACTAGGGATGAGTACATGTTTTCTTGCATCATGAGAAACATAGGGAAAAAGTCAGCAAAGGCTTCATTAGTTTTTATAGCAATTTCAGTGGGTGAGAGCTGCCATGCAGATGACAGCTCATCGCAGTTAAGGTAAATACCGGGAGCAGTGATGTAAACTTTTTGGTTCACCAGCGTGTGTCTACTGTAAATTCGAGCGACCTTGGGTAGTCTTTCGCTCAACTTGTCACAATACTGACCATCCTCCGTAGACTTGATTGTCATCCTAAAGAGTACCGAACTTTGAACAGGAATTGGTCTGCTTGTATGGCAATTAGTCAAATTATAAAGGGAAATTAAATTTTTGAATTGAAAAGAATTTTTGTTTTGTTGTTTTTATGACGAGGTTACCCAATGAATGTGTGCGTATAGTGGTCAGCATACAGTAAATGTTTGACCCAAAGTGTAGAAAAGTTGTATTAATAAATAATTTTTATGTTGGTATAAAAGTAGCTTGTACATGATCTTGCTGCCCCGGCGTTGTTGTGTTGGTTTTTATTCTACAAAGAAAGAATGGCGTTGCTAATGATGTGTACATAGTCTAAGAAACTTTCTATGATATTTGGGAAACGCGTGAGATCATATAACTTGATGTTGACGAGAGCTCAGGCTAGCGCAATTCGAGAAAGACAGAGGTTAGTTAGACGATCGGAGATGCGGGAGAATGGAGATTATTGCAGACAGGGCAATCTTGATGGGATAGATATCAATGTACAACAAAAAGCATAGGGTGCGAGTCACGGAATGGAACGTAGTGACAGTGCAGAAGGAATGGTGGCAGTTTCGCGATTGGTATCAGAGTCTGAGAATGCACAAAAAACAAACAAATGACGGATCTAGTGGGTCAGAAGCAGAATCGTAGAATGAGAGACTTCAGTACATTGAACAAAATATAGTAATTCCAAATCATACGGGACAGTTTCCAACAGAAGTAATGTATGTAAGTGTGTCGGCACTATGTACAGAACTTGGTGAGACACCACATGAAAGACGCGAACAGCAAAATTTGCATCAGATAGTGACAGGTGATGACGGCGAAGAGTCAGATAGTGTGTTCGCAATATTGAAGCTACTCACTATTGTTGTCAAGCAAACAAGTGCAGGGTTAGCAGACATGAAAACTGAAACGGCAGATCTAAAGATCAAAACCGCGAATTTCACAACAGAGAGAAATGCGGCCTTAAATGGTCTCAAATTTGAAACTTATGCTGGATTCGAAAAAGTCCGCGAAGATTAGCGAAAACTACGAACGGAAGTTAATGAACAGTTTACTAAAATCCGGAGAAAGGCTAGATACTCGCGCGTCGTTATTAGCTCACCAGAAAAGAATGCGTTCTGACGTTGACCAGGTGCAGGATTCTGTGCCACATGTTAATCAAAGAGTTGATAATTTAGCACGTTAGACGTCTGGTAAGACGCAACAAAGGTACAAAGAAGGTAGCTGCGAAGAAACGATGGGTAACAGAAGAAATACTTCAGTTGATTGATGAAAGGAGGAAGTACAATCATATTCCGGGAAAATCAGGAATACAGAAATACAAGTCGCTGAGGAATGAAATAAATAGGAAGTGCAGGGAAGCTAAGACGAAATGGCTGCAGGAAAAACGTGAAGAAATCGAAAAAGATATGATTGTCGGATAGACAGACTCAGCATACAGGGAAGTCAAAACAACCTTTGGTGACATTAAAAGCAACGGTGGTAACATTAAGACTGCAACGGGAATTCCACTGTTAAATGCACAGGACAGAGCAGATAGGCGGAAAGAATACATTGAAAGCCTCTATGAGGGTGAAGATTTGTCTGATGTGATAGAAGAAGAAACAGGAGTCGATTTAGAAGAGATAGGGGATCCAGTATTAGAATCGGAATTTAAAAGAGCTTTGGAGGAATTACGGTCAAATAAGGCAGAAGGGATTGATAACATTCCATCAGAATTTCTAAAATCATTGGGGGAAGTGGCAACAAAACGACTATTCACGTTGGTGTGTAGAATATGAGTCTGGCGACATACCATCTGACTTTCGGAAAAGCATCATCCACACAATTCCGAAGACGGCAAGAGCTGACAAGTGCGAGAATTATCGCACAATCAGCTTAACAGCTCATGCATCAAAGCTGCTTACAAGAATAATATACAGAAGAATGGAAAAGAAAATTGAGAATGCGCTAGGTGACGATCAGTTTGGCTTTAGGAAAAGTAAAGGGACGAGAGAGGCAATTCTGACGTTACGGCTAATAATGGAAGCAAGGCTAAAGAAAAATCAAGACACTTTCATAGGATTTGTCGACCTGGAAAAAGCGTTCGACAATATAAAATGGTGCAAGCTGTTCGAGATTCTGAAAGAAGTAGGGGTAAGCTATAGGGAGAGACGGGTCATATACAATATGTACAACAACCAAGAGGGAATAATAAGAGTGGACGATCAAGAACGAAGTGCTCGTATTAAGAAGGGTGTAAGACAAGGCTGTAGCCTTTCGCCCCTACTCTTCAATCTGTACATCGAGGAAGCAGTGATGGAAATAAAAGAAAGGTTCAGGAGTGGAATTAAAATACAAGGTGAAAGGATATCAATGATACGATTCGCTGATGACATTGCTATCCTGAGTGAAAGTGAAGAAGAATTAAATGATCTGCTGAACGGAATGAACAGTCTAATGAGTACACAGTATGGTTTGAGAGTAAATCGGAGAAAGACGAAGGTAATGAGAAGTAGTAGAAATGAGAACAGCGAGAAACTTAACATCAGGATTGATGGTCACGAAGTCAGTGAAGTTAAGGAATTCTGCTACCTAGGCAGTAAAATAACCAATGACGGACGGAGCAAGGAGGACATCAAAAGCAGACTCGCTATGGCAAAAGAGCCATTTCTGGCCAAGAGAAATCTACTGATATCAAATACCGGCCTTAATTTGAGGAAGAAATTTCTGAGGATGTACGTCTGGAGTACAGCATTGTATGGTAGTGAAACATGGACTGTGGGAAAACCGGAACAGAAGAGAATCGAAGTATTTGAGATGTGGTGCTATAGACGAATGTTGAAAATTAGGTAAGGAATGGAGGTTCTACGCAGAATCGGAGAGGAAAGGAATATGTGGAAAACACTGATAAGGAGAAGGGACAGGATGATAGGACATCTGCTAAGACATGAGGGAATGACTTCCATGGTACTAGAGGGAGCTGCCCGCATCTCGTGGTCGTGCGGTAGCGTTCTCGCTTCCCACGCCCGGGTTCCCGGGTTCGATTCCCGGCGGGGTCAGGGATTTTCTCTGCCTCGTGATGGCTGGGTGTTGTGTGCTGTCCTTAGGTTAGTTAGGTTTAAGTAGTTCTAAGTTCTAGGGGACTTATGACCACAGCAGTTGAGTCCCATAATGCTCAGAGACATTTGAACCATTTTTTTTAGAGGGAGCTGTAGAGGGCGAAAACTGTAGAGGAAGACAGAGATTAGAATACGTCAAGCAAATAATTGAGGACGGAGGTTGCAAGTGCTACTCTGAGATGAAGAGGTTAGCACAGGAAAGGAATTCGTGGCGGGCCGCATCAAACCAGCCAGTAGAAAAAAAAAAAAAAAAAAAAAAAAAAAAAAAAAAAAAAAAAAAAAATGTGGAAGAGCTCAGTGTCAGAAATCGTGTCACGCAAGCCACATTAAAATGAATTGATACAAGAATTGAAAAAACTGTCTCGAAAAATCAGAAACCGTATGAACAGCTTCAAACAGAACTGAAACAGTGTATCGGGAACCATACAGAAAGCAGTAGTTGGGCAACGGAATAGGTAGTATCATCCAACATTGTGATGGACAGAAATCCAGAAGTAAACAAGTCAGTTGTGCAATCTTTCGTAGCAGTAGGGGAAACACAAAAAAGACATGAATTTCCAGTCGTATATTCACAAGAGGTTGCATCAGTAAATACCGAAAGGAAACAGAAGCAAATGGAAAGAAAACAGTAAACACAGGTGTGCGAAGCAGGTAATGAGCGGTCACAACATACAATAGAGCAAGAAACTGTAGATGTGTGCATTCCAACATAGTGGCAGCCGACCCTCCGAACGTATGTGAGTGACACGAGAATAGAGCAAGTTACGATGACACATGCAATTTCTTAATTTACAAGTTACAGTACAACAGGGTATAGACCGCAAGTCAATATGAGTCAAATAGGAAAACAAAACACTGATCCAGTGTGAATATGACACCGAACTTAGTTCGGCGGTAATGAGTAGATTTGCCTATGGGTAAATAATGCAAAATGGATGACACTCAATTGACGGTATTAACACACCGCTCCTATATAATGCATAACAATGAGCAGAAGGTGAAACAAGCAGCGAGAGAAAACGTTTTGTGTGGAAGCAAGAGCAGGCAGAAGCAGAGGCCGCACTATGGGAGGCACCACAAAAAGCTCTTAGGGGGCATCCTGCAGTGGGAGTCAGCGACCGAACAGGTTATGCATACTGGAGAGCAAGTAATGGGACACCAGATGTAGGACAGAAACAACCTTTAGAAAACTGTGTTTTGGAATTCCAATGGATACAAACAAATCCTGAGATGTAGTTGATCACGTGACCAGTGAATGGTACACATGTGATGTACACATATAACTTTTAGGCATCTGGAGTGGGCACAAACTGTCAGATTGGCGGAAACGAAGTGAGATTTCGACGCAGTTCAATGGCAGGGCCCTAGCAATTGGGAGAGAGAATTTCCACAGGGGAACACTCCCACTGGTCGAAAAAAGCCGTGACTTGGAGAATGAAAGAACCCAGGTTGGGAGACAGTTCAGCTACGAGAAAAACAGCGAAATTTTTCAGGGACTCTTCTCTGAACTGGCGTCAAGTGCAGAACGGGGCGCATACCACTCAACACGATGCAGAGGAGAAATATGAGTGAACATTGATTTCAATGCGGCTGACATTCAGCTAGATATTAGCTGTAGTATCGTTGAGCTCCGGCTGGGGAGAAACAAACCAGCCAGTTAGGTAACTGTCTCGTAAAGACTGAGTGGGAATTTCAATATGCATATTGCTCCAGCCATGCGCGTGCATATCGCCATATTTCAAGACTATGGGTGAGTATATATTTTCTTGCATCATAGAAACATAGGGAAAGCTTCTGATGGAAAAAATCAGCAAAGGCTTAATTAGTTTTTATAGGAATTTCAGTGGGGGAGAGCAGCCATGCAGACGACAGCTCATCGCAGTTAACGTAAATACCGGGAGCAGAGGTGTAAACTTGTTGATTCACCAGCTTGTGTCCACTGTAAATTCGAGCGACTTTGGGTAATCTTTTACTCAACTTGTCATAAAATTAACCATCCTCCGTAGACTTGATTGTCATCCTAAATAGTACCAAACTTTGAACCAAAATCGGATGATTTATCGCAGTTCTGGCCAACATCATGACGTAGTCATAAGAATAATTTTGTAAAAAAACTTCTAGTTAAAATTTTCTATTCTTGTGTTAAGCATTATTTCATTTTTTACTTTCTGAGGACGAGATGCGTTCGTTTGACAACTTTCGTGACATTGTCACATTGTACACTGTGTAAACGCGTGCATTTCTGTGATAAGATTGCAACATTAAACCAAGAAATAATTACAGCTAACACAGTTGTTGTTCTGACCCCAAACCTTACAATATTGGAGAACCAAAGTAGCAAAGAAACAACTGGGGGAACAACAGTCAATGAGCCGGCCGGAGTGGCTGTGCGGTTAAAGGCGCTGCAGTCTGGAACCGCAAGACCGCTACGGTCGCAGGTTCGAATCCTGCCTCGGGCATGGATGTTTGTGATGTCCTTAGGTTAGTTAGGTTTAACTAGTTCTAGGTTCTAGGGGACTAATGACCTCAGCAGTTGAGTCCCATAGTGCTCAGAGCCATTTGAACCATTTGAACAGTCAATGTCAGCAAAACAACAAGATCATAGTATCCAGATTAGGCCACCTAACCCATCACAGAAACTTAGAAAAAGTATGAACAGAAACTGACGATTGGCTACTGCAGAGACAGCTCTAAACAAGGCCGCAGAAATTACCGGAACGAGCAATGTCAACATGCTTGAATATGAAGAAACAAGATTTGTGGAACAGGTGTATATAGTAGTTCATTTAGGTTAAAATCAATTTGTTCATAGAACTTCAATAGATAAACGAATTCTTGGTGATAATGTGTAGCATAGCCTAGATTATCTGTTTATTGAATTTCTCTAACTGATGTAATTTGTCATTTATTTGCTTACGGTATGTCTCCTTGAGGATCTTGGTCAAATGAGTTGCGTGATTGCTACTTCATCATATCAATGCATTCAGTGCATGGTCGAAAATCAAAGTCAGGACTGAAAAGAAATTCGTCAATAAGTGACGATTCATCGTGTAAACTGATACTTTCTTGTGAGATGACAACCCTTGCGCATGGACTGAGCTGTGTTGTGGATCCAAACAGGATTTTACGTATGTAGCAAATGGCCATTATGTCACTGGACCGCACTGTCGTAGTCCATTATCACGCTCTCGGGCGCCGATGACCGCGCAGTTGAGCGCCCCACACACCAAACATCATCATTATCACGCTCCAAGCAGAACACGAATGTTAGTCAAGAAACGATCAGGTTACGGACATCTAACTCAGCTGTATAATTCTCGTAGCAGAGTCTTCTGCAATAACAGTATGGTCTGAGAGATTATTAATGTCCTTTCCCAGTGTATCTTGCATACGGCGTATTATGTCTCGGTGCTCGTCAAATACTGGGTGTCTAGGATACCTGTGTACTCGGTTCGCTAGACAAACAAAGCAAACAAATCGTATTAATGGCTTCCATTATAAAAGTAAATAACAATACTTAACGTTGAGAATTGCACAGATGTCTCGCAAGTAAAGGGCGACATACAAAATAAGCAATTTTCTTCAGTATAAACAATCTCAAGTCTGTGCTACATAGTCCAAGCCGAGGAAGTAGGGTTGACACTTCTATCAAAGTCTCGCTGGTCTAGGAGCTGCTATTCACCTGGGCTGTCGCCAGCCGGTCACGGCGCTTGACCACGTAGGGGCTGCGGCTGTCACGTTGTACAGGAGAGGGGTCAGGCAGTGTGCGATTGGCTGACGTCTTCTCACAGCCATCTCTTCTCTTTCGTTCCCGACTGGCGTGCTGACGCTTGTGTTTACGCCATAACACTGCCCAGGAGCCGAGTGTAAGTTGCTTTCCGCTGTTATGCAATAACGAGATTGCGGCTACGCCACTGTTTTTTTTTTTTTTTCTCGATTTTCGGGTGTGTTGTGAGCAGTATTAGCTGTACACGCATTAGGGGCGTGGAGACGGAACTTCTGCTACGATTCTGCGCCATCGCCAGTCGTACCATGAACGCTTTCTCGAGGTGTTTGCATTCTGCTGGCGCCATGAGTGTGCCGTGAGCGAAATGTATCACAAGGTGTCGTGTAACTCCGGCTCAGGAAAACAAATGCAACAGTATGAAGTGGATGGCTGGTGAGGATGGAGATCAACCTACATTGGAGAACTAAGTTACCTTTTCGTATTTTATTACAGCAGCGATCCAAGAAGAAAAAGGATGGAAGCATTTTTGTAACATCTCAAGCAACATGTAAGCGGAAATTAATGACTTTTATAAACTGCAGATATGAGACAGAGCATCTAGGCAGAAAAGTGGGAGCGTGCTTTCAGAGCAGTCACAATCTAAGAGCAGAGAGGGCTTAGAGGTAAAGTTTACAAGCGTTGGGTAAAGAAAATAAGTTAATACTAAGTGCTGTGTGGAGTGAACATGTCTGAGTGATGAATGGATGAAATGTCACGCGGGATTAGCCGAGCGGTCTGGGGCGCTGCAATCCTGGACTGTGCGGCTGGTCGCGACGGAGGTTCGAGTCCTCCCTCGGGTATGGGTGTGTATGTTTGTCCTTAGGATAGTTTAGCTTAAGTATAAGTTTTGGGACTGATGACCTTAGAAGATAAGTCCCATAAGATTTCACACGCATTTGAACATTTCAATGGATGTAATGCCAGCCTATCACAGGGGTAGGCATGATGGGGACACTTCACACCATATTTCTAAGACATTTGTAACTGTCGTATTTGGTCAATACGATAACTACTATTCCTTTATTTCATTTTATTACAATCACTCACATAAACATATGTGCGGTCTTATTGTATTTATTCGAATCGATTATTACTGTGTTGTTGTTCTACTCATAAGAAACTTGTATTCATCTCTTGGTCTCCCTCTACGATTTTTACCCTCCGCGCTACCCTCCAATACTAAGTTGGTGATCCCTTGATGCCTCAGAAAATGTCCTACCAACCGATCCCTTCTTCTAGTCAAGTTGTGCCACAAATTTCTCTCCTCCCCAATTCTATTCAATACCTCCTCATTAGTTATGTGATCTACCCATCTAATCTTCAGCATCCTCCTATAACACCAAATTTCGAAAACTTCTATTCTCTTTTTGTCTAAACTATTTATCGTCCACGTTTCACTTCCATACATGGCTACACTCCATACAAATACTTTCAGAAAAGACTTCCTGACACTTAAATCTATACTCGATGTTAACAAATTTCTCTCTCTAGAAACGCTTTCTTGCCATTGCCAGTATACATTTTATATCCTCTTTACTTCGACCATCATCAGTTATTTTGCTCCCCAAATGGCATAACTCCTTTACTACATTGTCTCATTTCCTAATCTAATTCCGGTAGCATTACCTGATTTAATTCGACTAAATTCCATTATCCTCGTTTTGCTTTTTTTTATGTTCATCTTAAATTCTCCTTTCAAGACACTGTCCATTCCATTCAGCTGCTCTTCCAAGTCGTTTCCTGTCTCTGACAAAATTACAATGTCATCGGCGAACCTCAAAGTTTCCTTTACTTGTTCAATATACAGATTGAATAACATCGGGGATGGGCTACAACCCTGTCTCACTCCCTTCCCAACCACAGCTTCCCTTTCCTGCCCCTGGACTCTTATAACTGCCATCTGCTTCCTCTAAAAATTGTAAATAGCCTTTCGCTTCCTGTATTTTACCTCTGCCACCTTCAGAAATTGTAAGAAAGTATTCCAGTCAACATTGCCAAAAGCTTTCTCTAAGTCTACAAATGCTAGTAACTTAGGTTTGCCTTTCCTGAATCTATTTTCTAAGATAAGCCGTAGTGTCAGTTTTGCCTCACGTGTTCCAATATTTCTACGGAATCCAAACTGATCTTCCCCGAGGACGGCTTCTAGCAGTTTTTCCATTTGCCTGTAAAGAATTCTTGTTAGTATTTTGCAGCCGTGACTTATTAAACTGATAGTTCGCTAATTTTCACATCTGTCAACACCCGCTTTCTTTGGGATTGGAATTATAATATTCTTCTTGAAGTCTGAAGGTATTTCGCCTGTCTCATACATCTTGCTCACTAGATGGTAGAGTTTTGTCAGGGCTGTCTCTCCCAAGGCTATCAGTAGTTGTAATGGAATGTTGTCTACTCCCGGGGCCTTGTTTCGACTTAGGTCTTTCAGTGCTCTGTCAAACTCTTCACGCAGTATTATATCTCCCATTTCATCTTCATCTACATCCTCTTTCATTGCCATAATATTGTCCTCAAGATCACTGCCCTTGTATAGACCCCCTATATACTCTTTCCCCCTTTCTGGGTTTCCATCTGGGCTCTTGATATTCATGCAAGTGGTTCTCTTTTCTCCAAAGGTCTAGTTAATTTTCCTGTAAGCAGTATCTATCTTACCCCTAGAAATTGTATGAGTGAGTAAAAATCCTGCTGCAGACCTTTTAAACTGCTTAGTAACTGTTTATCTAAAGGCTGTGTAGCAATATCCTTAGGGTCCATATGAGTCGGACTACACTCAACTGTATTCATATGTTCTTCTTGTAGGCATGCAGCTTTGTGTGAATGGGTGACACCTTTGCAGAGAGAGGTCAAGTTAGTTTTTGTAATACATGGTCTTGGCTAGCATAGTCGCCCATATCACATATGTTATCACTGAGAGATCTCATTACCACTTTATGATTTCCTCTGTTCTGTGTCACACTATAACATTTTAAAGTGAAACACTACACATGCGAAAATCAACTATAGATAGGCGGGGGGGGGGGGGGGGGAGTGGTCAGAGAGAGACAGAACAAATCACTCTCACTTGTTACAATTGTCAAGGCTATGCTTTTATGTTTTTATTAAATGATGTTTGTGAGATCACAGGAAGTTATCAACATAAGCAGGTACTGATGGGAGCATGTACATTGTTAATACATTCGGAATCTTTATGGTAGCTCTGCTCTCCTCTGAACAGAATTTTCTGGAATTGAGAACAAGCAGGTAGTTTGGTTATTAAACAGTAAATTTTGCAGTGCACATTTGGGGCTTGGAAGCCACGTGCAGCTATTAGGAAGACGAACTTCTCAAAGCACTTACTGGGGACAGAATGCTCGTCCCAAGAATTTCTCACATCAGTGTGTAGACAATGCTCCCAGCTGAAGAGGTGAAAAATTGCTTGCCTACATCTACCTGTTAGCCATTTCTGTTCACTGCAGGGACAGGAGTACAGGAGAGAGGTTGGTCCTTGGTCCAGGCATTTCTGCAGTACGCTACGACGCAGGTTCGAATCCTGCCTCGGGCATGGATGTATGTGATGTCCTTAGGTTAGTGAGGTTTACGTAGTTCTAAGGTCTAGGGGACTGATGACGACAGATGATAAGTCCCATCGTGCTCAGAGCCATTTGAACCATTTTGAATTTCTACAGTGAGTAAACGCCCATTGTGTAAAGGGCTGGCGTCCATAAAAATCCGCGAGTTTCCGCGTTCACGCTGGACCAGATGCTATCAATGGAACCATCAGGTGATGTCGTCCTTCTGCCTGCCGAGTTTATTAGTGAAGCCTTAGGGCTTTGGAAGGATTTTGGGATGGAACACAACATTTATGGCGGCTCTGAAATGGTATACGTTGGGACACAAACGCACTTTTCTTAGTTTAGCAGAGGCCTCTTGTCAGACATGCTGTAACGTTTGGTCCATCTAGATAAAAATCTGTGTGATAAATGTGTTGTTCACTTTAGGGCTAAACGAAAATTCAAAACACGCTACATAAAGTGGCGGTTAGAATAAAACAATTCGGGTGTGTAACATTTCCTCCCTGCGCCGATAGTTAAGAGTGAAGGATTGGCTGTTTCTCCAGCAGGGCAAAGAATATTAGTAACTTTGGTTAGGACTGGCTGGAAGCTAGACGGAGTCATGGCGCTCGTGGAGTCTTTTGACTCGAACGAAAAACTTGCGCCGGCTTTTGTGTGGGTGAACTTCCTGAGTTTACCGAGGTTTGATGTAAAGGGACGAGCGGAGAAATGGGGCTTCTGATTCACAGTCTGGTCTGGAGAGGTCTAGGCTCTTATAATGAGTTGGTCCTGGGTGTAACACCACTCTGGCATTCAGCTTGACTGGGGAGCCTGCCATGAAGTCTTACCTGTACCGACTGTTTAGACCTCAGTCGTCTGGGACAACACGGTATGTTCAGGACAATCTTATTCGTATCAGAGCGGCTGCCTTGGCATTTCATCTCCTTGTGTGCACTGCCATACACTAAAGTCAAATTGCTCCACAGTATGACGAGCGAACTGGAGTGTCACACCCTGGAATCTGCCTACATTTCAGGGATCCATCAGAGAGTATTGTGATCCATCTAACGGTTCGCCTGCCTGCGACTTTGTATATTTCGTGCTCACGACAATGAATTACAGGCGCCTCAGATCGCAGCTCTGTGGATGGTTGCACCACGACTGATAGCTAAGACAACGCTAGACATTGAGAAAGGGGTACAGTACTGCCACTCCACTTTGTTAGGGCAAACAGAACCACAGTCTCGGCATTTGTTCCCAGTTGCGCCAATGTAGCATAACTTCTGTGTACAATAAATCCATCAAGGTCTGTTTATACTGTTACATTATCTCAGACTGCGTTATCTATGTTTAGAGCCAGTGTAAATGGAGTAAACAGATAAACCTTAGTCTTTGCCAAGCAAACGCCACGCAGTGCTAATTATTTGTTGCTTCTATTTGTGTTGCCAACGGTTCATGCATGATTTATTTGTCAACTCGCTTAACTTGAGCTGTTTGTCCTATTTTATGATCAATAATCTATTGCCATTTTTTAATAACAGATTAATCCCATGTTGACACGGGGTGATCAAAAAGTCAGTATAAATTTGAAAACTTAATAAACCACGGCATAATGTAGATAGAGGTAAAAATTGACACGCTTGGAGTGACATGGGGTTTTATTAGAACAAAAAAAAAAAAAAAAAAAAAGAAACAAAGTTCACAAAATATCCGACAGATGGCGCTGGACAGCAAAACGTCAGTGACTGCGCATGACAATCGTGTGTAAAAGGAGATGTAATGAGAGAGAGAATCAGATGCTCTAGCAGTCGCAGCATGTTGACGTTACCTGAAAAGGCGCTTTTAGTGAAGCTGCATTATCAGAATGGGGAATGTACTAGTTCAGCGTTACGATCCTATCTGCATAGGAAGGGGATTCCAACGGGTAAAGGTCCGTTGACAAATGTAGCTGTGGCGAGAATGATTTCGAAATTCGAAGCCACGCGTTGTTCAGACGATAGACCCCGTAGTGGCCGACCGAGCACAAGACGTAATGCAGCTGAGACAGTACAGGAAGAAATGGAGACTGTAGCGGGTTCGTCTATGCACGGAGGAGTCAGCGCTCGTGCAGTCGCACGTCGCACCGGCCTTCCATACACAACTATTTGGTTGGCACTGAGGCGTACCCTCCGATGCTATCCGTACGAAAGCCATCGGCATCATGAACTGTTACCTGGAGATTTAGTGAAGCGGAGGGCATTTGCGGTGTGGGCGTTTCAAAAGATGGTGGAAGATGACGATTGGTTGAGTAACGTGTTGTGGACCGATGAAGCTCATTTCACGCTCCGAGAGTCTGTCAACGCCCACAACTGCAGAATTTGGCCTACCGAAAATCCTAGAACTGTCGTGGAAAATCCACTGTACGACGAAAAAGTCACGGTATGGGTTGGATTTACCACATCTACCGTTATCGGGCCTTTTTTCTTCGAGGAAATGCGTGATTCTGGTTTTGTAACTGCTACCGTGACGGGTAAGAGGTACGCCGATATGTTACAGAATCGCATCATCCCCAGCCTGGCTGATAAACACCTGCTGAAACATACGATGTTTATGCAGGATGGCACTCCACCCCATATTGCAAGACGCGTGAAAGATCTCTTGCTCTCGTCGTTTGGTGATGATCGTGTGCTCAGCCGCCACTTTCGTCATGCTTGGCTTCCCAGGTCCCCACACCTCAGTACGTGCGATTATTGGCTTTGGGTTTTCCTGAAGTCGCAAGTATATCGTGATCGACTGGCATCTCTAGGGATGCTGAAAGACAACATCCGACGCCAATGCCTCACCATAACTCCGGACATGCTTTACAGTGCTGTTCACAACATTATTCCTCGACTACAGCTATTTTTGAGGAATGATGGTGGACATATTAGGCATTTCCTGTAAAGAACATCATCTTTGCCTTGTCTTAATTTGTTATGCTAATTATTGCTATTATGATCAGATGAAGCGCCATCTGTCGGACATTTTTTGAACTTTTGAATTTTTTGGTTCTAGTGAAACCCCATGTCATTCAAAGCATGTGTCAATTTGTACCTTTCTATCTACATTATTCCGTTATTTATTCAGTTTTTAAATTTATACTGACTTTCTAATCACTCGGTATATTAATCACCCATCAATAATTGACTATAATAATGACCTGGCACCATTTCATTAAATTATTTCAGCATTCGAGCTTAATTTAAAATTCTGAAAAAGTGATAAACTGCAGTGCAGGCTAGTAATAACAACAACTCTCAGAGGGCAGAATCAATTTAGCAGACGTATGGCCAGAGAGAGAAGTGGAATGATTGCAAGTTAAAGTGATTGCTGTCAGGTTCAACTTACAGTCACCTGTAGCCTTTCAATTCAAACTGCAAGACCAGTGTACTCTTGCGACCCTTCGTAATTTCTCTGGAAGTGTGTTTCCCTCATTTATACTCCTTTTCAATATTTTTAATTTAATCCGAGCATCAGTTCTGTGTGAAGGAGTCATCCAAGTGTGTTTAGCATTTCTTGACGTACAGTATCATTGTGTAATAACTGCAACAGGCATACTATCATAGAGTCCAATTTTATTTTTTTACTGCACTGTGAATTTACTTAATTTTACCTCAAATATAAACACTTTATGAGTGGTGTGCCTTTTTCAGTATATCGGGAAACATACAGAAAATTTATGGCCAATTAAGACTGTACCATAGGGAATGCGCGGCACACCCTTACTGCAGTGAAGTAATTGCCTTGTCATAGATCGGTCTACGTGGAAATACTCTGAAAGCAGTTGTATGATTATAGAACACGATATCGACTAACATTGGCATAGGTAATATGAAGGAGACCAGATTGGAAAACTTAAAATGACGATGCTGTACAATAGCTGACGTGCACGAAGCACCAGCGGTTCGCCTGTCCCTTGTATAGTCGGTTGTTTACTGTCCACGTTCAGACGGCGCCGGCAGCTGCGTTCATTGCGGACGTGGCCTATTAGCATAACCGGTGCAACATTTAAAAGCTGAATCGATACTTGCGCAAGTTTGGCGCTACAAATTAATTAAATTACTGGCCGTTGTACAATGAACATCGCATTTCCAGCGATGGAAGTGGATAATTACATAATTAATTACGGTGGATGCTACTGGCAACGAAGGTCTAGCGGAAATATGCCATCGCACTGACAGCAAAATGTATTATCAGAGCGCTGTGTGTAAACTTGATTTACTGCTCGTTCCTCTGTCGGAAATAATACGACGGAGCTACATAAAGACTGGCTGGGTATAAAGGGACACCCTCCGTAATTCACAGGTGCTTGTGTCTACCTGTCCGAATATAGCGTCTACGCCCGTGGAATGTTTACTACCATTTTGATAAGAAAGCAAGGAAGCTTAAGTTTTAATTTCGCGTTGACGATAAGATCGTTATAAATGGAGCGAAAATTCCAATAGAACTAGGATAGGGCAAGAAATAGACAATGTGCAGTGTACTTTTCAAATGTTCCATTGCCGTATTCGCATTAATGAATTTAACGAAACTACAATAAATAAATCAATAAATAATGACAGTCGGGCGTTGAGTTGAACGCGCCGGCCGGTGTGGCCGTGCGGTTCTAGGCGCTTCAGTCTGAAACCGCGTGACCGCTACGGTCGCAGGTTCGAATCCGGCCTCTGGCATAGATGTGTGTGATGTCCTTAGGTTAATTAGGTTTAAGTAGTTCTAAGTTCTCGGGCACTGATGACCATAGATGTTAAGTCCCATAGTGGTCAGAGCCATTTGTACCATTTTGAGTTGAACGTAGTTGATAAATAATTATATTAAACACTGCGACACCACTTTCGACATTAATTACAAGTCGTGCTACATGCGATTCGTTCAAAGGAGTGCGTAAGAGTTACGATAGACATATTCACGAAACACGCATTAAATTTTGTCTATAACTTCAGATTTTGTCTGTAGCTCTTAAAATGTATTTTTCTATATGAAACTTACGGTTGTTTGCATTATGGCTCCAACAGTGTTCCCGTACAAGGAGTTTCCTAACGTGGTCAGTTTAGGATCTAGAAAACGGCTGAAGATCTTAAACATTCTGTCAGATAAAAACTGGCTACCGGACAGGAATTCGAATCCGAAACCTTGGCTTCCTCGGAAAATGTTCGGTCCGGCTGAGCCATACGAACACCAATTGACGATCTCGTACCTTCAGAACTTCATAAAAGCTCTCCATCAGATGTCGATGGACATGCACTCCTGGAAGAGAGGATACTACGGACGAATGGTCTAGACACAACCTAGGTTGTTACGCTATGAATCTCTGACCATGGAACGGAACGTGCCATCTTCTAGTACTTAAAAGTGCCTTTGTGGCTAAGCCATATCTCCGCAGTATCATTACTTCGAGGTGTGCCAACCTTACAAGGTATGGGGAAAGGCTTCTTGGAGAGAGAGAGAAAAACGGGAGCTTTGAGGGCGGGTCGCGCTTTACTCGTTCCTGGATAGCCGGGTGGGTGCAAGCATGTCCTGCAGCCGGTAACGTCCTGGCTTGTCCCGATCAGGCACACAGTTTTGATCTGGTAGGAACTTCCAAAGTAGCACACACTCCACTGCAAAGTAAATGATTCATTTAAGGAACTCTACAGGTATTTGCAGGATAGCAAATAGTCCTGTATTTGAAAACTGAGATTACATATCGGGAAAGGAATGCGGTCGTAATGTCGTCGGTTCTCTAACCCCGTCAAATGAAGCGTTACGGTGTTTATGAAGCACCGGCTGACAGATTAATGTCAGCATTCTCTCTAGAGTGTAATCATTTAAAAGTCACCACACTGCAAGTGCAGTAGCGCCATTAATAACAAAATGATCCACTGTAGCTCTTTATACTGATGAAGTAATGAGTGTTACCGACAGGGAGTGTCAAATTGATTCCATATTTTTAGATTTCCAGAAGGCTTTCGATACCTTTCCTAGCAAGCGTCTTCTAACCAATCGAATATCGCCTCAGCTATGTGACTGGACTCGTGATGTTCTGTTAGAAAGGTCACAGTTCGTAGTAATAGATGGAAAGACATCGAGTAAAACAGAAGTAATATCCGTCGTTCCCAAAGAAAGTATTATAGGCCCTCTGTTGTTCCTGATCTATATTAACGACACAGGTGACAATCTGAGTAGCCTTATTAGATTGTTTGCAGATTCCTTTCATTTACCGTCTTGCAAAACTCATCAGATGACCAAACACAACTGCAAAATGATTTAGATAAGATATCTGTGTGGTGCGAAAAGTGGCAATTGACCCGGAATAAAGAAAAGTGTGAAGTTATTCACATCAGTGCTAAAAGAAATCCGCTAAGTTTCGATTATGCGATAAGTCACACAAACCTGATGGCTGTAAATTCAACTAAATACGTAGGGATTACAATTACAAATAACCGAAATTGGAACGATCATGTAGATAATGTTGTGGTTAGAGCAAACCAAAGACTGC
The DNA here is from genome assembly GCF_023898315.1 of Schistocerca nitens. Taxonomy (NCBI): domain Eukaryota; kingdom Metazoa; phylum Arthropoda; class Insecta; order Orthoptera; family Acrididae; genus Schistocerca; species Schistocerca nitens. The sequence goes on from NC_064618.1 coordinate 107,309,911, forward strand.
AATTCATTGGCAGAACACTTAGAAGGTGCAACAGGTCTACTAAAGAGACTGCTTGCACCACGCTTGTCAGTCCTATTCTGGAGTATTGCTGTGCGGTGTGGGATCCGCATTCGGTGTGATTGACGGATGACATCGAAAAAGTTCAAAGAAGGGCAGCTCGTTTTCTATTATCGCGAAATAGGGGAGATAGTTCCACAGACATGATATGTGAATTGGAGTGGCAATCATTAAAACAAAGGCGTTTTTCGTTGCGACGGGATCTTCTCATGAAATTTCAATCACCACTTTTGCCATCAGATTGAGAAACATTCTGTTGGCACCCATCTACATAGGGAGAAATGATCATGACGACAAAATGAGAAATCAGGGCTCACACAAAATAATTTAAGTTCCTGTTTTGCACGCGCGCTTTTCTACAGTGGAACAGTAGAGAGACAGCTTGAAGGTGGTTAATTGAATGCCAGACACGTTATTCTGAATAGCAGAATAAACACGTAGATGTAGATGTAGCTGTGTAATTGTGTTATGACACTATAAAATGCTAGTAGAATCTTGTTCTTACTGGTGCATTTTTATCTAATTTGCAACTTGACCCGTGAAAAGATTAGAACTTAATAAGTGGCATCTCATTAATGATTTGTATAATTGTGCTCTGTCTGTCTCTAGGACTTCTCTGACTCTCCCTTCTCCTCTTCCTCCGCCCGACCCTCCATCCTAGCTTAGTGATTGGCGGGGTGGGGGGTGGGGGAGGGGGGTTCAATAGCGGTTATCATTTCCTGTCGGCCACTGTGAGGTTGTTGCTCCGATGGCTCCCGAGACTCAGCGTGGAATGTCATTTCACACTATCGACTGGATGAGCTGCGGTATCGTTTCCAGCACTTCAAGCAGAAAGATCAACGCCATCAGCAACAGTAACAGCATAAATGCACAATATTGCCAAACAACAATTTGAGGAGTAACAGGCAGCCAGAGAGCATTCGCAATTATTAGTGTTTGTCAAATAGCGCTATTCTGAAATACATTTATGATATTGTTCCTATTATAGTTGCTTATTATTGTTTTACATTGATATTTTCACTAGTATAATTGTTTATTTCAGCACCCGATCGCACTGATTCTTCCAGCAGAAGCAGCAGCAGGACGTAAGAGCATGGAGCATCGGCAGTACAGTCGAGCCAGTTACGAGTCGCAATGCCTGCAGTTAACTTTCGTGCCAGCACGCAGTGGCGTTGAAAAAAATTTATTAATATTTCCCTACGTGTCCTAATGCGACAGTGGTGTGTTCAGGTAGTTGAAATAATTAATATAGTATTTACCTGCCATGAGTAGTAGCGCCAACATACGGTGGTGTAGGTAGAAATAAAATGTTAACGCAATGCGAGCACTGTATTATTATTATTATTAATATTGTTACTATTACGCGTTCTTCACGACTGTTGTATGTTTGTGGCAGCAGTAGCCTGGAATTAGTAGCAGCGATAACAAGTACATACTCCGCCTACAAAAAAGAAGGCACTCCGGAGCAGGACAACGTAAGGGAGAGAGAACTGGGCTATGTGTATATTGCGTCACTTGAATTCTGTTACGTCATTCGGGACACCAGTCAGACACGTAAATACTCCATCCTTTATTTCGTATTTATACATTTTTCACTATTTCATATTACACAAGCATTGACGTAATGGTGTGATTTATTTATCATTATTATTCTGGCAAAATACACACCGATACACAAGAAGCAGCATGCCGTCACACACAGTACGTACCGCGATAGCGCGTCCTCTGCTCTGGAAAATTGAAAATTTGTGGTAAGGTCTATGGGACCAAACAGCTGACGTCATTGGTCCATAAGCTTACTCACTACATAATCTAACTTAAACTAACTTAAGCTATGGACGACACACACACACCCATGTGTGTATTGACGCTCTACGCTGAGTCTCGGGAACTATCTGAGCACTAAGCCCTCATTGGACGAAAGACAAGAATACTCAGTCGCTATTGGAACCCCCCTCCCCCACCCCTGAAAACCACAATAGATAAGATTAAAAATCTTATCAATACATAAGATTAAAAATTTAAATTAATTGTCAAAAAGTGCAAAACCTTGGCACCAAGAGAAACCTGGTGGGGTTTTTTGTTGGTACTCTCATTATTTCATCTTACCCTACGAGGTTGCTTCGTCGCTTTTGATCTGGGACTTTGGTTGCTATCTTCATCCACCCATCTTCTTGTTGGAGCATCTTGGCTTCTAAATCTTGGTGTGCATGAATGGCTACTGACGACTGGTGTCCTTGATGGGCAGCATTGGCAAATGGGTAGAAAATACAACAGAATTGTCTGGCAAGTCCACTTGCTATACCATTCAGCTTTGCCCCACAGGAAAAGTAATAGAGTTCACAAATGAGATACAAAGTTGGTAATCGAGTGACAAAGTTGATTTGAGAACAAAAATTTGTACATATGGTGTAATCTGTTAGTGGTTTCTTGAATCAGCTCCACTACCTTGGCACGAGCTTCTGGTCGCCCAGTGCGGTGACCTTCTAACCGCACCGAACAGCGATACAAACTTCAGTCAGCTACAAGCCGCTTAGGAGGTAGGACTTATATAGTATCTTCTACGTGCTGGCCTACTAAATATATCGAGTTTTGCCAATTTCTCACCGATTTAAAAAACGAAAAGGACTATCCAGAAAGCACACTCAAAATATTCAGTTTGTTTTGTTTTCCTCATTATAAGTTAAATTCTTTTTACCATACATAATTACTTAAGCAAAAGTGTCATTAGGAATGTTAGAAATAAAAGTCGTACACAGTTTCATACTAGTTTTTTGCGTAGCTAACTTATTCATTCCCATAGATATATTTATAACAAAAACAGTTAATTCTATATGAAAGTGAATGAAATTACGTTGTCATCTCTGTTTTATTGTGTTTCTCTCTTAAAATCTTGGAAAGCATCATAAAACTTCAAAAGGTTGTTTGGCATTTGGGTTCCATATTTCTTGAGGAGAATATTTATTTCTACCTTTCTTCATACAGATATTCTGTAATTTAATGTGATCACATAAAGATGGATCAATCAACTGTTAATTTTTTTGGTAGTTTGGAAAACAATGAAAAGAGAGCAAGGAATGTCAAATTCTGCAGAATTATAGTAACTGGGCTACCTAATTCAAAATTTCTTTTTTCAACTAATGCAGCAATCTCAATAGTTTGTGATTCAAAGAAAGATATGGGAATTTTAGAATTTTTTTTAGTCTTTCATGCTTCAGGCTGAGCAAAAACTCTGGCTTGTATCTAGCCACATGAACATGAATTTACATTGATTCCACAACACTTTTCCTTCCTTATGAAACATATCTTATTTCAACTCCAGTTTGATTATGGTCAGACCACCAAAGAGTGGCATCATTTGCATGACAGCTCCAGGTAAAAGTTGCAATTATGTCTCCTTCCCACACAAGTTCCTTGTAGCCTTTAAAGAACACATCAAGCAAATCTAGTTGAGAAAACTTCAATTTTTTTTTACTTTTAATCTTTCCATTATTAAAAATATGGTCTTCCATGGTTAACTCATTAGCTATAAATGAAGTAAATTGTATAACGACAGACAAAGAAATGAAAGGGTACTCAATCCTAGACAAAATATTGTTTCCTCTAAAAATGGTTCAAATGGCTCTGAGCACTATGGGACTCAACTGCTGAGGTCATTAGTCCCCTAGAACTTAGAACTAGTTAAACCTAACTAACCTAAGGACATCACAAACATCCATGCCCGAGGCGTGATTCGAACCTGCGACCGTAGCGGTCTTGCGGTTCCAGACTGCAGTGCCTTTAACCGCACGGCCACTTCGGCCGGCTTGTTTCCTCTCTTTATGATGACACTGAACAGCTTTACATCATGATTATAAATTAATTTTTTATTGGATTTTCCATCATATGCTGAATACACTGCATCATCAGCTCCTATTATACTAAAGTTCACGTTCAGTTGAGTATGACTATGAAAAACCTAACCATCTCCAATTTTATATTAATTTCTGTGTCCTTGCTGGAAGGATTTAGGTTGTTTTTACTGTTCTCATTGATAGGGAATGAGTAAAAATTTTGTTTATTTAGTAAGGATAAATTTTATTAAGACTGTTTTTTAGAACAACTGTTACTCAAGGACTATTGACGTCTATCAAGTTATCATTTTCCATCTTTTACTGTTATTTCTAAATCCAGCATAGTATCAAAAATTGGAATACATTATGAGGCTTGTGAATTTACGGTGTTCTAAATTCTGCAATGAATTTCAATGAAACAATAAATATTAGTTTCTTAAGACACTGATCACAATGGTTTACATACATTCACACAGCCAAATTAAAATTTATATTGATTTATTCAAATGGAATAAATTTATTCACATCATTAGCAGTAGTGTTGCCAGTGGCTTCAATGATTTGACACTGTTTTCAATAAAAACTCTCTTTAAAATTTAATCCACTTTAATATGAATATTAGGCGTTTTTTGTGTGAATAAATTTTTCTAAATGTTTCTAGCTATATTGCCCAATAGTAATGTCTATCACTACTCCATCACAAAACAATATATTATTTTTAGATGTCATATTTTGTATCAGAAATGTTGTATGGAAACAAAATAGTGAAATATTACTACAGTTAGTGAAATATTATTATTATAGCTCTCTTATAAGTAATGTCAATCTTTTTTGGAAACAGAGGAATTACCACTCAGCTGAAATAGATGGCTCATTTGTATTAGAAAAAAATTACACAATTAAATGAGAAAAACTGACAGGAATTCGAAAACAGGAATTCCAGAGAAGAAACCGAAGAATAACAATGCAAACTCTTGTCAAGATCTATTTGATGTGCAGTAGTAGGCACAAGTGGATTTAGAAAAGCAGTGTTAGTTATTGATGACTATATTTCATCTCCAGGATAATTTTTATGTTTTTACTAAAAGGCTGCATCAACCAAAACACTCGAAATTTATAAAATATGTGTAAAAAAGTGTAAGAGTAGTTTTCGAAAATAATGAAGAAATAATACCATTCGATGAATGTCCAGATAATTCAGTCATAGTATTAGATGATTTTATTCTCAAAATACGGATGTTGTTAGAGAATAGTTTACTTGAGAATATCACAAAGGAATTGCTTGTTTTTGTTTATGCCAGATGTACTCAAAGATACAAAAACAATTAATAAGAGATAATATAAATTTTTGAAATATATTTAGTCAGATAGCACCAGTTTAAACCTTATTTATCACGAGTTTATTGGTGTTGCTTTAAAATTCGATGTAGTAAATACTGTAATAAAGATAAATTTGGTTTTATTACAATAGAGATGACAGGAAAAATTAATAATGGTAAGTACAGAAATAAGATGAAAAATTTTTAAAATATATCAACATTAAAATAAATATTAAACAAAAATGTTAAATGATAACAATAATTCATTAATGTTTTCATCCTTACCAAATGTTTGAAAATATAATCATCTGTAAGAGCTGAGTACATGTTTTTCATATGACCAAGAGGTTGTAAAAAAGGCTAAAGGAAATCGGCTAAAGGTACAACTAAAATAAAAAAATGAATAAACAACTCGGAACAGAACACAAAAATTATGATGTAGAAGGTAACACCATTATTGTGGAATCGAAAAAGTAAAACAAGGAATCGAAAGTTCAGGTGATGGTATTCTGAAAGCTATAGAGGAAAACAGAGAAGTCAAAAACATTTTGTTCCATATTTCATAGATTGGTAGAATTTGAAGAATTGCTAACATATGTAAGTCCGAAGTATGAATTTTTTGATGATGGACTTAATAATTACGACTGTACATTGAGTGAATCAGAAATAAGAGTTTTATTACAAAATATTATGAAAAGGTTGAAGATAGAGAAAAGATATCATAAGTTCAGAGTGCTGGTAAAAAAATAAACGAGGGAAACGTTAGAAAAATTAATATAAGCAAAAGAATTGTGATGTACATAAACGACAATGAAGATCATGTTTCTGGATTAAAACCTGCTGGCACCGTAATGTCGCGAGTCTATATGCGATAACTTTATTGTAGTAAACCACTTTGCAGAACAGCCCATAGCATTGGAGCTGTTGGCTGTGACGGAAACAGCCAGTTGTGGTTTAGCAATGACTCATTCGCGTCTGTCACTATGCTAACTGTGGGAAGTGGTATCTGTGTCACTTAGAGTGACTGAATATTCAAACCCTTAAGAATCTAAACAAACTATATTAAATATTATTTAATATTGTATAAAGTCTATATGCTGTCTTTTATTATTCAAGGGAATATAGTACAAAAATTTCATCCTTCTGTCTGTCATAGTTTCAGAGTTACAGGAAATCACCTGAAACACCGCAAACCAACACTTAGACTAAAAACCTCAGTTAGGAATAATAGTTGGTCTTTTAGTATCAATTGAAATCACTACTGGAGTACACAAAAGTGTAAGGTTAATTTATTTAGATTTTCAGTTTAAAAACGTTAACTTTTCATTTTTATAATATAAAATCCAGAAAAATTATTATTTAATTAATATGTATTTGTTTTGTTGTTATGGAATGAATGAGAATGAGTGAGAGTGTGTAAATAAGATATATGTAGAATTTCAATATTGTATGAAGTACCACATAATGTAACTATGTTGTGGGAAAGTTGTGTTTCCCCTCATTGCTGATGACATATGTCTAAGAGTACTTACTTATATGAGAAGGCAGCCAGAATAGCCATTGGCAGAGTACTAGATTTCTAAATAAATTTCCAGATTAGAATTCCTTTCGTTTGGTTTTGTTATGCATTACATTAATATTTGGATACTGAAATGACATGAATGCAACTGGGAATAGTGATTTTCATAGGACAGTTTTGGCGCGAGAATGATCTCAAACGATTGTTCTGATTGGCTGGTCATTTTGATCAACCAATCAGAGTTTAGCAGTTCCCATGCACTGACAGGTAGTTATAGGCTGTGGAAGGAGCAACACTAAGGAGTCGCTGGGTAGCTGTTGAACATGCAGGTCATGTTGAACGTGTCCGTCTGCATAATGTGTAAAATGAAGAAGTTAATGGAATTTCGCATCCAGATTGTGTTGCCGTGAAAGCAGTTGCATTTACAGACAGTTTTGCAAAGTTTGAAAGTTCTGGAATTGTTTAGTTGGAAAGATAAACACACGTGAACTTTTGGCCTTTATATAATATATGGAATACTTGGCAGGCAATTTCTTTAATAGAAATCCAGTGTAAAGGACTGAATGTGAAACTCAGATATAGTAGCGGCAAATTGACTGTGAAATCGCGTAATTCTTCAGGTTGGGCTTATGTACATTTCTGGCTGCTTTGCATGTGTACTGGGTTGCATGAACTGTGAACTGAGGACAGTGATGTTCGCTAATTACTTGTGGGCTGATGGCACTTTTTTTTTTAACTGAAATGGAATAAGAGATTCATTTCAGAATTTTGACATTTTACTGAGAGAACGAAGGAACTACTTTCCTCCAAAAACGTATTATAAGAATTTACAGGATAGCTTGCTACCAGAGTTTATGCAGACTTTGCAACGTAAGTATTGACGGCGTTTTCTTCAATGCTGCTTTTCTCTTGTCAGCGCAGTACATATGTATGCAGAGAAATGGGCTGGTGATCTGCTGCTGTACTGACTTAGGTGGAACTTTTGCAATGAACAGTATGACGAACAAGCTAAATTTTATAACCTGCTGCGCCACAACACATTTAAATTAGTAAATTGCAAGTATAATTTGATGGAGATAAATTAACTATCTTTGAAAGAACATACGAAGGAAGAGCAGATTAGGTAATCTTTCATCATCATTATCATCATCATCATTTAAGACTGATTATGCCTTTCAGCGTTCAGTCTGGAGCATAGCCCCCTTATAAAATTCCTCCATGATCCCCTATTCAGAGCTAACATTGGTGCCTCTTCTGATGTTAAACCTATTACTTCAAAATCATTCTGAACCGAATCCAGATACCTTCTCCTTGGTCTGCCCCGACTCCTCCTACCCTCTACTGCTGAACCCAAGAGTCTCTTGGGTAAGCTTGCTTCTCCCATGCGTGTAACATGACCCCACCATCTAAGCCTGTTCGCCCTGACTGCTACATCTATAGAGTTCTTTCCCAGTTTTCCTTTGATTTCCTCATTGTGTACACCCTCCTGCCATTGTTCCCATCTACTAGTACCTGCAATCATCCTAGCTACTTTCAAATCCGTAACCTCAACCTTGTTGATAAGGTAACCTGAATCCACCCAGCTTTCGCTCCCATACAACAAAGTTGGTCGAAAGATTGAATGGTGCACAGATAACTTAGTCTTGGTACTGACATCCTTCTTGCAGAAGAGAGTAGATCGTATCTGAGTGCTCACTGCATTAGCTTTGCTACACCTCGCTTCCAGTTCTTTCACTATGTTGCCATACTGTGAGAATATGCATCCTAAGTACTTGAAACTGTCCACCTGTTCTAACTTTGTTCCTCCTATTTGGCACTCAATCCGTTTATATTTCCTTCCCAGTGACATTACTTTCGTTTTGAAGATGCTAATCTTCATACCATAGTCCTTACATTTCCGATCTAACTCTGAAATATTACTTTGCAAACTTTCAATCGAATCTGACATCACAGCTAAGTCATCCGCATATGCAAGACTAAGATATGTGAACACAAAATAAGCAATCTCACGCAGCCAGTCTATTGTTTTCAACATATGATCCATAAATAATATGAACAACAGTGGAGACAGGTTGCAGCCTTGTCTTACCCCTGAAACTATTCTGAACCATGAACTCAATTTACTGTCAACTCTAACTGCTGCCTGACTATCCGTGTAAAGACCTTTAATTGCTTGCAAAAGTTTGCCTCCTATTCCATAATCTCGTAAAACAGACAATAACTTCCTCCTAGGAACCCGGTCATATGCCTTTTCTAGATATATAAAGCATAGATACAGTTCCCTGTTCCACTCATAACACTTCTCCATTATTTGCCGTAAGCTAAAGATCTGGTCCTGACAACCTCTAAGAGGCCTAAACCCACACTGATTTTCATCCAATTTGTCCTCAATAATCTTTTAACAAAAAAAGAAAAAACGTATTGCTAAGGATGATTTAGGCGAAAAATTTGGTGGTAATGATTTATTAAATTATAGTAAGATTTTATACAATTCAAAAGCATTATACACAGAATACAATAAAAAATAAAAAATATAAGAATTTGATAAAAGAAACTGTTGAAATATATTTTCCTAGCTTTTCAGAAAGAACTTGTGATGATTTATTACATAACATAACTGAAAAAATTGATGAAGGTTTAATTAAAAATATACAGAGACCCAATAGAAAATGTTTGAGGGGATGATGTTAAAGATTTAATTGATAGTTTAGCAGTAATTCATAGAGAATTGCATGAAATAAAAATTAATATAATGAAAAAGTTGGAATAACACACATGTTAATGAACAAATTTAGTGATTTCGTTATCAACAGTCCATAAAGGAATACCATATTTGATTAGATTTATGAATAATTTGTCACACACATTTTCGAAAGATGAAAATTTCGAAAATGATTAGTTACTACTTTAATTAATTAATTACTATTAGGAATGCATCTCCCAGTTATATTTACTGTGGTCCAGAAACAAAATTATAAAACTGCTTGGCTACTAGGATGTCAAGGAATAAATCCGCTAGATGAAGCTTGAAAAAATCATTATATTGCATACAGAAATCACGAGGATTTAGGAAAAATGAATGTATGCTTCTCATGCAGCAATTGGAGGAAAATAAGCTGCTATAGAAGATAGAGGAATAATGTATGAAAAGAAATATTAGGTATGGGTTTAGGTGTTGATGATAATGATTGAGGATTATAAAAAATATTAATCCTTATAAAAATTTTATGTGTGTAAATGAATAGCTTCAGTGTTGAATACACTCTGCCAAGATTAAACGAAAAGCAATTAAAATTAAACTCAGTAATAAACAATTAAATAGTAGTGATAATTTTTAACTGATGTGCAAAAAGGAAAGGTAGATAAGGAGACAGGTGAAAATTGCTTATAACATTAGGTATTCTTGTTGTGAAAAAATCAAATATCTAACAAAAAACGAAGAACGTTCTGGAAGGAGGATTTCTTTCATTACTTTTGGTGGAATTACCATATTTGGCTGCTGCTGGTACAGCATTATGTATAGTAGTAAAATCATTAATAGATAAAAAACAAAAATATCAAGTATAAGAACAACAAAAGAGACAGTTGGTGGTGGAGTGGAAAAGAACTACAAGAAAATTTCCAAATGTATCCTAACATAGTAAGCAATTTTGATATACAAATATTTCTAAAGAAGTACAAACCAAAGACTTTAATAGCGTCCTTATGATTGATGAATTACCTTATCTTCCTAGAGACTATGAATCTGGAATAGTTAATATGAATATTTCTAATATTGTAGGCAGTAATTGGAAGTGTTAGTATAAAAATAACGTGGCCAGTTGTCCAAAGCCTAAATAATAAACTTCTGCATCATGGAAGCACAGGAAGACAGTCAATGGTGTTCTGGGAAAGTTCCAGTGCCCCAAGCAGTTTTATCCTAATCTGGACACTTGTTTTGCTCCTAAAAGTGACCTAGAGTTAAAATGGGATACATTCATAAATGTGGACAGATAACTGTCTGCAGTACAGTGATCTGTGGAACCGAATAATTACTGTTGTAAAGTCAATACTATACAGATGTATGCACACGTAATTGTAACCAACTCTGAAATGACGATATTCACCAGTTTTCTGACTGGACTGGATGGCAAACAGGTATAAAACTACCCAGCAAAGGATTTCCGCACAGACATAAGCATCAAAACGTACTCGATGATGAAATTCATTAATAATGCTAATATATACCGCAGTATTACTGTAATATAAAAACCTGCTAAGCAGTGAAGCTGCTTACCCATTGTGGCTGTAAATTTTGAAAAAAAAAATAAAAAAAATAAAACTGTCACATATAAACTTAAGCATCTCCATGACATATTTTGTTTATTTTAGTTTGAAGACAGGACTAACTACTCAGACTTGATATTTTATGCAATAGATAAGCTATATTGAAACAGTTACACTTTCTAGAAATACAACCACTTTAGCCTCCTCTTTTTAACTTTGAGAGAAAAGGTCATCCAACTGTGTGTGTAGGTTCAAAATCCACCACAGTAGTTACTTTCATTAATACAAAGATATTCTACCTTTTGTTGTCTTCCTCGGCTGCACAGCATCCTATTCATGTAGCACGTTCTAGTGATTTCAGCTGGTAAAAACTATTCACTTATCTTACTTTTTTGTTTAATGTGTTCACCGTAGATAATCAATGCTATAATACACATCCAACTAGCTAATTCATGTGAGCAGTATTCTGCTATAATTATACTGTTTAGGAAACAATTATTGCTGCACTCAGAGATTGCAATGAAATAAGAAACTTGTTATGCTGTTTGCTTTGTTTAAAAGGCAGAAAAATATATTACTTAACACATACATTTCGCCAGTGATCACGGCTTTCACAAGATGGTTTCCTATCCCACGGCATATGATATACTAAACTTCACAAATGAAATTATACTTGAGTCTTTTACTTGGTCGTGAGTACAGTTTATCACCCCGAACGTGTAATTCTACCTGAAGAATAATTTGCATTATATAATAATGGCTCCACAATTTCAGTATTTATTGTTACTATCCTAGGCCAACATAACGTTTCCTGTGGTTGCATAATACGTAAAGCAAGCCAGTACACACCATTTGCAAACTGGCAAATAAATTCAGCCACTTCTTCCTATTTGGAATTCAGCTGCTCAAATGCACTCTAGTTGTGTCGGTAGCTACTTTTAACTGGTTCATCCAAGGCGTTCTTCATGGCAGCTCACTTTACCATCAAAAACTGTTTAAAGTATTCACTATTATAAAACCATACTCGATCTATACAAAGACTAGCCTCTTACACCAAAGCAGCAATAATATTCCTTGCCACGAACTCATATGCAGTGGTACCCCTCCTATTCATAAATTAATATTAAAGCCATGAACACGTACATAATAATGGAAATGCCTTGTGGCTAGGTCCTCCCGTCGGGTAGACCGTTCTCCTGGTGCAAGTCTTTCGAGTTGACGCCACTTCGCCGACTTGCGTGTCGATGATGATAATGATAAAGAAAATACAACACCCAGTACCTGAGCGGAGTTAATCTTCGACCCAGCCGGGAATCGAGCCCGCACCGCTAGGTATGACATTCCGTTGCGCTGACCATTCACCTACCAGGGGCGGACACTTGCATAATTATTTATGTAGTCACAATAAATCTCAAAATAGAAAAAGTCTTTTACAAAACATATTACACATTAAACGATTGATTATTTAAATAATACACAAAGTACTGACAGCAATGTGGAGCCATACCGTGTCCAGTGCTGTGAGCAGCTGTGGTAGGTTTATTGGTTGAGGATCCATGGTGGGAACAACCCGGTCGAGATGGTCCACGGTTCTGTATTGGGTTTAAATCCTGGACATTTGATGGCCAGGGGTGTGCAGTAAACTGTCCATGGTGCTCTTCGAACCATGCGTGCACGCTGCAAGCTGTGAGACATGTTGCATTGTCCTGCTGGTAGACGCCATATTGCCGAGGTAAAAGCAAACTCCATCTAGTGGTGGACATAGTCACCGAGGATTGATGCACACCTGCGTTGATCCACATTGTCTTCCACAACAACGAGATTACCCACGGAATGCTACGAAAACATACGCCAGACCATAACGCTCTCTCCTCCTCCCTGGACCCTTTCGACGATTGTTGCCGCGCCATATACACCAATGGCCATTTGTCCGACGGAGCATAAAACGTGATCCATCTGATAAGCAGTGGACGTCCAGTTGCGGTATTGGTGTGCTAATTCCAGCCTTCGGCAGTATGGGTGGACGAACCAAACATATGCTGCGGAAACCTTTACACCACATTGTTCGCTGAACAGTCGTTGAGGAGACACTTTTCGTGGCCTCTTGATTCATCTGGGCAGTGGCTTGCTGAATAGCTGCACTGCTATTCCACCGTACGCAACCACGTAACCGTCGTTCACTCCCGTCATCCATGGCCTGTGGTGCACCACAGTTGCCTCGCTGTCAATATTGATAGTAACATCTTCTCGCGCACGCTCCACTTAACCACAGCGGCAAGTGAACAGTTAACAGACTTCGCCGCTTCTGAATTGCTCCCACTCTTGTTCCGAAAGACAGTACCCTTGGTCCTTTCGGCGTCAGACACATCGCTCCGTTTCCGCGCTACGATAACGAGTGCACTTTTAGCCACGTCCTCCTGACATGCTTTAGATACCCTCCAAAGCTAAATCTTCCACCATACGCCTGTGCATTGTTAGTGTACTCTGACGACGAACATAGGCGGTGGTCACGTTAACGTGAAAGGACACTCTACATTAACTGTGGCTTTGAAACAGCAATGATCACAACGAAAAGATCCGAGAAATTAGAGCAAATACGGAGACTTACAAGCAGTCGTTCTTCCCACGCACAATTCGTGAATGGAACAGGGAAGGGGGGATCAGATAGTGGTACAATAAGTACCCTCCGCCACACACCGTAAGGTGGCTCGCGGAGTATAGATGTAGATGTAGATGTAGATTTCCAGGTGACTTCCTGAAAGACTGTAACACTTTGCTTATAGGTCACGAATTTAGGATGCGATATTTATATTAAAAGGATATAAGCAATTTAAATTTAGGACTCTGACTGTTGGATCCGTTTCTGGTGGAGTATGGTATTTTTCAGGGGTCCCGAGTTCGAGTCTCGGTCCGGCACACAGTTTTAATCTGCCAGAAAGTTTCATATCAGCGCACACTCCGCTGCAGAGTGAAAATCTCATTCTGGAAACACCCCCAGGCTGGGGCTAAGCCATGTCTGCGCAATATCGTTTCTTTCAGGATTGCTAGTTCTGCAAGGCTCGCAGGAGAGCTTCTGTTAAGTTTGGAAGGTAGGAGACGAGGTACTGGCAGAAGTAATGCTGTGAGGACGGGGCGTGAGTCGTGCTTGGGTAGATCAGTTGGTAGAGCACTTGCCCGCGAAAGGCAAAGGCCCCGAGTTCGAGTCTCGGTCCAGCACACAGTTTTAATCTGCCAGGGAGTTACATTTTTAAGGGATGAAAGGCTGGACAGACAGTTGGGATTCCTCACCCATGAAATCAACAGGTGAGTCTGGTGCTTCCATTTTGGCTACATCAGTCAGGTGGCATTCCAACTTGGAAAGTAATCGCATGTTTGCTATCGTGGGACCCTTAGGTGATACGGAATGTATGGAGCAAAATCACGATTTTATGCAGATCACAGCGAAATGGGTTTATACTGAATCTGCTAATGTGTGTGACACAATTTTCAAACGGCTCTGATACGAATCCTACGGGGGATGGCTAGCCTCTCATATAATTTGTTTATTAAACTGACTGATCAAAGTTCCCCTCCAAAAATGATGCGAAAGGATTCTGTTGAGTGTGGATGTTATCATATAAATGCCATCCTGAAAATTTACAATTACATTTATTTTCTTCAAGTGGAACTCGAAACTCATCACGCATCATGTATATTAACGAAAAACATATGTAAATAGCCCCCACTTGATGGACGTGTTGGCAAGAACCTTGTACAAAAGACACTTTATGTAATCTACTGTGCTTCTCTATGAAAAAACGGGGAGCAAAGCAAATAGGTGAAATGGATAATAACGATAAACAAGTGGGTAATCGGATCCTGTACCACGATATCATCTAAGGAGGCAAAGGGGTTCTACAGACGCCACCGCTGAGAAACCTCACTTCGAATTCTGGGCTACTGAAAAATCAACTGTAATCCTACAGGCCGGAGCTGCGTATATAACCGACAGTACGGGGCAAGGCGTCTTATTCATGGCAGCTGCTTCTCGTTGTCGGTCGTTGCAAGCAGACGTGCTCCACCTTGGAGACCGATACGAGAGAGCGGAAAAAGATAAGTGTGTGTCCGGATGGTCTGACAAGTGAAACTGCGAATGAAATTACTCTGTAGCAAGGGCGGCAAAGTACTTGACGGACTCCTGTGGCGGTCAGTAACCAACTCCTCAAATTCTCTTCTGCCTTGCGACCAGAGAGCGACAATTCTGCTTCGCCAGAACCCGGCCAAATCAGCTTTTGCCAGTTATGGCCTTACAACAAAATTCATCTAGACTTCTACTGTTGCTGTACTCAGTCAAGCTAGACGCCAACACAGTTCCTTCCTGCCAATTCCCGACTCTGACTGAATTTGTGTGCTGACGTGACAGTCGAGCAGCCTTCCATAGTCTCCGCCAGGACTTTACGCAGGAAGCTTTCTGAGCATGGGTGCCAACGGAATATGAGAATTGGGTTGCTTCGTGTGGTGCTGTTCCGTCGGCTGTTCCACAAAGCTCAGTGATCATTTCTGTGAAACCTCCCAGACAATATCACAGCCATGGCGCTGAGCTGGAGCGCTGCTGCCCAAAACACGTGCCCCCATCCATTGTAAAAATAACGAGCGTATGTCGCTCTGTCCCTGAGACCAGAGATCAAAAGAGAAAGCAGCCATACATGATCAGGACTCTGTCCGCAGTTCTCTGTGACCAGATGTTCACCCAACTCCTGCTGTTGTGAACAGTTGGCCTCCTCAAAGCCCAAAAGTTCCCGCTCATCTCCTATGTGAAATAAACAGAATTACGACATCCATACATCCTATTCCCGATCATGTAAATGCTCATACTTATCATCTGAATGCCTACTTTACATGACAGTGTAATGCTGTAACGAAAAGACATTAACTTGTGTGCATAAAAATTCAGATTTTAAAAATACAAGGTAAACTGGTTTGACGGCCCTTAA
The DNA here is from genome assembly GCF_023898315.1 of Schistocerca nitens. NCBI lineage: Eukaryota > Metazoa > Arthropoda > Insecta > Orthoptera > Acrididae > Schistocerca > Schistocerca nitens. The sequence continues at coordinate 107,325,878 of NC_064618.1, forward strand.
GAAGTGTATGAAGAGGTTATGGGGCCTGTCATCTGGCAGGCTGCCCATTCACAAAGGACTACTGTATCTCTTGAAACCCTTGACCAGGCCCCTTGGCGATTTTCCACTCCTCCATCCGCTCTCGCGTCATTTTTGAGAATTTAATCACAACAGCTGACACTGAAATAGTTATCTTACATATATGCTACGTTCCATTACAACATACTGAGGTTCTCATAGCGTTATTTCAAAGGGCACACTGCGTATTTACACTTGTATTGATCTGAGCTGTCTCCTCCAAGATGCAGTTAAATTAACATCCTGGGTATACCGTCACCGATAGATCAATACCTAAATTCGTGAAACTTCCGGGCAGATTAAAACTGTGTGCCGGACCGAGACTCGAACTCGGGACCTTTGCCTTTCGCGGGCAAGTGCTCTACCAACTGGGCTACCTAAGAACGACTCACGCCCCGTCCTCACAGTTTTACTTCTGCCAGAGTCTCCTACCTTCCAAACTTCACAGAAGCTCTCCTGCGAACCCTGCAGAAGTAGCACACCTGAAAGAAAGGATATTGCAGAGACATGGCTTAGCCACAGCCTATGGGATGTTACCAGAATGAGGTTTTCACTCTGCAGCGGAGTGGTCGCTGGTATGAAACTTCCTGGCAAATTAAAACTGTGTGCCGGACCGACACTCGAACTCGTGACCTTGCTTGGGTAGCTCAGTTGGTAGAGCACTTTCTCGCGAAAGGCAAAGGTCCCGCGTTCGAGTTTCGGTCCGGCACACAGTTTTAATCTGCCAGGAAATTTCATATCAGCGCACACTCCGCTGCAGAGTGAAAATCTTAACCTACATTCCTGTCTGCACTGCAGCTTGTACCAAACATATATGTAAAGCGATGATGATGGTTCATACTAGGTAGAGCAAATCACGAGGTGTTTATGGAACTGAAACGTCCTGATAAGGATACAACATTAGAGTACCGTCTCTTGCAAAATGTTTCCGTTCCTATAGGAAAAACGTTTATATCACAGGATTGCAGAAGTTGATTCCTTAGTGCGACAATTGTTGAGGAGTAGCTTAACGATTGCACCATATGTCCAATTATAATTTTAGTTGAGTCATCATTTGCAATTGTTATACTCTGTCACCATGTCTCTAAACAATGTTTCGGTTCAAATGGTTCAAATGGCTCTGAGCACTATGGGACTTAACATCTCAGGTCATCAGTCCCCTACAACTTAGAACTACTTAAACGTAACTAACCTAAGGACATCACACACATCCATAACCGAGGCAGGATTCGAACCTACGTCAGTAGCAGTGTCGTGGGTCCGGACTGAAGCGCCTAGAACCGCTCGGCCACCGCGGCCGGCTCATTTTTCGGTTGTTGCTGAGTTTTACTCTAAAATTCAGAAAATTATCTCTACATGTTTTGATAGTATCAGTTATGTGAAATGAATCCTAAATCGAACAAGGTGACTCGTGCGAAACATTTGTACCTTTATATTTTTAAACAAAGTATTTGAAATAAGTGTAGTCAATGGGATAGGAGCTCTTGTGGGAATGTAGAGGAAACATGTAAGACGGGTGGCCTTCTTGCCTTCCCACAGGTGGTAGTAGACCCATCACGCCAGTCCATCTTCCAGTATTATGTTTGATTCCGTAAATATGCAAATTGCTACTAATATGTGATGAATATATTTCATTATGCAATTCAGAGATTAGCTACTCTGTACCGATATGTAAGGCCAATAATTTGAATGCCGGCCGGAGTGGCCGTGCGGTTCTAGGCGCTACAGTCTGGAGCCGAGCGACGGTTCCGGTCGCAGGTTCGAATCCTGCCTCGTGCATGGATGTGTGTGATGTCCTTAGGTTAGTTATGTTTAATTAGTTCTAAGTTCTAGGCGACTGATGACCTCAGAAGTGAAGTCGCATAGTGCTCAGAGCCATTTGAACCATTTTGAATAATTTGAATGAGTGGAGGACATAATTATTAAATCATTTCTCCATCCACCTTCCGACCGCTGTGGAGGTTTCAGCTGCCATCTCTAAGCGTGGTCAGCGAGGAGAGAAAGCTGACGGATTCCAGAAAGATGTCCGGCACCCACATTGACTACGCTGGCCCAGCGTTAGGTAGATTGGTGTCGTGGAGGGGTTACTGGCCTCAGGACAGGTGCCTACGACATCGTCAGCCGCTTTTCCGCTGTTAACGGACGCCAAGGACACCGTTTTACGAGGGCGAAAGCTATTGTCCGAAGCAGCGTGTTTTGAGAGAGATGACAGAGGACAGACGCTACGGCCCCACGGCATCGTCTGCTGAGGCTTCGCGGAAGTGGACGTCCATCTCTCCGGGAAAGTTGGTGTTCCACGAGCGATATTTTGCGATCAGTCAACTTGCGGAGGCTGTGGTTGGAAGGGTGACTCTTACGTCAGCTCATGATAAAGACCGCCGTGGGGACTGGCGGGAAGAAATGTCGTTGGCGGCTGTGGTTACGAAAGTTTGTAGTGGGAGATTTGTCTATTTGTTTAATAGCCATGATTGGCGGAGAAATTGTTGTTGGGCCGCCGTTGGATGGTCACCAGCGCAACGCAGCAGAACCTGTGGGGGGAGCCGAGGCAAAGAATGGTGAGTCGGACATTACTTGGTCTTCTGTACCTAGTCGGGGAGCAGTTTTTTTACCTGTCCGGTCACCCACAGATACAGAGTTTCGCGCTGGGGTTTGGAGCCCTCATCAGCCTCTTCGTAGAGCACCCGGCGACAGATCACAGCAGTTGTCTACTACATGACAAAATTTGCAGTTTGTGGTAATACACACTGCTCCACATAAAAGGGAATCCGTCAATTGATTGCGCGCCCCAACGAAACAGCCTTGTTTTCGGGGCACCACTTTCCTTCCATTAGCAAAAGGATGGCAAAGTGTTCGATCACTGACACGTTAGCTGTGATTACGATTAATTTGCATCTCATTACGGCCTCAGTCACGTACAGATGCCTCGCAGCAATTTGCTCAGAAAGGTCGCTATTGGATTTTGTCAGTGCTTCTAGCTATTTTTGCTCGTAAATTTATCAATAACTCGCCGCACTTACGATCTCATACTACTCATATTTGAGTTTCATGCACCTGTTTGTCTTTTAATGAATAAACCTCATTGTAATACTCTAGATCAGAATTTTCTCTGTTGAACTACAAGTTCTCCTGAATTCCTATACGTCATTACGGTGGAGGAGAAATAATAATCAATCTCTCAATGAAATTTACGTGAAGTTTAGCTGGCTAAGATTGCATTGCGGGAAAATTAATTCCACACCTTCCCTTATATATGAGTGGTGTGCACCCACATAAGTGTGGTATTCATCAGAGCTTCAGTTTTGTCCTAATTTCTTTGCAGTTAGTCAGACGTCCAAACATCCTGGAAAATGTGCCGAACGACCTGAGATAATAATCATGAATTTATGATACATACTTGTATATACACTTCTATGCATACAATTTTCTTAAAAGCTCTCGAGAGATCATTGCAATACCTCGGTGTGAATCAGACTTGGTGGGAAAATGTTATCGTCTTGTACTTTTTGCTTTTCGTCTTCTGTAAGCGATACAAAAATGTTAGTTGGTTTAGTTACCCTTGAAAAGGTTACACACAGTTGTTCAAGAGTGAAGACGCGATTTGGTAAATACTGTCCTGCTCTTTGAAGCGTTTGCTCCTGCGACTTCTTTGTAGTGGTTCTAATGGGGAAGTATCTCCTTATCAATAGAAAAGGTATGCTTAGATCACATGGTGTTAAATTTATCTGTGCTATAACAACAGTTTCCCTGGTCAATCAGCAGAGTGTTAATTATCTGTAGTATAAGTTTATGTGATTGTAATCCTAACGGCTTTACTGAGTGTAAAAGTTCTACACGACGTTTGTCGTTTCAGAAAGTATATTTGTTTAGAAAAGTCTGCTTGTATGATGGGCAGCAATAATGGACTACCGCAGTGTTATCAGTTATTATCTGTGACAATCCATTATTCAAATTATCTTGTTAATAAGTACTGTAATCCTATCTGTAATAAGATGAAAAGGGAGTCTCTTGTACGTGATTAATAGTTTCATAAAATATAGGTACGTTGTTGGACATACAACATGCCCTTCTGCCTGTGATGGCACAGGTCTGCAGAAAAAAAGGCCACTCGGTAATAGTTTTAGTAGTTTATGGCGCTCATTTCAGAAAAGGTTTATCGACGACAAGAGAATGCTATAAATAACATTAAACATAGGTTAAAGTGAAACACAGAATAAGAAAAATACATAAGGCTTTTTGACAACATCATTACAAGTATTTGTAGCAACGTTTCCTTTTTCCTTCCAAACTTCTTTTTGTACTCATTCCATGTAGGCTTTCACGGCCGGAGTCTTCATCAGTAAACACTTACGGGCTAAGTTGCCGTGGTCGATCTGTAGAACTTCTGCTCCCTGACGTTTCGTTCTCAACTACGGAGAACATCTTCCGAGGTGAGTCGACGACTGGCTGCTAGGAGCTGGGGCCGCCGCTTATATGGATATCGTAGGGGGCGCCACCGCACGTCACGTGGCGTCGATGTGCAGCTATCTCTGGCTATCGTCTGTTCTCTCGATTGCAGGCAATCGATTGTCACGTGATTGATGCAACGTCGACCGCCATATCTTATCTAATTTTAATCCTTCTTCTTTACGATTAAAATTGTATTGATGTTTGTGGATTTCAATTGCCTCTCTACACATACGTGTATAATAGTGCGATGTCCTCGCTAGCACGCTTGTTTCACCAAATTTTATTTCGTGATCCCCATCCTTAAAAACATGTTCCGCTACTGCCGATTTGTCGATATGTCCCAAGCGACAGTTTCTTCTGTGCTTCTTTTTGTACTTTTCCTATTGTCGAGTTGAGGGTTTTCTCTTTTTACCATCCAACAGTAGCCAGCCACCATGTTCACATCCTACCGTCCTTGATCTGTTCATCGCATTTCTTTCGTATCTTGATAGAATCGTTCTCATTGTTTTCACTGACAGCTCCAAGATCTTCCAGAAAATATGCCAGATGAGAATGAAGGAAAGGAACTTTAACACTCATGTTGCAGCCCAACAGTTTGTAGTTAGTTAACGGATTGGCAACAATTTCTCGTAGTTTGGGTCTTTTTTTGTTTCCTAGAAAGATAGTTACCACTTGTCTGAAAGATTTCCATGTTTTCCTGTCCTGGTTTTTCAATTTCAAATCGAAGGTTTCATGCGTTATAAGTTTTCTTATGTGAGACCCAACAACTTCCCCTTCTTTAATTTCTGCCTCAGAGAGGCTTGGGAATTGATCACAAAGATATCTAAAACACCCTCCTTCTTTAAGCAATATTGTGACGAATTGCTTCATCAATCTCAAGTTAATGTGAAGTGGAGGAAGAGAAATGATTTTAGGATCTTTTAACCTCTGCTTCTCAACGTTCTTAACTCCAGCAATAAAACTTTTTTCTACTGACCACTCTGTTTCAACATAATCTTGTTTACATTCACGGCTATGTTATTCACAAAGGAAACGGGGGGAAATTTGTGTAGCCACTCTGTTGGCCTAGTAGCATAGGCATCACTTTCAGATCCTCACTTACGGTCCACTTGTGATCAGAGTACTTAAGCTTGTTAAGGACCAATTCAAGGTTCTCATAACATGCTTTCAAATGAACTGAATGTCCTACCTGGTACAGATGCATATTGGTTGGCACTGTGGAGAACACCAGCTTTCAGCTTTCGTTTGGAGGAATCAATGAAAAGTCTCGATTCATTAGGTTCGCATTTGGTACTGAACGCCTACAGCAACCCAGGAACATTAGTACAAAAAACGAGGTCACCCACTCAAGAAAAAAGAGGCACAATCTCTTCCTCTACTCCTGTAACAAGGGAAGGATATTCCAAGAGGCAACAGCCCTTTTTCTTTCAACTTTGACCCTAAAACCTCGTCTAAATCCTTTTGAAGGCGTAAGTCTCTAAGCAAATCCTTTAGTTTCGACTGTGTGAAGAGTTACGGCTCTTTTTTTTTTTTGGGGGGGGGGGGGGCTCATAACTATCATCATTGTCATCATCATCACCTCCTTGAGACAACTGATAAACATCATCTAAAATTTTGCAGAAACAGACATAATGTCTGATGGGATAACCGCATTCAGTGGTTTTACAATGTTACTTATAATCCGTCTTGATTGCATAGAATGTTTATTCACATGACCTGTTTCGGTTCCTCTAGAACCATCTTCAGATCTGCAATTTCGGTTACCGGAGTAACCCGTCCACACACAGCAACCTTCACATGCTGCGTCCTTTTCTTACCTTGAAACCATTATCTCAGGTCTTCTACACACATGGAACACACTTTGTGAAAAGCCCATGACTTGTCTTGATTGCCTAGTTTCATACCAAAGTAGGCAAAGTACAACTTGTTAACAAAATCAGAAATGCTTCTCTGATGCTTTTTAATAGTGTCACACAAATATAGCATAAACAACCAGGAGACTTCGCACAACCTCTAGAAGGAATTAGACACACATATAATTTCACTGCAATGCAGAAGCTATGGAAGTGTGCTTAGCAGGATGGTTACATCTACACTGACAGCAGCTTGGACTTGCAGTGGAGAGCAGACTGTGGAGGGAGAAGGTGGAAGAGGGGAAGGGGTGCTGACACAGGCAGCATACTGCCAGCAAATCTAGTATGAACTGGATTGTACCAGTTTTGCCATACAGGATTTTTAACAAAAGAAATGCTGTCTCATGATGGCATCATAAATTTAAAATGATTACATTTGCATGTTAACTTATTAGGCTAAAAATGTTGTATTTCAAAGTTATTATTTAGATTTGACCAAAACGTTATAGTTTGTAAGAATGTTAAAAGCACCTGACAAGTAAGAACTCAATATGTGATTTGTGGGTAAACAGAGGATGACAATTTTTTTTATAATTTTTCCTGTATTCAGCACAACAAGTAACATGAGAATCACTATAAAAAATTGAAACCGATTTTTCATTGCAGACCAGTGTAGTTAATTTTTTTTCTTAAAACCTTTTCACAAATAGTAAGTTTTAGCGCAAAATTAGTATGCAGTGTCATAATATGGTTAAAAGACTTTTCTTGCGGTACTTCATTCATCCATGTACGATTAGTATGTGTTGAGAAAAAGGGATGTTGACCTGAGAAATAATATAAATGATGATTCGCAACACCACGTTACGAAACCGTGTATTCTCGTAGGCAATGGGCGTGTAGAAAACGAAGGCCATGTACAAAGTCTGTAACGTAAATTTACAGGCAATCCGAAAGTATGATGGGCAATGAGTATTTTAGGAAGTGAGCCTATGACGTTCTGACAAAATACTGTTAGGTAAATTTAGACAAGCGTTATAGTGCTACAGTTCAGCTGCATACGTCGAGTAGCGTTTATGAATATTAAGTTACAGAACGGAAGTGTGCAGACAGTCATTTTACTTTGCCGCTGTACACTGAGAACAGTGTCAGCTATGGAAATGAAGTAAGCTCCGCCATGCACTGAATAGTGCAAGCTATGTGTATAGAACTATATGAAATAAAAAAGCTATCGTCTGATATTTTAGACTCGACAAGAAATTTTGTTTTCAGCTATTTCTGTGCAACATACTTCTCTTTCACTTTAACTGCATACTTTCCCGTTAGTTTCTTAGGATGCAGAAAAACAGCTGCAGAATTCTGTTGTGTAGGTGATAAAGATGTCACATATTTCTGTCAGCGTTTCAGATACGTGTGGCGTCAGATGCGGAAAGCGAGGTATAAAGCTGTACCAACAAAGAAAATTTATTTCGCACCCCTGCTATTCGAAATAATTTCGCTTTTGTTTTAAGAGACAAAAAGCCTAGTGTTGAAAGCGGGATAGACGCGTAGGGCGCTGAAATCCGCGCCCGAAGTGCACAGTATACTGGGCCGGCTGTGGGCGCCCCCATAATCCACGGCACTTAATTAGCCCCACCACAGCGCCCACCTCCAGGTCGGCCGTATTTACGGCCGTTTATTTTTTCGCGCACCATTCGCACTTGGCCTCTCGTTAGTGCCGTAGCTACCGCACTGGGAAATCCTTACGAATTACCTGGTGGTTCAGCTGCTAACACTTAGGAGCCAATTGGTTCCTTGACCCACCGGCTTCTGGAAATATATCAACGTAGCAGTTATATCGATTTTATCAGTTCTGTCGACGATCTTTGCACGTACAGTGGCGTGCAGAATAAAACTGGTGCAGAAAATACACTAAAAAGAAAAAAAATTGACGCTATTTGCATGGGGGAAGTAAAAGATAGATGTTATGTACGTCTACAGACAAATGCTGACAGTTTCAGAATAAAAAACTGGATGATTTATTCAAGCGAAAGAGCTTCACAAATTCAGCAAGTTGGTCATCCCACGGCCCTTATGCAAACGGCTATTCCGCTTGGCATTGTTTGATACATTTTCTGGATACCTTCCTTAGGGATGTGCTGTTGTTGTTGTGGTCTTCAGTCCTGAGACTGGTTTGATGCAGCTCTCCATGCTACTCTATCCTGTGCAAGCTCCTTCATCTCCCAGTACCTACATCCTTCTGAATATGCTTAGTGTATTCATCTCTTGGTCTCCCTCTACGATTTTTACCCTCCACGCTGCCCTCCAATGCTAAATTTGTGATCCTTTGATGCCTCAGAACATGTCCTACCAACCGGTCCCTTCTTCTTGTCAAGTTGTGCCACAAACTCCTCTTTCCCCAATTCTATTCAATACCTCCGCATTAGGTATGTGATCTACCCATCTAATCTTCAGCATTCTTCTGTAGCACCACATTTCGAAAGCTTCTATTCTCTTCTTGTCCAAACTATTTATCGTCCATATTTCAATTCCATACATGGCTACACTCCATACAAATTCTTTCAGAAACGACTTCCTGACACTTAAATCTATACTCAATGTTAGCAAATTTCTCTTCTTCAGAAACGCTTTCCTTGCCATTGCCAGTCTACATTGCATATCCTCTCTACTTCGACCATCATCAGTTATTTTGCTCCCCAAATAGCAAAACTCCTTTACTACTTTAAGTGTCTCATTTCCTAATCTAATTCCCTCAGCATCACCCGACTTAATTCGACTACATTCCATTATCCTCGTTATGCTTTTGTTGATGTCCTCAGGGATATCGTGCCAAATTCTGTCCATTGGCACGTTACATCCTCAAAATCCCGAGCTCATTTGAGGGCCCTGCCCATAGCCCTCCAAACGCTCTCAACTGGGGAGAGATCTGGTTACGGTGGTGGTCAAGGTAGGCTTTGGAAAGCTCGAAGAGAAGCAGTAGAAACTCTCGGCGTGTGCGGGCGGGCATTATCCAGCTGAAACGTAAACCCAGGATGACTTGTCGTGAAGGACAACAAAACAGGGCGTAGAATGTCGTAGACGTGCCAAAAAGGCGTCCTTTTATGAGAGAAAATGGCACTCCAGATCGAAACTCCTGGATGTTGAGCCGTAAGGCGGGCGATAGTCAGTTTGGTGTCCCGCCACTCTCCAGGGCGTCTGCAGACACATACACTCCTGGAAATGGAAAAAAGAACACATTGACACCGGTGTGTCAGACCCACCATACTTGCTCCGGACACTGCGAGAGGGCTGTACAAGCAATGATCACACGCACGGCACAGCGGACACACCAGGAACCGCGGTGTTGGCCGTCGAATGGCGCTAGCTGCGCAGCATTTGTGCACCGCCGCCGTCAGTGTCAGCCAGTTTGCCGTGGCATACGGAGCTCCATCGCAGTCTTTAACACTGGTAGCATGCCGCGACAGCGTGGACGTGAACCGTATGTGCAGTTGACGGACTTTGAGCGAGGGCGTATAGTGGGCATGCGGGAGGCCGGGTGGACGTACCGCCGAATTGCTCAACACGTGGGGCGTGAGGTCTCCACAGTACATCGATGTTGTCGCCAGTGGTCGGCGGAAGGTGCACGTGCCCGTCGACCTGGGACCGGACCGCAGCGACGCACGGATGCACGCCAAGACCGTAGGATCCTACGCAGTGCCGTAGGGGACCGCACCGCCACTTCCCAGCAAATTAGGGACACTGTTGCTCCTGGGGTATCGGCGAGGACCATTCGCAACCGTCTCCATGAAGCTGGGCTACGGTCCCGCACACCGTTAGGCCGTCTTCCGCTCACGCCCCAACATCGTGCAGCCCGCCTCCAGTGGTGTCGCGACAGGCGTGAATGGAGGGACGAATGGAGACGTGTCGTCTTCAGCGATGAGAGTCGCTTCTGCCTTGGTGCCAATGATGGTCGTATGCGTGTTTGGCGCCGTGCAGGTGAGCGCCACAATCAGGACTGCATACGACCGAGGCACACAGGGCCAACACCCGGCATCATGGTGTGGGGAGCGATCTCCTACACTGGCCGTACACCACTGGTGATCGTCGAGGGGACACTGAATAGTGCACGGTACATCCAAACCGTCATCGAACCCATCGTTCTACCATTCCTAGACCGGCAAGGGAACTTGCTGTTCCAACAGGACAATGCACGTCCGCATGTATCCCGTGCCACCCAACGTGCTCTAGAAGGTGTAAGTCAACTACCCTGGCCAGCAAGATCTCCGGATCTGTCCCCCATTGAGCATGTTTGGGACTGGATGAAGCGTCGTCTCACGCGGTCTGCACGTCCAGCACGAACGCTGGTCCAACTGAGGCGCCAGGTGGAAATGGCATGGCAAGCCGTTCCACAGGACTACATCCAGCATCTCTACGATCGTCTCCATGGGAGAATAGCAGCCTGCATTGCTGCGAAAGGTGGATATACACTGTACTAGTGCCGACATTGTGCATGCTCTGTTGCCTGTGTCTATGTGCGTGTGGTTCTGTCAGTGTGATCATGTGATGTATCTGACCCCAGGAATGTGTCAATAAAGTTTCCCCTTCCTGGGACAATGAATTCACGGTGTTCTTATTTCAATTTCCAGGAGTGTATTTTATGGTCGTCGGGGCTCATTTCAGAGCGGGGACACATTGTTGAAGACAGTCCTACTCCAGTCAATGAGATTCCAGGCCGAATGTGCCCGACACCACGGCAGACGGTCTTGTTGGTGTACAGGAGTCAGTGGTAGTCCGCGCAAGGCCTGCCGTGAGCTCACCTGCCTTTCTTTGAGCGGCCTGGTAATGCTCCTCGTGGTCACTGAAGCACCAGTTGCACGCAGTATCGATGATAAAGAAAAATCCGGGGCTCTGAGTGCCTCTCTGACGGACGCTAGTTTCTCTCGTCCTTTCGTCTCTCTATGTCGACCGCTTCCTTCTTGATGCTGTATTCGGCGACGGTTCACCCATTCCTGTCAACATCGTCGATAGCGGCCCAGAGCGCATTCAAATGTTGAACGATTAGCCGATTATTTCGACTAGCTACACGACTCCTCTCGAAGCGTGACATCTATAGTACATACATTGTTCACGCGCCTGTCTGAGTGGCACAGTTACTGCCCAACTGAGTACACGCAATGACATCTGCAAAGACTCTACAGATGTTCCCTGTTTACTACCCCCGCCAGCTGTGTGGTGAAATTCCAATGCGGCGTCACTCTTTTTTATCCTTCGGCAACCGAAGTTAACAATTTTACGTTTTCCGTAGAACCTTATATGAATATCAGTTTGTAACCGGTTTGCGTAACTTTTTCGTCGTGTTCCATTTTCTTTTATCTTGTAACGTATTTTTGCATGCTAGATTAATTTCGTCCCTCTGTTCTGTATAGAGATAGATTATTTCAACAATACGTTTTAGACAAATGTGTTTTTTGCGACTTTTGGAAAGTATCTGCAGGAATAAATGATTTTATCTTCAGTGAGACAGTGTCACATATGGCAAAAATAGTTCAATAGAAATTGTTGAAAAGAGATACCAGATTAAAATGGAATTTGCACACGCCTTGTAGGTAGAACACATGTATTTCTATTCTGGGCATGACCAGTGTTCCTGGGTCTTTACGAAATTCGTGGACTGTTAGCAATGTAGTGTAGTGAAATTCTTCACTGAACCCGTATTCAACCTCAAGTTTTGATGACATCGTCCACTGTAATCGTCAGGAGATATCAGTAGGCCATCAGGCATCCTATTTACTTCGCAGAGTGCTATAGAGACGTTAGGTACTCACAGAGCAACCATATGCTACAAGATATGATGTCGGTGTCTATGAGTGAAGAACATTGATAGCGAAGCTGATTTCGTTAGATGGTGAATAACTCATTATATTTCTCTATTGCCTTTCGGCATCAAACGTCCGTTTCAAATGTGTGTGAATTCCTGACTAAACTGCTTAGGTCATATGTCCCTAGACTTTCACAGTACTTAAATTAACTTTTTCTAAGAACAACACACACACACACACACACACACACACACACACAAACACACACATGCCCGAGGGAGGACTCGAACCTCCGGCGGGAGTGGCCGCGCACTCCGTGCAAGACGCCTCAAACCTCGTGGCGAGTCCGCGCAGCAAAGGTCCGTTTCCCTGCACCGCTGTGTAACCAGGAACCCAGTTATAGCCGGTGTTACACACTCACATCACAACGTCTTTGTTGATGAAAGAATTGCGGTAGGTAAACCCCGTATGGTTTCTTCCTAAAATCCACGAAGAAGGAGTTCCATTGCGATGTAGTTTTCATGCTGAAGATTAGCCAACATACAGGCTAGCGATATTTCAAAGCAACATTCTCAAATGTTCGTGGACATAACTGCAAAAATCTGCACCAATCCAGATGGAATTGCGGTAAGTTTAAATACGGTTTTTTTTTTCACGAAAGTCTTTTTAAAAGAGACATTAGTCATTAGTAGCCCAGTTCTCTCCCGAGACTATTAATTTGTTGCACCACCTACTTTTTGTACAGTGGTAAGATTCATGAAGTTAGTGGCGGAGTAGCCATGGGTTCTCTCATGGCTCTGTTTTGTTTCTTCTGGTGTGTTGAGGACATATTTATGGTTTGCCCGCATGGCACAGGAACTCTTTACCTGTTCACTGATCATATGAATAAAACGCAACCAAATATCAAATTCATCTCTTAAATGGATTGAGAAGATTAACTGCTGGACGTCTAGGGTACTCTGTTCAGAAGAAGCCAACACATTCTGACTTGTCTATATCTCAGTGGACGAGGATTTCATACCGTGATCAGATATCTACGAAACGAATTTGAGAAGAACGACTATAGTGATCGAGACGTCGCAAGCTCTTCGGCAAGTCTATTTTCATTCTTTGGTCATCTTACTCTTGAATAAGATGAATAATCTTGAGGTGATATGTGTTACGACAGTGATGGCATGTGACGAGTTCACTTCCTCTACTTCATTTTCTTATTATCTGACTTGCTGCTAAGTACTTTCAATTGCTTTCGGGGCTTGCTGTAGAAGCGAGGAATGCTGTGAACATGAGGCTGGAGTGACCCTCTGAGGCCTTGCAAAACGAGCCAGTGGTGGCGGCCTCCGGCCTCTCGTAGAAACTGGGAAGAATGACAGGTGGGATGACCACCTGCTGCTGAAGGTAGAAAAGTTGCTTTGGCAGACGAGCTATTGTCCATTTATAACAGTCAGAGGCCATACGATATAAAAAGCCCTTCGTTCCAAAAAATGGACAGATGCTGGGGGATTGTGAAGTGACGTACTTTGGAAGACTAACATCCAATGGTGTTTCTAAAATACTCGGAAATAGCTTTGAACACTTTACAGACGAATGCTGTAGCAGAATCATCTACTAGCGTTGTAGCAAGGTTTTCATATTTTCACGGGACGCTTAATGCGAGACTCGCTCGTTTCTTGTGAAGTCATGTGAACGTAACACACAGCAGCAAGCTTTTTAGAAAAGGGGGGACTAAATGTGATGCATTGGCCAGCTGGTATTTCGGCATTTTCGGACGCGAAAGCTTGCTTCTGAAACAATTACGCAACTGTATGGCGCTGGCTACTTTTCTGAGGCTTGGTGAATAAGTGGTGTTGGTGAGAAGACATTATGAAGTTGTTTTTAAAGATTCGAAAAGGGAGTCGATGGGAAGAGAAGGCCGGAGAGAGTCGATGGGAAAACACGGACGCAGAAGAGAAGGGTCGATCAAGAGACTTGGAGACGAGATTGAGGTTGCGTTCTCAAATCACGGAGTTACTGTGTCTCCACGCTGCTCATAATACAGAGAAGATTAAGATCATCGCTTGAAGCTCTGGCATGTTAAGGAAACCAAGAGTAATACGGATCAATTGCAAGACAGCTGCGCCGGCCGCGGTGGCCGTGCGGTTCTAGCACTTCAGTCCGGAACCGCGTGACTGCTACGGTCGCAGGTTCGAATCCTGCCTCGGGCATGGATATGTGTGATGTCCTTAGGTTAGTTAGGTTTAAGTAGTTCTAAGTTCTAGGGGACTGATGACCTCAGATGTTGAGTCCCATAGTGCTCAGAGCCAGCCAAGACAGCTGCCATTGGCACATTTATAAGCACGTTCTCGGTTTTGTCGGATCTTTGGGTGCTGGTTCACTGTGATTATCATAGTCTGAGTACTGCACCGGTTTCACACAATCAGATCAGAGATTTGATGCAGCTCCTTCTCTTTCAGTAACTTTGCCAATTCAGAGCGTTAGTACATACGATTGGGAACACTCTTGTCATCATAAAACTATTTTACTGCGTTAATATTCATATGTTTTGATAATAAACCATAGTGTTATTTAAATCTTGAGCTCATTATCATAACCAGCTCCTCTAAATGATAATACCATGTCAATTCTCCAGCTTCTGATTCTTTGCCAGGGCCAAACAATTAAAGCGGTAGTAATTCCATTGTGCGCAATAAATTCAGCAGTGGTTGTCAAGGGTGTCTCTGAATCTCTATTAATCTGAGGTTCAGATAAATTTCACATTTCTCTCTCAACCGAGCTGTTTTTCAAAGTTAGCCACCTCTATGAAAGAAAAATGCAGAGATACTCACACATCAGAAGGTAATCGACCCATAGCATTCCTTCTTTCCTCGGAACTGCAACAAATAAATAGGGAGACTCTTGGACAGACATGCTGACTATTGCGGCATACCGGCCGGGGTGGCCGAGCGGCTGCAGGCGCTACAGTCTGGAGCCGCACGACCGCTACGGTCGCAGGTTCGAATCCTGCCTCGGGCATGGATGTGTGTGATGTCCTTAGGTTAGCTCAGGGGACTGATGACCTCAGATGTTAAGTCCCATAGTGCTCAGAGCCATTTGAAACATATTGCAGAGTATCGACAAGCGCCGGCACGAAGATGAAGAACTCAAGAGCAGAGAGGGGTGTCAGTCGACGTCAGCCAATAGTTCGCTGGCTAGGACGTCACCACGACAGGTGCAGCCTCTACCCGAAGAGAATATAAGAGCCAATCCTGCCAGCCTCTGACGCACAGTAGAAGACGGACACTGGCAGAACACTAGAGGAGAGGCCTAGAAGAGCAGTGACGTTCCATAGTATGCAATTACGTACGTTGTGATGACACACCCTATTAAGCATGGCGTCCAGTCTTTTGTAACGTCCAGGGGACCACCAACAGTCGCGGTGACTCCAATATAATTGTTGCCTTTGAACTAAAGTGTCATTTCTGTTCGTCTCAGTGCGCATTTCTTTCAGCTGCATTCTGCACTGCACTGCGCTGCACTACACTATAGCAGTTCTTTCGGTATAAAGGGCCAAATTTCATCGACATATGTCCTATGTG
Source organism: Schistocerca nitens (assembly GCF_023898315.1). Lineage (NCBI taxonomy): Eukaryota > Metazoa > Arthropoda > Insecta > Orthoptera > Acrididae > Schistocerca > Schistocerca nitens. Next base: position 107,341,601 of record NC_064618.1, read on the forward strand.
GCAGTGACACCTAATGAGAAAGTTACGAGGGTCGTTCAATAAGTAATGCCCCCTTTTTTTCTCAGAACATATTTATTGTTAAGAGTCAGAATTTGGTGACAAAATACATTAACATGACTTGTACATGTCCTGTTTTTCTACGTTGCCTCAATCACGTTCTATGGCCGTACGCCTACGTTGTGGAGGAGCATGTATTCTCTGCTGGTAAAAGCTCTTATCCTGCAGGCATAGCCATGTTTTCAGTGCATGATCGACACTCCCGTCATCTTCTAAGTGTGTTCCCAGTAGAGAATCCTTAAGTGGCCCAAAGAGATGGAAGTCATGACTGGACTGTAGGGTGGATGAGGCAAAGATGTCCAACCCAATTTGGCGATGTATTCCCGGGTTCTCAGACTTTTGTGTGGGCGTGCATTATCGTGTCGGAGCAAGATTCCTGCTGGATTCTTGTCCGACAGAACACGTCGAAAACCGTTCTTGAGTTTATTAAGTCTTCAAGTGCGCCTCTGAAGTGATGGTTGACCCTCTTGGCATCACATCCACGAGAATGTCGCCATCACAGTCCCAGAAGATCGTCATCATGGCTTTTCCGGCAGAAGGGGTTGTCTCGAATTTCTTCTTTTGTGGTGAATGCGCATGATGCCGCTCCATGGACTGCCTTTTGTTTCCGGCGCAAGGTGGTGCACCCAGCTTTTGTTCCTCGTAACGATCCGCGACAGAAAGGCCGCTCCGTCCGTCTCAATACGCTCCAACTACTCAGATGAAATAGCCTTTCTTTGTATTTTGTGGTCCGCTATGAGCATTCGTGGAACCCATCGTGAGCACCTCTTTGAATGTCCGATAGCCTCGACCGTTGCAGACGCACTTCCAGTGCTAACCGTCGACTGTCGAGTCGTCATGCGCCGGTCGACACGAATAATGGCATCCGCACGATTCAGCATGTCTGGAATAGTGGCAGTGATACGACATCCGAGCGTGGCTGATCATGAAGCTCTCTTTCTGCTTTTCCTGAGGCTTTCTTTACCCATCGCCCAACTGTACTCCTATCAAGTACAGAATCGCCATACACTGCACACAAACGTTTGTGGATGTTCAACGCAAGGAATCAGTAACAGCACGCTGCTTGTAACGTGAGTCGTATGCAGACGCTATTTTGACGCTGTACTACGGCTCTGCCATCTACCAGAACCGTAAGAAACTTCACCGGCGCACAGAACATTCATCAAATGTGAAGCACGAACAAGGACGTTTGTCTATGTGATTTAATGGATTTGTTAAAAAATGTGAGCAGTACTTATTGAACGCACCAGTTTATATTATGCAGATTTTGATATGTATCTATGTGTATGTGTAGGGTTGTGGTAGAGGTATGTTGTGGGGAGAGGGAGGAGGAAGAAGAGAGCAACATTTGTGTGTATGTGTCCGTACACTCAAAGTAAGACAAAAATGTAAATAATAAAAAGCAAATAAAGAAAAACAACCAGCACGACGTTTTATCCGAATGGGACGGAAATCGGTAGATATGACGTACGTGTACAGAGAAATTGTTACAATTTCAGAAGAATTGGATGATTTATTCAAGAGAAAGAGCTTCACGAACTACTTTGGTCGTCGAGGGTCAATCCGAAGCGGGACTCGTCACTGAAGGCAGTTCTCCTCCTGTTAATGAGATTCCAGGTCGAAGACGTGTGTAGAGACGTACCCGATAGCTGTGGCATGCCAACCTGACTGTCGCCCCCTTACGGCCCCACAACCAACAGGGACGGTCTGGGGTGGAGTTTCTTCTCATAGTTCTTGGGTTTCATCTGCGGCACCCTTACAGTACGGCGGTATGTCGACGATACTCTACGCCCCGTTTCGTTGCCCTACATGGCAAGCCATGCCTTCCCCGCTTCACCCCTTTTTTTTTGCATTTTTAGTTTTCTACCTTGAGGGGGAAGAGCGGGGTGTTTGGGGGCTTGCTATTTGCCCTTTTCAGCCATAGGGTTTAAAAATGTTCTTTTTATGACATTTATTGCATTTGTCTTCATCTACATCTACATGACTACTCTGCAATTCACATTTAAGTGCTTGGCAGAGGGTTCATCGAACCACAATCATACTATCTCTCTACCATTCCACTCCCGAACAGCACGAGGGAAAAACGAACACCTAAACCTTTCTGTTCGAGCTCTGATTTCTCTTATTTTATTTTGATGATTTGATGATCATTTCTACCTATGTAGGTTGGGCTCAAGAAAATATTTTCGCATTCGGAAGAGAAAGTTGGTGACTGAAATTTCGTAAATAGATCTCGCCGCGACGAAAAACGTCTTTGCTTTAATGACTTCCATCCCAACTCGCGTATCATATCTGTCACACTCTCTCCCCTATTTCGTGATAATACAAAACGAGCTTTTTTGCACCCTTTCGATGTCCTCCGTCAATCCCACCTGGTAAGGATCCCACACCGAGTAGCAATATTCTAACAGAGGACGAACGAGTGTAGTGTAAGCTGTCTCTTTACTGGACTTGTTGCATCTTCTAAGTGTCCTGCCAATGAAACGCAACCTTTGGCTCGCCTTCCCCACAATATTATCTATGTGGTCTTTCCAACTGAAGTTGTTCGTAATTTTAACACCCAAGTACTTAGTTGAATTAACAGCCTTGAGAATTGTACTATTTATCGAGTAATGGAATTCCAACGGATTTCTTTTGGAACTCATGTGAATCACCTCAAATTTTTCGTTATTTAGCGTCAACTGCCACCTGCCACACCATACAGCAATCTTTTTTAAATCGCTTTGCAACTGATACTGGTCTTCGGATGACCTTACTAGACGGTAAATTGCAGCATTATCTGCGAACAACCTAGGAGAATTGCTCAGATTGTCACCCAGGTCATTTATATAGATCAGGAACAGCAGAGGTCCCAGGACGCTTCCCTGGGGAACACCTGATATCACTTCAGTTTTACTCGATGATTTGCCGTCTATTACTACGAACTGCGACCTTCCTGACAGGATATCACGAATCCAGTTGCACAAATGAGATGATATCCCGTAGGCCCGCAGCTTGATTAGAAGTCGCTTGTGATGAACGGTGTCAAAAGCTTTCCGGAAATCTAGACATACGGAATCAACTTGAGATCCCCTGTCGATAGCGGCCATTACTTCGTGCGAATAAAGAGCCAGCTGCGTTGCACAAGAACGATGTTTTCTGAAACGATCCTGATTACGTATCAATAGATCGTTCCCTTCGAGGTGATTCGTAATGTTTGAATACAGTATATGCTCGAAAACCCTACTGCAAACCGACGTCAATGATATAGGTCTGTAGTTCGATGGATTACTCCTACTACCCTTCTTAAACACTGGTGCAACCTGCGCAATTTTCCAATCTGTAGGTACAGATCTATCGGTGAGCGAGCGGTTGTATATGATTGCTAAGTAGGGAGCTATTGTATCAGCGTAATCTGAAAGGAACCTAATCGGTATACAATCTGGACCTGAAGACTTGCCCGTATCAAACGATTTGAGTTGCTTCGCAACCCCTAAGGTATCTACTTCTAAGAAACTCATGCTAGCAGCTGTTCGTGTTTCAAATTCTGGAATATTCCATTCGTCTTCCCTGGTGAAGGAATTTCGGAAAACTGCGTTCAGTAACTCCGCTTTAGCGGCACAGTCGTCGGTAACAGTACCATCGGCACTGCGCAGCGAAGGTATTGACTGCGTCTTGCCGCTTGTGTACTTTACATACGACCAGAATTTCTTCGGATTTTCTACCAAATTTCGAGACCATGTTTCGTTGTGGAACCTATTAAAGGCATCTCGCATTGAAGTCCGTGCCAAATTTCGCGCGTCTGTAAATTTTATCCAGTCTTCGGGATTTCGCGTTCTTCTGAACTTCGCATGCTTTTTCAGTTGCCTCTGCAACAGCGTTCGGACCTGTTTTGTGTGCCATGGGGGATCAGTTCCATCTCTTACCAATTTATGAGGTATGAATCTCTCAATTGCTGTTGCTACTATATCTTTGAATTTGAGCCGCATCTCGTCTACATTTGCATAGTCAGTTCGGAAGGAATGGAGATTGTCTCTTAGGAAGGCTTCTAGTGACACTTTATCCGCTTTTTTAAATAAAATTATTTTGGTTTGTTTCTGGTGGATTTGGAAGAAACAGTATTGAGTCTAGCTACAACGACCTTGTGATCACTAATCCCTGTATCAGTCATGATGCTCTCTATTAGCTCTGTATTGTTTGTGGCTAAGAGGTCGAGTGTGTTTTCGCAACCATTTACAATTCGCGTGGGCTCGTGTCTTGCTACATAGTGCAAGTTTTCTTTCATTCTTTAATAATTTACAATTAATATTTTGAACTAATTTACAGTCCAACTGATTATTTAACAATTTACAATTCATATTTTTAACTACTTTACAATACAAATTGCTAATTTTACAATACACATATTTTACAGTCTTAATTACGACAAAAGAAACTACGTAGAAACCAAACACAGGGAATCTAAAAAAATCAATAATAAGAAGAAGTTATACTCTAAACTAATGGTTGGAATGATGATATCCACGTATATTCGTATTTTTCCTTCTCGTCTATTACATGTAGTGGTAAATAACATTTGAACATTTGGCATTTACAGTCAGCTTTTTCATGCCTTTTTCTTTGTACTGATTAAAGAGCGAAGGAGGGGGAAGTGGAGAGGAATGGGGATCTTGTGTGGTATGAGGTTGGCAGTTCCTTTAATGGGCCATGTTCTTGTGTTTTTTGGTAGTGTGTGGTGTGTTTGTGTGAGTGGCTGTAGGTGTGAGTGTGTTTGTGTTTTATTCGTGAGTTGTTTTGTCTAGGTGCGGGAGGATGGTGGTGTTTGTTGTGAGTGGCGCCAAGACTGGAGCGAGATCGGGGTACTCTTTTGCTGTGTCGTGTGCCATTGTGTGGGAGGGCGTCATGTATTTGAATTTAGGTTTCCTGTTTATTCTGTGGTTTATGGCTATAATGTCTTTCATGTCTAGTCTTTTGTTTAGGATATGAAGGGCTTATTTCAACAGTGGTACAAGTCCATTTTTGTTCATTGTGAGATTCAGAGTCCTAAAGTTAGATAAGCACTGAAAAATCTGCAGTTGAGATACCAGAAATTTCCAAGCATATGGCTTCTTGCTAGAGATGAACCTTTCTTTCTGTTTGTTTGGATCATTAGTTGTAGAAGCATTATAGGCAGAAAAGTGGAGTTAATGGATTTGTACCACTGTTTAAATAAGCCCTTCATGTGTTTGCCGTATCTGGCTATCGGCCAGGCTACTGTGGTTTGTAATGGCTCAACTCTGGTGGTTTCGTAAACTTCGTGGCTGTATATTCTGAAACGGGGCGCATGAAGGTTTTCTATCCGTGCAGTGCGGTTTGCGTGCTGCAGCCGTGGAAGAGCCTTCAGGCGCACACGGCGAGAGTTTCCACTGTTTGACCTCGAGTTTGGCAAACCCTATCTTGGGCAGCAAGGTCCGCCAGATTCTTCCCCGGCTGAGAATCTTTGGAGCACTGTGGGCAGGACCCTCCAGCCAGCCAGTAGACGGTCTGGACAGAATGTGTCACTTTTTCCCTTAGGAGGACATCCAACTATATCATTCGATGCCAAGCGCAATAACTGTTTGCATAAGGGCCAGAGGTGGACCAATGCGCTATTGACTTGCTCAATTTGTGAAGCTTTTTCTCATGAATAAATGATCATTTTTTTCCGAAATTACTCTAATTTGTTTCTCTGTACAAGTACTTCACACCTACCGATTTCCGGCCCGTGGTGCGTTGCATTTTTTTCTGTCATAACAGTGTATGTTTAACAGTGTGTTAAGCCACTAAAAAGTAGTATGTTCAGCAGCGGATGTCGATAAATTTCATACCGTTTGAAAATCTTACATCTTCTCGAGATACAAATGGAGTACTGATTTAACTAACTGTAACCAATGGCAAGTACATCTAGGTGAGAGGTATATGTGGCTGCCTGCCTTGAGGAGGACCTCACCACATTTCTCGGTACCAGCAGCTGCCGATGTCGGTTGGACGAGTGAAACGTTGTCCACTCAGCTTCATGAAGCCCTCTGAGGAAATATTTGGGTTTAAACTAACGGCTCCAAGGTCTGGAAAGCCGACAACGATCGAAAGGGATGTGTATCTCACACCGCACCCGTATAGACATACATAGCGGACGATGACACGACGGTTGGTCGGCTCATAATTATCTGTCAGAGCGGGACCATGAAACTGGCAACAACAGCAATCTGATTTGATGCAGTACGACGAAACGTATTTCCTGCCATGCTGTGTTGTACCATGCACTATCTGCTGGGCAATGAACCAAAGGCTATAATACGGGAAGAAGTAGGGGCTATAAAGTGGTCCTTCCAGAGACGCACATAAATTCATAGCGGAGTAGTGTTTCCCTCTTCGGTCACCGGTACGACCTAAAGAGACGTTTTAGTGCCGGCTGACACAGGCGGCAACTGTCCGTGAGACGCGACGCGCGCGCCCACTCGCTGTATGGCTTTATGGACAAGCGCCGCCATGAATCACAGCGATGAAAGCTGATACGGTCGCGGGCTGGGCTGCGGTGCGTGACCGCGGCCAGGAAGGACCAAACTGATTTATTCCCTCCACTTGGACTCCTTCCAGGGCGGTTCCGCGCCGCGGTGACTCAAGAATGCGGGCAGCGCGGCGAAGTTTTGAAAGCGTGCTCTAAGTTTCGCAGGCCACAAGACTCTTAACATGTCTGCCTGTCGGCCATTAAAACGTAATGGCACATCTTAAACAGGCAAGCCAAACAAAACAGCGCGAGCTGTAGTTGGCATGAGCTACGAAAAATGGTGTGACACGATAATTAACAGAATTATTTAGTATGGTGCTCTCGATGGAATCGACGATAAAGGCTCGTGTATCGGTAAAATGGTTCTAATGGCTCTGAGCACCATGGGACTTAACATATGAGGTCATCAGTCCCCTAGAACTTAGAAATACTTAAACCTAACTAACCTAAGGACATCACACACATCCAAGCCCAAGGCAGAATTCGAACCTGCGACCGTAGCGATCACGCGGTTCCAGACTGAAGCGCCCAGAGCCGCTCGGCCACACCGGCCGGCGAAGACATACTGCCGATGCAGTTGTTTAGTAATGTGTTTGCGAAAATATCTAAAGCGATATACTGAAATTGTTTCTTGATAGATCTGAACTCAACAATAAAGTAATTATTAGAAATAACGAAAAAGAAGAGATATATGTTTTCAGGAAATGAAACACCCAACTAAGAGATACCTTTCAAGTTTTAATTAAAAATTGGCGTTTTCTATAATTAAATTAATATGAGTGCTGCAGAAGTGCTGAATTGTTCGCTAATTGAAATGCCACTAGTTGAAAAACCAATGACTGTATTTGACGCGTACGGGAAATAACCATCAGATAGTCTGGACACCAAAATACAAATGACAGAAAACATGACAGCAGTAAGACAAGAGTGCAAGCATTACAAATTCTCGTCATATTGAAAGGTGACATTCACACCATGATCATCCAGGTATTCAGATGCATAAAGACATGATATAACTGATACAACTGTTATGGCAGACTAATTTCAAAACTATATAATGTTTCCTATATACACAATTTACGCCAGAGAGGGTTGAAGCATACATAGATGGTACCGCATATTGACGAAAACAGAATGATAAATTTTAATTTATTTACATAAATTTTCCTTCATTCTACCTAGGTATTGTACTACCCTTTTTGTTCTCGTTATTTTAGGCGGATGTATTGGACTTGATATGTATTTTTTTAAAGGTTTCGCTTCCTGACAGCTTTGGCATTAAAAGGTATTTTGTATTTAATACATTTATTAATGGTTTGTTATTACTTTTTCTACATTACGCACAGTATTTCACTTCGGTACTTATTTTAACATTCTTACTAGTACGATCTTCCTCACCCTGTCCTGTGAGGGTGAGAGTTATTACTATAATTCTATGTATGTCACATTTTTATGTTTCATTACGGGAAAGTAGGCTTTCCGTACATAGTGTATTTGATGTGTCTCCCGGAAGATCTGAGTCCCTGGTAACCTTTATATGTAAAACGTTGTTGCTTATTTATTATAATATTTTTTTCTGTTAACTCTTAAGCACTTATATAATATTATTACGTCCTCCATACTGCTTTGTATTCCTGGGGCTTTATTACATTACTTTATGTACTTCACCTTTCTCTTGAATTATTTTAGTACCTTCAAAGGTACTAACTCATTACTTGATCCTACGAGTGCTTGTATTCGTATCGTATGCAACGACTGCTTGTTTCTTCCCTTTTTCCCTCTTTTTTTTTTAAGATTGAAATTTCATATGTTTTGTATATTGCTATGTGGTATGATACACACTTTTTGTCAATAAGTCATTTGTGCATCATTTTGTTTTTGTATGATTAGTTTGTGTACGTTAAACATGTTATTTTATATGTCTATTCTATTATTCTATGGACGGTATTTTAAACCAACGTAAAAGCTGCCTAAGGCGTGTTGTTTAACTTTATTTCCTTGAATACCTTCTTGAAAGTTATGTTTTATATTCAACAATCTTTATGTAAATAAATTAAAATTTATCATTCTCTTGTCGCCGCTGTGTGGCATCACCTATATATGCTTCACCGCCCTCTAGTGTCGTAAATTTTCTACCTAGAAAGCATGATGTAGTTTTGAAATTAGTCTGCCATGACAACTGTATCAGTTACAACATGACTTTATGCGTCTGAATGGCTAGCTGATGTTCGCCTGCTTAGCTGAGTGATAACGTGATTGCGTACCATGCAGCGGGCCCGAGTTAGATTCCCGGCAGAGTTTTACTCCATTCGTGGACTGAGTGTTGTGTTGTCTTTATCATCATCATTACCGACATGCAAGTCACCCAATGTGGCGTCACCTTAATTAAGACTTGCAACCCGGCGGCCAAACTTCCCCGTATGGGGCCCCTTGGTGATTTCATTCCCTTTTTTACCTACATGATCATGGTGTGTAAGTCAGCTCTAAATATGACGCAACTTTGTAATGCTTCTACTCTTGCCATGTTGCTCTCTCATGTTTTCATTTGTATTTTGGTTTCCAGACTGTCTGATGACAGGTATCTCCGGGAACACGTCAAATAAATTTGTTGGTTTTTTAATTAGTGGCATTTCATTTAGCGAGCATTTCAGCAGTTTGGCAGCACTCGTATTAATTCGCAGTATGGTTGCATTCTTCCTAAGTGCATTTATGTCACAATTACAATTTTATATAACTCTCGATGCCAGGATTTACTATGAAACAGATTTAAAATATTTAACAGAAGGCTAACAACAATTAACGCTTTGGAGAAGACGGACCTTTAAAATAACTCTGAAAGTGCAATAAATTAGAGAACACATATTGAGAGTAAAATAGTGTCCAAAGAGCTGCAACCAGTTGAGGCACATTGTTCACAACAAGGGAAAATATTATCAAAATAAGGTACACTTCTGAACTGCCTTGTAACACATATTGACATATTCTTTAAAAATAGCATCCTGTTTGTGGAGCAGACCATGAACCTAAAATTCATAAACAAGTGCGTTGTACTGGAGTTCATGCAGTTGAAGAACTCCATGGAAAACGCTGGTCAGAGGTGTAGAAGTGATGGTTTGGATAGAAGAGTTGACAAACTACAGAAACACACTGTGTACAGTATCAAGGAGAGAGGAACAATATTGCTGTATTTATGTGGTTTTCCTTTTATGTCGTCGTTGACACTTGTACCATGGGAAGTACGGAGTGGATGTTGTTTGGTGGCTAGTATCCTCTTTCTGTATCACAACTGCACAGGTGTATCAGCAGGGTTCCTTATTAACCAGAAATCTACATACCTTTAAGGAAGTTGTTGTGGTACAGGCTGTTCCGTAATAGTCCATGTTGGCCTTACTCCTGGAGAAGTACAAGTCCCGCCTATAAACACTACTCTGGTCACTATGTACTAAGAAACACCAGCTAGACTAGTGTCTGAGCTCTGACTGCTACTGACTGTGTCTGCTACTAGGTCCATGTCAGCGATCTAAATACTTAGGGTTGGGAGGACGTTGGCGATGCGTTACCTGCTAGTCTGTCTTTGGCCTCTCTCCTGATAGGCGCACATGCTCCAGCGCCCATTATCGATCTTCTTGCAACTTTTTTGCCAACTGGGGTCTGGTGACAGCTTACACCAGCACACTTAAACTGTGTCTCAAGAAGAACATTTTAGGAGTGGGTGTAGTAAGAATGGGTTGCAAGGGAAAAGGAATCGAAGCAGGACTCAATGTAGTTTAGCTGGTATTCACTTATGAAACCAGCAGAATGCAACCCAAAAATATTGCAGGAGGCTAGAAGCAAATAAATGAGGCAGATTTAAGGAAATCGATCGAAAAGGCACAAATATCAGCATATCAGTAGGTATCGTTGATAGCTGACTTTTTCTCAAATTAAAAAGTTAATTCGATGAGCTTTTGTTAATCTTCAAATTTTAATCCTTTGTGCTTATGTAATGGTTCTATGTTCTGCAACGATTTATAAGCTATAATGGGTTTGAAAGACTTCCATTGGCCAATGAATGAACGGTTTTGCCAATTCAACACAAAGGCTGCCATCCTTTGTGTGCTGTCGTGGTGAAAACTATCTGAAGCCAAGATCGCATAAATATATCTTTATTTACAAACAGTAGGTTTCGACAAACCTTGCTGTCGTTTTCAGGTCTTCAAAAATTTATGAATAAAATGTTTTCATTTTGAGATGGACCTCACGCCAAATCGTTATGTGTTGGCGTATTGTCAGCTTGTATGATTTAATTAGACGTAATGGGAGGCGGTGTGTCTTTTTCCTATAAGTTGGGATTTTTTCAGTTTGTGTCATAAAAAGCATGCTTACAGAATTTGAATACGCTACCTTTGTAATCAAAGGACCAACAATCATTAAAGTAAGAATATTGTGAACTGATAATGCTTTCCACCTTCTTGTATCAATACTGATTAGATATACTGACGGCTAAAAATATTTTTTGGTTCCTATTGTAAGCGTTATGTAGTCGTACGAGGGGACTTCAAAAAGTATGCTAGGCATTATTACAGGAGGCCACTTAACTCTTACTGAACGCTGTACCATACTTCAGAGTGACACAGAAACATGACACCATTATTAAAAACGAAGCCCCTGAAAAGGACGCTAGGAACTTTCTGTACTCGTCCAGTTTCTCGACGATGGAAAATCTCCTGCCCTCGGTCACGGAGCCATTCGAGAACCGCTGTGTCGACGTCCTCCTCCTTCGGAAATCTGTGATTTGTGCGAATCAGATCATCGACAACTTGAAATATATCATCTGTGGCTGATGTCGATTGACTTTCAACCCTGTTGGCATCCCCCACGTTTGTGCGGCCTTGGTCAAATTGATGACGCCGTTTCACTACGGCTATAAGTGACAGTGCGTTCAGTCCACATTCAACCATAATTTCCGACGAATCTGTGTGCAGTTTGTATATTTCGGATACAGGAATAGCTGTGCCTCGCGGAATTGAACTTAAGAGTTCCCAGTTGCCGCGGCATTTCACTTGCAAAGTGTGATGCACCTGTAACACGTACCACTCCAGAACCATGTCCGCAGGGCACGCTGAAGACACACTACTCTCTTCCAGCCTACTGTTCTGCAATGGGCTTAGTGTGTGAGTACATGTGGAACTTAGCTTTCTGACGTTTCATAGCACTTTCGTCAAGTCTGAACTGGCAACTTAAGTTATATTGCGACGAAAGCTTTTACGACTGCTTGCGATGCTAATTTTTGTTAATAACCTTTGTTAAACAATAATATTGTCAAATCTGTCATTTACGATCACCACAAGTAAACGAATTCGATGCACCAGCTGCGTGGATGTAATGGAAGTGTGTTGTAATTCTTGACATGGTTCATTGGTTCTAGTTTCACAAAGTTACTTAACAAGTTATATATGTCATCGCACACTGAGGTTAAAATGGTATCAACAATATACATACATCCTGTTAAAGATAATCTGAGAGACCCTCTTATGGGTGTTACACGTTACGTCGAGACAAAAAAAAAAAAAAAAAAAAAAAAATTGGAAAGTGCTGTTGAATTCAGGTGGCTGTTGCACGTCTGCATCCCTTTAGTAGTGTGGTTGACCAGGCATTAGCAGCAATGAATTCCAGGATGGCGGTTGCTTAGGCCCACAACTAAAACTTCTAATAAAAGTTCTCTTGCAGATGAGGCCTACAAGCAAAGTATTTTACTTTAGGAGTATATTCCTCTGTTTTATTTCCCACGTTATTCTGAAAAATTTGCAGTGTATGTGTCCTATGTTTAAATGGACAGTTCGGATTCTTTATTTCACGAACTGGATTATTTGTTAGCAATTCTGGTGGCTGTTTGTGGCTAACTCACCTTGCTATCTTCAGCAGCTCTTGCCTTGCCAGGCAGCGAGAATGGAAGAAGCTTGCAGCCGTTTGCAGAACTGATAAGTTAACAGGCTGCCATGATTTCAAATTGATTACCTGTCCAATGGCTGACCAAGTAAGGCGTCAACAGCGTTCCCTGATTTGCTGGGCGCTGAGAAGGATATCACAACTCTAACAAGGAAGAAATAACGATTAAGAAAGGTAGTGATGCATTCTGAAATTGGTGTACACACTATTAAGCCGAAGACAGCTTCCCCCCCACGTTAAATGACAATAAACGATACAGAGCACATGTATTGAAACCTTAGCCGAGTACACAGAACTGCGATCATATCAGACAGAGAGTACAGAAGCAAGAGAGTAGATGAAGGTGGCAAGCGGGGAGGTTCTAGTGAACCACACCAGTCGTCCAGTGCCGTCGGTTTGCAATCGTGGCGAGAGACAGTTGCGCTCGCTGGGCGTACGAAGCAATGTGCGTACATGAGCGACGATGGTGACTACTGTTCCAAGGAATGAACAGCTTAACTGCTAGTAACTGCAGGGCAGTAAATGCTTGTAGAAGTCGCATCATCAACGGCCATGAAGCTGCTGCTTCTTTTCCGTCTCGAAGCTCAAACTAAATGGGTAGGAAGTGGCATTGGACTGACATTCTATAGCTTTGAATAAAATCTTCTCGCTTTTCAAGCTACATCAGTTCGAATAACACATTCGAGTTATCGGTGGTTACCTCCGCCATCGTCATCAGTAGAAAAAAGCCATTGACTGCCGGGCATGGTGCTGTTTTCCGCTTACATAGACACGATTGAGGCCTCCGGCACCAATCAAAAATTGCCGAAATGGCGTTTGCGCGGAAGGTGAATTGGGCGACTCACGGCAGTTCCAGCCTGCCGTGAGATCGAGTGAAGTCAACTGGCGCTAGGGAGTGACGCCACCTTTTAAACTACCACTCCCGCCTCCCTACAAGCGTCAGGCATCCGTCTTTGTTTCCTTTCGATATCCAGTGCTCGCCGCCATACCCTACTAAGTGTTTACCCATAATCTCTGTTAAATTATTGCTGCTTGTCAAAGCGCAACTGCGTGCTTTATAACGGAATCCCAATATGCACGAGCCAAGCCTCTGGTCTTTTAAAACTGTGTTGTCTTCCGCGTACGCTACGTTTCGGCTCTCACTGATTGGTGCCAGAAGCTGCAATCGTACTTATGTGGGTGAGAAACCGTACCAACTCCGGTATCCACAGACTAGATTTCAGTCACCCCATTATATCCCCCCCCCCCTCTGATCAGCAACTCTAGTATGCTGTCGCGCCTTCACATACACATCCCTCAATCCCTACACCAATGCACAGTCAAATGGTTCAAATAGCTCTGAGCGCTATGGGACTTAACTTCTGAGGTCATCAGTCCCCTAGAACGTAGAACTACCTGAACCCAACTAACCTAAGGACATCACACACACACATGCCTGAGGCACGATTCGAACCTGCGACGGTAGCGGTCGCGCGGTTCCAGACTGTAGCGTCTAGAATCGCTCGGCCACCCTGGACGGCTACACACAGTCCATACCCCGTTTCAACGCAGCTGCAGAGAATGAGACCCGCCCTATTTTTAGCCCTCCTACCAACTTTAACTTTCCCCCACCTATCCCACTGCAGAACACGACCCGTCTCTCCTTTACCCTCTCCATCCAGCCCTATCTCTTTCCTCTTGTAACAACTACCCTCGCCACACACCACCCCTCCCTCTATCGCTCTGTCTTTATTCCCACCATCTGCATCACCTCCTACCTATGATCTCCACAGTTTCCCGACCTAACAACCCCAATCTCTTTACCCAAACCCATCAGCGCTATAGAACAAATTCTCCCCTCCGGCAATATATCTCATCCAGCGCAGGTCCAACTGATTCCAAATTTTACCAGGAGAAATTTACCTTTCTGCTAAGTGTTTTTGAAAATATATATTTTCCTTTTTTCAGCTACACGTGTTTGATTTTTTGTTTAAAATAGAAAAACAGCCACAAATTTTGTTTCTAATTCTATGTTTTTTAATTCGCTTTCTTGAAGAGCGGAATATTGTACGATGATAGCCCACCCCAGCCCATATTGGGTAGGGGGGTTCAAAAAACCATGAAGGAAGAAAAAAAGAGTCAGTTGTGTTTACTCCTGACGGCTATGGCGCTGATAGCCATCGAAAGATCGAGAATTTTGTTTGAAATGAAGATTTTTGAAAATAGAGAAGATTTTATTGAGATATGCCGCCACGAAATATTCCGAGGACCTTGGTGGTGTCTTTCTGCTGTAGCCTTTCGTTTTCCAAAAATAGAGACACTGCCAACTACAAGGAAGAAAAGGGACAAAGCCATTGTGTGTAGATACATCAGCTAATAATTTCTTTTTGGTGACAGACGTATCCTATTCTGGCTCAGTTGAAATGTTGAGAATGCGACTGCTATTGCCTTCATAAGTCTCAAAGAGATAAGAGAACGACAGTTCCAGTGTAAAATTTATTCCACTGCACAGTAGCCAACTGGTACAGCAGCCGTTTTGACTTATTTTAAATTAGAAAAAAATGGTTCAAATGGTTCTGAGCACTATGGGACTCAACTGCTGAGGTCATAAGTCCCCTAGAACTTAGAACTACTTAAACCTAACTAACCTAAGGACAACACAAACATCCATGCCCGAGGCAGGATTCGAACCTGCGACCGTAGCGGTCGCGCGGTTCCAGACTGTAGCGCCAGAACCGCTCGGCCACCAGCGGCCGGCTTTTAAATTAGAAAACAACATGGCGGGCAAAGTTATTTACCTTCATTAGGAGGGCGAAGGCGTTATTGGAATTAAATAACTGTGCACCACTTATTTTTTTCAGTTTTAAACAGTTTCTAATGGTTGCCACATTTTGTGTAAATTAAGATCTGTTCTCAGAATAACGTCAGCCGAAACATGTTTCCAGATTTTGATCCCTCAGTATGTTTGGAATCATTAAAGTGAGGTTTCATTTCTCACGGAAATATTGTTAAAGCTTTAAATCACTAACGAATTTTCAAATAAATAATGAATAAAACTGATAGAGAAATTATGGGTAAACCGGTGTGTTGTTCATTACCAAATGGTTCTGAATCTGTCATCTGGCTCATTCCTCATTAATTGAAACTCTATTCTTTTCTTCGTTTGCGATATCGTGTGGCCGCCGATGTGTGCGTATAACAACGTGGTGGTCGGGTTCATTGTGTTTTCATGTTGAGTGATGGCCTCCTTGTCAAATAATGTTTCTTTTAAAAACATCCCAAAATAATATTTAATTTGCTGTTATATCTACCAGTAGTGTTGTACTGGTTAGGCTTCATTAACCTACAGGGCTACAATACACTCCTGGAAATGGAAAAAAGAACACATTGACACCGGTGTGTCAGACCCACCATACTTGCTCCGGACACTGCGAGAGGGCTGTACAAGCATTGATCACACGCACGGCACAGCGGACACACCAGGAACCGCGGTGTTGGCCGTCGAATGGCGCTAGCTGCGCAGCATTTGTGCACCGCCGCCGTCAGTGTCAGCCAGTTTGCCGTGGCATACGGAGCTCCATCGCAGTCTTTAACACTGGTAGCATGCCGCGACAGCGTGGACGTGAACCGTATGTGCAGTTGACGGACTTTGAGCGAGGGCGTATAGTGGGCATGCGGGAGGCCGGGTGGACGTACCGCCGAATTGCTCAACACGTGGGGCGTGAGGTCTCCACAGTACATCGATGTTGTCGCCAGTGGTCGGCGGAAGGTGCACGTGCCCGTCGACCTGGGACCGGACCGCAGCGACGCACAGATGCACGCCAAGACCGTAGGATCCTACGCAGTGCCGTAGGGGACCGCACCGCCACTTCCCAGAAAATTAGGGACACTGTTGCTCCTGGGGTATCGGCGAGGACCATTCGCAACCGTCTCCATGAAGCTGGGCTACGGTCCCGCACACCGTTAGGCCGTCTTCCGCTCACGCCCCAACATCGTGCAGCCCGCCTCCAGTGGTGTCGCGACAGGCGTGAATGGAGGGACGAATGGAGACGTGTCGTCTTCAGCGATGAGAGTCGCTTCTGCCTTGGTGCCAATGATGGTCGTATGCGTGTTTGGCTCCGTGCAGGTGAGCGCCACAATCAGGACTGCATACGACCGAGGCACACAGGGCCAACACCTGGTATCATGGTGTGGGGAGCGATCTCCTACACTGGCCGTACACCACTGGTGATCGTCGAGGGGATACTGAATAGTGCACGGTACATCCAAACCGTCATCGAACCCATCGTTCTACCATTCCTAGACCGGCAAGGGAACTTGCTGTTCCAACAGGACAATGCACGTCCGCATGTATCCCGTGCCACCCAACGTGCTCTAGAAGGTCCAAGTCAACTACCCTGGCCAGCAAGATCTCCGGATCTGTCCCCCATTGAGCATGTTTGGGACTGGATGAAGCGTCGTCTCACGCGGTCTGCACGTCCAGCACGAACGCTGGTCCAACTGAGGCGCCAGGTGGAAATGGCATGGCAAGCCGTTTCACAGGACTACATCCAGCATCTCTACGATCGTCTCCATGGGAGAATAGCAGCCTGCATTGCTGCGAAAGGTGGATATACACTGTACTAGTGCCGACATTGTGCATGCTCTGTTGCCTGTGTCTATGTGCCTGTGGTTCTGTCAGTGTGATCATGTGATGTATCTGACCCCAGGAATGTGTCAATAAAGTTTCCCCTTCTTGGGACAATGAATTCACGGTGTTCTTATTTCAATTTCCAGGAGTGTAGTTTAACAACTTTTCTTAAGCCTTACCTCACTTATATTTTTTTAAAAATTGCACTTGACTCGTGATTGAGAATGTTGACGTGATACAATGTATCTAATGAACAGTTTTATATGACTGACGTAGCACTGCCTTTGAAAATGACGGAAAGTCCAAACGCATAAGCTCATGTTGGGAAAATAAAAGTGTGGTCGAGACATACACCATGTGATCAAAAGTATCGGGACACCTGTCTGGAAAGACTTACATTTCGTGGCACCCTCCATCGGATAATGCTGGAATTCAGTATGGTGTTGGCCCACCCTTAGCCTTGATGACAGCTTCCACTGTCGCAGGCATACGTTCAATCAGGTGCTGGAATGTTTCTTGCGGAATGGCAGCCCATTTTTCACTGAGTGCTGCACTGAGGAGACGTATCGATATCGGTCGGTGAGGCCTGGCACGAAGTCGGCGTTCGAAAACATCCCAAAGGTGTTCTAAAGGAGTCAGGTCAGGACTCTGTATAGGCCAGTCCATTACAGGAATATTGCTGTCGTGTAAAGACTCCGCCACAGGTCGTGCATTATGAACAGGTGCTCGATCGTGTTGAAAGATGCAATCCGCCATCCCAGAGTTGCTCTTCAACACTGTGAAGCAAGAAGGTGCTTAAAACATCAATGTAGGCCTGTGCTGTGATAGTTCCACGCAGAACAACGAGGGGTGCAAGTCTCCACCATGAAAAACACGACCACACCATGACACCACCACCTCCGAATTTTACTGTTGGCACTACACACGCTGGCAGATGACATCCACCGGGCATTCGCTATACCCACACCCTGCCATCGGATCTCCACATTGTGTACCGTGATTCGACTTTCCACACAACGTTTTTCCACTGTTCAATCGTCCAATGTTTACGCTCCTTACACCAAGCGAGGCGTCATTTGGCATTTATCGGTGTGATGTGTGGCTTATAATCAGCCGCTCCAGCACGAAATCCAAGTTTTCTCATCTGCCGCCTAACTGTCATATTACTTGCAGTGGATTCTCAAGCAATTTGGAATTTATACAGATTGTCTGGATAGATATCTGCTATTACGCATTGCGACCCTCTTCAACTGTCGGAGGTCTCTGTCAGTCAACAGACGAGGTCGGCCTGTATGCTTTTGTGGAAGTCTCGCGTACAGACGTATGATACAAGTGACACCCAACCACCTGACCACGTTCAAAGTCTGTGAGTTCCGCGGAGCTCTCCATTCTGCTCTCTCACGATAATGACTACTGAGATCGCTGATATGGAGTGCCTGGCAGTAGGTGACAGCACAATGCACCTAATACGAGAACGTATGTTTTTGGAGGTGTCCGGATACTTTTGATCACATAGTGTAGAAAACGTGTTAAAAGTGCATTCAAGAGGTCGTGTTGTCTCACAGCATTTACATGCAGATTGCAGCTACAATAGTTGCAAGTCCCTCTTGCGCATACAGTGGAGCCCCTTGGAGTCCCCCCCCCCCCCCCCCCCCTCTCCCGAGCTATAGTGCCCATTCAGACGTTAATACAACTTTCACAGATGTTACAGTACTAAAATGCCAGATATCTCAGGAAAGAGACACTACAATGTATACCTCATTTTGTAGAAGGACTCTTCGACAGAGTTTCTCTACGTGAAAGGGAAGCTATGCAGATTGATAAGCACGGTTAAAATACATCTCGCATTGTATACGCTGATATGAATTTACACCGGGTTTATTTTGTTGAAGTGTGTTGTCACCTCTTCCGTTTTTTGCCCGTCTCAGTATGTCAAGTAACTACTCACACATTAGGTGCGTCTCGCAGTGAGAGTCCACTGCAGAGGAAGGTCTCCCACCGGTTGAGCAGAACATCTTCTGTGGTTCTGTGGCTGAGGAGGTGGAGAAGAAGGAGGGGGGAGCCCGAAGCTGGACGGAGGGTCCGCTGCGCTGCCCACAACTGTCGCGGACGCCACATACATAAAACAACGGACAGGGTCACGCCGCCGTGTTAACACCCACTGTGGATTTCCTACTCTGTAGCCGGCTGTCCTGCTGAGGGCAGCGGCAAGAGGAGAGGGGGCCAAACGCGCTGCTGGGAGGGAGGACGTTGTCGGTGAGGAATCAGCCTGCAGTCCCTTCTACATACAAGACAAGTGGTGCTAGTGGTTACACGACGCTGGCCGCGAGCGCCAGTCAGCTGTCCAGTGGGACACAGGTTTTCATTTCCGTATAGTGTTTCATTTATATTCATCCACAGTGTAACAGTACCAGCTTTGTTTCGTAATTGTCTTAAAAAAATTACTGTATCACACGTTTTCTGTTTCAGTCTCTCTGTCACCAGAAAAGGGTGGAAAACACAGCCGCTTCTAGCGTTCAAGCGAGAAGCTTCGAAATGTCGTAACAAGTACGGGCTGCGGTGCTTAAATTCGGAGAAATGAAACTTTTCTTTAAAAGCATATTTATTTAAACACGAAACAAATGAAAATGAAAATTTTTTTACCGGTAAGTAGTGGCACCTTTCAAGATTAACATTACGCGATGTAACCCCCCTTCAATGACCTCCTCCAGTCTTATCTTGAAGTGATCGCACGCACTCTTTAAAACAGTGCTGTCCATATTCGCGAATGTTTCTTCGATAGCGGTGCGTAGAGATGCGACGTTAGGGTGCCTCGTCTTACTGATAACTCTTTCTACTACGCTTCAAACGCAGTAGTCGAGGGGGTTCAAAAATGGTTCAAATGGCTCTGAGCACTATGGGACTTCTCAGCTCATCAATCCCCTAGAACTTAGAACTACTTAAACCTAACTAACCTAAGGACATCACACACATCCACGCCCGAGGCAGAATTTGTACCTGCGACCGTAGCGGTCGTGCGGTTCCAGACTGTAGCGCCTAGAACCGCTCGGCCACTCCGACCGGCGAGGGGGTTCAAAGCCGGGATATTCTGGGGCCAGAACTCCTTTCACCAGAACGTGTCAATGTTATCCGAGAGCCTGTTGTGGACTAAATGGCTCGAATGAGGTCCTCCTCTGCCATCTGACGCACTGTTCACTCGCTGACATTCATTACTGACGGCAATTCCCACAGCGGTTGCCCCGGATCTTCCGAAGTCATCGCCTGAGCCTTTTCGATGACTGCCGCAGTTCGAGACACGCGAATGAAGTTTCCTCGCCAGGTTAGCGGAACCCTCCCCAGACTTCACCGAAGCATTGTGCTTGGCCACAATATCGTAAAGAGTTTATCTCTGGCACCAGAAGAATCGAAATATTTCAGCGGGCGAACGCTCAGCGCGAAGACATTCGGTAATCGCGGCGTTTCGGTTGTACTCTGCACTTTTCCGTAATATCTCGGCCATTTTGAGGTTCTGACTGTTTACTACATATATCAAAAACAGTTTTGCATCACTCCGGTTTCCATAACTCCTGAAGATAGACGTTGACTATGGATATTGTATCACGGACACAGTCCCTTTGACTGTTCAGAGATGTCACTAAACCCGTCCAAAGATGTAAACAACCACCCATGATCAGCGCGTATTAGGCGGAGGGGGTCCAACAGCAGATTAATTTCAATCATTCCATCAGGAAGGAGGTACACGGCTCGTGCATCTATTGTGCAACCATGCCTAGACGGTCTATACTGCGGTTCGATCGCGTCCGCGTTGTTACTTTGTGCCAAGAAGGGCTCTCAACAAGGGAAGTGTCCAGGCGTCTCGGAGGGAAGCGATGTTGTTCAGGCATGGAGGAGATACAGAGAGACATGTCGGTGACATGCCTCGCTCAGGCCGCCAAAGGGTTACTACTGCAGTGGATGACCGCTACGATTATGGCTCGGAGGAACCCTGACACAACGCCACCATGTTGAATAATGCTTTTCGTGCAGCCAGAGGACGTTGAGTTACGTCTAAAGCTGTGCGCAATAGGCTGCATGATGCGCAACTTCACTTCCGACGTCCATGGCGAAGTCCATCTTGAAACCACGACACTAAGTAGTGCGGTACAGATGGGCCCAACAACATGCCGAATGGACCACTCAGGATTGACATGATGTTCTCTTCACCGATGAGTGTCGCAAATGCCTTCAACCACACAATCGTCGGAGACGTGTTTGGAAGCAATCCCATCAGGCTGAACGCCTTAGACACACTACCCAGAGAGTGCAGCAAGTTGGAGGTTCCCTGGTGTTTTGGGGTGGCAGTATGTGTGGCCGACGTACGCCTCTAGTGGTCGTGGAAGGCGCTGTAACGGCTGTACGATACTAGAGTACCATCCTCCGACCGATAGCGCAACCATATCGGTAGTATATTGGCGAGGCATTCATTTTCATGGACGACAATTCGCGCCGCCATCGTGCACATCTTGTGAATGACTTCTTTCAGGATAACGATATCGCTCGACTAGAGTGGCCGGCATGTTCTCCTGACATGAACCCTATCGAACATGCCTGGGATGGATTGAAAAGGGCTGTTTGTGGACAACCTGATCCACCAACCACTCTGACGGATCTACGCCGATTAGCCGTTCAAGAATGGGACAATCTGGACCAACAGCGCCTTGATTAACCTGTGGATAGTATGCCAAGACGAATACGGGCATACATTAATGCAAGAGGACGTCCTCCTGGGTATTAGAGGTACCGGTGCGTGCAGCAATCTGGACCAGCATCTCTGAAGGTCTCGATGTATGGTGGTACAATATGCAATGTGGGGGTTTCATGAGAAATAAAAAAGGGCGAAAATGATGTTTGTTTATGTTGATCTCCATTTCAATTTTCTGTGCAGGTTCCGGAACTCTCGGAACCGAGGTGATGCTTAAGTTTTTTTTATGTGTGTAGATGTCTAATTCTTTCAAGAATGCCTATCGCTACCTCCGGCGGACGTACGATATGGCGGGAAATTCAAATCGAAATGTATCCGGATTTAACCACCGCACCCTGTAAACCGGTTGAAATTTGTATGTGCAGCTTCGAAATAACGTAGTGCAACATCTAGGCAATGAAAGCACGGATCGTCACTCCACCTAAAAATTCGAAGTTGTGCTGTGAGCAGAAAAGGTTATGCTCACCGTCTTTTCCGACGTCTAAGCCCCGATACTCATCAGGTCCCTCGAGCACGGACAAGCCATTAACATTCACGTGTATTGTGAGACACTCCGTAGCCTCTACAAGTCCGTCAGGAGTAAACGGTCTTGGCTGCCCACGGCTGCTCCACGATACTATGCGTCCACAGGTCTACAAGGACACACAAAGTTTAATGGCCAGGTTTAAGTGGGAGCAGTCAGTGCATCCGCTCTACAGACCACACATGTCGCCCTGAGACGAGCATGTGTTCAGTCAGCCAAAATAAAATAAAATAAAATATAATATAATAATAATAATAATCTCAACGGAAAGGGCTTTAACTTGGACGGTGAACTGAAGGACGCAGTGGAGGACTGGCTCCTGTCACAGCCAAGGGAATTCTGGAAGCAGGGGATCCTCCCGCTCGTGAAACAGTACGGCAGCTGTGATCAGGCCTCTGGCGGTTACTTTTGAATAAAGACTCCAATCATATCCATAGTGTTGTTTAGTACGTCTTCTTTTGAACGTCCCTCACAGATTAGTTTGCATCATCGTATCCTTCGTACACTTCATATGCTATAAGAGAGTCAGTAATTCAATGCAATGAGCATATGTAATTCATTTGTGTGTCTTTTGTTGTGTTCTTGTTAAAACAATAAGACTACAATACGAAATACTATACTCATAAGTAATGAGAACCGGAAGGTGGTCACGTGCTTCTAATAGAGTCATACCAAAGTGAGTTTGTTAGTAAAAGTGACTCAACTAGAACCCAACATAAATTTGGTACAGAGATGTTCGGTTGATCAGATTGTTGTCACATATTGTTCCGGCTGTTAGTGAGACTTACTTAGAAATAATGCAGAAAATAGTCGAAGTCCTGTCTAATTACAAGGAGGCAACTTGGATTCAAAACCAGTCAAATTATTCAGAACATTGAAGCTACATGTGATTCGATATACATTCATGCTCATAAATTAAGGATAATGTTGATACATGGTGAAACAACGCTCTGGTGGGCGGTTTTCGGGTTTAAATCACCTCGGGGTATGATCATGCGGTGCATTTTGACCTGCGGTCGTCGCACGGTGGCGCTGGCAGAAGTCCACATATGCAGAGGTGTGTTGGTGCATGTCAGAGTACGGTGCAGCGAGTAAATGTGCAGACGTTTTCAGACGTGCTAATGGTGACTGTGTGTTGAAAATGGTTCAGAGAACAGATATTAATGACGTTATGAGGGGTAGAATACTAGGGCGACTGGTGGCTGGTGAAACACAGCAGGTCGTAGCACGGGCTCTCCGTGTGCTACAAAGTGTAGTCTCAAGATTATGGCAACGATTCCAGCAGACAGAAAATGTGTCCAGGTGCTACAGTACGGGACATCCACAGTGTACAACACCACAAGAAGACCGATATCTCACCATCAGTGCCCGCAGACGGCCACGGAGTACTGCAGGTAGCCTTGCTCGGGACCTTACCGCAGCCACTGGAACAGTTGTCTCCAGACACACGGTCTACAGACGACTGAGCAGAAATGGTTTATTCGCCCGGAGACCTGCAAGGTGCATTCCACTGAGCCCTGGTCACAGGAGAGCCCGTAAAGCCTGGTGTCAAGAACACGGTACATGGTCATTGGAACAGTGGTCCCAGGTTATGGTCACGGACGAGTCCAGGTATAGTCTGAACAGTGATTCTCGCCGGGTTTTCATTTGTCGTGAACCAGAAACCATATACCAACCCCTTTAATGTCCTTGAAAGGGACCTGTATGGAGGTCGTGGTTTGATGGTATGGTCTGGCGTATCGGGACGTCATTTTGCACCAGTATGTCCGCCTTTTCAGGGGCGCAGTGGATCCCACCATCATCCTGATGGATGATAACGCATAGCCCCACTGAGCTGACATCGTGGAGGAGTACCTTCAAACAGAAGATATCAGGAGAATGGAGTGGCCTGCCTGTTCTCCAGACCTAAACACGATCGAGCACGTCTGGGATGCTTTCGGACGACGTATCGCTGCACGTCTTCAAACCCCTACGACACTTCAGGAGCTCCGACGGGCACTGGTGCAAGAATGGGAGGCTATACCCCAGCAGCTGCTTGACCACCTGATCCAGAGTATGCCAACCCGTTGTGTGGCCTGTGTACGTGTGCATGGTGATCATATCCCATGATGTCTGAGTACAAGCGCAGGAAACAGTGGCGTTTTGTAGCACATGTGTTTCGGGACAGTTTTCTCAACTTATCACCAATACCGTGGACTTACAGATCTGTGTCATGTGTGTTCCCTATGTGGCTGTGCTGTCAGCGTCAGTTTTGTGTAGTGCTACGTTGTGTGGCACCCGTTTTGCAATTATCCTTAATTTATGAGCATGAGTGTAGTTGCAGTCGTGTCAGTTCTAAAACACTACGTTATTCAAGCTTTTTAATGTTTATTTCTTCTTATTAGTTTGTATTTAAAATCTTATTTGTAGACAGATGAATAGAGACATCACGGCATTAGCGCCCCCCCCCCCCAGGTACTTTAGACAAATTGGCCATAACCTTTCGTCAAGGCAATCTCAATGACGCATTTGAATCAGTCAAAGGATCTTTGATCGCAAGTTGTCTTTCTATCCGTTATGTGAGTGGATGACTGACAGTGTCAGTGTGAAAAAATCTTTGGAGTAAGGCCTGGGTAGTTTCGATTTCTTTACGATGCTATTTTTTCTGTAATAAAATTGTGCTTGGCAACTAAGACCACATGGTAAAGAGACGTGTGCCTAAATTTTGTGAAGTGGCAGACCTGTTATTTATCATAGGTAAGTAAAACAAAATGAAATAGGTGTCTTTTGAGAAACAATGGCACTCATGAAGAATTCAAAATATTAGTGTAACTCCGATACAAATGTAATTAATAGTTCAGGGCAGAATGTCTCTTTCTTACAACCGCATGCTAGAATTATTTAGTTGTTTTAACATAAATACTCGTAGAAATATGTACACTTATGGGAAATGGATGGTTTTTTGGAAGACACTTTTGCACCTATTCTGAGTCATATATAACATGGAACCAATAGAAAGAACCCAGTGAATATATGAAATACAGTTTTATCATGCTGTCTGTCAGTACGACACATTGATTTCTACATTTTCCAAGGTTCGTGCACGTGCAGCCATTTGACTCTGAAATCGAGGACCTATAAATTTGACGTTATTGACACATATGTGTGGAATAAGGAAAATTAAACAACGGGAATACGAAAAAAATTGTTTTTGTTTCCTCCGTAAAGACTGGAATGCAAAAAAATATAAGCTTGCTTAGAATGAAGTAACAAAGACACAAATGTTTTAAACAGTATTGGTGCGTATAACCCATTCTTCTTGTTGTGTTAGCGTAAAGATAAGCTCCTCATTCCTGAAACTAACCCGCGACAGCTCTGAACTGTTATGAATAATACTGTCCAGATAGTTGCACGCATTTTTTATTTAATACGTCATTAAGTTGCTTCGGTTACTGCAACCATCTGAATGAAGAATTTTCGACAGATTTACAGTTCTCTGGGGTGCCCGAGGTTAGTGTGCTGGGAGTTTCACGAATGTTACTGACCTCAGATACAACGTTAATAGGAACCTCAAATGTTTCCCGACAGTGCAATTACCTGTAATGAATCACTGTATGAAAAAAGGTGCGCAAATATCCAGTCGGGTCTTGATAAGATTCCAAAGCGATGCAAAAATTTAGAAGTAGTGTTATATGTTGCCCATTTCACAAACGCAAGAACGTTGTATACTATGACTGCAGTATCACTGAGCCGCAACAGAAATAAGTCATTTCATAGAAACATAGAAATATCTGGTGGCAACAGTTTATGGAAGGCGGCCGGGGAGGGGGGGGGGGGGGGTGTCATGGGTTATGAAACCCAATGATCAGATAGGTTCAATCATGAATGTTGCAGGTTTCAGTTGTAGGATGGCAGGATACTCTCGAAACGGAGTCAGGCCACAAAGGAGACAGCGCAAGGAAGACTTGCTAAGCTCATTCTATAATAACACTGTCATAGGTGGATATATACCAAATAATCTCAACAAGAAGATATTTCAATGTATGTAAAGAAAGGGACGCCGATGTTCACAGAACTGGGAATAGACGCAAGGGAACTCTGAACAATGGGCGGATGTTTGAAGAGAGAAGCCAACGTCCCGCTGCGGTGCATCATTTCCCAAACAGCAGTAAGCACGGAACTGAACATTAGTCACTGTAAGTGCTTTCTAGGTCAGATATGAAACCAGTGTTGCACTAAATAGTTATAACTAGAAAGAAGTAATAATAAATTTGAAAGACTTTTAGTTATCTTTTCTTGCTCTCTAGCAGATTGTTTGCCGTTCATTTACAGTTTGTTGTCCGTACTGGCGAGTTTGTTGCTGTAATAACTGAAGCACTTTTCTCTGTTTAGGTTCTTGGCTCTGAGCACTATGGGACTTAACATCTGAGGTCATCAGTCCCCTAGAGCTGAGAACTAGTTAAACCTGATTAACCTAAGGACATCACACACATCCATGCGCGAGGCAGGATTGGAACCTGCGACCGTAGCGGTCACGCGGTTCCAGATTGTAGCGCCGAGAACCGCTCGGCCGCATCGGCCGGCGTCGGTTCTTGTCATTTATTTTCTTCCATAGCAGCTTTAAGAGGACAAAATGTTACAGATCTGTGCATCAAATGTTGACTTGGGATAAGAATCTGAACAAACGAATGAAAGAAGAACTGAGTGCACCATAAGCAAGAGACAGACTGACCCTAATAATCTTGCAGATGCTGTGGTGTTGATGGGCGCCGTCAGGTCTGTAAGTAAGTAATTAGAGGAAGAAATCACATACGCCGCCTACCACTGTTTCCCTGTGAACAAGTAAAGGTAAACTTACACGCCAGTCTTCGTCCACCGACAGTGGAAATGTAAGACTAATTCTCCTACTATAGGTGTTTCAGCTGCCAGAGAAAATAACGTAAGGATGGAGAAAAGAGGGGGAAAACTACAGACCAAGCAAAGACAACGAATTTCAAACAAATCGGTATACTATCTGCTCAAATAATTTAAAGGCTAGCTAGTAATGTTACAAAATTTAAGAGGATCAACCCACAGTACTGATTACTTGGCACGTGGCCGTCTTGCTGTAGGATAAGAAAACTACGTGTAGAATGTATAGAAACATGACATTCGTCCACGCCAGAGTTGTGGATATGAACGCAAAGACGAGGGCATCGAGACAAGGTTTAGTGCGCCAGCATTGATGAAATTACACTGCTCACTGCTAACGAAGTAACCACGAGCGTTCTCTTGGAATAGACCGTGCACAAAGCTGGCAGCAAGGTAATTGAAGCCAATACATGCAGAGTAAGATAGCGGTAACTTCCGAACTACCGCCAGTAACGATGTGGTACCGAGGAAGAACTGCTGGGGGATGGTGGATCAAGTCTGGTCCACGATGGAATGAGAAACCGTCTAAGGTTCACAATGGAATGAGGCTCGCCTAACGGTCCCACCGAGATTTTAGAAACTCGGACGCAGCACCGTAGTGCGCCTCGTCCGAGTGAAAGAAGTTCGTATAGACAATCTTACTGTGGGTTACAGTCCTCACGGTTCTAACTGGTTCCGGCTGGACGACGGCTCGCCTTCCGTCGTTTAAGCTGGCTAACCTGTCCTAGCGCCAGGTGAGCAGACGCTGGAGAAACTAATGTTGCTATCCAGAGTCTTGCCGGCAGACGAAACTTGAACATAACAGCTCCAAACTTCTGCTGATTGTCCGTATTTTGTGGCTTTTCTACATTATTTGATTTGTGATTGTGAAACTGACCGACTCTCAGCATCGTTTTTCTTTCTTCCTTTTTTTTTTTGTGGTTTTATGGCGCACAACTACAGTGGTCATTAGCGCCCAGACTAATTTATGAATGCACTGCGAGGCACAAGGTTAAAACTGTGGTGTCACTGCCAGACACCACACTTGCTAGGTGGTAGCTTAAATCGGCCGCGGTCCATTAGTACATGTCGGACCCGCGTGTCGCCACTGTGTGATCGCAGACCGAGCGCCGCCACACGGCAGGTCTCGAGAGACGTACGAGAACTCGCCCCAGTTGTACGACGACGTTGCTAGCGACTATACTGACGAAGCCTTTGCTCTCATTTTGCCGAGAGACAGTTAGAATAGCCCTCAGCTAAGTTAATGGCTACGACTTAGCAAGGCGCCAATTGTCACAGTGCATGTATCTTACGAGTCTCATTTGTATAGTCAAGAGAGATGTATCACAAGGATTGATTAAAAGTATATTCCAAAGATACGTATTTTCTTTATAGTATTCAATACGTATCCCGTTCCAGACTTGACGCCAGTCGGCGTGTGTGTACGCGTGCCTTTCGGCTTCCTCCTCAGTGTGGCGTGACTAGCTTGTTACGCCACAACAAAAACAGCAACTAAAAAGGACAACACTATAAAAGGCACATCAACAGGCAAGGGATTAAAAGAAAACAGCATAATCAAATGTCCTTAGGCAGGTGTGTCAAGTGGATAAAACTAAGAACGCGAGCAGTTGCTCCTGGGTCATCCGCTAAAACGTCATCCAGAGTACATGGCAGACCAAGATCAATGCGCAGTGTATTAAAATTCGGACAGGACGTTAAAATGTGGCGGACCGTCAGCAACTGCCCACATGGGTAGAACGGCGCCGGCGCAGCCGTCAGCAGATGCCGATTGGTGAACCGGCAGTGTCCAATTCGTAACCGGGCCACAACGACATCAGTGCTTTGTGATTTCTGAGGCATGGCGAGAAAATTCCAGTCTTCGTCACCGGTGAACAGCAGTCAGCATGGCTGCATGAACCCCGCACCTGTTTGTTGCGGAGGTCCACACGCCGAACGGTCGTTGAGGAGTCCCTGTTGGGAGCCCCTTGGTTCATCTGGGCGACAAGTCGCTTAGCAGTTGCACACCTATTCGCCTTTACACATGTCTGCAGGCGTCATTCACTCGTGTCATCTACGGTCCGGGGTGCATCGCATCTGCCTCGGCGCCGATTTTGTTTAGCGCAATTTTGCCACGGACGTAATACTTCGACCACGGTGCCACACGGACAGTTTAGAAACTTAGCTGTTACGGAAATGCTTCTCCCCTTGGCCCGATAGCCAACGATCACGCCCTTTTAGACGTTAGATAAATCGCTTTGTTTCCGCATTACGTCAAAGACTGCACTCTTCTCCACGTCACCTCCCTCCCCCCCCCCCCCCCCCCCAGTTCCCCAACACGCTTTACATACCCTCCACTGCAAGTGCTGCCACCTGTTATCTGTGAATGGTTATTACAGGTTGGTGTCGTATGTAGACTGTGGTCATATTAATGTGAGTGAATCGCGTACGACGACATATTTTCAATGAAATTAGTTGTTTTGAACCATTCAGGATACTGGTGTTTAAATTCCGAATAATTAGTTCCAGTCTAAAACAAGTTAAGTATAATTATTACATTTCCGAAACTTTTAGTAGATTGTCGAATAGAAAAATACTGTGATCAGGAAATTGGTAGCTCTAATTTTCCGTTACTATATATATCTTCAGTTTCCAAAATAACAATGTGATGGCGAACTTTCATTGGCATATGTTATACATACGCATTTCACTCAACAATAACCCAGAAAAATAACTTCTGTTAGTTGCAGCACATACTGAATAAAATAATTACTTCTACGTGATCACTTTTAAGCGTCATACATGTGTAAGTTTGTATCGTAAAAAATACCAGAGATTGGATCAACTATTTCATTAAAGGAATTTTGCCTTCCACCCAGATATATTTCACTACGAAAGCCTACTTACAAAGTCTAAACAGGCAAAATTAAGCGTTAACTTTAGGAATATACTACAGCCTTTCCCCTTCCCTACAGAATGGAATAATTACAATACATATATAACCTTCAACATCGCAGCGCGTCAGCAATTATTGGTTAATATATTAATAAACTGAAAACCCGCCTCGATTGCGAAAAAAGCACCTGGTGTTAAGTGTTAACCCAGGTTTCGGCGTAGATAACTATACCTTCTTCAGAACAACAATAAAACCCACAAGTGCCTAAGAAGACGTTTATCAATGATTAAAAGAACACCGTAGGTATACATTTCTAAATTTTTGACTTTGTACATATGTACTGTTTGTGTTTTCCTTTTCTTTTTCGTTTATAAATGTATAGCTATAGTGTTCTTTTAATCATTGACAAAGGTCTTCTTAGCCACTTGTGGGTTTTATTGTTGTTCTGAGGAAGGTGGAGTTATCTACGCCGAAACCTGGGTTAACACTTAACACTAGGTGCTTTTTTCGCAATCGAGGTGGGTTTTCAGTTTTTTACTACGTTGATAACCATTATAACACTGATTCTTCCCACGAATGGAATTGGAAAAACAATGAGAAGTGCTCTGCGACATGCACTTCGGAATGGTCTGGAGAGTACAGATGTGGATATACACGTGGAACGATGTGTATGAAGTCTGGACTCATTTCCGAACAATACGGACAGCGATGGGTGCTCATCGTTTCCAGTATTTAGAGTAGTTCGTGCTATGAAGTGTTACCGCTACCATATGTGAGCAAGGTGGTTAGCAAGCGTCTTAGTAGTTATAAACGATTCCATCACTTATGGTACTGTATCTTATATTTAAGAAAATTACTTGAACCTAGGCGAGATATGTATTTGTTATTGTACTGGCGGAAGTGCGAAAGAAAAGACCGATGGATTTACGAAGAGGTGTATATACTACCATCTGTTCTCGACATTGTTTAGTTATGGAGCTTGGCATCTCACCCTACAGCGGCTAATTAGTGACTAGTGTATTGCAGCCATACGGCTGTCCGAAGGGTACTTGGGTACTCCACTATACTGCCTAACATCTCGACATAATATCCCTAATAACCCGATATGGAGAGATATGTATTGCTCGTGTTCGCATGAACACCAGCGAGGCATTAGCAGATAACTGCCGCATTCTCGGCTCTTGTACGATATAATGAAGAGGTTGTTGTAAGTGACTTGATACAGACTGAGGGATTATGTTATAAATGCTAATCTTTATCCTGAAACATCGTTCATCTGCGATATTCATTTTTAAACGGCAAAGTGACATATTATTGAGAGCCTTTGCTTCTACTAAAATTGACGTAATTTGAGTACTGGAAGAAATTTATGCATGGCTCGAATAACGTCATTCATTCCCTTACAGCCGCAGAAAGCAGGAATGAGACAAAAGGATTCCCATTTCGCTGTGTTTGGGAGAGCGTTTTCAGTTCCAGTATTCGCACAAGTAGTTGTGTTTTTATCACGTGAGTGTGGGCAGTGGTGACCACTGAACAAATGATCAAAATTTATTCTACACTGCTGAAGTTTAATGTAGATTGTTCTCGACGGATTATCTCTTATTTAAGCCTAATGATCCTTCTTCAACGTCTTTCAAATTTCGGATTAAAACTTCGTTATATTAGTGTTCCGTTGTGATTAATGGCCAATACATAGACAAATATCGAAACATACAGACATTCTGTACCAATGTTTAAGCTAGCTGACGAATGTTTACCGTACAAATCTTTGAGAATAATTTTCATTGTTTAGCAGCACGGTAGCATATATAGAATAAATAACGTACTACATTCTAATGCCTTTGCTGTGATAACATCTGATACGAAGTCATTGTTCCATTATACACATCACAAGTTTTACTGCTACACTCATCTACCAGATTTGTTGTTGATCTTAAGGTATTGTCCAGTTAAGTTGTTTATTTTCTGTAACCCCATTTTCTTTTTAAAAGTTCACTGAACATTTTACTAAGAAGTAGTAGTTTTACAGAATCCTCTCGTTTACTCATCTCCTTACTAATTCCGCAATTATCATTGGAATTGGAGGCTTACATGCCATTGGCGAGTCCCTTAGCAGTTCCAGAAGAAGAGTTCGATGTAATAAAGTCAGAAATAACTGAAGCCAATC
This sequence comes from Schistocerca nitens, assembly GCF_023898315.1. Lineage (NCBI taxonomy): Eukaryota > Metazoa > Arthropoda > Insecta > Orthoptera > Acrididae > Schistocerca > Schistocerca nitens. Next base: position 107,373,893 of record NC_064618.1, read on the forward strand.
AGGACTACATAGCTACAATAAAATTTGTACATTATTGTCGAAAGAAACCAAAAATGAGGTAGTAATATAAATTTTCTCGGATGAAAATGAAGAAGAATTCCTTAAAGTGTCAAAATAAACTCAAATAAACAGGAAGCAGAAGTCCGATAAAACGAACGCATTCTTCATGATCACATCAGTCTTGGAAACAATAGCAACTACAGCAGCGAAACAGTTACGGATTCCTCGAGCTTAGGATGACTCTTCTTCGCCTCCACTTACGGAACCCCTCCCACCTGCGCATGAAGACTGGATCGTGAGGAGACCACTCACCCGTCATCATTCTGGAGTTGGAGGATCCAGAAATAATGTCCAGAAATGGTACTTCCCTGTGTGTGGAGAACCACAGACCAAGGTGGATTGCCAACTGTGTCCCGTATCTTACACAGAAGAAGATCTTATGCTTGCGACTCAGAGCGCAATTTGAAGTTCTAACATTTTGCATAATAGTAGTGTAAATTGAGTTAATGGTAATAATCATGTACTGGACTTGCTCCTGACTCGAATGTATAATAAATAGGACATGTCACCTGTAACTGAAAAACTGTCATATCTCCATAGGGAAAATATTACTATTTAGTCCCCAATGCCAACGTCCCGAAGATGACTGCCAAGAGGAGGGTGTTCATGGATAAAAGACTGAATAATCAATGAAAAGGTAACATTTTATGAGTTGGAGCGTGGAATGTCGGAAATCTGCATGTGACAGGCAAACGAGGAAATCTGAAAAGGGAAGACTCGGACAGAGAGTAAGTTACTGTGACCACTTAAATGAAAGGCTGGTTCTCGTAAAATTCGACAGGAAGCCAATGACAGTGACAACAGTTCGGGTTATATGCCGACGTCAGAAGCATAAGTTCGAGACGGATAAAGTATATGAGGATACTGTACGTGTAATTCAGTGCGTAAAGGGAGTGCGAAATCTAATAGTCATCCGTGACTGGAACGCAGTAGCAGAGAAAGGAACAAGAGAGCAAATTGTAGGAGAACATGGACTCGGTACTAGGAGTGGGAGAGGAGGAAGTGTAATTGAGTTCTACTACAAGTTTCAGTTAATGACAGGAAATAGATTGTTCACAAAAGGGGCAGTTACACTTGACACCGAGACGCGAAATGATTCCAGCTATATTACATCATGGTCTGATAGAGATTCAGAAATTAGATTTTGGATAGTAAGGCGAATCGTGGAGCATATATAGTGTTGTATAGCTAGAGAAGGCCGAAATGCACGCTATAAGCTCACGCAGGATGGCGTGAGGTCTGAAACAAGATACGTAATGAATGCTATAAAGAAAAGTACGTAGCTTCTGGAATACTTTAATCCATCATCTGTATACATCGTTCTTGATGAGACATGCTTTATACGATAACTATCAATTGCTATGGCGCCTTGCTAGGTCGTAGCCATTGACTTAGCTGAAGGCTATTCTAACTATCTGCTCAGCAAATGAGCGAGGCTTCGTCAGTGTGCATCGCTATCTAAGTCGTCCGTACAACTGCGGCGAGTGCTAGTCCGTCTCTCGAGACCTGCCGTGTGGTGGCGCTCGGTCTGCGATCACTGACAGTGGCGACACGCGGGTCCGACATGTACTAATGGACCGCGGTCGATTTAAAGCTACCACCTAGCTAGTGTCTGGCGGTGACACCACATATAGAATCGTATTACAATTTGGTAATGATGAGTTGACAGAAATTTAAGGAAATCGTACTACAATTTGGTAATGACGAGGTGATTGAAATTTAAGGGAATCGTCTGGAAGTATAATAGTGTATAGAAATGTGCTGTTAAAGTACTGAGGAACGATGGCGTACGATCGTAGTTCTCTAAGGCGATACTGGGACAGTGAATATCACAACAGGTACTTCAGTTGAGTGGGGAGGGACATCTCTGGGAGGGGTAATTTCAGAAATTGAACAGACAAATGTAGATACAAAAAATATAACTGCGAAGACTTCTTCGGTACCGAAAGAAATACTCCAGCGGATTGACGAAAGAAGGGAGTACAAACACGTTCAGGAAAATGTCAACATTCAGCAACGTACATTGCTTATTTAAGATATTAAGACCAGCTGTATCATATGTTAGTCCACTTTCGGAACGCAATCGAGCACCGATTCTGTATGATATGGATTAGACACGTCTGTAGCAGGTTTCTGGAGGTACGCGGCACCTTGTGTCCAGGCAGCACTGGCCACGCAGTGCGTGTAAAGTTGGTGCCGGTGTTTTCTGGGCAGGAAGCTGGCATCCGACTGCGTCGAAAATGTCACCCACTGGGTTCAGATCAGGCGTGAATGGAGGCTAAGGTAGCGACGTGAGTACACTAACACACTTCTCAAACCACTGTGGACGATTTTGCCATTATGACAAAGGCAGGCTTCCTGCCACAAGATGGCATCGGCGTCGGGCAAGGCATGAAGTATGAAGGCATGCATGTGGCCTGCAATAATGTTAAAATAGTCCACAGCTGTCATGGTACTCCCGATGAACACTGCCCCCATTGGCCTTGCAGTGCAAGTTTCGTTCAGCCATTTGTCTGGATGGTGGTGTATGTGGACACGACCATAGATCTGGTGTAAGAAAAAACGTTATTCGTACGACCAGACGATATGTTACATCCGTCCACGTTCCAGACTCGAGGATCCCGTGCTCACTTCAGTCGTTGGGTTAACGTGGAAACATGTAGCTGTCGTCTGCCGCAGAACCCCGTTGTTGGAGTCCACTAGACGCGGCCTCCTACGTGAATGTGGGATGGACGGACGGAGGTGTGGTGGTGGGGTCCTGTGGTGAGACGTAATTTAATTAACAGACATTGATTTCAGAGAGTTTTACGATCGTACTGTTTTCATCCCAGTGCTGCCTAGAAGTGGTCGTGGTGAGCCTTGCTGCATCAATGCGCAGATAGTACGTCAGCGCCTGGTGAGGAATTGGTGTCCGTCCAGGGTCCAACGACCAGCGCTACACTACAACCTGGTGCGGCTGTGGACATCCGTCGCAGTCTCAGTGCTCTCGCAGAGTGCACTTAAGATCAGCAGCAGAAATCTTCGAGTCCCTGTTGACAGTTGCCAAGGCGGAGTGCAGGCATACAGCAACTAAGACGGTACTCGTGGTGCTTGGGAGTGGGGGAATGACAGACTACCCCAGTTATGACGCTGCACGACATAGGACTGTTAGACACATTTACAGCGGCCACAGCTATGAACTCCAGACGATGTTGATGGTACTTGTCTGCACAACAGAACACACTGCTGGTCTGTCGCACTAACGCAAGAAGCTTCTGTGCGGCGTTGGTACGGTCTACGCACCACCAGACATATGCAGTAGTGCAAAAACAGGGCTACATGTAGGTGGACCCGGAGGCTCGTGGACAGAGAGCTGTGACCCACAATTTTCCTTTCATAGCCCATATCAGAGCACCTGAATACACAAAACACATCAGGAGCTCGTGCTAAATTTTTCAAATAACTTAACACCTGATAAAACAACATAAAAGTTCAATAAAATTAACTGTAAGTAGAAGGCTTAAAGGAGCACAAATGAATATGCAATCAGGAAAAGTAGAAACTGAGGTAACTCAGCTACACCCCACGTTGAACAACAGCTTATGCAAACATGGATGGACATTGACAAGTTATACAATCTACAGGCACACAATAACCAAACAATCCACATACCCAGAAAGGCGTTATCAGTGTAGACTGACAGGAAAATTGGATCACTAAAAGTTTATTACTAAAATACAATTCTTCAGGTAATTCACCACCAATGCTTGGCTCTCAGCAACACACTGCAAACTTGTCAGTCACCACCCGTGGTGACTCACCGATGGTTCTCAGAAGATAGGCTGGTTCCATTCTGGTCGCGCAGATGCTTTTTGCCGTGGCGCACTGCGTGCTGCTAACTTTGGCATGGCATGTGTGCGCCAACCTGACGATACACGTGCCTTCTGGCATTATTGGAGCACATGAACCACACTGTCCCAAGCTATTGGGGAAGGTGAGAATTGAAGTGGGCCATGAAGTAGCTTATTCATAGCACAAACTCTACCACCCATCCCTCTGCGAAACCACAGCCAGCAATTACAAAGAATACAATTTAACAGATGTTACAAGGGTGACACAAACATTGCAGACCATTATTAGCTTAGGTGGGACCACGGAGCAAGCACTCTTTTGTTATTGATATGGTACTGAGTGAGCAATCTCTTGCACCACAACCTTGGGAACCCATGATCTCCCCAAGCCTATATCTTTCTGTACCTGCATTACCCCTAAAATTCCACATAGCATTTACTCTCCGACAATTCCCTCTATATTCACTAGACTAGACGATGTTAGAAATCACTGAGTTCTCCTGATACATCTACTTTGCTGTTACTCTGTTGATGACAGAATACTCCCCATCCCTTCTATATTGATAGGTACACCCCTCGTGACATCTGGTGGTCAGTTCCACATTACATAGGGGTATCCAGATACTTCTGATGACATGGTGAACACAAACTATCCTCGTGAATGATTCTATGTATTAGTGAAAACTGTATAACAATCCCTACAGGAGTTCCTGGGGCTAGCTTCTACACACAGGCAGCAAAATGCTGTCTGGAGTCTTTAATTTATAATACATGTAGGCAGAAGAAGTTGCAGCGTGGTGCCAAAATGGGACATAAGACGAGTCGAGGAGCGCACTTCACTCTCAAACTGTTTACTTATCACAACTCGGGTCGCTTTGCATCTGGGTGCTGCTTCCTGCAGTAGCATTTCCGTGGTGGTGGGTGCCTTCGCTTCCATCCCAGCCTCTGTCTGCACACGACCGCTGAATGCCTGCAGGTCTAGGCTGCTGCGACCCGGAAGCGAGGAGAGGATGGCGTAATCTGCAGATAACGAGGGCTGCCGGCGGCTGCCTGGGGTTGCAAGGGCCAGGCCAGCGCTCAAAGGGCCGCAGCCGGCGCAGCGGCGGAGGAAACACTCCGCTGTGTGTGTGTGTGTGTGTGTGTGTGTGTGGAGGTAGAGCGCGGTTTGTTGGCGATAACGGAGGTTCTCCGCTGCGGGACCGGTGTCTCACTCACATTACCTTACGATGGAAATCGCTGGTGCAGGGTGGAACAAGAATATCGTATCTTTTGTAGGTTGTAGTAAATGAGTATCTTTCATCAGTAACGACACATCTGGATCAACATTTCCTGTATAACAAAACTAACAGTGTCCAACGTGCATTGCACTGCCTTTCTTTTCTTTGTAAGTAGGTATACAAATACAAAGCAGACACGTATGTCACACGTATTAAGATATTTCATATAAGTAACTTATTTCATCTGTATCCCTAGCAAATTGTTCCTCACGTTAAAGCCAATGTTTGATACTAGTAGACTCCTGTTGGCCAGGAATAGCGTCTTTGCCTGTGCTAATATGCTTAATATGTCCTCTTTGCTTCCTTAATCATATGTTATTTTCCGTCTAAGGTAGCAGAATTCGTTGACTTCGCTTTCTTTGTGGTCCCCAATTTCGATGACAAGTTCATCACCGATCTGATTTCTCCTACTTTTCACTATTTTCGTCTTTCATTGCTCATTAAACTGTCCATTACAGCTTGCCGCGGTGGCCGAGCGGTTCTAGGCGATTCAGTCCGGAACCGCGCGACTGACACGGTCGCAGGTTCGAATCCTGCCTCGGGCATGGATGTGTTTGATGTACTTAGATTAGGTTTAAATAGTTCTAAGTTCTAGGGGCTGGCTCTGAGCACTATGGGACTTAACATCTGAGGTCATCAGTCCCCTAGAACTACTTAAACCTAACTAACCTAAGGACATCACCCACATCCATGCCCGAGGCAGTAATCGAACCTGCGACCGTAGCGGTCGCGCGGTTCCGGACTGACGCGCCTAGAACCGCTCGGCCACTCCGGCCGGCTACGTTCTAGGGCACTGATGACCTCAGATGTCAAGTCGCATAGTGCTCAGAGACATTTGAACCATTTTTGTCCATTTCATTCAACATGTACTACGTATCTTCTTCACTTTGTCTGTGGCTACCAGTGCTGTTGGGAATCTTATCATTTTCATACTGAATTTAAATGCCACTCCAATTTTTTAATTTTTTTATTTCGTCGTTTCATGTTCGAGGTAGTGATTGAACAGTAGATGCAGAAGGCTACATACCTGTACTATACCTTTTCTGATACGACCAGCATTTCATTGTTAGTTTTTCATTGTTTGTAAAATTAGTACTCAAGTATCGCTACATCTTTCACCTACCTTTCTTAGAATCTATGACATATTTCACCATTTTACACTGTCGTCAAATACTATGAACGTATCTTGATTTTTCTTAAGCCTTGCTTTCTTTATCAGGCACAACGCCAGAACACCCTCCTTGCCATCTGTACCTTTCCTTAAACCAAACTGATCGTTATTTAACAAAACCCTAATTTTCTTTCCCATTCTTCTGTATATGATTCTTGCCATCAACGTTAATGTATGAGCTTACATTGCCTATTTTTCTTTGTAAGCCGGTATGCATGTACAAAACAGACTCATATGCTACACATACTTCACACATATGACTATATTTTACATATATTTAACCTTTTTCGCCCGTATCCCCGTGGAATTCTGCCTCATATTAATGCCAGTGTTTTCTACCATTAGACTTCTAACGATTCACACCGTTTTACACTGTCGAACACGCTGTCTAGATTGCCAAATACTTTTAACTTATCTTGATATCTCTTAAGTTGCTTAACTCTATCCCAACAGGTACTGACCGACTGCCATCAGCTGACAGACATAACTGGATGCGGATATGGAGGCTTTCTAAGCGGTCCCATAATTTACTGTGCATGGGACTGAGATCAAAACTTGTTGCTAGCAACAGTACGGTGCTTCTCAGATGGAATTCTTTTACTCATGCCACCAATACACAGGATGGCTACTGTTTTCAATAATCATACACACGAAATGGCTGCTGGGTATCTAAATAGATCTAGTGGGACAACGAGTATGTAATTCCAATATATCATAGGAGAGTAAGTGGGGGTCGAGCAGAAGAAAACTACGTGACAGAGATTACGTGTTAATCAACAGTAAATCCTAACAACTCTTCACATGATCACATGCTTAGCATGTACTGAAATTCTGCAAGAATGATCATCACTTATTGACTGCATAGTCAACACCTTGTGGATAACTGGAAGTCAATGCCAAAATACTGTACTCAACATGTTAGATAGTTCCTCGTTAATTAGCAAAAATGCACGCACATCACATGCAAAACTTGTCCCTAGCGACCTTAGGAATCGGAAAACTATAACAAAAGGTGTCCACAAAGTAAACCTAACTAGTTTGGTCCTGAAAAAGAATGGGTTAGTTATCTTTATTACAAACAATTCTCTGGATCTTTCCGTTTACTCTGATAGAGATGCACACAGTCTTTCCATCCTCAAATCCAGTCACAAACGGAGTGTTGAAAATGGGTGAGAGGCGCCTAATGAACTCTCTGAGCTTTCCTGTGAGATTGAAGATGTGACTCTTACCACCCGTGAAGACGTACACCACAACAGTGCATCTTTGAACCTTCACTCCCTGTACTAAGCTAGCAGAAAACTGCAAGAGAAACATAGCACTACAGCTACTCTAGTCATGAAACCATAACCATTACATAACTGATAGTGACACAATGAGGATAGGAAAAATGGATGTGCATCATAATATTGAAATCTGATTTAGATGGATAGAGCGGATCAGGTTATGGTTGTGCAGGGTACCGTAATCAGTTACTGTTAATTGCACAAAACACTCAAATTTTATTTTCCTAAAACCACTTAATTACACATTCTCTTAAAAGGATCAAATTAAAACAATACAGCTGAAGGCCTAGTTAAGAAAACGTGCAATACCCCCTGGGCTGAACGCCCAAAACCACACCAAAAAAAAAAAAAAAAAAAAAAAACGCCTGAAGGCCTGAACACAAGCTACAAAAATTACTTTAACATGCGGCTAAAGTCCTTACTTAAAAAAAATTTCACATAAAAACTCAGCTGAAGGCCACAGGCAAGACATTAAAAAACTCAGGGCTTTGGGCCTGGATAACAAGAATTTCAGACAGAGCAACTTTTTAAAAAAGAATTAGATTTAAACAAATCAATTTTCGAAAATTTGATTTAAGATGGCTGAAGGCCTTATCTTAAAAATATCTCATGCAAAAGCTTGACTGAAGGCCACACACTGCATATTGAACAGCTCAGGATCTAGGGCCTAGATAACAAGAATTTCACAGAGAACAAACCTTCAACATTTTAATTATTAAACCAATCAATCTTCAACTTTAATTTAAGTCGGATGAAGGCCTTATCTTAAAAATACACTCCTGGAAATTGAAATAAGAACACCGTGAATTCATTGTCCCAGGAAGGGGAAACTTTATTGATACATTCCTGGGGTCAGATACATCACATGATCACACTGACAGAACCACAGGCACATACACACAGGCAACAGAGCATGCACAATTCGGCACTAGTACAGTGTATATCCACCTTTCGCAACAATGCAGGCTGCTATTCTCCCATGGAGACGATCGTAGAGATGCTGGATGTAGTCCTGTGGAACGGCTTGCCATGCCATTTCCACCTGGCGCCTCAGTTGGACCAGCGTTCGTGCTGGACGTGCAGACCGCGTGAGACGACGCTTCATCCAGTCCCAAACATGCTCAATGGGGGACAGATCCGGAGATCTTGCTGGCCAGGGTAGTTGACTTACACCTTCTAGAACACGTTGGCTGGCACGGGATACATGCGGACGTGTATTGTCCTGTTGGAACAGCAAGTTCCCTTGCCGGTCTAGGAATGGTAGAACGATGGGTTCGATGACGGTTTGGATGTACCGTGCACTATTCAGTGTCCCCTCGACGATCACCAGTGGTGTACGGCCAGTGTAGGAGATCGCTCCCCACACCATGATGCCAGGTGTTGGCCCTGTGTGCCTCGGTCGTATGCAGTCCTGATTGTGGCGCTCACCTGCACGGCGCCAAACACGCATACGACCATCATTGGCACCAAGGCAGAAGCGACTCTCATCGCTGAAGTCGACACGTCTCCATTCGTCCCTCCATTCACGCCTGTCGCGACACCACTGGAGGCGGGCTGCACGATGTTGGGGCGTGAGCGGAAGACGGCCTAACGGTGTGCGGGACCGTAGCCCAGCTTCATGGAGACGGTTGCGAATGGTCCTCGCCGATACCCCAGGAGCAACAGTGTCCCTAATTTGCTGGGAAGTGGCGGTGCGGTCCCCTACGGCACTGCGTAGGATCCTACGGTCTTGGCGTGCATCCGTGCGTCGCTGCGGTCCGGTCCCAGGTCGACGGGCACGTGCACCTTCCGCCGACCACTGGCGACAACATCGATGTACTGTGGAGACCTCACGCCCCACGTGTTGAGCAATTCGGCGGTACGTCCACGCGGCCTCCCGCATGCCCACTATACGCCCTCGCTCAAAGTCCGTCAACTGCACATACGGTTCACGTCCACGCTGTCGCGGCATGCTACCAGTGTTAAAGACTGCGATGGAGCTCCGTATGCCACGGCAAACTGGCTGACACTGACGGCGGCGGTGCACAAATGCTGCGCAGCTAGCGCCATTCGACGGCCAACACCGCGGTTCCTGGTGTGTCCGCTGTGCCGTGCGTGTGATCATTGCTTGTACAGCCCTCTCGTAGTGTCCGGAGCGAGCATGGTGGGTCTGACACACCGGTGTCAATTTCTTCTTTTTCCCATTTCCAGGAGTGTATTTCAAATAAAAGCTCGGCTGAAGGCCACACACTGGACATTGAACAACTTAGGGCTTAAGGCTTGCGTAACAAGAATTTCATGTAGAACAAACATTCAAAATTTAGTTCTTAAACAAATCAATCTTTAAATTTTAATTTATGTTCGCCGAAGGCCTTATTTTAAAACTTAAACAAACTAAATTAATAGACTGGTGAAGGTTTCACACAGTACATCTGACTAAAATGAACATTACAATCTAAAACTAACAGAACAGTGGTGCTCAGAAGTGTTCCAAGCGTCGGCCTGAGGAGCTCTAACGTAAGGTGAGGTGAGACAGGCAGCCCAGAGTAAGGTTAAATAATCGGATGGCAGCCCGACCCAGGGATGGCTGAAGGACCGACCAACAACCTAATCAATTCCATTCCACCCCACCAACGCTATGACAACGGAAAAATCAGCTGGAAACGAAGATACCAGCAGCACTATGTCTTCAAAATTGGCGTCTAAAGACAGCCAAGGAACAATAACCACGCTTAAGAAAAAAATATGAACAAACAACTAAAAGGCTATCAAACTACATGCATTGCCGGACAGCATCAACACAGCGAGGAAAAACAGACTGCCGGAAAACTACGCAAACCACCAGGGCAGGTAACTGGGGCGTTAACGGCCACAAGGCAGAAAATACTGCTGGTTCACTTTACTGATAAGTAACAACCAATTTAATAGTTAAAGACCATACAGGATGACGGATGCAAAATTTCGCCAACACACCATACGTTGCTTCTAACCAGAACAGCCCAGAAAGCAACCACCGGCAATGAACGAACAGATGTCACAGCAGTCGAGGTTTCATAACATGTTAGCTGATCACTCAACTTCAGTGTCCAGGTTCGGTGGGCAACGAACTTTGTAGCTCAGCAGCTAGCGCCTCACGATCTGACCGCGTCTGCACATCGCCAGCGTTCCTGTCCTGACTTCGCGCCACGGAGACTTCCTCGCTGCTCTGTCCTAACTGACCGACTGCCACACACACCAGCAGACGGAAATGTAACGATCACACCGAAGATGGTACAGAACTACTAGTATTGATAAGCGCTGCTGCTGCCCCTGACGGAGGCAAGTTTGCAACTCGTTATGGTAGTAACTCAGGGAGAAATAAGACACCACTCGATTGCGACAAAACGCCAGAAAGCAAACGGCATCAATGTGAGCCGGCCACAGCTCAAAAATAAATAAACACAGTCTCCTCAGTCCCTTCACGAAAGGCTCTGTATACCTGAACAAAATATGAACATGTCCATCGTATCATTGATACAGGAGAACACAGAGTATCTTGACAAAAAGTAATGTGCTAGTACTGAAAGTTCTGGCATAATCTTATCCACATATAATGTGGATTCCTTCGCTTGCAGTTTCAACAAAGATTGTTTTGATTCTACTATGTGCATAACCAGAGCTTCCAACGGTCTTTTCATTAACAATTTGTTAACAGTTTTTCTGCACCTATTTTCATTAGGCTTCCATTCACGTCTTATGTATTTTTTTTCTAAGTGACAAACACTGATGGGCCAGAATATTATGACCGCTGCATTTAGCGAGATTGAATTCTGCCTAGTGGGAAAGAGACGAATGTAGAATCATTCTGGTATGCCATAACTAAGCTATTTCATGGCAGACCTAAATTCCTGCCTTGCCCAGTAGTTCGCCCTATCACCCATCATTCACTTCATTTGCTCCAGAGTATGCATATACTGGCGAGATGGCACACATGATGAATTTCATGTTTTTTTGTCAGATGTTGTGTTATTTGGAAAACTAAACACATATTCTTGATTTTTTTTGTCTGATGTGTGCACTCAGACAACTGTATGGTTCGTAGTACTCGTAAAACCAAATTACAGTTACTTCTGCATTGTAGGGCCTCCCAACTTAGTGTAGGTCACGGTATGACATTTTAATGAATGATTATTTTCTGTCAGCTGGTTAAAATTTATTATTCCTTCATACTATAACCTTATTTCGGCGTTACTGCCATTTTCTAGTACAACCAGAAACCATTAGACATAGTACATGTGTCGTCAATTGGGTGGTATTTTACATAGAATATGTACAAAAATATACTTACGTTAAGTTGTTTATATCATATGTGCGTACTGCATCTGTATCTCATCACCATTTTCGTGTCATATTATGAACGTGTATGTATTTTCCATAAGATTTTATAGTTGGTTCTACTTTGACAGCTTTCTAACTTGATCCATGTTTACTTGCATCAACCTGTTATAAACTATTTATGTACGAGATATATATATTGCAGTAATTTTCTTGCTATCTTATGTTGTGAACAATTTAACGCAACTATACCTTTGTACATATTGTATATAAAATGCCATCTTACTAACGACATCTATACTATGTACAATGATTGCAGATTGTACTAGAAAATGGCAATAACAGCGAAATAAGCTAATAGTATGTAAGAGTGATGAAGTTTAAGCAACTAACGGGAAATAACTATCAATTAAATTACAGCTGGTTAAGAGTCCCTACTTGCACAAACCGCAATTCAATCTCCACTTCAACCGAAACCCTGCACCACAATTTGGTAGTACCGTGTGAGTGACAAGAGGAAGGCATCAGACACGGCCAACCGATTCGGCTCAAATTTGGCAGGTCGCTTTTGAACAACCTAAAACGAAGGACTCTAAGATATTTTGGGTCAACACCCCCGCAATTTTGAGAAAATCACCCCTAAAGGTTATGACGAGCAATCGACTCAAAATTGGAGGGATCGATAGATAATAGAGCATTTTTCTTCATCAGGTATAGGGTTCGCAAACGCAAAATTTTTGCAGAAATCGAGCAAAGAAACTTTTACAACTGTCGCTTCTGTACCCACACGGTAAACGGCTTTCGCCGACAGCGCCGATGGCGCAATGGCCAAGGTAATTGGCTGTGAATCGGAAAACCCAGGTTCGAATCTGGAAGAAAAGTAGCGGATGTTATTCTTTTCGTTTGTATTTTTCCGTATCTCAGTTGATAGGGATAGGAGGTTAATAAGGTAAGTAAATCAATAAGGAATGATAATAACAACTTATTAACCCTCCTATCCCTATTAACTGAGATATGGAAAAATACAAACAAAAAGAACAACATCCGCTAGGTTTCTTCGAAATTCGAACCCGGCTTCTCCAAGGGCCAGCCAGTTACCTTGGCCGTTGCGCTATCGGTACTGTCGGCAAAAGGCGATTATCATGTGGGTACAGAAGCGGAAGTTGTAAAAGTTTCTTACCTCGATTTCTGGAAAAGTATGCATTTTCGGACCGTATGCGTGATGATGAAAAATGCTCTATTTACAATTATCTATCGATCCCGCCAACTTTGAGTCGATTGCTCGTCATAACCTTTAGGGCGATTTTTTCAAAATTTCGGGTGTGTTGACCCAAAATATCTTAGATTCCTTCATTTTAGGTTGTACACAAGCGACCTGCCAAATTTGAGCTGAATCGGTTGGCCGTGTCTGAGGCCTTCCCCTTGTGAGAGTTATGTTGGTGTGGTACTAGTGGTAGTATTACAGTAGTTTTACTGTATATCTGTGTCCTTATGCTCCTTGTTGTTGTGTTACAGGTTCGGGAGTTAGGGACGTCCCAGA